>NW_027362763.1:199912374-201112374 GCF_046119375.1 Phyllobates terribilis
AACAAGACTGTTTTAATGCCCCTTGGAAGAGTGGTGGAGGTCACAGTAGCTTAACAAGACTGTTTTAATGCCCCTTGGAAGAGTGGTGGAGGTCACAGTAGCTTAACAAAACGGTTTTAATGCCCCTTGAAAGAGTGGTGGAGGTCACAGTAGCTTAACAAGACGGTTTTAATACCCCTTACAAGAGCCATGCAGTACAGCATATTAAAAACATTATTCCCATTATTGGGGAGTGGGTCTCCCATAGTCTTTGCCTATGCCTTCCAAGCAAAAGCTGGCAAAAATTTGGACGGAGGACCTTGCAATGCTGGCTACACGGACCACGGTCACCTTGGTGGTATAGTGGTGGTGGAGGCTGAGGATAAGGAAAAGAGCAAAATACAGCCGAAATGAGGAAGCGTATACCCATGTCTGGGTGTGAAGCGGTGCATGGGAATACACCTCCCGAAATAACACAGTGGTTTGACTTTATGTTACTCTGCTGTCATTTGGTGGTGATGAGAAGTCTGGCCCAATCCAGCCCTTGTTCATTTTGATAAGGGTCAGGTTGTCAGCATTGTCAGTTGACAGGCGAGTGCGCTTATCAGTTATAATTCCCCCAGCGGCACTAAAAACACGCTCCGATAACACGCTAGCGGCAGGGCAGGCCAGGACCTCCAAGGCGTACAGAGTGAGTTCATTCCAAGTGTCCAGCTTGGATACCCAATAATTAAAAGGCACAGAGGAATCACGGAGGACGCTGGTATGGTCGGCAAGGTACTCCCTCACCATCTTTTGAAACTTTCCACTTCTTGTGAGAGTACCCCGCGCCTCAGGGCATGTAAGCTGGGCGGGTCTCAGAAAACTGTCCCAGAATGTTGCGTCTCTCTCGCCTGTACGCCTTGGTTGGTCAACGAACTGTGACCTCTGCCGCTAGCGTTTTCAGATGGGAATTTTTTTAACAGTTCTGCAGCAAGGGCCTTCTGGTACTGCCACATTTTTGTAGACCTCTCCACCTCAGGAATAAGAGAGTGAAAGTTCTCCTTGTAGCGGGGGTCTAAAAGTGTCACCAACCAGTAATGACTGTCACCCAACATTTTGACAACGCGAGGGTCACGGTTAAGGCAGCGTAACATAAAGTCAGCCATGCGTGCCAGACTGGTAACGGGCAAGACTTCCGTGTCCTCACCAAGATGACGACTGACCATGCTCTCCTCCTCCTCCTCCCCCCTGTCCTCAGGCCACCCACGCTGAACCGATGGTATGACAGTTGTACAGGTACTATCGTCTACAGCGCATGATACCAGCTCCTGTTCTTCCTCCTCCTCCTCCTCTCCCTCATTGTCCCCCAATGCATGTTGGGATGAGATGAGGCTGGGCTGTGTGTAATCGCCCGCTATGGCTTCTTGATCCATCTCATCATACTCTGGCTGCAATGCCCCCTCTTTAATTCTCTGCAGAGAGTGTTGCAAAAGACAGACAAGTGGGATGCTGATGCTAATGATGGCGTCATCGCCACTCACCATTTTGGTGGACTCCTCAAAGTTTGTCAGGATGGTACATATGTCAGACATCCAGGTCCACTCCTAAGGTCTTATGTGTGGAGTCTGACCTGAATATCGACGGCCTTGTTGCAGCTGGTACTCCACAACTGCTCTCTTCTGCTCACAAATCCTTTGCAACATGTGGAGGGTAGAGTTCCAACGTGTGGAGACATCACACACCATTCGGTGTGTCGGAAGCTGCAAACGCTGCTGCAACACAGCCAGGGTGGCGGAAGCTGTAGCCGACTTCCGAAAATGAGCTGAAAGGCGGCCTACTTTGACGAGCAGATCTGGCAACTCGGGGTACGATTTAATAAACCGCTGAACCACGAGGTTAAGCACATGAGCCAGGCATGGTACGTGTGTGATCTCGCCTCGCCTCAGAGCCGCCACCAGGTTACCGCCATTGTCACACACGACCATGCCTGGATGTAGGTTCAGCAGTCTCAGCCACAGATCTGCCTGCTCTTTCACAGCTGTCCACAACTCACAAGCAGTGTGAGGTTTATCACCTAAGCTTATGAGTTTCAGCACAGCCTGTTGCCGCTTGGCTGAGGCAGTACTGCAGTGCTTCCAGCTTGTAAGTGATGTGGTGATATCTGAGATGGAGGCTGAACATGAGGAGGAGGAGGAGGATGATGCGCAGGAGCTGTACACTGTGGGGACAACTCTGACTGACATAGGGCCCGCAATCCTCGGTGTGGGGAGGATGTGTTCCGTCCCAAGGTCCGACTGGGTCCCGGCTTCCACAATGTTTACCCAGTGTGCCGTCAGGGAGATGTACCATCCCTGGCCACAAGCACTTGTCCACGTGTCCGTTGTCAGGTGGACTCTCCCAGTAACTGCGTTGTTGAGGGCACGGCAGATGTTTTGGGACACATGCTTGTGTAGTGCGGGGATGGCACACCGGGCAAAGTAGTGTCGGCTGGGGACCGAGTACCAAGGGACGGCCACCGCCATAAGGTTGCGGAAGGATTCCGTCTCCACCAGCCTAAAAGGCAGCATTTCCAATGCAAGCAGTCGTGAAATGTGCGAATTTAAGACTGTGGCCCGTGGGGCGTTGGCTGCGAATTTGCGCTTTCGTTCAAAGCTCTGGGATATGGACAATTGAACGCTGCGGTGGGACGTGGACGTGGATGTTGATGCTGTTCCTTGAGAAACTGCCATAACAAGTGAAGACTGAGAGGAGAGGGCATCTTTGCATGCAGTATGGACAGGGGATTGCCTTGCACACACAACAGGGGGTTCTCTTACACGCACAACAGCGGAAGAAGCAGTGGTGACACCCGCTGACACTGGTCGTGGACCCTGGGGTTTGCCCCACAAAGTCGGGTGCATTGCTGACATGTGCCTGATCATGCTGGTGGTGGTCAGGCTGGTAGTTTTGTCATCCCTGCTGATGCTGGCATGGCAGGTGGTACAAATGGCCTTTTTAGGGTTATCAGCAGAGTCTTTAAAACAATTCCAGACTCTGGAAGACCTACCGGTTGTACTGGCAACGTCCCTCGTGTTGGTGTTACGGGGAACTGTTGCCCGCCTTCTGTGTGCGGCCACCACACTGCTTCTTCCTGCCTGTTGGTGTACTCTGCCTCCCTCCCCCTGTGTGCTGCTGGCCTTGCTCTGCGTGTCCTCCTGCCACGTTGGGTCAGTTACTAGATCATCCACCACCTCCTCCTCTTCCACTTGCGCACCACGATCCTCCTCCTCACTTCGTGGCAATTGTGTCTCATCATCGTCCACCTCTTGTGACAAATTGCCAGCGTCGACTTCCTGTGGCCGTGGCTGTTCAAATATTTGGGCATCGCTACATGGGATCTCCTCTTCCACCACTTCAAGCTGAGCAGGCGAGGGGCACAAATATGGAAATGGACCAATGAACAGCTTTTCAGAGTGTCCAACTCTGGGATCAGTTGCTGTCTGACGACACTGGGCATGGTGGGAGGAAGGAGCATCAGGGTGAGGAGGAGTATGCGGTCGAGACTCACGGCTACTAAAACTTGACCGTGTGGAAGACAGACCGGAGGTGGTGGTGCCCAGGTAACTGGAAGTATTATCTGCTATCCAATTAATAACCTGTTCACACTGATCAGTTCTCAATACTGGTGTTGTAGTGGGCTTCCCTAGTAATTCGGTCAAGAAGTGGGAGCGAGAATATGTGGCTGTTGGTTGTGGCACATTTTCACCTTGGCCACGGCCCCGTCCTCTACACGAACCATCACCAGAACGTCCAGTTCCACGTCCCTTGCCAAGCGCCTTGCCCATTGTAAATGAAGTAAAATAGCTTACACTCGCACTATCAATGGAAAAAGGGTAATATAAAGGAGATTAGAACCGTGGAAGAGGAAAACCACAGTTCTATTTCTCTGGCCTACACCAGAATCTTTTAAACAGATATATTTGTGTCTGAACAGTCAGTGAGACACTATTACTGTTTTTTTTTATGGAAAAACGGCCAAAAGCTGGATAATACAGAGATTTGAACCGTGGAACTGCAAAACCAAAGTTATAGTTATCTGGCCTACACAGACTCTTTTAAACAGATATAGTGGTGTCTGAACAGTCACAGACACACTCAATTTTTTTTTTTTTTGGGGGGGGGAATACCAAAAGGTTAATAAGACGCGTATTTGTACAGTCTGACTGAGAAAAAAAAAATACAGGATTTAGATGAAAAAAAAAAGTATTTTTCCTGGCCCCTGAGACCAAGGGATAAGTCTAGCAATTTGACCAGCAGGAGCACACAGGACTGTAATGCAGCGTTTGCTGGTATAACCACTGCGTCTCCTATACAGCCTGCCTGCCTGCCTTCCTGATATCTGGGATGGATATTAGTCCTGAGAAGTACTGTTTGTTTGATTTGGCAGGCTTTAGAGACCCTACACTACCTATTTTGCACTATATATCTCTCCCTAACTCAGCAGCACTGACCCTACACTGTCTGATCCCGGGCGACTGTGTCCAAGATGGCGGCGCCCGGTTTTAAATACTCGAGGTGACGCTGTGCGGCCAGCCAATCACTGTAATGCCCACAAACAACATGGCTGCGGCATTACAGTGACAGCGCCAAACGTGCAGGGCGGAGACCCGAGCTCCTGCCCGAGTAACCCGGAAATGCTCGGTGCTCGCCGAACATCCCGAGTAGTGAGATGCTCGGGCGAGTACCAAGCAGTGTCGAGCATGCTCGCTCAACACTAGTCACAAATTTTTGGAATGGCCGAACGCTTACACTCACAATGTCACCTATTACCGTAAAAAAAAAACATTCGGATTTATTTATTTCACCCAAGGAAAGCTATGTGTTTACTCTGACAGACTCATCAATCTCTTCCCTGCCACACCCTTCTTCAGAGCCTGGAGTCCAGGGTTTTCACTTGCTGCAGATTTTTCATATTTCCAGCAGAGGGCACTCACATCTCAAATTTTACAAAGACAAACTTCATTGGTAAATAGCAATTTCTTTTCGAGCAATAATGTAGGAACAGCAGACTGGTGCGCAGCTCCTGCTATTATTCTGCCTCCACTTACAGACCACACATCTACTATGTGCCTATACTTCATCCACAGGAGCCCATATTCACATCTTGCTGCACACAAAGGAGATTGCACAATAAGGCAAATTGAGCTGCAGTGTAATCACGTTGCACGTGGGTTGCCTTAAAGAGCTTGTCCAAGCCATGTATAACACTAGGACGGGAGTGTAGTGTTCTGAATCCTGAAACTGTGAGGCCATGTTCACATCGAGTTTTTTGAGGTGTTCAAAAGTTAGCAGAAAACGTTCCTTTTTTTTGGAGATTTTGAAGGAATTTTTTTTTTTGTTAAAGCAGGTGTGAAGCGGATTTTGAATTTTCATTATTCCTGGAATTCCTTCAGGAAACTCTCCTTTTCAGTGGAGTTTCCTAAAGTGTCTTCTGCTTGAAAAAAAAAAGTTTTTTAAACAAAAAACTCAGTATGCACATGCCTTTAGGGCTCATTCAGACGTCCGTTTTTCACATACGAGTGCTATATGTGGTTCTCATGAATGGCACTTCTACCTATGATACTCTATGGGGCTATTCACATGTCCCCGATTTTTTGCAGTTCGTGGAAAATCGCGGCGAGATGTCGATTTTGATCCGATGGCCTGATCAAAATCGGCAATGCAAGTCTGAGTGTGAAAAATTTGGACCGCACTCGGATGACTTCTCTCTGATCTATCTCTGATCAAAGTTGTTTCTTATTTACTATCTCTCTGCAGAAAAGCTGTGTGACATCCATTATGGCTATCAATGCTGGTGTCATCAATACAATGCAGGTGACATCACACTTTCCCATACTTCTGAGCAGCCATTCTCACCAATAATACTTGTAGATATAGATCAATTTTATGCATTTCTGCATAAGGACCATTGTAAAAGATGAGCGAGTGGTGGGGGACAGGTGTGACCCTCTCTTGTTTTTAATAAAAGTGACTCAAATACAGAAAATTCTATGCCTTAACAAAGACTTTACTTTCTCACGAGGAGGCACTAATCTTAGTGGTCACGGCTCATTACGAGGTGCAAAGCTTAGTGGTCATGCTCAGGAGAAGCTACAGACTTTTTATTGCAAAAACAACAACTGAAGTAAAGTCTCCGCAACAGTCAACACGGCCTGATAACAGTAAACTTTGTTCTTATTGCCTGGCTACATTTCAGTAGTGGCGTCAGTCATGAAGACCATGGGATAACTGTGTCCACCCTCACCGGGTCTGTAGGGCTCACAAGACTGCATCATCTTACTACCCAACACAGTCCACTAATATCAGGTCCCTTCTGGTTCCATCTCTATCTGCCTGGTTATATCTCTCTCTGTTGCAATCCTCTTGGGCGAAAGCGACCCACTAACACAACCCTGCATGGCCTCTTGTTGTGGTCAGTTTGGATTCCCTCTCCATCCCGCATCTTTTGGAGGTTTCTCACTGGTCAAAGATGAACTCACTACTTGGATGCCTGCCTTAACCTCTTCTTGAAACCAATTTACCCTCCATAAATAGTCTTTACATCAACTCCCAGATGTAGCTCAATGTAGCGTCTCAACACTGTCAATTGCACATACGTCACCTTGTAAACCGACAATGGTACAATGACATGTTCATGTACCCAGTGTACAAAATCCAGCCTGACCCACATACTCAGTTCAAATGCCACTACCTTTCATAATGCAACCTCAGGGCCATTTTCACTGGACCAATGATATAAGAAAACCAGCTCACCCTTGTTGAGGCTACTACAAATTCTCGACATAGAGAAAGCCTCTCCTGCCTAATGTGGCACAACGAAAATCCAGAAAAAGAGTGTCCTCCAGCCATTTTCCAAATGAAATGGTAAGCTACAGTACAGACCAAAAGTTTGGACACACCTTCTCATTTAAAGATTTTTCTGTATTTTCATGACCTATGAAAATTGTACATTCACACTGAAGGCATCAAAACTATGAATTAACACATGTGGAATTATATACTTAACAAAAAAGTGTGAAACAACTGAAAATATGTCTTGTATTCTAGGTTCTTCAAAGTAGCCACCTTTTGCTTTGATGACTGCTTTGCACACTCATGGCATTCTCTTGATGAGCTTCAAGAGGTAGTCATCGGAAATGATCTTCCAACAATCTTGAAGGAGTTCCCAGAGATGCTTAGCACTTGTTGGACCTTTTGCCTTCACTCTGTGGTCCAGCTCACCCCAAACCATCTCGATTGGGTTCAGGTCTGGTGTCTGTGGAGGCGAGGTCATCTGGCGTAGCACCTCATCACTCTCCCTCTTGGTCAAATAGCCCTTACAGAGCCTGGAGGTGTGTTTGGGGTCATTGTCCTGTTGAAAAATAAATAATGGTCCAACTAAACGCAAACCGGATGGAATAGCATGCCGCTGCAAGATGCTGTGGTAGCCATGCTGGTTCAAAATGCCTTCAATTTTGAATAAATCCCCAACAGTGTCACCAGCAAAGCACCCCCAAACCATCACACCTCCTCCTCCATGCTTCACGGTGGGAACCAGGCATGTAGAGTCCATCCGTTCACCTTTTCTGCGTCGCACAAAGACACGGTGGTTGGAACCAAAGATCTCAAATTTGGACTCATCAGACCAAAGCACAGATTTCCATTGGTCTAATGTCCATTCCTTGTGTTCTTTAGCCCAAACAAGTCTCTTCTGCTTGTTGCCTGTCCTTAGCCGTGGTTTCCTAGCAGCTATTTTACCATGAAGGCCTGCTGCACAAAGTCTCCTCTTAACAGTTGTTGAAGAGATGTGTCTGCTGCTAGAACTCTGTGTGGCAATGACCTGGTCTCTAATCTGAGCTGCTGTTAACCTGCGATTTCTGAGGCTGGTGACTCGGATAAACTTATCCTCAGAAGCAGAGGTGACTCTTGGTCTTCCTTTCCTGGGGCGGTCCTCATGTGAGCCAGTTTCTTTGTAGCGCTTGATGGTTTTGCAATTGCACTTGGGGACACTTTCAAAGTTTTCCCAATTTTTCGCACTGACTGACCTTCATTTCTTAAAGTAATGATGGCCACTCATTTTTCTTTACTTAGCTTCTTTTTTCTTGCCATAATACAAATTCTAACAGTCTATTCAGTAGGACTTTCAGCTGTGTATCCACCAGACTTCTGCACAACACAACTGATGGTCCCAACTCCATTTAAAAGGCAAGAAATCCCACTTATTAAACCTGACAGGGCACACCTGTGAAGTGAAAACCATTTCCAGTGACTACCTCTTGAAGCTCATCAAGAGAATGCCAAGAGTGTGCAAAGCAGTCATCAAAGCAAAAGGTGGCTACTTTGAAGAACCTAGAATATAAGACATATTTTCAGTTGTTTCACACTTTTTTGTTAAGTATATAATTCCACATGTGTTAATTCATAGCTTTAATGCCTTCAGTGTGAATGTACAATTTTCATAGTCATGAAAATACCGAAAAATCTTTATATGAGAACGTGTGTCCAAACTTTTGGTCTGTACTGTATATTCCAACAAATTTAAAAGATAACCATCTTCAAGTATATCCAAATTTATAAGTTCCTTTCGTACGCGTTTCAGACTGCAACTCAATCCTTATTAATGGATGAGGACTGAGTTGCAGTCAAAAACGCATAGAATAAGAACTTATAAATTTGTCTATACTTGAAGATGTCTCTCTTTTAAATTTGTTTGAATAAAGTTTACCATTTTATTTGGAACACAGCTGGAGGACTCTCATTTTCACTGGAGACTGCTTTGATGTTCTTTACGTATAAGACTTCTGTCTGGAGATCTTTCTCCAGTTTTTGCTCCACCTTTTCCCGGAAGGAGAATGTCAACTTTTTGGTGACTTTTTAAAAGTTGCAATTCATAAATCTGCATTGTAGTGTATTTGCATGGCTAATGACGTCCTCATTCCCATTCACATTTCAAAATAGGCGCTGCGCGACATCTGTGACTTTAACACTTCATTGAGTCACCATACAGCATGGCACAAAGTGACTACAGGTCTGCAATGCTTCTTGTAGCCAATGCCTCCTATATCCAGGTGGACTTCATGCTCTGATGTACAGACTAATTGCACACGGATTTACAATATGCATGAGGTGTTACTTTGCTGTTAGCATGCGTGACAAATTGATTGATGACCAGGCATGCTCTATCCCCCTGAGATGACTGGATATGTTATACCACTTTATCTAACAGGGGCAGACATACAATTGGTGCAACTTGTAGTATTGCACAGGGACCATAGAGGTAAGGGAGGCCATCTCCACCTCCATAACAGCAAGCCGCTTCTGTAACAGACACATAAAGGGGTGCATGATGATGATCCATTGAACTGCTATTGACCCATCTATTGTTCTTTCACAGGGGCTGTCTAGGTATCTATCGCTCTGCAGTTTAATCAGTCTTCCTTTTCCTTAGGGCCCATATGGGCTGATAATTGGGAAACGAGGTAGGAATACTCGTTCCTGCTTATCGAACCTTTTAAACAATAGGTCATTTTCTGATGACACGTTCTTTTTGAAGGAAGCTAGTCATCATGTCCAGAAGCTATTATTGATTACAATGTAATTAATAATATGCCCTGGGTATTTGTGAATATAGAGTAAGGCCATGAGATTTTTGGTGAGTTTTTGTTTTTGCAGATTTTCTGCACCCATCAAGTAAAATAGGTTATTTGCATTTTTTTCCCCGAAAATACGCAGAGTGAAAAACTCACCAAATACTCATCGTTAGAATGTAGCCTAAGGGTTTTGCCATAAATTTCACTTTTCCCATTGCAAAATGTTAAATTTGTGATGAAACTAAATTCTGCTCAGAAATTTTCCGCCACCTGTAGTTGAGAGATGCTGAAATCTCACCCATTTATCTGGTACTGTACTACGCTGTGGATTCCATGCAGGCAAAGCTATGAAATCTGCAGCAAATATACAACTTGTGAACCTGCCCATAGAATGGTATTTTTCCCTCAATCCCTGGCCTTGCCTTTTGTGGTGGTCTTGTGGCGTTAAAGGCAAACATCCACTCTTGTGGGTTCACATGATACCGTCGGACTCTAAATGTGTTGCTATTTTGGATGAGTGCTGTGTTCAGCAGAAACAGATCAGCTGATCGAGGTGAATTAGTGCACATTAAGAAACTGCTTCTCTCCAATCAATAACTATGCTCCTGAAACATAGACAGTGTACAGAAGCAACGTCTGGCAGGGCTAGAGGAGCGGGGGATCCAGTTCTTGCAGCTCACGTCTTAATGACGGAACGACCTGCCTCTAACAATTAGTGCATGGATGATGAATGCTCCCACAAGGTTGCCTAAATGATGTGACCACTGGATACTGTACCGCTGGCGTTCTCACCGAGCCGTCAGCTACAACTGACATGATACATTTGGCCGAGCCGGAAACTAACAGCCCTGTACTAACCGAGTGATGTGTCTGGCTAGAGACGGACACTGTAGATTGTAAACTCTGAAGGAAACTTGGTATAAGCCCAATAATAAGGCTAAGGAGTCGTAGACACATTTCTTACATATGCAGTAGGTGTTGCAAAAAGAGGCAGCAGCCGGTGCAGTATTGTACATGACCCATGGTAGATCGGTGGCTCTGTTACAAATTCTACCTTTAGGCCCTGGAGCCTCAAGTTCCTCCTCTGGTTTTATACCAAGAATTACTTCAAAGCTGTTCTAGTAGAATACATTTATTACACCCAGTAAGCGGAAGTAATCGGATGTCTGGATCCAGATTCAGTAATTATTGGAGGAAAACTGGACACCTCATCCCAGTGCTCCCCTAACCCGAGCATTACAGCTTGTATGTCTATGCAGGTTTCACGCTCGGGTCAGGAGAGCAGCTGGCCAGTCCATGTACTGTGAGGATCGTCGTCTGTGTTATACGGACCGTCTGACTGCCCCCTTAGGCTACGTTCACACATTCGTGTGACACGCCCTAGTGTTGTCCGCTTTTTTTTTTCACAGACCCATAGAGTTTCATTAATCCATACACACATCAGTTTTAAAAATGGGTCAGCCATGTCATCCTTGTGTCATCAGTGTGTACGTGTGTGGGACGTTTTGAGGCCACGGTCATGTCAGCGTGTTTTGCCCATGGACACGCGGTCCGTGAAAACACACTGACATGTGTGCAGACCCGTTCATTTGAATGGGTCTACGTGTGTCAGTGTCTCCGGTATGTGTGGAAACGGACACCACATGTACCGGAAATACTGACGTTTGAAAGAGGCCTAAAATATAGGTCCTACCTGCTGTCAGGTAGTTTATTAACCCTTAAGGTACTTTTCAGGAATTAAAGCAAAGTGCAATGACAATAATGAAAAAATGTATTTTTACCACTAGACTGTTACTGACCTCTACACAAGCCACTCTAGCTGGCAGACTCTAAGACCATTATTTGGCCTTAGATTATCACGGACAGTTACGGACTGCGGTGCCAAGAGTCCATCAGTAACCAACTCCAGGGCCCCACTTTTCACCTACATGCAAATGTGACATTATCCTCAATCACAAATTTATATAACAATGAACTGGGTGGATAGTTAAATGAATAAGATGCTGCCTTTGTCTGTACATAGTGATTAATATTGTGCCAAGTACTGCTCATATAAGAGGGTGGTAGTCCAGTCTTGCGCAGGGGCCCACCGGAGGATTTTCCTGTTCTCCTGTGGGCCAGTCCAAGCCTGGCCATGGACACCATGAATCACAATCTCAGGGTGCTGATGGGGTTACAGAGAGGGCACCCACACTCTGTTAATAGAGACAACAGCATCCAAATGGTTAACAGCAGCATCTAAGGGTTGAAACGGCTACCGTCGGTGCCAACATTGATTGTGGCTGATGCAGCTGGGTGTCAGCTATAGTGTACAGCTGACAGCTCTGGCATTTTTACCCATTGGGGGATACTACTCTCATATATCTCAGGTCAGTAAAAATAAGTTCGGACGGTCTATCTGAGTTGGTGGGAAAAAATAGATGAGGAAACTGATGCAGCTAGGATGACACCTAAGAAAATTTTTTTTATCTCGGATGTTGACACTCAGATGGATGTGTGAATTCAGCCTTATACACACACGGAACCGATTCCTTATGAAGCCAATTAGAATATTTTTAGATGAGGATGAATGGAGCTACAGGTCCTATGTTATTAGAGCTCAGGATTCCTTTGATGGTCTAAAAATCAAACTTTAGAAACAAAATATATTTTGAAATAAAAACCTCTTATGTGACGTCTTTCATTGTTCAATTAATCTGTTTCTGAGTTACAGGTAACATGCTACTGAAAACCTTGAGAGGGGTTGTCTCATCTTTTTAAATGGGTAAAATTGTAATGCACTTGTAAATACAAGCAACTTACCGCTTATTAAAAATACTCTCCTTTGTCAGAGAAGGCCAGTTTCCTAGGGAAGGAGCACGTGCATGCAACATTTCAGCTATAGATGGCTGGATCCGTCCAGCTTCACTGCCCCCGAGGTCCTCCGATGCCGCAGAGGTAAAGCTGCCTTGGTTAGGAGCATCAGAGAGTGGAGTTTGGTTCCAGAAGCTCAGCCATGTCACTGGTATGTACTGTCAAAGTTCAGGAGCGCAGACAGAAAGCCGGGAGCCAAGGGAGTGGTGCGCTACTGAAGATAGAAGATGTGACAACCCTTTCAATGACCACGAGTACGACATCCTCGCTGCCTTTTATTCATGAACCAGAAAGATGAGGATGAATAGAACTATAGGTCCTTCCCTAGCTGAAGAGCGTTAGATGCTTACAGAGTAACTAGAATTAATAGTATGTCAGCAAGGCTCTCTTCACACCTCATTTATGATTTCCATTGGACTTATGGCCTATCAATGTCCTCTGTGTTTGCCATAAGCCACAGCTAATTAGATTCCACCAAGTGGTTCCTAATTGTTAAAACTCTGACCGTTTAGATAACGCACATTACAATATATGTAGTACAGGTTATTATTAATGTGATCAAAGGATCACAGGTTCAAGTCATCTTGTGGGACCAGTAAGTAATGTAGAAATTTTATATATATATACAGTACAGACCAAAAGTTTGAACACACCTTCTCATTTAAAGATTTTTCGGTATTTTCATGACTATGAAAATTGTACATTCACACTGAAGGCATCAAAACTATGAATTAACACATGTGGAATTATATACTTAACAAAAAAGTGTGAAACAACTGAAAATATGTCTTATATTCTAGGTTCTTCAAAGTAGCCACCTTTTGCTTTGATGACTGCTTTGCACACTCTAGGCATTCTCTTGATGAGCTTCAAGAGGTAGTCACCGGAAATGGTCTTCCAACAATCTTGAAGGAGTTCCCAGAGATGCTTAGCACTTGTTGGCCCTTTTGCCTTCACTCTGCGGTCCAGCTCACCCCAAACCATCTCGATTGGGTTCAGGTCTGGTGACTGTGGAGGCCAGGTCATCTGGCATAGCACCCCATCAATCACCCTCTTGGTCAAATAGCCCTTACACAGCCTGGAGGTGTGTTTGGGGTCATTGTCCTGTTGAAAAATAAATGATGGTCCAACTAAACGCAAACCGGATGGATTAGCATGCCGCTGCAAGATGCTGTGGTAACTATGCTGGTTCAGTATGCCTTCAATTTTGAATAAATCCTCAACAGTGTCACCAGCAAAGCACCCCCACACCATCACACCTCCTCCTCCATGCTTCACGGTGGGAACCAGGCATGTAGAGTCCATCCGTTCACCTTTTCTGCATCGCACAAAGACACGGTGGTTGGAAACAAAGATCTCAAATTTGGACTCATCAGACCAAAGCACAGATTTCCACTGGTCTAATGTCCATTCCTTGGGTTCTTTAGCCCAAACTAGTCTCTTCTGCTTGTTGCCTGTCTTTTGCAGTGGTTTCCTAGCAGCTATTTTACCATGAAGGCCTGCTGCACAAAGTCTCCTCTTAACAGTTGTTGTAGAGATGTGTCTGCTGCTTGAACTCTGTGTGGCATTGACCTGGTCTCTAATCTGAGCTGCTGTTAACCTGCGACTTCTGAGGCTGGTGACTCGGATAAACTTATCCTCAGAAGCAGAGGTGACTCTTGGTCTTCCTTTCCTGGGGTGGTCCTCATGTGAGCCAGTTTCTTTGTAGCGCTTGATGGTTTTTGCAACTGCACTTGGGGACACATTCAAAGTTTGCCAAATTTTTTGGACTGACTGACCTTCATTTCTTAAAGTAATGATGGCCACTCATTTTTCTTTACTTAGCTTCTTTTTTCTTGCCATAATACAAATTCTAACAGTCTATTCAGTAGGACTATCAGCTGTGTATCCACCTGACTTCTGCACAACACATCTGATGGTCCCAGCCCCATTTATAAGGCAAGGAATCCCACTTATTAAACCTGACAGGGCACACCTGGGAAGTGAAAACCATTTCCGGTGACTACCTCTTGAAGCTCATCAAGAGAATGCCAAGAGTGTGCAAAGCAGTCATCAAAGCAAAAGGTAGCTACTTTGAAGAACCTAGAATATAAGACATATTTTCAGTTGTATCACACTTTTTTGTTAAGTATATAATTCCACATGTGTGACTTCATTGTTTTGATGCCTTCAGTGTGAATGTACAATTTTCATAGTCATGAAAATACCGAAAAATCTTTAAATGAGAAGGTGTGTCCAAACTTTTGGTCTGTACTGTATATATCAGGAGTCTTTTCCAAAATACGGTATACCTCTAATAGAAGTCACGCCAATATATTAATATGGAGTGGCATACATCGACAGTAGGCTCCCTTGTTTAAAAAAAAAAAAAAAAAAAAGAGAAAAGTAAACCATGCATTATATTTTTTCTCACTTTATGACTTTGGAATGGAAGGTGGGGTAGACTAAGCTTTCCTATACACTGGAAAAAAAAGTCAGTTGAAAGGCAAACTCATACTTGTTCAGCGTGAATGGGGCCCTATGGGTACATTCAGTGTATGGGCTGAGCACTTTCCTGTCGTGTACACCGAACATAGTTAAAAAAAAAGCTAAGTGGCTGTGGTTTATGAAGGCCTTCTGAATAGCTGGAGAATGATGTTTTTTCTAGGTAGAAAAGCATGCCCCACCTTGTCTGAACACTCAGCTGACATTGACTTTTTCTCAGATGCAGAGTTTGAGAAATGATTAGAACATGGTAAACTCTGCAGACTTAGGATGTAGACATGAACTCACTACATGAGGAAAGAGACTAATACCTTACATAAGCAATGTTTCATACTCATACTACGGCATGTGAAGGTTCCAGGAGTGGCTGTCATGTCTAATGACATAGCATAATACTGAAAACAAGAATCCGATTTGATTTACTGGAATCTTTAGGTGGTTTTGGTGTTAGTCTGGTGGACTTACTGGATTGTTCAGGTGGTTCTGGTGTTAGTCTGGTGGACTTACTAGAATCTTTGGTTGGTTCTGGTGTTAGTCTGGTGGACTTACTGGAATCTTTGGGTGGTTCTGGTGTAAGTCTGGTGGACTTACTGGAATCTTTGGTTGGTTCTGTTGTTAGTCTGGTGGACTTACTGGAATCTTTGAGTGGTTTTGGTGTAAGTCTGGTGGACTTACTCTAATCTTTGGGTGGTTTTGGTGTAAGTCTGGTAGACTTACTGGAATCTTTGGGTGGTTATTGTGTAAGTCTGGTGGACTTAAAAGAATCTTCTGGTGATTCGGGTGTAAGTCTGGTGCCTTACTAGAAGCGTCTGGTGGACTGCTAACTACTTTATAACCATCTATCTGTTAGAAAAAAAAAATCCTATAGAAGACTGTGCAAATGGCGATTTTTCACACAGCATTCGGTGCAGAAGATTCAGCTCAATTATCATGATGAAAAGTAACTACAAAATGCTTGTGTTCAATGATAAGGCTGTGTTACTGTTCATATAGATGCCTTTCTTCCAGTGGAGCTTCAACAACCAGGTCAAGTGACATGTTCTTTATTAGAATCGATTCCGGGCGGTTTCTGCCTGAACATTGCATTTGGCTAGCATCTTGTGGACTATCCTCATTTAATGGGATGAAGCCATATGTGTAACAAACGGGAGGTTATGCTTCAAAATTTCAACAATGGATTCCGAAACAAATACATGTCAGATTTTCCAATGATTTTCCAATGCATTTCACGCCTGCTATGATTAAGGACCTCAACTTCGCTTGAAATGTGAATAAACACCTAAACTAACAATACATACATAAAGGCTGCGTCATCTTGCATTCCCTGGAAAACACGCGTCAGGTGCGGGAGGAATCTGCCACTACCTTGCCACAGCATTTGAGTTATCTGGATACTTACTATGCTAATTGTGATTTGATCTTAATAGCGACTGGTATGTTATGTAGGAGGACTACTTAGACATAATATTACTGATTCTCTTACTCCTTATACTATTTTACTATATATAATATGTTTTTGTCATGGTTATCCATATTTGAATATATACATATATTATTCATCAAGGTACGTACTATGATTTAACTTTTTCCTGCTGATGTCCCCCGTTTTTTCATTACCTGTAGTGTCTCATTCCTCTCTATGTTTTTTAGATTGTCTCTTTTGTATATATTAAAAAAGATCTGAATATGATTTTAAAGGGCCTGCCTTGCTTACTTCATTGGTGTTTTAGGTTTGAAATGTGTAAGCGATGCTATTATATAGGTGCACACGATAATGTTTTTAATGGATTAGAACACATTTTTGAATTTTTAGCGTATTTTTTTATGGTGCTGGAGTACTACAAACAATCTACTATGATTATCTCACCTGGATCCAGCCAGTACACTTATCTTTCTGTGCATCTGACCAACTAGCAACGATAGGATGCAGTAGGAGTGTGTAGCTAATAAAACAACTTTTTCTTTTTTATTGTTTATTTCTATATACATTGTTTAGGTTCTTTCCATTAGATACCCATCATTTTAAAAGAGCTGTGCATACTCTTCATAAGTGCTCCCACTTTTGACTTCAGTGGTCAGAGAAATCATTTTTTTCCCTTTTGATCAGAAACTTACCCTAAGGTCATATTGTACGTGCAGTCGATGTCTAAAAAAAAAACACCAGAAAGAATGAACATATGCACAGCAACATCAAAACGAATTGCTGAGGAAATGATCAGCCTTTTGAATTTCTTTTAACCGCTTCAGGTTTCCAAAGACTCAAAATGGTTAAAAAAAAGTGACCTGACAATGGCTTCTGGAGGCTTCTGCTTGGAAGACGCTCACTATGAATTAAGACATTTTACAAAAAAATAAACGCTGACGGCAAAGATGCCGCAAAGGGCATTGGAGATGTAGGAAAGAGACATATCAGGAAAAAAATTAAGACTCCGTGTGTGCATACCCTTAGTGCAGCGTAACTTTTTATTAAATGTCCAGTGTTTTTATTGCTTCTTTAACTCCAATACAAATATACAACTTCTCTTTCCTTATCCCCCCCAAGAAGTAATACTTAAATTTAAATAAATCCTATTACTTTGCTTTACATTAATAGGGAGGTAGGGAGTATAAATTTATACTTTGTCTCGATCTCTACGTGGTCATGGTTGAACTCTATGCACATTACAGTACATATAATGATATCCACTACAGATCAAGAGAACAGGTGAATAGCGCTCGCTCGGCGTGGGATTCTCATTAATAAACGATCCAAATATCTATATTAGTTCTTTATAGATAGAGCACAAAGAGCAGCCGTCGTAGACAAAGCAAGCGCGCTACCAAGGCTGAAGCATAAATGTCACATCATTTTCATCAAGACAGAAGACTGCAAAAGCCTCCATCTATGCAGCAGCGCTTTACATATGTGTGCGTGCATGATGGGAATCCATGTGTAATTACATCTGCAGATGATGTGTGCAGACTGTATCTTCCTGACTATAAGGTCAGACACCAGCAAAATGTCCAGTTCTTCTGCTTACCTCCAGATGACCTCCCATCAATTACAAGTAGCCAGTTTGCGTGGCCTTTATCATTATACTATTACCACTAGAAGAATATAAGCTATACAGAGGGAGGAAAACAGATGAGCTGCCTGTGTGCTACAGCCTCCTTCTACCTTTTTGTTTGCTTACAGAATAGGCAAATGGTTATTGTTTTTCTTTGTTTTACTGTTTTTTCTTTTTGTTAGTCTTGAGTTGCCTATTATACCTACATTGTACAATGATGAGGGTGGTCTTTTCATCCACGGGCAGCACAAATACTAATTTAGAGTGTACTCCTTCCTAATGCCCATGGTGACGTAATCAATAATGCAGTACTGATCTTATAGATTTTGCCACTATTGTCAATAGTAATTTATAATGAGATTATGACAGGAATACCACGAAAGAGAGTGGCCTCCTCTAGTTCAGGGGTCAGAAGATCGCGGCGTCTGGTTACACACACATCTGCACTGTTTGGATCTGCTTTGCCTTCCAGTTAGCTGTGCAAATTTCCCTTGTTTTGGTGTTGCAAGGATTAAGCTGTGCAGATTTCACTTGCTCTGTTGTTGCAAGGGTTAAACAGTTCTCTTTGTCTCCTAGAGCTCTCCATCCTGAGTTATCTCAGCTGTTCTGAATTTTCCACTCCCCTCTGGTATAAATACTCACCTCTTAGCTTTAGTAATTGCCAGTGATAGCTTGCCATAACCGGGTTTGGAGCTGGAGGTGTGAGCTGTTGAAGAGATCTCTTGAGATATCTGCCTGCAAGTTTGTTGAAGTGTCTTTTCTTACCTTATCTCCTATTTGGTTTGCCTCATCAGTTCCTTTCCCCCTTTCCCTTTTTGCAGTCTGGGAGCATTTTGTGTGATTGCTGTTTCTGTTATCCTTGTCTGTTTCCCTTTGTGTCTTTATGTCAGAGCAGGACTAGTGTTCCTGCTGTCCTAAGCACTAGTCAGGGTCTTTCTAAAAAAACAGGGATAGGAACGTGATCACTGCATGCGGTGAAAGAACCCATCTTGGGACACTAGGGAGCTTAAGGTTGTGCAGGGCAAGTGTCAAGGGTGTCCCGCTTTAATCTTTTCCTAGTGGCAGAGCTTCCCATCCCCTTTCTTGCTCCGTGCACCGACCTGCTTGTGGCAGAAGCGTAACAGAGATTCACTGTTACACGTTGTTGAGCAGAGTCTCGGTTTGGTTATTCTCAGCAAGGCTGCAAATAACCTCTGCAAAGCAAATGAGAAAGAGTATAGTGCCTGATAATTATTGATAGTCCCTAGTGAACCTATATTACTCCTCATTAGTCCTCATTCAGAATTCTGTGTTGCACGTACATGTCATAGAAAAATTAAAATCCATAAGACATCTCCAGAAGGGAAAAGAGCTGACAATTCAAACTCCTTTTGGAAGCAGGACCTCATATTGAACATATGGAGGAGAGAGGAAACTAGTTATAGCTAGGGAGAGAAAAACTTATTCAAACATCCTTTGAAGCAGGGACCTCTTGCGGTGACAAATTGGTTACAGCAGGGAAATTTGCTGGGAAAAAGTCAGAAATTTTGAGATATGTATGTTCAAGTGGCAGAAAAGTGGGAACTCTAATGTAGCACCCTGAGGACTCGGCTGCTACAGGGGTATTGCACCTCACTCCAGAGGTGTGGTATTCCACTCCCGGGTAAGGATGGAGTGTGGGACTGAGCTCAGTAGGCTGCATGCACTACATACATCCCATTTCCGGGGGACAGAACTACGGTACTCCCACCAAGTAAATGTGCAGGTACGACAGCGTCTGTCCCTGGCTGGAGTGGGAGGGGGGGTGGAACATCCCAGTAGTGTAGGGGCAGATAGGGGAGTACTCTGGGTAAAGCTAGGAGCCCATTGGGTGCTGGTCACCTGGGCTCACACATAGAGGGAGTATATATGGTGGGCACCATCTTAGGACAGGGTCAGTCAGTCAGTCTGAGGAGAAGCTGAAGGAGAGTTCAGCCAGGAGGGCTGACTAGGAGCTGTGGCTCCGGCTGGGCCCAGCTCCAGGGCCAGGCTTGTAGTGGAGAGGAAGAAGGAAGGCCCAGAGACGCAGAAAAGAGGGAACCCTAAGATCCCAGAATTAAGCCAAAAGGGTGAAGGGTTGGCAGAAGAGGGCACCGGATCCCAAGCTGGCGGAGGCAAAAGTAACCCTTAACCAGGAGCTGGAGGTCGTGGTCAAGTTTTGCCACGACCCTCACCACATCCACCAGGAAGGTACACCAAGAGTAGGGTCAGGAAAGCCAGAGAAGGTTTTACCGTAGAAGGCCCAAGGGAACCGGACAAAGGTGGATCACTGGTGGGGACGGCCAGGAGAAAGAGAGTGAGAGGGAAGCTCAGGACCACGCTCCGGAACTGCCTGGGGGTTAGCCGAGTCCCGCACCTGGTGAATGCAGTACGGCTCGGGTGGTCACTCCCGGCTGAAGTGACTAAAGCAACATCAGTGAGTAAAAACCCTGAAACTGCATCTCACGTTTCTGACTCTCCTTTCTGCACTATCACTACCTCCATCATCCGCACCAGCTGCCCTGAGGCCATACCCCTCCCGTTGGGGGTTATACCACCATTGCTGCACACATACTACCGGCCTCAGCGGACTGTTCTGCAGCGGTGGCCTTGTGACCGCAAATCAACGGGTGGCGTAGTCGACACTGAAACAACATCTACCAAGACTGCCACACACTTAGTTTGACCACCCTGGGCACGGACCGGGTCACCGCCACAAGGACTACTACCCCTATCTAGATCCGGCTCCGGGTATCCCTTGAACATGGCCCAGGGGGCGCGTCAACTTTGGCGTAGTCGGCAGGATCACGTGCCCGCCACCACCGGGTACTGCGTGCCTGAAGAAAAGTTTATATGTACCGTAAGAAGAAGTCTCCCGCCAATTCCGGAGGGTCCCCGCCATCGGACGCCATCACGGGTCGTTTCCCGCCGGTTGCCCGCCATCTGCAGCTTTTTCCCGCCATCCACGGAGTTTCCCGCCACTGGGAGACGATTCCCGCCATCTGAGAAGATTTCCCGCCCTGGCAGAGCGGACGCCATTATGGGCGTGCCAGAGGGTGGTAAGAGACGACCTCCCATCGTGGGCCTGGTCCCAGAAGAGCGCCAAAAGCAAGGACCGCCCCCACCAGCAGAGACTGCAATGATGGGGATGTCCATCGGCGTGGGGGGACTGCCCCTGGAACTGACAATCACCAAGTTGCCCCAGGACCGCCCTCAGTGTGGGCGGATACAGAACAAAAGAGTGAGGATGGGTGCAGCCTGGAAGAGTCTGGAGAGGTCGCACCCGGAGATGGAGGGAGAGTCAGGCAGCACCGACCCTGTGGTCAGGAGCCTGTTGCAAGTCACCACCCCACAAGACCTGGTGGAGATCCTAGCACAGCTCCCCCGAGACCGGGAGCGTGCACAGACCGCGCTGGAGGGCCTCGCACGGAGGATGGCCCAGGTGCAGCGAGAAACGCTGACTGAGTGGAGTAGGGAGATGGCCCAGCAGGCTGGAACCCGCCTGCGGAGCACGCCACCCGAGACGAGGAGTCTGACCGCCTCTGAGGATGGTGCAGGAGGAATGAAGGCCGAAGACGACGCCGTGGAAGGAGCTGAAGAGACGGAGGCAGGTAAAGGGGACGTCACTACCCCAAGCCTAGAAACCGTGAGCCTGCCCCAGCTCCCCGTCGCAGAGCCCGAAATTCCCCCTACCGTGCCCGTCGCTGCACCGCCACCGCTACAGACTAGGCCTCAAGTAGGCGCCGCGGCCACGCCCCCTGTGACGTCACGCGCCTCAACCCCGAGCGCGGCCAAGCAGGAGACGCCACCGGCCTGGTTGCAAGGTCGATTGCCCCCGGGCGCCGCCGTCTCCACAGTGCCCTTTACCTTTAGAGCACCACCGGCCTGGTCGCAAGGCCTGGTGAATCCGGGCGCCGCTACTACCACCGCGCCCTCAACCCACAAAGTCCTACCCTTGGGTGAAGACCTGTTCGCCCAGCACACTTGCCCGGATGGGCAGCCCTTTGAGTGGCCACCGGAGTACCTCCAACCCCGACTCCGGAAGGAAAGGCCTCTGTGTGAGCCTCTGATTCCGGCTCCGGCGCTCGCCAAGATCACTCCGCTCCCGTTGGAGGAGGCCCAATTCGAATGGGACCCCACTGGAGAAAACCTCATCGGCTTCACCCACGAGACCCGGGCGGCCGCAGCCCAGCGAGCAGAGTGCTGCCGGCAACAGCTGGAGGTCTTCGACCGGAACGGCGAGAGAGGCGGGTCCGCGAGGAGCGGCTGCAAGTCCAGAGTGCGGAGCAGAAGAGCCGGACCAGACGAAACCCCCGTGCAGCCCACGGTCCCCGTGCCACCGGGACCGTAATCAAGTTTCAACTGCAGCACGGGTGGGGTTTTATCCGGGACCACAGAACCCCCGGCGACGTCTTTGTCACCCGCAGGGACGTCGAGAGCCATCTGCCGGAGGGACACAGAGGTCGTGACCTTTACCTGGGTGACGAGGTCACCTTCACCCGGCATCAGTGTGCCAAAGGTCCATATGCTCTTCATGTGCACCGATTGACCGAGGAAGAGCTACAGTGCAAGGAGGATCAAGAGGACCCGGACGGGTTTGAAGGTTACCCGCAGGAAGGA
The DNA here is from genome assembly GCF_046119375.1 of Phyllobates terribilis. Classification (NCBI taxonomy): domain Eukaryota; kingdom Metazoa; phylum Chordata; class Amphibia; order Anura; family Dendrobatidae; genus Phyllobates; species Phyllobates terribilis. The sequence continues at coordinate 199,934,945 of NW_027362763.1, forward strand.
GCAGGAGGACGCCGTTACTAAAGTACGGTACAGTGAAACTGTAAATAGTTACCCGTAAGGGTACAAGAACTGTTACCTGTAAAGTATAGTCCCCGTTGGGACCAGCAAACTGTTACCCGTGTGTCCCTATCCCTTAACAGGCTGAGGACTGTGAGCAGCCATCCCTTATCCCCACTGGCCGAGGACTGAGAGCGGTCATACCCTTGTATATAGTTGCGCTTCCTAAAGCGCCCCCTACTGGTTTTATAAGGAACTGTTTTTGTACTGTTGCACTTTTACCTGGTCACAAGTGCACAGTGACCAGAAGAACAAGAACATTTTATAAGAAGAGTATTATATCAAAAAGGTCTTATAATATAAGAAGTTACCCGTAATGTTATTTTGCTGATAATGTTTATAATGTTTTATATATTCGTGTATGTTTTGAAAAATTTTGTATGTTTGCATGTTTTGCTCTTTTACAGCCCGAGGACGTGCTGTGATTTACCAGGGGGGAATGTAGCACCCTGAGGACTCGGCTGCTACAGGGGTATTGCACCTCACTCCAGAGGTGTGGTATTCCACTCCCGGGTAAGGATGGAGTGTGGGACTGAGCTCAGTAGGCTGCATGCACTACATACATCCCATTTCCGGGGGACAGAACTACGGTACTCCCACCAAGTAAATGTGCAGGTACGACAGCGTCTGTCCCTGGCTGGAGTGGGAGGGGGGGTGGAACATCCCAGTAGTGTAGGGGCAGATAGGGGAGTACTCTGGGTAAAGCTAGGAGCCCATTGGGTGCTGGTCACCTGGGCTCACACATAGAGGGAGTATATATGGTGGGCACCATCTTAGGACAGGGTCAGTCAGTCAGTCTGAGGAGAAGCTGAAGGAGAGTTCAGCCAGGAGGGCTGACTAGGAGCTGTGGCTCCGGCTGGGCCCAGCTCCAGGGCCAGGCTTGTAGTGGAGAGGAAGAAGGAAGGCCCAGAGACGCAGAAAAGAGGGAACCCTAAGATCCCAGAATTAAGCCAAAAGGGTGAAGGGTTGGCAGAAGAGGGCACCGGATCCCAAGCTGGCGGAGGCAAAAGTAACCCTTAACCAGGAACTGGAGGTCGTGGTCAAGTTTTGCCACGACCCTCACCACATCCACCAGGAAGGTACACCAAGAGTAGGGTCAGGAAAGCCAGAGAAGGTTTTACCGTAGAAGGCCCAAGGGAACCGGACAAAGGTGGATCACTGGTGGGGACGGCCAGGAGAAAGAGAGTGAGAGGGAAGCTCAGGACCACGCTCCGGAACTGCCTGGGGGTTAGCCGAGTCCCGCACCTGGTGAATGCAGTACGGCTCGGGTGGTCACTCCCGGCCGAAGTGACTAAAGCAACATCAGTGAGTAAAAACTCTGAAACTGCATCTCACGTTTCTGACTCTCCTTTCTGCACTATCACTACCTCCATCATCCGCACCAGCTGCCCTGAGGCCATACCCCTCCCGTTGGGGGTTATACCACCATTGCTGCACACATACTACCGGCCTCAGCGGACTGTTCTGCAGCGGTGGCCTTGTGACCGCAAATCAACGGGTGGCGTAGTCGACACTGAAACAACATCTACCAAGACTGCCACACACTTAGTTTGACCACCCTGGGCACGGACCGGGTCACCGCCACAAGGACTACTACCCCTATCTAGATCCGGCTCCGGGTATCCCTTGAACATGGCCCAGGGGGCGCGTCAACTTTGGCGTAGTCGGCAGGATCACGTGCCCGCCACCACCGGGTACTGCGTGCCTGAAGAAAAGTTTATATGTACCGTAAGAAGAAGTCTCCCGCCAATTCCGGAGGGTCCCCGCCATCGGACGCCATCACGGGTCGTTTCCCGCCGGTTGCCCGCCATCTGCAGCTTTTTCCCGCCATCCACGGAGTTTCCCGCCACTGGGAGACGATTCCCGCCATCTGAGAAGATTTCCCGCCCTGGCAGAGCGGACGCCATTATGGGCGTGCCAGAGGGTGGTAAGAGACGACCTCCCATCGTGGGCCTGGTCCCAGAAGAGCGCCAAAAGCAAGGACCGCCCCCACCAGCAGAGACTGCAATGATGGGGATGTCCATTGGCGTGGGGGGACTGCCCCTGGAACTGACAATCACCAAGTTGCCCCAGGACCGCCCTCAGTGTGGGCGGATACAGAACAAAAGAGTGAGGATGGGTGCAGCCTGGAAGAGTCTGGAGAGGTCGCACCCGGAGATGGAGGGAGAGTCAGGCAGCACCGACCCTGTGGTCAGGAGCCTGTTGCAAGTCACCACCCCACAAGACCTGGTGGAGATCCTAGCACAGCTCCCCCGAGACCGGGAGCGTGCACAGACCGCGCTGGAGGGCCTCGCACGGAGGATGGCCCAGGTGCAGCGAGAAACGCTGACTGAGTGGAGTAGGGAGATGGCCCAGCAGGCTGGAACCCGCCAGCGAAGCACGCCACCCGAGACGAGGAGTCTGACCGCCTCTGAGGATGGTGCAGGAGGAATGAAGGCCGAAGACGACGCCGTGGAAGGAGCTGAAGAGACGGAGGCAGGTAAAGGGGACGTCACTACCCCAAGCCTAGAAACCGTGAGCCTGCCCCAGCTCCCCGTCGCAGAGCCCGAAATTCCCCCTACCGTGCCCGTCGCTGCACCGCCACCGCTACAGACTAGGCCTCAAGTAGGCGCCGCGGCCACGCCCCCTGTGACGTCACGCGCCTCAACCCCGAGCGCGGCCAAGCAGGAGACGCCACCGGCCTGGTTGCAAGGTCGATTGCCCCCGGGCGCCGCCGTCTCCACAGTGCCCTTTACCTTTAGAGCACCACCGGCCTGGTCGCAAGGCCTGGTGAATCCGGGCGCCGCTACTACCACCGCGCCCTCAACCCACAAAGTCCTACCCTTGGGTGAAGACCTGTTCGCCCAGCACACTTGCCCGGATGGGCAGCCCTTTGAGTGGCCACCGGAGTACCTCCAACCCCGACTCCGGAAGGAAAGGCCTCTGTGTGAGCCTCTGATTCCGGCTCCGGCGCTCGCCAAGATCACTCCGCTCCCGTTGGAGGAGGCCCAATTCGAATGGGACCCCACTGGAGAAAACCTCATCGGCTTCACCCACGAGACCCGGGCGGCCGCAGCCCAGCGAGCAGAGTGCTGCCGGCAACAGCTGGAGGTCTTCGACCGGAACGGCGAGAGAGGCGGGTCCGCGAGGAGCGGCTGCAAGTCCAGAGTGCGGAGCAGAAGAGCCGGACGAGACGAAACCCCCGTGCAGCCCACGGTCCCCGTGCCACCGGGACCGTAATCAAGTTTCAACTGCAGCACGGGTGGGGTTTTATCCGGGACCACAGAACCCCCGGCGACGTCTTTGTCACCCGCAGGGACGTCGAGAGCCATCTGCCGGAGGGACACAGAGGTCGTGACCTTTACCTGGGTGACGAGGTCACCTTCACCCGGCATCAGTGTGCCAAAGGTCCATATGCTCTTCATGTGCACCGATTGACCGAGGAAGAGCTACAGTGCAAGGAGGATCAAGAGGACCCGGACGGGTTTGAAGGTTACCCGCAGGAAGGAGCAGGAGGACGCCGTTACTAAAGTACGGTACAGTGAAACTGTAAATAGTTACCCGTAAGGGTACAAGAACTGTTACCTGTAAAGTATAGTCCCCGTTGGGACCAGCAAACTGTTACCCGTGTGTCCCTATCCCTTAACAGGCTGAGGACTGTGAGCAGCCATCCCTTATCCCCACTGGCCGAGGACTGAGAGCGGTCATACCCTTGTATATAGTTGCGCTTCCTAAAGCGCCCCCTACTGGTTTTATAAGGAACTGTTTTTGTACTGTTGCACTTTTACCTGGTCACAAGTGCACAGTGACCAGAAGAACAAGAACATTTTATAAGAAGAGTATTATATCAAAAAGGTCTTATAATATAAGAAGTTACCCGTAATGTTATTTTGCTGATAATGTTTATAATGTTTTATATATTCGTGTATGTTTTGAAAAATTTTGTATGTTTGCATGTTTTGCTCTTTTACAGCCCGAGGACGTGCTGTGATTTACCAGGGGGGAATGTAGCACCCTGAGGACTCGGCTGCTACAGGGGTATTGCACCTCACTCCAGAGGTGTGGTATTCCACTCCCGGGTAAGGATGGAGTGTGGGACTGAGCTCAGTAGGCTGCATGCACTACATACATCCCATTTCCGGGGGACAGAACTACGGTACTCCCACCAAGTAAATGTGCAGGTACGACAGCGTCTGTCCCTGGCTGGAGTGGGAGGGGGGGTGGAACATCCCAGTAGTGTAGGGGCAGATAGGGGAGTACTCTGGGTAAAGCTAGGAGCCCATTGGGTGCTGGTCACCTGGGCTCACACATAGAGGGAGTATATATGGTGGGCACCATCTTAGGACAGGGTCAGTCAGTCAGTCTGAGGAGAAGCTGAAGGAGAGTTCAGCCAGGAGGGCTGACTAGGAGCTGTGGCTCCGGCTGGGCCCAGCTCCAGGGCCAGGCTTGTAGTGGAGAGGAAGAAGGAAGGCCCAGAGACGCAGAAAAGAGGGAACCCTAAGATCCCAGAATTAAGCCAAAAGGGTGAAGGGTTGGCAGAAGAGGGCACCGGATCCCAAGCTGGCGGAGGCAAAAGTAACCCTTAACCAGGAACTGGAGGTCGTGGTCAAGTTTTGCCACGACCCTCACCACATCCACCAGGAAGGTACACCAAGAGTAGGGTCAGGAAAGCCAGAGAAGGTTTTACCGTAGAAGGCCCAAGGGAACCGGACAAAGGTGGATCACTGGTGGGGACGGCCAGGAGAAAGAGAGTGAGAGGGAAGCTCAGGACCACGCTCCGGAACTGCCTGGGGGTTAGCCGAGTCCCGCACCTGGTGAATGCAGTACGGCTCGGGTGGTCACTCACGGCCGAAGTGACTAAAGCAACATCAGTGAGTAAAAACCCTGAAACTGCATCTCACGTTTCTGACTCTCCTTTCTGCACTATCACTACCTCCATCATCCGCACCAGCTGCCCTGAGGCCATACCCCTCCCGTTGGGGGTTATACCACCATTGCTGCACACATACTACCGGCCTCAGCGGACTGTTCTGCAGCGGCGGCCTTGTGACCGCAAATCAACGGGTGGCGTAGTCGACACTGAAACAACATCTACCAAGACTGCCACACACTTAGTTTGACCACCCTGGGCACGGACCGGGTCACCGCCACAAGGACTACTACCCCTATCTAGATCCGGCTCCGGGTATCCCTTGAACATGGCCCAGGGGGCGCGTCACTAACACCTTTAGAGGTAACTCTTGTTCTCTCCAGAGGAAACGGGACATCTGAAGTAGACTGTTCGGCCCTGGTGGTCAGTTAGGAATATTAGGATTTGTATCGATCCTATATTTGTGGAATATAGATTTCCGGCGTAGTAATAAAGCAACGAACATGATGCACTCACTCACATCACAGTAGGGCCACTCGAACTCCTCCAACTTAACAACGATCCTATAGATCATGCAAACCAGGTCATATTTGTTCTCTTTGTAAAGGAATAATCACAATAAAAAATATGACGATGCAATCTCCTGCACAGAACCTTACAGGGCCGAAGATATCCTGCAAGTTGCACATCCCACAATCCGCCCCCATATGAGCTCATCAAGGGAAGGTGTGTGGAGGTAACTTTGATCTAATAAAAAGCCGTATTTGGGTCTCGGTCAATTGTTAGTACTTGGAAGGTACAGTTCACTGTAGGTTCTTTTCCAGTTGGAACACCTCCCTCCACTAAGCTCTGAGCTATTTCTGTGACCAAGTTTAGTAAGTTTCTTTAATTATTCCTTTTTATTTTATGTAATTGTATACATTGTATTGTTTTGGTCTCATTTTATATCATCTTGTATATTTTTTTAAACATTGCCTATATTTCTGGATTAAATATAAAATTTAATAGCTCTGTTTCTCTTGCTCTGTAAACCGTACCCCTGAAGCTACCTGTAATGGGTGGTGGCAGCTAGTGGTTCTTTTTATTATTGCGGAGCTGGCAGTGACCGTACGGGGAGTATATATATAGTCCATGCGTTTGGAATCTGAGGTGTATATATACCATACACTCACTGTTTGTTCCCCAATAACAGGCCTAGTAGTGGAAGCAGACACAATCTCGTTCATCACTCGTCAGAGAATTGCGTAATTGTCCTGACAATTGTAGGCAGCTGAGTTTCATTCCCCTAACAAAGTGGTAACAGTGGTGGGTTCTTCATGACCCTCCTCCGTCTGTGTATCCTTGACAGTACGTATCATTTTTTTCATGGATACAACTTGTAGCTATTATAATCTATAGTGCTATTCACGAGTCAGTGTTTTTTCATGTGACGCGCCCCTGGGCCTGTGTCGCGCTGCGTTGCGCACGCGGGAGCTTACCCGGAGCCGGATCTGTTTAGGGTTGTAGTCTCGTGGCGGTGACCCGGTCCGTGCCCAGGGAGTCAAACTGGACGGCAGTCTGTTAGCGGTAGAAAATGGTTGATGACTACGCCACCCGTTGAATGCAGCCAGGGGGCTGCTGCTGCAGGGCAGACCGCTGAGGCCGGTGGAAGGATGGTGCAGCGTGATAGTATAACCCCCAACGGGAGGGGTATGGCCTCAGGGCAGCCGACGTGGATGATGGGGGTAGCAGGAACCACTCAGAGACGGTATGGTAGCGTTCAGGGTCTTTACTGGTAACAACGATAGACCCTCCCGGAGTACTTGCTAGCGGACGGGGCCTGGTCAGTCCTTGAGCAGATGGGATCTCCCCTGGCCAGGCGTAGTTGTAGGCCTCCCAAGCTGACTGTACTCTTCTGGCTACCTTGCTAGAAGCTGATGTAAGTAGCCCACGTCCCTGAGTGTACCGTGTGGTGCTCACCCGTATGGCCGGTGACTCGGGGCCTTCTAATGGCTTCCGCTCCACGATGGCGGTGCTGGTCCCACGCGTGTGACCGGGCCTTCGGGCTTCTGGGCCAGGGGACCTGCAATCCCCTGCCTGACGGATTCTGCTGCTGGGTAGAAGTTAGTCCCCACAGCCTCGGACTCCGGGTCCGGTAAAGAATCTTCTTAGTCAGGGCGAGCTCTTTAGCTGCCAGCCCCTGACTCCTTGTGACTCTGCTGCTTCCTATGCTGCTCTTGTCTCTACTCTTCCTGGACCCACTAACCCTGCCTCAGCCCCGGGTTTATACAGGGGAAGTTCTTCCCCTCCCAAGGCTGGGCAGGAGGTGTGGCATGCACAGGATCCCTGACCAAAGGACCTCCCACCTGCTCTCAGACGTAATATCTCTATCACTGTGACAACCAGACCCCTGGGGTGTCACACATGGACTGTATGTCCGTGCAAAACACATGTTTTTTTCCAGCAGCAGTATATAAAGCGTCACTACAAGTCTATGGGTCTGTGAAAACATTGTACAGCAAACAAATGGCATCCATGTGCCATCCGTGTGTTGTCCGTGTTTAAAATTACAAAGGGTAGGGGAAGATTTTTAATTTTTTTTTTATTATTATTACATTCTCTTTCTGTTTCATTGAAGCTACATCATTTATCAGGATTACATGGTTTGTATATACAGTACAGACCAAAAGTTTGGACACACCTTCTCATTTAAATATTTTTCTGTATTTTCATGACTATGAAAATTGTACATTCACACTGAAGGCATCAAAACTATGGATTAACACAAGTGGAATTATATACTTAACAAAAAAGTGTGAAACAACTGAAAATATGTCTTATATTCTAGGTTCTTCAAAGTAGCCACCTTTTGCTTTGATGACTGCTTTGCACACTCTTGGCATTCTCTTGATGAGCTTCAAGAGGTAGTCACCGGAAATGGTTTTCACTTCACAGGTGTGCCCTGTCAGGTTTAATAAGTGAGATTTCTTGCCTTATAAATGGGGTTGGGACAATTAGTTGTGTTGTGCAGAAATCTGGTGGATACACAGCTGATAGTCCTACTGAATAGACTGTTAGAATTTGTATTATGGCAAGAAAAAAGCAGCTAAGTAAAGAAAAACGAGTGGCCATCATTACTTTAAGAAATGAAGGTCAGTCAGTCCGAAACATTGGGAAAACTTTGAAAGTGTCCCCAAGTGCAGTTGCAAAAACCATCAAGCGCTACAAAGAAACTAGCTCACATGAGGACCGCCCCAGGAAAGGAAGACCAAGAGTCACCTCTGCTTCTGAGGATAAGTTTATCCGAGTCACCAGCCTCAGAAATCGCAGGTTAACAGCAGCTCAGATTAGAGACCAGGTCAATGCCACACAGAGTTCTAGCAGCAGACACAACTGTTAAGAGGAGACTTTGTGCAGCAGGCCTTCATGGTAAAATAGCTGCTAGGAAACCACTGCTAAGGACAGGCAACAAGCAGAAGAGACTTGTTTGGGCTAAAGAACACAAGGAATGGACATTAGACCAGTGGAAATCTGTGCTTTGGTCTGATGAGTCCAAATTTGAGATCTTTGGTTTCAACCACCCTGTCTTTGTGCGACGCAGAAAAGGTGAACGGATGGACTCTACGTGCCTGGTTCCCACCGTGAAGCATGGAGGAGGAGGTGTGATGGTGTGGGGGTGCTTTGCTAGTGACACTGTTGGGGATTTATTCAAAATTGAAGGCATACTGAACCAGCATGGCTACCACAGCATCTTGCAGCGGCATGCTATTCCATCCGGTTTACGTTTAGTTGGACCATCATTTATTTTTCAACAGGACAATGACCCCAAACACACCTCCAGGCTGTATAAGGGCTACTTGACCAAGAAGGAGAGTGATGGGGTGCTACGCTAGATGACCTGGCCTCCACAGTCACCAGACCTGAACCCAATCGAGATGGTTTGGGGTGAGCTGGACCACAGAGTGAAGGCAAAAGGACCAACAACTGCTAAGCATCTCTGGGAACTCCTTCAAGATTGTTGGAAGACCATTTCCGGTGACTACCTCTTGAAGGTCATCAAGAGAATGCCAAGAGTGTGCAAAGCAGTCCTCAAAGCAAAAGGTGGCTACTTTGAAGAACCTAGAATATAAGACATATTTTCAGTGGTTTCACACTTTTTTGTTAAGTATATAATTGCACATGTGTTAATTCATAGTTTTGATGCCTTCAGTGTGAATGTACAATTTTCATAGTCATGAAAATACAGAAAAATCTTTAAATGAGAAGGTGTGTCCAAACTTTTGGTCTGTACTGTATGTAATACAAATGGAAAATATGATTTTACGAGCCCATGAGCAAGCGAATAAATCAATTCTAGTTTGAAAGCACTTTTGTACTGGACTCCTCAGTACTTTCATATCACAGTCGTTCATCTATTTCTTTTTTTCCATAGCTACACCAACCTCGTAGTTTCCAGTGATTTTAAAGATCAAGTAAACAATCCAGAAGTTAAAGTCCGAGGGTCCAATGTCGTCATCAACCAAGTAATCAATAAGATGCGACTCTTCATACAGGTATGGGAAGCTGTTATTGGCTTTAACTTTTAGATCAGACCTGGCATGTTGTATCAGTTATTGTCAATACTAACGTTTTATTCCTCCTGTTGTTTTGGGTGCGTATTAGGGATGAACAAAAAAATTAAAACTTCCCTGGTCCGGCATCTAGTTCAGTCCTCCACTGCAGCCACATCGGCACAGTGTTCACCTCTGTGCCAGCAATCCTCTGCCCAGTAACCTGGGCACCTCTGTCACTTATTAGTCACTAGTCCCAAGGCCTCATACGACTTCATGCCATTGCAAGAGCCTAGTAAGTGACAGAGGGATCCAGGATGGGGAGCGGGTCGGTATGTATTTTTGGATTCACCAACAGACAAAGGGAAGACAAAATTTATTTTAACCAAGACAAAACTTTTGGATGATTTTTGGCCAAAACTGCCCAATTGTGTTCTTTGATCTTGTATTTTCATGACTGAAAATAAATCTGAAAAGATTCCAAGATAAGGCAAATCTATTACCATAGGAAGCCCTGAAGTTAACCTAGAGGATTTAACCTAGTTGTGTAATAGGCAAAGAGAAAAATGATCCTTCTCTGAGGATATTTCCCCACAGACAGTGATTGGTAGGTCTGCCTTGAATGCAGAATGTAACTGGGATGTACTCTCTTCTTCGTAGGAAGGAGGTTACCTGTAACACACTGCAATCATTTACCTTTAGCTAGACAGGTTTCTATAAGTGTGAACCAATCACTAGTTCTTCTAGTCACTGACCATCAACAATTATCATCATCTGTAATGTTACCATAATCCAGCCATATTGAAGAATGTCTTGTATGACATAGTTTTGGACTTCTATCCTCTTCTATCTTCTCATCATTGTCCTACCTTCCATACTTCACAACCCATCAGGTAAAGCTAACCACAAATCTATCACGTCTCCTTCTGAAAAGTTGACTAAACTCATAGAGATCCGGACTACTCCTATTTCTCAAAAACCAAGAATCCATTCTGTGAAGAAAAGGCAGTTGTTAAATGTCTGCAGTTTGCACCTCTGTGGTTCCTACCGGGTCATGATGACAGTCTCACGATAATAGACCATAGAAACATAGGAAATATATTATATTACTACAATGTTGGAGGCTAGTTTGTCCTATCGGAGGTTTGTAGAACCATTTATGTCAGACCACATAACCAGTGTTATATGTTGAAGAAAATGACAAATTATTTGTATCAGTTTCAAAATTCATTAGTATGCATTAGATGTTATCTAAACGGAAAGCATTTAAAGGGTTACACCACTACAGAGAGCTCCATTGCAGAAGCGCAGCAAGAAACCCTCCATCAGCAGATTATGGTACCCAAACTGCAGTGTTCATAGTCGTTTTACTTTCATCCTCAGAATAAGAAATATAACAAGTCTGCCCATAAATATTCATTACCAGGCTAATAGTAATGTGAGAGGCGATCGTTGGAATATAAAAGTGTGAAATATTCTAAATCTGCTGCTTTTCATGACCTCTTCCTGACATCATTATATTGTGCAGTGATCCAGTGGTTTCACGGGTTATACATATAATTTACTAACATCGGCTTCACTTGTTAAGGAAATCCCAATATTGCGGCAGCGTTGTTTCTAATACCTTCTACAGTGGATTTACCAATTGCTAGGAGTATATAGGAATGTAAACCAGTCCCAATAATATTGACATAAATGGTACAGTATATTGGGGCATTCTACATTGTTATGGACGTCCTTACTCTGAAGCTCCTGGTGCGTCCGTGCAACATGCAACCTATTGATCTGGGCAACAAAAAAAAATGAACACGAGCTGCCTAGTTTCCATTCACTTGGATGGGACCGTGATGTGTAAACCAGCATTAAAAGAACAACTGTTGCAGACAGGCACCAGCCAGCTCACAAGGCAATGTAACCATTGATTAGGCTTTAGAGTGAGTGCCATGGCCCCTTGAATGAAATAATCTGTGGTGGGGCTGAGTACATCCCTTCAAAAATTGATTGCATATCCTAAGCATAAGTCACCAATTTTAAAATGATAGATAAAACCCCCTTTTAATGGGACTTTTATTATAAAAAGGTGCCCTGATCTTCAGGTGTCCCCTGCCAGTTCTAGGTTTGCATTTCCAGCCCTATGTTTGACAAAGGAGAGCATTTCCTGACCAGCACGTGACCAGTGATGAGCGTGGTGTGTGTAGGAGGCTGGTAGTGTTCATTTCGGTAGCTAAGCCAGTCTCCTTCTCTGTATATGTGTGTATGTGTATATATATATATATATATATATATATATATATATATATATATATATATATATATATATATATATATATATATATATATATACTGTTATACTGTATTGTAGGGGTTTCCGCTCTCTGATAGCCACTTGGATACGCACAGGCATAGGGTGTTCATATCGAAACAGAATAAAGTTTATTGTCCTTCATAAATATTACAGCTCCAAACTTAAAAAAGTCTTTCTTCAGCACAAATGAGTAACAAACGGTCCTTTCTTCAGCACAGATGAATAATAAAACAGTCCTTTCTCGGAGTAAGGCAAAGTAAATCAAAAACGGGCTCACCAATTTCGTATTACAGGCACTTCTCAGTCTCTAGCAAAGACTGCCCACCATGAACAGCAAAATAGATAAAAAAAATTTCCATCTCACCAACTTCCTAGGAAGTATTTCTCCAGAACTTGCATGGATCCAGAAAGGACTTCTGTTGGTGCAAGTTGAACAAGGCAAAAAATGAAGAACGATGCATCCAGCACTAGAAATCCAGAGAAGTTAAATGTCTATTTAAAAAAACAACATTATATTGAAAAAAAACTATAAAAAAACATGATTTTTTAAAAAAGGCGTATGGTCAGGGTCATGCTCACTGACGCGTTTCGAATATAAATTGTTCTTAATTTGGTGCCATGCCAAGATTAAGAACAATTTATGTTTGAAACGCGTCAGTGAGCATGACCCTGATCATACTCCTTTTTTAAAAAATCATGGTTTTTTAATCTTTTTTTTCAATAAAATGTTGTTTTTTAAATAGACATTTAACTTCTCCGGATCTCCAGTGCTAGATGCATCGTTCTTCATTTTTTGCCTTGTTCACCATGAACAGTCTTTCTCCAGCTGCAACACAACACACTGTGCTGAGCTAACCCAGCTGACTGCTATTATGACTGTAAGACCTGGTCTGTGGTATGGGAGCGATCTTTCCCACGCAGGCTCTTTTGCTTGCTCCTAAATCCCTGACCAAAATTCAGTCGAATAAAAAGCCTCTCAGCTCTCAGTAACCTAATATATAGTAGGGCTCATTTAACTATTGAAACGGGCCAGTTACCCTGCAGCCTTTAAACACAGCATTGATGAAGCCGGAAACTCTGTTCTGTGTCGAAGACATTGTAGGAGGGGAAGCTGCCAAACCCCGAACTGGAGGGAATAGCTGAAGATTGGGGCATTAGTAAGTTGTATAATTTACTATTTTAGGCACATTTGGCACATTTAGAGCACCCCTCCAGCTTTTTTTTTTTTATTTCAGCGCTGGAGTCACGTCACTAATCTAGGTTCCCTTACCAGTAGCTGTCTTCAGCTCCTCCCTGCGCGCTCCGGTCCCAAACCACTATCTTGTGACTGCAACTTCTGACTGACCTGAGGGCAGCACGGTGGCTCAGTGGTTAGCACTGCAGCTTTGCAGCATTGGGGTACTGGGTTCAAACCCCACCAAGGACAACATCTGCAAAGAGTTTGTATGTTCTCCCCATGTTTGCATGGGTTTCCTTCCACAAACCAAAGACACTCCAGCAAACACTGGAGGGATCCAGCAGGTCACAACTTGCAGAAGACAACTAGAACAATGACAATAAAAGATGAAGGCAGTGCCTGATAACTATAAGACTAGTTGCAGGGAACTTAGATTGGTAGCACCACTTCAGAACTGCAATAAGGAAAAAAAGAGTGGTGCTTTAAATATAATTTTGTTGAACAGAACAAACTCTTTAATATTGTTCTAAGGCCGTATATTGACCGAAATGCGTGGACTGATCACAGGTCTCCTGTACAGAACTTACAGCCTCATAGACACATATTAGGCTGTAATTTCGGGTTGGATAGACCCACGGTCAGTCCGGACATTATGGTCCATATACGGACCTTGAAATACGCTCATGTGAACCCTGCCTAACTCCAACACTACTGCAATACCTCACCCAGTGGTCAAAGATATGGGCTGGAACAGATCATATTCTACTTTTATAAGCATAGTGGTCACATCCGTTACTTCAGTGCTAGTGATTGTGGTGACTGCCAGCCTGAGGACCCTTTTTACTTGTTCCTTAATTCCCTGGGAACACTGATTCAGAATACGATTAATTCCTTGGTGTTTTCCTTCCTAACACTCTAAATAGCACAGGTCGTTTGATCATAATTTATATAAGTATCTTCTGAAACATCAAAGCCTTCAGTGTAGCAGTAAGTTTCCTTGTTGGTTTTCACTCTGCTGGTAGGTTTCCAATTTATATGAATTTCCAATATTTTTATTCCTGCACTGTTCCTGTATTGATTCAGCTGGATGTAGTTAATAGCACTCTGCTATGTTGCTGCATTGGAACATCTGTACTGAATCCTGACATTGAACTCGTTCCATTTATAAAGGATGATCCTGTCCTACAACGAGAATGGAAGATCCTTGCGGCAGGTTTTACTGCAGATGTTCATAAGCTGCACTGGATTGAGTTACACTGGGAAATGTGTTCATTAATTGTTCGCTTGCATCTGAAACTTTGCTAACTGGGTTTCCTTTGAAGTGACACAGATGTACGGGTGCTGAGGATGCGACTGAACTGATTTACAACTAACAGTAATTTGACATACTGTCCTCAAGTACAAGTTGTTCTTTGTGTTTGTACTGTTTGAGAAGATCGTTCTCACTAATTTAGATTTTTTTTTTACATTTTATGTCATTATCTAATTGTATCCAAGCACCAATTCAGCATTTTTTTTTATTGCAATACTGGAGTGGTGCTCCTAACATAAGGTTCCCACACCTAGTCTTATACTTGCCAACTGCCGTCTTCAGCTCTTCCCGGAGCCCCTCCGGTCCATCCCACCATCTTGTGACCGCACCTGTTGACTGACTGGAAGCCGCGTGTAACAGTCACAAGCTCTCAATGTACAGTAAACCTATGGTCATAGACTCTCATAGACTTGTATGGAAAAGTAACATCCAGCTTTCTCCAGCAAACACTAGAGCGATCCAACAGCTCACAAGCTGCTGGAGACAGATAAAAGCGGTGCCAATAAAAGATGAAGATGGCAACAGGTAAATATAAGACTAAGTACAAGGACCTTACATTAGTGGTTGCACTCCAGTGCCGCAATAAAAACAAACAAAACTTTCGAGTGGTGTTTTCATAGGATCCAGGCTACAGATTCTGGGCTTCTCTCCTGCCTACTAGGCCCTTACGGTGCCATTAAGTCACCGAGACCTACTGTAGTAAACAGTAAAGGCACAGAGGATTGCCGGTGCAGAAGGGAACACATCTTTTTGCTCATCTCTAATTCCAGCGACCAGTTTTGAAAAAGTAAATGATGTATCTTAGGTCACTTCATATAATTTTTTAGGAATTTTGTAGAAAAAACTGTAGGAAGTTGAGGTACAAAAACACAAATGAGCTCTCCCACAAGGAACTTGCCACAAGCAACATCCCATCTTAAAATGCAGATGGGCACAGCAGGCAACATGTTTGAAGTGATTCTGACTCGCCCAGGGGGGATATGGGGGAAACTCGGTACCCGGGCCTTTACCTTCTTTGTTGGATGTCACTGCATTCGGCTCCCGGGCCCGTCCTCTGGGGTCACTCTTTAAAAAGGGGGTTGTTTTTGTTAACAGTTTTTGTCTCGTGATGCCACCTGTGGTTCCCGGTAATGAGTACCGGCGCTGCTGCAGACCTCCGGGGGTGATGGGATGGCAGCTGGGATGTTTCTCCTCCCCACAGGCGGAGCAGGCAGTGTAGGTGCAGATGGTGATGCTGGGCGTTGTAGTGCAGGCGCGGTAGCGTGGTGGAAATAACTGACAGAGACAGTGGAGTGCAGTCATCCGAGTTTACTCTCAGTTCTTTTTAGGTTTCTCGGGTACACTGTCCAGGTGTCAGACTCCCGCTTCGCGCTGCGTTTGCCAGGCAGGGGTTCAGCACTTCTTCAGATATATTAGAAGCACTTAACGGGACCCCTTTCTTTATGTTCCTTCCTTGGCCGACTTCCCACGCTGGGTCTTCTCCCTCCTGCCCTGCGCTTTCCCACACACAGTCCCGATCGGGTGCTCTGAAGTCCCTCTGGGCAAACTGGAGTTCCCGGACCTACTTGGTGCCCCTCACGGCGGCTAGGGTGAGGTTGTGGCAACTGCACCATGGAAGTGCAGACGCCTCCAGTTTTCCAGCCGAGACCTGGAGTAACACGGCTGGTCCATTTATCAAAACTTTATAAAACCCACTACATGGTTCCCCCTCTCTTTGGTTCGCCCCACTCCAGCCAGGGACAGGGCAGCAGAAGAAGTGCATCTTGCCCTTCCAGCCGGCCTGGAGTAGTGTAGTGCTGAATGCTGGTGTTGGGGTCCCGGGCAGCACTCCGTCCTTACCTGAGAGAAGGAGATGCCACACCTCTAGGTGAGGTGCAGTACCTCTGTGGCCACTGAACCCTCAGGAGTGCCACAATTCCAATCAATATTCATTAATACAGTAGAAAATTGCACTTGTACAAATACAATTCCTATTGTGTCAGTTTGTTTAGTTCTTCATGCTACTCAAGTTTGTGGCTGGATGATCTGTAAATTTAAAGCAGTTGTCCACTATGTGAAACTTATCTTTTAAAGGTTTAAGACTGATCGAACAAAATTTAAAAAGGCAATTTTTACCTTCACTGATTTTACGCAGCTCCAACACTTAACTAATCCTCATTGACTGCTATTTTCTGGTCTCGTCAGACGATAATGGCTGACCTTTCTATGCGATTTTTTTGTATGTCTAGAAGAAGAAGAAGGAACCCAGTAAGCATCAAAATGAGGGCTGTCGGTAGTTGGTGAGGGATTACATACCGGATCTGGTTTGGTGTAGTTGGCAGATTAGGCACCTTGAGCAACGTGTAATAAAATCATGGAAATGTGAGGCCTACCTTGCGGAGGCAGCATGGTGGTTCAGTGGTTAGCACTGTAGCCTTGCAGCCCTGGGCTCCTGGGTTCAAGCCCACCATGGACCACATCTGCAAGGAATTTGTATGTTCTCCCCATGTTTGTGCAGGTTTTTTGCCACACTCCAAAAACATACTGATAGGGAATCTAGATTGTGAGCCCCAATGGGGACAGTGCTGATACACCTCCACAGCACATAAGAGACAGAGGTGGCATGGTTCAGGTGTATCACTACACACCATGCCACTGTGATGGCCTTCTTGAATGGAGGAGTACCGGAATGCCAGCCTTAGCCTAAGTTTATTTCCTGTATTCCTGAAGTCACCTTGCATCCCAGAATTACAATGTCAGTATGCACTAACAGCAGATCAGGCTGGAATGTTTATTCTTATCACAATTTTACAATTTGTATCATATTAGCCACTCTAGTACATTCACACTAAAAAGAAATCCATTGTTATCTATCTTTTCCTGTAGGGCACACAGGCTGTGTTGTTACTCCCAGAGGACCTGTAGTACAAATCCCCCTTTTATCATCTAGTAATATACACTGTAACCTCGATAAAGCCTTAGTAAAACTATACTGGCTGAAGACTATACACCCAACCCTTTGCTGTAAGAATGTTGAAATGATAACAGGAACTCATGACCCACCTTCCATTATCAGCCTTTGTGTTGCACATTACTTACTTTCACCTTTTAGAGGTAAGAGCAGACTTGCTTTGTGAACCTGTGTGTAGGTGGAGAACTGGAGACAGTATATAGTATGTATACTTTATTCAGGAGGCATAACTAGTCCGGATGTGGATTTAGACAATGAGAAATAATACCTCTGTGTCATCACGTAATATGTGCCTAGATTCAGAGTGCTAATGTTCTCGGTGTTAGAAATTTCTCTTATTTATGTAGCAGTGAAGGTTATTACATTTAATGCATTTTAAAGCTTTCATATTGGAAATTACAGCTCTATGCCATAGTGTGATATACTGACACCCGAGTGCTGCCAATGCTTTGGATAATATATCACTCAAAGAGGTTGTACCAAGTTTGGATGAGGATAACTTACTAATTGTTTGGGATCTGCTCACTCCAACCAATCCCAAGAACTGGGCTCTAAATAGCCATGTCTGTATGTAGGGCGAGCATGTGCTCCTCCGCTACGTTCATTCTAAGCGATAGGAGATAGCCAGGCTCTGGTTAGGGATAATTTCCCGACTTGATACAACCACTTTAACTGCAAATAAAAAAAAGTAAAAATGGACAAGTGTATAGACATGTAAGACTCCAGTGGTCCTGTGACCAGGCACTAGTGACTCAGTGTTGTAGTGTCCAGTCTAGTGATCCAGTGAGGTCCACGAACCATTTAAAGGGTTTTCCTGTTTCCCTTTATTTTATCAAATATGTTGAGGACATGATTTTGTGGCACTTACTAATATATAAGTGCAACAGGTTCTCCTCTGCATTTGTTAGTACAGACTTCCTCACACACTGCACACAGAATGGCTGCTGATGGAGGAACATCTGACCAGACCTGAGTGGAATGGAGGTGCACGTGATCGGCCTCCACACCATTCATTATGGGACTGGCAAGCGCAACTGTCACCTATTTCCGGCAGTTCCATAGACAATGAATGGAAGACAGATTGAGCATGTGCTCCTCCACACTATTCAAGACAAAACTACAAAGCCCCAATCTCTAGGTTCCAGAGCTGTGATCTCAGGATCACTGGAGGTCCCAGCTGTCAGACCCACAGCGATTAATTAGTAACTTGTATTTGGGGAATAACTGTTTAATTAATATTTTACAGTATTTTGGCAAGTGAATACTATTAGATCCTTAATCAGATTCCATTTTTGCACATTGTCTTTGTTGTTCTTCTTTCCAAACTGTATGATGTTTCTTTGAATGTCTTTGTTTGTGGCATCTGAAACATGCTCCAGTTTCCTTCTTGCGTGACCTTGTATCTGTATATTTAAAAGCGATTCCACTGTCAGTTTTTGTATAGCCCTGCACAACCTTATTTCTTCTCTGGTATTCATCTATGTGCCTGGGCTTTACAAATCCTGGTGTCAGTTCGGTCTCAGGTTTTGTCTCTAGTGCATTAATCATGTAAACTGGTTAACAATATGGCTTCAACTACAGGTAAGTAGATACGATGGAACCCAGATACAGAATACATAACTAAGACATTCAACAAGACAAAACGAAGGTAAACCACGTGTACGTCTTTACTTTAATTCTCCATGTTATGATGATAATGGTTACCGTACATGACAACTAAAACAGGTTATTCTCCCACAATATCTGTGTGATGATTGTTATGCTGAAAGCTAAAATCTACAACAGTGTTGACTTATAAGATTGTTTAATAGTTACCAGTTGTACTGTGCCTTTATGACTTATGTGTGCCATTTTTTGAACAATTTTCGTATTTACTGGGATCCATTATATAATTTTTAACAAAATAGTTTAACAAAATATTGCGAGCCAGTTAGTGATTTCCTGGAAGCTCTTACATTTTCCATCTGAAAATTCCGCTTATCATTTTAGTAAGTTCAAGTGTATAGAGACAGTGTTAATCCACCCGTGCTTCATTCCTTTTTGGGGTGGGTGAGGTAGAGGAGGGGATGGGATGGTATATGCACTAGGGATCCTTTGGCTGAGAATAGACAGTGTGAGTACAGTAACAATACTGTACTAATGAGCTTCACAAACACACATGACATTTTCTTATTTCATACTCGTCCAGGTTCCGGCAGCTGCAGTTTGTACACCTGTGTCTCTGTACAGGGGTCAGGCAAGTTAAAATGTCTTTGTGCAAGCAGCCTACAAGTGAAACTTTCCTTTAAAGAGAACCTTTCATCTGATTCATACTGTCTGAACAACGTGCTGCATGAATCAGACACCGGCTTCTTTACTGCAGCCATGTATATTTTATGTTGAAACATTCTTAGAAAAGTTGGACAGAAGTTATGCGTCTTGGATGGTTAGTCTGAGTCAGGTCCTCGGCAGCTTCTCTCTGCCCAATTCACCTACACTACCAAGTCTCACCCTATGTTTGTGCATATGTAGAGGCCTGTCAGTCAAGTGGATCAGGGTAGGGAGCAGCTGCCTGAGACTTGTCTCAAACTGCTCATCCCCGGCTGGGTTTTCAAAGTAGTGTTTCACAGCTGTAATAACACAACCAGTGTTTGATTCATGCTGCCCGTGGTTCGGACATCATGAATCAGATGACAGGTTCTCATTAATTAATTACAATGAGAAAACAGTGGTCGGATTTACAATTGCAAACAAATGTTTGTGTACTCCTTGACTAATCATATTACCTTTAGTTATCTGAGAAATTAACACAACCAGTGAAGTAAGGAACCTGAAAAAAAACATTGTCAGGAGGCAGCAGTATCTTATTTTCCAATAAAGGTCCACAACCCCATTAATCTTGGTTTATGAATAGCTTTGGAAAGCGACAGTATTGTGCTAAAGTTTTAGACAGGTCTGGATAAAATGCTGCAATGTAAGAACACTTTCAAAAATAGAAATGTTAATCCTTTATTTTTTATCAATTAACAAAATGTAAAATGAATGAACAAAAGAGAAATGTAAATCAAATCAGTATTTGGTGTGACTGCCCTTTGCCATCAAAATAGCATCAAAGCATCACTTCTTCTAGGTACAAACAGTTTTTGAAGGTAATCAGCAGGGAGGATGTTCCAAATATCTTGGAGAACTAACCACAGATCTTCTGTAGGTGGATGTAGTCTTATTCAACTCCTTCTGTCTCTTCATGTAATCCTAGACAGACTCGATCATGTTGAGGTTGGGGCTCTGTGGGGCCATATTATCACTTCCAGGACTCATTGTTCTTCTTTACACTGAAGATTGTCATTAATGACATTGACTGTATGTTTGGGGCTGTTGTCCTGCTGCAGAATAAATTTGGAACCAATCAGATGGTATTGCTTGATGAACATGTATCTGCCTGCATTTTTTACACACCTGCCTAAAACCATTGCACAGCACTGTATATTGACAATTGACACTTAGCTAGGTAGAGCTGTAAGGGGATCGGATTAAATATAATCATACATGCAGTCCTGTTATGACTGTGCAAAGAGTTGCGCTGAGTTGAAATACAGCACCAATACAAGTGTTTGAGAAGTGATAGTGTACCTTCTAATGCTTGTAGCGTCATACAGTAAACCAGGGGGGTTTTATGGCATGCCATCATATTACAGAGGTATTCTTCCCTTTAAACATTGCTTGTGCCTCTTTGTAATTTTTGTGCACAGGACTCTGCCGTACGCATCATGCTTCACGGAGCAGATTATTATTAAAGTAAAATATTCAAAGGCCTTGTGCAAGCGGAAAATGTAGGGACTTCCCTTATACCATATTGAAGTAATAGAGGATTAACGGAAGATTTCACACTTTTGAGGGCTCACCGTCCAATAAAGGAAAATGTTTCGATCAACAAAATGAAATGAGTTTTTCACCGAGAGCCACTGTATCGTGACATGAGGATTCACAAATCTGCAGTCACATAGAGTAGCTCTCTGTAGAGTGACTGCAGACTTGTAGCCTAAGGCTGGACAACACTTTTAAGACACATGTTAGGCTTTGTTCCGTTTACATCATGTTACTTCACTTTATATATATACATACAGTACAGAGCAAAAGTTTGGACACACCTTCTCATTTAAAGATTTTTTTGTATTTTCATCACTTTGAAAATTGTACATTCACACTGAAGGCATCAAAACTATGAATTAACACATGTGGAATTATATACTTAACAAAAAAGTGTGAAACAACTGAAAATATGTCTTATATTCTAGGTTCTTCAAAGTAGCCACCTTTTGCTTTGATGACTGCTTTGCACACTCTTGGCATTCTCTTGATGAGCTTCAAGAGGTAGTCACCGGAAATGGTCTTCCAACAATCTTGAAGGAGTTCCCAGAGATGCTTAGCACTTGTTGGCCCTTTTGCCTTCATTCTGCGGTCCAGCCCACCCCAAACCATCTCGATTGGGTTCAGGTCTGGTGACTGTGGAGGCCAGGTCATCTGGCGTAGCACCCCATCACTCTCCTTCTGGGTCAATTAGCCCTTACACAGCCTGGAGGTGTGTTTGGGGTCATTGTCCTGTTGAAAAATAAATGATAGTCCAACTAAACGCAAACCGGATGGAATAGCATGCCGCTGCAAGATGCTGTGGTAGCCAAGCTGGTTCAGTATGCCTTCAATTTTGAATAAATCCCCAACAGTGTCACCAGCAAAGCACCCCCACACCATCACACCTCCTCCTCCATGTGTGGTGCCCCTGAGGGTTCGACCGCCACAGGGATGCTGCATCTCTCTAATGGGGTGTGGTATCCCTCCTTCGAGGTAAGAACGGTGCAATGATCAGGACATCACCTCCACATCCAACACCACACTTCTCCCACCAAAGGGGGGGCTAGTAGGCACTAGGTGCTGCCCCTACTGGGAATTGGAAGACTGGGGAACCAAAAGATAGGGGGAACCATGTAGTGGGTGAGGGTGGAGGACTCACATTTCGTTTACACTTAATATTTCATATTTAATACACAGCCATCTTGGTTCTTGGTTCTTTGATTGTGATCTCCATCCCTGACCGTGGCTTCTGGGTGAACCTGCAGCGGATGGGGACACGGCCCTCGTGCCCTGGCCTTGGGTCGAGGGGCAGGTTTGAGTTAACATATGTCTCAAACCGGTCAAGGACCATGACCAAGAAGGCCCGGAGCTTAGGAGTGTAGCTCCACTGCAAAAGGATCCCAGGGGGATGCAGACAGAGCGGTATACGCCACCTGTCCTCGCTATTCTGATCTGGTCAGAGGGATTCCGGCTGCAAGAGGGGTACCGGCCCCCGATACCTGACTTTGCTACTCCACGTCCTAGTCAGAGAAGCCCAGCAGGCCCTGAGGATCCCACCGGGTAACGGAAGGAGCAGAGCTGCCACCCGTACCCTGTTTCTGAGCTTAGTCCAGAGGGAGACCCGGCCTATCTACACACAGACAGGAGAGGACTCAGTCTGAACTCTAGGAACACTCTGGTGTGGGGTCCTGATTGAGCACTTGAATTACTCGGAGGTTGTCGGACCCCCGTCCCTGGTGACCGCAGAACTCCGTGAGGAGCAGGGAGAAGCCTTGCAGCTGCACTCTCCACCGTGAGTAAACAACCCTGGAAGTCGACCCCTATGGCCTCCGGACTCGTTATTTCTGCACCACACCGCGCAACACCAGACATCCTAAACTACGACTCCCCCCATCCTCTTCTCTGCCCTGAGGCCCTGCTCCGCCTGTGGGGAGTAGTATCAACGTCGGCTGCCACAACATCCCGCCTCAGAGGACTGCAGCAGCGCTGGTGGCCTTCACCAGGTACCACAGATGGCGTAGTCGTTAGCAACCACTCAACCCTGATAGCCCTTACATCCTTTTTAATATGACGGCCCTGGGCACAGGACGGGTCCAGGCCACGGCTGCACCCCACCTTCCATAGGACCCGGCTCCGAGTAACACCCCATCTTCCCAGGGCAGGGCTGCGAGCGTCACACATGCTTCACGGTGGGAACCAGGCATGTAGAGTCCATCCGTCCACCTTTTCTGTGTCACACAAAGACACGGTGGTTGGAAACAAAGATCTCAAATTTGGACTCATCAGGCCAAAGCCCAGATTTCCACTGGTCTAATGTCCATTCCTTGTGTTTTTTAGCCCAAACGAGTGTTTGCCTGTCCTTAGCAGTGGTTTCCTAGCAGCTATTTTACCATGAAGGCCTACTGCACAAAGTCTCCTCTTAACATTTGTTGTAGAGATGTGTCTGCTGCTAGAACTCTGTGTGGCATTGACCTGGTCTCTAATCTGAGCTGCTGTTAACCTGCGATTTCTGAGGCTGGTGACTCGGATAAACTTATCCTCAGAAGCAGAGGTGACTCTTGGTCTTCCTTTCCTGGGGCGGTCCTCATGTGAGCCAGTTTCTTTGTAGCGCTTGATGGTTTTTGCAACTGCACTTGAGGACACATTCAAAGTTTGCCCAATTTTTCGGTCTGACTGACCTTCATTTCTTAAAGTAATGATGGCCACTCGTTTTTCTTTACTTAGCTGCTTTTTTCTTGCCATAATACAAATTTTAACAGTCTATTTAGTAGGACTATCAGCTGTGTATCCACCTGACTTCTGCACAACACAACTGATGGTCCCAACCCCATTTATAAGGCAAGAAATCCCACTTGTTAAACCTGACAGGGCACACCTGTGGAGTGAAAACCATTTCCGGTGACTACCTCTTGAAGCTCATCAAGAGAATGCCAAGAGTGTGCAAAGCAGTCATCAAAGCAAAAGGTGGCTACTTTGAAGAACCTAGAATATAAGACATATTTTCAGTTGTTTCACACTTTTTTGTTAAGTATATAATTCCACATATGTTAATTCATAGTTTTGATGCCTTCAGTGTAAATGTAGAATTTTCAAAGTCATGAAAATACCGAAAAATCTTTAAATGAGAAGGTGTGTCCAAACTTTCGGTCTGTACTGTATGTATATATATATATATATATACAGTTGAAACAATAAGTTTACATACACTATATAAAAAGACACATATGCTTGTTTTTCTCAATATCTTACATGAAATCTTAATAAACCTTTCCTGTTTTCGGTCAATTAGAATTATCATAATTTTTAATATTTGCCAAATGCCAGAATAATGAGAGAGAGTGAATATTTTAAGGTATTTTTATTACTTACTGAAAAGTCAAAAGTTTACATACATTTCATTAGTATTTGGTACTATTGCCCTTAAACTGAATGACTTGGGTCAAATGTTTGGGATATCCTTCCACAAGCGTCTCACAATAGTTGGTCGGAATTTGGGCCTATTCCTCCTGACAAAACAGGTGTAACTGATCCAGGTTTGTAGGTCACCTTGCTCACACCTGTCTTTTCAGCTTTGCCCATACATTTTCAATAGGATTGAGATCAGGGATTGGGATGGCCATTCAAAAACATTGACTTTGTTATCCTCAAGCCACTTTGTTACCATTTTGGCAGTATGCTTCGGGTCATTGTCCATTTGGAAGACCCATTTCCGCCCAAGCTTTAACTTCCTGGCTGATGTCTTGAGATGTTGCTTCAGTATTGCCACATAATCTTCTTTTCGCATGATGTCATCTATTTTGTGAAGTGCACCAGTCCCTCCTGCAGCAAAACAACCCCACAACATGATGCTGCCACCCCAGTGTTTCACAGTTGGGATGGTGTTCTTAGGCTTCCAAGCTTTTCCCTTTTTCCTCCAAACATAACGATGGTCAATATGCCCAAAAATTTCAATTTTAGTTTCATCAGACCACAGGACATGTCTCCAAAAATTAAGGTCTTTGTTCCTGTGTGCATTTGCCATCATTATTCTGGCTTTTTTATGTTTCTTTTGGAGTAATGGCTACTTCCTGGCAGAGTGGCCTTTCAGTCCATGTTGATACAGTACTTGCTTCACTGTGGATATTGACACAATCTTATCAGCTTCCGCCATCATCTTCACATGGTCTTTTGCTATTGTCCTTGGGTAGATATGCACATGTTGGACCGATGTTCATCTCTGGGACACAGAACCCATCTCCTTCCTAAGCGGTATGATGGCTGGACATTCCCATCTTGTTTGTACTTGCGTATAATTGGTTGCACAGATGAACGAGGCACATTCAGGTATCTTGAAATTGTACCCAACGATGAGCCACAATGCTCTTCCTGATATCTTGGCTGATTTCTTTAGACTTTCGTATGAAGCTACACAAAGAAGCAGTGTGTTTCAGGTGTGCATTAAAATACATCCACAGGTGTGTCTCTAATTAACTCAGATGTTGCAAAAAAAACTATCCGAAGCTTCCAAACACATGACATCATCATATGGGCAGACCAGAATTGTTTAAAGGCATAGTAATCTTAGTGTATGTAAACTTTTGACTTTGCAGTAAGTAATAAAAATGCCTTAAAACATTCTCTCTCTCATTATTTTGGCATTTGGCAAATATTAAAAATTATGGTAATCCTAATTAACCTAAAATGGGAAAGATTTATTCTGATTTCATGTCAGATATTGAGAAAAACATGCATATGTGTCTTTTTATATAGTGTATGTAAACTTCTGGTTTCAACTGTATATACACATCTGAAAAAGACGTTTACCTCTCATGGAAATCTCTAACATATCCCACTTTATAAGTATATAGTCGGATACTGGGCTCAACATGATGAAAGAGCTGATGTTCCATTACTGATACTATTCATTCCTGTCTAGATTAAAAAATTTTTGTGGATACAAATGTTTATGTGTCATAGTCTCTTTTGTATATATACTCATTGGCGATTGTGTTTTTCTTTTTGACTGTCCAGTACAATATGTTCTTAATCATGTGTTGCACATTTGTAGTTTTAATCATTACCTTGTGATCTTTTGATGCATTTTTATCGGCTGTCAGCTGTTTAAATATTCTGTGGACATTTTCTATGCAGCTTTGACAAAGGACGCCATGTGCGTTCGAAACGCGTTGCTGCGCTGTCTGCGCTCTATCCCATGAATACCATGCATTAAAATGAAAATGTTTTTTATTCTTTTTCCTTCAGTAACATTTTGCACTTTTTAGAAGCTGGGTATATTTTTTCCTTTTCCTCCCTTAATAGAGTGCTGCAACTACACTCAGTACATTTAGAGCTATTCCCGGCATACACACTAAGCGTACATCACAAACATACTGTGATAAGAGCCTCACGTAACAATTAGAAACTTTGGATGAAATATGTAAAGCAATTAAAAATATTAAAAGAGAACCGTTATCTCTGAAAAAGCATTCATCCAGTGTATACACATTTGACCCTACCATTAATATTCATCCAATAGATGAGACTTCAGATCTAAATCATTCGGAAACCCAAAGTCAATACGGAAAATCCAATAATCCTCTCATTTATGGAAATGTCTCCAATCGCCCTCTCCTTCAGGTCTTTTAACTCCTTTAAAGGGGTATTCCCATCTCAAAGATCCTATCCCAATATGTAGTAGTTGTAATAATAATAATATTAGCAAATACCTCCAATTAGAAATGTAGTATAATATTTTTGATTCGCTATGCCACGTACCTCATGTGCAGGCATTGCAGGACCTTAGGTATCCATGGTTACCACCACCAGCAGCTAACTAACTGTCACTTTATCAGTGGACATAACCCTGGATACCTAAGGTCCTGCAATGCCTGCACATGAGGAAAGAGACATAGCGAATCAAAAATACTATACTACATTTCTAATTGGAGGTATTTTCTAATATTATTATTATTACACCTACTACATATTGAGATAGGATCTCTGAGATGGGAATACCCCTTTAATGCCCTGGTCCACTCTGCTCCCATCGGCTAATAATATTTGCAGATACACTGACGGGCTTCTTGGTTTTGGGGTTAGATGCTTTAATATGCAAATGAAT
Source organism: Phyllobates terribilis (assembly GCF_046119375.1). Classification (NCBI taxonomy): domain Eukaryota; kingdom Metazoa; phylum Chordata; class Amphibia; order Anura; family Dendrobatidae; genus Phyllobates; species Phyllobates terribilis. The sequence goes on from NW_027362763.1 coordinate 199,962,052, forward strand.
AAAAAATAAATAATATATGTTATGTATAATGTTTCAGATCTTATCATATCATATTCTTCCATTCTTTGTTACTTTAGTATTTGTCTAAGCAAGGGATATAGTATCTATCTAAGTACAGGGAAGCATGGGCTCCAGGTGCTATGTGTCAGGGGCGACACGAACAAGTCATTTTATTTTTGCCAGTGTCATGTACTAAATATTTGCTCCGGATGCAAGAAATATGAGTTGCAACTATGTCTTAAGTGTAAGCGGTATAATGGATCCTATTCATATTTTATGGCTATATGTTCTGCACAACACCTACTTTACTTTCTCTATCCTTATATTTAAAGTGACAGATCTCTTCTTGCACTTCATTAGTGCTGGGATCTTTAGGTAGACATGAAACGTCTGCTCCCCGTACCTGTCCCATTGATCCGCACCCCCTGTATTCCTCTCCGTATACATTTCTAGACCCTCCTCATAACTTACGGTATTCTGTGGAACTACTCTTTCTAGTTCAGCATGTGTGACAGTGTCTCAGCTCTGCTAATCCCATTATATTGCCGCCTCTAAAGTCTTCCTGCAGTAAATCATTTTCTTCTGATTGTAACTACTGCTCCTGCCCCTACAGTTATGCTGCACATTGCACTGTTCCTTCCATTTTTTCCATATGGACTTAATTTTAGAATTTGACATCTCTTTGTAAAGTCGCTTTCTAAACCCCAGATCAACCCCTAACTCTTAAATTAGGAGAATCTATATAGGACAATTGGCTCATATATATTGATAATTAGAATGTAACCCTTTATGGGCAGAACAAATCCTATAATAGAAAAGGTGAGGTAGAACTAAATATTTTGCCACTACCCAACGACCTCAATCTCAACAGACATAGGATGTTTGTCCATAACCCGGCAGTATTCCCCAGACAGATCTACAGAATGATAGTGGGGGATTCGTTTTCCCTCGGTAATAGAAGAAATTGTGATAAGTGAAGTACATTAGGCAGTTGCTGTGTATGCAGTTCTCTAATATATAAAAATGGCCATAGATATTGAATAGCTCTGATAGCGGCACTTATTTCATATCTTTTCTGAAAATAGGTTTTTGTCAGTGGTATTTCAGTGTAGGAACAATATAGGATATATTCAAGATGGTATGTTATATATCCCGCAGGTATGTGCTCAAGGGCAGTTCTGTTCTTCTTTTGTGCTCCATTCCTCATTTTCATCAATGTCTCCAGTTCACGCTGCAGGGTGCACATGAGGTAACATACCAGAGGTGAATAAACTATTAAAACTGGTATAGATTTTTTGACGAGAATATTTATCTATTTTTCTTCCTTGAATATTTTGAGAAAGCTAATAATAGAAATTTTTAATACACTATAAATACAAACATATTGGGTTACCTACACATTACACTACAGGAGCTTTTATGACCTACCATTCTATATCCATAGATATGGCGTTGTTGCCTTTGCAGCTCTAACAGCTGCCATTCCTGCGGGAAGACTCTATACAAGATTTTGGAGGTGTCTGTGGGAACTTTTGTCCATTTACCCAGAAGAGCCAATGAGAGGTCAGATAGTGATGTTGGATAGAGGGCTGGCCTCACTATCTCTGTTATAGATTCTCCCAAAAGTGTTGGATGAGGTTGAGGTCTGGTCATGTTCTTCCACAACAAACTCCCCCAACTATGCTCCCCCAGCTATATCCAGCATGAACTTAAAATGCCTTCTCTAAACTGTTCCCATAAAGTGGGAAGCATACAATGTCCTAATGTCTTGTATGCAGAAGCATCAAAGGGAACCTGTCATGTAAAAAAATGCTATTAACCTGCGGATATGGAGTTAATCTGTAGGCTAATAGCATTCTGAAGCTGCCGGTGTCCGCACTGAGAGCCCCGTTGTACTGAACTATATTCCTCCCGGCAGCCTTATGCTTTCAGTCATAGGCATGGGCCAACGCGGGTTCAGTCACAGCTCAGTACATAGTGAGCGGTGGCTGTAACTGGCTGTCAGTCAGTGCTGGGGCTTGGTTACAGTTGTCACTCACTACATATTGAATGGTGACTGAAGCCGCGCCTCTATGACTGAAAGCTTCATTTCTTCCTGGCAGTAGGGCTCTCACTCCAGCACCGGGCAGCTTGGGAACGCTATTAATCTGCATAGTAACCCCATATCTGCAGGTTAATAGCATTTTTTACATGACAGATTTCTTTTAAGATTTCCCTCTGCTGTAAATAAGAGGCCTAAGCTATCCCCTGAAAAAGAACGCCATAGCATTACCCCTCCTCCACCAAACTTTACAGTTGGCACAATGCAGTTATGCAGGTAATATTCTCCTGGCATTTGCCAAATGGAGACTTGTCCATCAGAAGAAAAACAGAGAAATGTGATTCGTCACTCCACAGAACATGTCTCTCATACTAAACTCGCCAAGTCATGTCTTTATGGAATTTCCTTTTGTGCAGTGGGGCACAGTTGTGGTGACTCGCCCAGGGGGATATGGGGGGGACTCGGTACCCGGGCCTTTACCTTCTTGGGATGTCACGGCGGTCGGCTCCCGGGCCCGTACCCTGGGGTCACTCTTTAAAAGGGGGTTGTTGCTTGAAGGGGATCAATAATAGTTTTGTCTCGTGACGCCACCTGTGGTTCCCGGTAATGGGTACCGGCGCTGATGTAGACCTCTGGGGCAGATGTTAGGGCAGCTGGGTTGGTGCGGCTCCCCACAGGCAGAGCACAGCTCCAGGGCAGTGTAAGGTGCAGATGGTGATGCTGGGCGCTGTAGTGCAGGAGGGATAGCGTGGTAGAAATAACTGACAGAAGCAATGGGGTGCAGTCATCCGAGTTTACTCACAGTTATTTAGGTTCTTCAGGTGGCACTGTACAGGTATCAGCCTCCCACGTCACGCTGCGTTTTCCAGGCAGGGGTTCAGCACTCCCTCAAGTATCTCTAGAGCACTTAACGGGACCCCTCTCTTTATGTTCCTTGCTTAGCTGACTTCCGGGGCTGGGTCTCTCCCTCCTGCCCTGTGCCTCACCACACAAAGTCCCGAACAGGTACCTTGAGATCCCTCTGGGCAACTTGAAGTTCCCGGACCTGACTTGGTGCCCTTTTCGGCGGCTTAGGTGCGAAAGTGGCAACTGCACCCTGAAAGTGCAGAAGCCTCCGGTTTTCCTGCTGAGACCTGAAGTAACTCGACTAGTTCAGGTACCGGTGCCCTTCTTGCGGCCTGATCCCTCTGACGCTTGGCAGATTCGGGCGTACGGGTGCCGTTCTGCACTCACCGTACCCCCTAGGATCCCTTCTGCTACTGTAGCCTTTCTCCTCCGATCCCCTCTCACTTCTTGGGCCTCTCTTACTAGGCCCCAGTCTGGAGCAGAGCTCCTGAAGAGACTCTGCTCCTCAGGCTGCTCCTCTCCTCTTCTCTCTCACTGACTGACTGCACTCTCTAAGATGGCTTCCCTTTTTATATATATTCTTTAAGTGCTCCCCTGTTCTGCGTCCTCCACCCACACCCACTACATGGTTCCCCCCACTCCAGCCAGGGACGGGGCAGCAGAAGAAGTGCATAATGCCCTTCCAGCCGGCCTGGAGTAGTGTAGTGTTGAGTGCAAGTGTTGGGGTCCCGTGCAGTACTCCATCCTTACCTGAGAGAAGGAGATGCCACACCTCTGGGTGAGGTGCAGTACCTCTGTGGCGACTGAACCCTCAGGGGCACCACAATGGGGAACAGAAAACAGGCTTTTCCAAACTGTTCCCACAAAGTTGGAAGCACTATGCACCTCAGAGCATTTTATAACCTGTTCTGCCACTTTACGTGGGCTGTCACTTTGTGGCTGACTTGCTGTGCTTCCGGAGCTTCTACTTTTCATTGATATCACTCACGGCTGAACATAGAATATTTAGGTGGGAAAAAGTTTCATGAACTGACTTATTACATCAGTGGCATGCTATTATAAGATCACGCTGTTTCAGTGAGCTCTGTAGACTGAGCCTTTCATTCACAAATGTTTGTAAAAACTGACAACATGATATATAAAACCAATATCATTCACTACTGCTCCCCCAGGGGTTGTCACTAGCTTTCTTAGACTCAGAGGTTTTGCTGTATAGATTGTACAAATATAACCAGGGCCAGCGTCACCATCCGGCGCACACAGGTAAGTGTCGGGGCCCTGAGCAAGCGGCGGGGCCCACTCGCCGTCGGGGATACCGGACACCGGCACGCTATGGGGCCCATGAGTCGGGGGCCTGGTGCCGATGTAATACTTACCTCTCCCTGTTCCTCTGCAGCTCCGGTGTCTTCTGCGTCTTCTGACTCTGTGATGTCTCAGGGCAGAGGGTGCGATGATGTCACTACAGCGCGTCCTCTGTGCCGAACAGTCACAGTGGAGAGAGGCAGAACACACGCTGAGGAGTACAGAGCAGAGGTCAGTGAGAAGAGGTGAGTGTTTTTTTATGTATGGAGCATTATATGGTGCACATTCTGTATGGAGCAATTTATGGGGCCCATACTGTATAGAGCTATATATGGGACCCATTCTGTATGGAGCATTATGTGGGGCACATACTGTATGGAGCATTATATGGGGCCCATACTGTATGGAGCTATATATGGGACCCTTTCTGTATGGAGCAATATATGGGGCCCATACTGTATAGAGCTATATATGGGACCCATTCTGTATGGAGCATTATATGGGGCACATACTGTATGAAGCATTATATGGGGCCCATACTGTATGGAGCTATATATGGGACCCATTCTGTATGGAGCATAATATGGGGCCCATTCTGTATGGAGCAATATATGGGGCCCATTATTCTGAATGGAGCATTATATGGAGCCCATTCTGTATGGAGCATTATATGAGACCCAAACTGTAAAGAGCATTTTATGGGGCCCATACTGTATAGAGCAATGTATGGGCCCATTCTGTATGGGGCCCATACTGTATGGAGCAATATATGGACCTCATTCTGTGTGCAGCATTATATGGGGCCCATTCTGTATGGAGCATTATATGGGGCCCATTTTGTATGAAGCAGTATATGGGGCCCATTTTGTTGGGAGCAGTATATGAGGCCCATTATTCTGTATGGAGCATTATATGGGGTCCATTATTCTGTATAGAGCATTATATGGGGTCCATTATTCTGTATGGAGGATTATATGGGGCCCATTCTGTATGTAGCATTATATGGGGCCCATTTTGTATGGAGCAGTATATGAGGCCCATTATTCTGTATGGAGCCTTATATGGGGTGCATTATTCTGTATGGAGCATTATATGGGGCCCATAATACTTTATGGAGGACTATGTGGCGCCCATAATACTGTATGGGGGACTATGTAGTGCCCATAATACTGTAATACTGTATGAATGACTATGTGGTGCCCATAATACTGTATGAATGACTATGTGGTACCCATAATACTGTATGAATGACTATACTGTCCGATCTAAAATGAAAACTTTTGAATCCCCCCAAGACACGAATTGTGCGCTGCGAGGATTCGCCGGTTTCTGAGCTATTGTAGATATTTCTCTGCCACTTCTGTGCATAATGATCTAAAGGGGCCCACTGAGACTCTGTTGTGTGGGGGCCCACGAAAATCTGGAGCCGGCCCTGAAGATAACAGTGAAACCCAGGCCCACGTGTCTGTGGAGGACCAATGTCCTCTCTGTCACAAAAGAAGACACTAGTATGATACATGGTACATGAGGAGCCCTGTTACAGATTTTGCATTGAGGTCCAGAGTACATGAGACAATTCCTGCATCGTGCGCTGACATTAACATACCACCCATCTTTGAAGGTTAGGAAAGAAGGATTGCCACTGTCATTTTTATTTTACACAAAGCCATTTCCCTACCCTCGGCCAGTTCTTTATGTATGCCCACTCATGAAGTCCATTAGCATTCCCACGCAGTATGGTACCCCTTTCACGGCCTCACCAGTGCCCCCCACACACAGTATGATAACCCTACAGTATCACACACATTATGATGCTCCCACATTGCCACCCAACACACAATATGATGCCCCCATAACCTGCTACATAGAATAATGCTTCCACAGTCCCCACAAAGTATGATGGCCCAACACTCACTATAATGCCCTTATTGTCTCCCCCCCACAGAATGAAGCACACACAGCCCCCCACACACCCATAATATGATAACCCCCAGAATCCTTCCACACAATATGCCAACATACATTATGATCTCCCAACAGAATGTATGATGCCACCACAGTTCCCCCACCACAGAGTATGATACCCAAAGCCTCCCAACGAAGTATAATGGCCCCACACAACATCCTACTTGCTTGTGCGTCCTTTCACATCCTCGCTCTTCTGTGACTGAGCTGCTCTCTACTGCTAGTTATGTGACCTGAAGATCATTGCAGTCCTTCAGTCTCTTTACAGATGGAAGAGTAGAACAGGGATCTGATGGTTCTCTGCTTCACTATTGTGTTCAACTGTACCTGTGTCCTGAGGATATACCTCTGACCTCGTGGGCAGAGTCAGACTGAAGAACATTGGGCCCACCAGAGGATTTGATTCTGAGGACCCACCTTTCTCCCCCACTCAAGAGCCCCATAGAAGCGGCAAGGTGTGCACTATGAACTCTCCTGAAGGAGAAGCCAGGGCCCAACAGAAGATTCTCCTGTTCTCTGGTGGGCCAGTCCAACCCTGCTCGCGGGACTTCGGGACAGCTCCTCCTATTGGACTGTCATGCTGGCTCCTGGACACTATGAGGTATGGGTATTTCACTGTCAGTATGACATAGTGTTCCCTTACACTTGTAATAATGAAACATTCTTCCTCTGCCTTAATTTCATCATAAACATTGAGGATTTTGTTTTTCAAAGTTGAAAAAAAAGGAAAAATTTAATCCCAATTTAGACTCTTTATTCCATTAATTTTGGGTATGCTTTTAGCCGAGGAGCTCCTATATTCCTACAGGCCCTGACAACTGACGCCTAATGGGCAGAATATGATAGGAAAATAATTGTGAAGCTGTCATAGTACATTTAGGAAGGTTGGCACGTTGGCGCTTTATCTTCTGCTTTCATACCTTGTTTGTAGGATTCATCTAATGTCAGGACAGGCTGTAAACTAAAGCTTTTCTTTTCCTTGAGTCACGGTGACCTATATATTATAGCTCAGTCAGGCTTACTGAATCTCTTGAATGCTTAGAATTAACTGTATTCTACAAATTGCTTTTCCATGTCAGTGTAACCCATGAATATAGTAATGAAGAAAGCAGACCTTAAATGCCTCTAGAAGTGATACAAGAAATGAAGGCATGGAAAAAACTGTTAGGTTACAGCACAAAGGTGCAAATGATAACAATAGTCACCGATGAACAGAATTTGCTAATGTACAGTACAGACCAAAAGTTTGGACACAGTTTCTCATTTAAAGATTTTTCTGTATTTTCATGACTTTGAAAATTGTACATTCACACTGAAGGCATCAAAACTATGAATTAACACATGCAAAGCAGTCATCAAAGCAAAAGGTGGCTACTTTGAAGAACCTAGAATATAAGACATATTTTCAGTTGTTTCACACTTTTTTGTTAGGCATATAATTCCACATGTGTTAATTCATAGTTTTGATGCCTTCAGTGTGAATGTACAATTTTCATAGTCATGAAAATACAGAAAAATCTTTAAATGAGAAGGTGTGTCCAAACTTTTGGTCTGTACTGTATATGACATGGTTTCTTTCAGGATGTCGACTGTGATAAATCTAGGCATAGTGGTTGTTAGCACACAGTATATGAGGCAGATTTATCAAAACTGTCTAAAACAAAAATTGCAGCTTTTATTCTAAAGCCATGTTCACACGTTCAGTATTTGGTCAGTATTTTACATCAGTATTTGTAATACTCAAAACCAGAAGTGGGTGAAAAATGCAGAAATGGTGACGTGTTTTTATTATACTTTTCCTCTGATTGTTCCACTCCTGATTTTGGCTTACTAATACTGATGAAAAATACTGACCATACACTGAATGTGTGAGCGTGGTCTAACAGAGCTGTTTAAAATATAAAAATTGTTCCGAAATTCGTTGCGATGGGCAACAACAGCCATTTTTCCTTTAGAAAGTTGTAAGTCAACTCTGCTTTTGGCTGCATTGCTGTTATTTGCACCAAATGTATCATCGTCTCACGATGTTTGATACATTTGTTTCATCCTTAGATTACTTCGGTCTAGAGCTGTTTATCCACTTTTTTATGCCCCCCTCCTTTCTATAGATTTGAGATTTGCAACAATTCCTAAATCAGGCTTACAGCTTTTTTGTATAGCTAACCATGCCCAATTTTCCGCCCACTCATGAAAAGTTTGAAGAGCAGTAAAAACGGCGACATTTTTGACATAAAAAAAATAACAGAAGGAAAACTATTTAATAAATTTCCTCCAATATGTGTACAGTTTTTTTGAGTTACTCATACATAAACCTGTGAAATGCTAATAGGGACAAACTTGAAATCTAAAGGAAAAAGACAAAAAAGCGGCGCTTCATAATTTAGGGGTTTTGGATAGCTAAAGTAACTCTGAGAGTAAGCAGAACTTTGACTGAAAACTTGTAAAGAGTGGACCAGCTGCTGCTCCTCCTTGTGCCGTCTATGCAGGATGGCAACTCCGAGAAGTAGAGTGTAGAAGAAAAACAAAGAACCACTGCGCGCTGCTGGAAGAGATGACGGCTCATATGTAGAGGTATGGTTACTTTATGTATTCATCAAGCTACATATATATGTCCTGATGAAGGCACCTGTTCAGTGCTGAAACGCATAGCCTCTGTAAAGCGATCATACCTCTTCTTTATGAGCCATCTTCTTTTCAAGCAGCGCCCAGTGTGGTTCCTTGTTTTTCTTACACACTCTTCAAGTTTTTTGATATATGTTTACTGAACCAATATTGACTTATATTCTTGTTATCCCATGTTTTCTAAAGGGAATCTGTCACCCCCTGGCACTTATCTAACGTCTAGTACGGGCATACTGGTGATAGAAATGTAAATCTATACCTACCTGTATGCCTCATATTAGAGGTCTTGTTTTGAAATGTCTTTTTATTCCTACAAGTTTCTGATGTGTTCCAGTCCCGGGGCCTGCAAGAAATCCCCACCTACTGTGTGAATTATAATGTTTCCCCCCTCCCCTGCACGTCACAGTGCCCTTGGGAGGGGGGGAACATTGTAATTAACACAGTAGGTGGGGATTTCAAACAGGCCCGGGCCTGCAAGCGTCAGAAACTTGATTGAATAAAAAGACACAGCAACAAGACCTCTAATATGAGGCTTACAGGTAGGTATAGATTTACATTTCTATCACCTGCATGCCCATATTAGAGGTCAGATAAGTGCCAGGGGGTGACGGATTCCCTTTAATAAAGCAGTGCAGATGACCGATTTTTTTCACTGACAGAATCTGGCTGGGGTCACTTGAGCATATAAAAAAATCGGTCGGATTATCATCCAGAAAAGTTGAATGATTTTTTTCTCACTTGTCATCTGTATGCTGTCCATGTGCAATCATTTTTTTTTCTGGAAGCTATTAATCATTTACAGGACCGTTTACAGTTTCCTATGCTACAGAATTGTAATGTATCCGTAAAAATCACATGCTATACTGCGGCTCCGCATTGCATCCGATATTTTTCTTGCACCCATTCGATTGACGATTGCGAAGTGACATCCCAGCATGCAGCAATTTTTTTCACAGATTATGTTAGTGAAAAAAATCGGTCATCAGCACCGCCCCATTGAATAATATTGGTTCGAGTGCTATCCGATAAAAAGTCATATAATACTCGTCCGATTTATACGGTGGTGTGAGCGAGCCCTCTGTCTATAAACAAAATTGAAGCATTCTGCGATTTGACTCTGAAGTCAGATGAGACTCACCCATGCAAGTGTATGGGTGCGAGAAAAAGCTCAGATGCTACAGTATGGCATCCAATTTTTATGGATACATAGGAAACTGTAAATGGTCTTGTAAATGATTAATAGCTGCTGAGTAAAAAAAAATGGATTGTATACAGACTGTATATGGATGACAAGGAAGAAAAAAATTATCCATCTTTTCTGGATGAAGCTGTGAACTATTATTTATACTGTCGTGTGACCCTAGCCTAAATGTGTGCATGTAATGTAGAGTGAGTATACGCATATACTTATCTGCCACTGCTTTCTCCGGTGTTGTTCTCTGCTTCTGAGTGACGTCACCGCTCTGCAGACCCTTCGAGTCACACCGCTGGGCACATGCACACACATTTAATGAATAAAAAACTTAGTGGGAGTGCTTCCTTAACTTCATCATCACCCACAGAGGACTGCAGCAAAGAACTGGCACACAGTACAGTATTAACACTCTCTAAGAATTACCACAAAACCATTTTCTGGCTGCTCAACAATGACCCACCAACATGAGCCTGCAGCTGTTGTATACCCCAACATAAACATCATATTTAATTTAATTTAACGGGTGTTTTATGGGCTGTTTATATTGCCTTTGGGACTTTAGTGAAGTGAGTTGCTGCACCAGACAGGGCTGATCTGTGTTGATACTGCAGTTAGGGATGAGCGGACCAGTGGAAGTTTGCGTTCTGGTGTCCTACCCAAAATTTATTCCAAAGTTCTGTTATGGTACCAGAACTTTACCTGCACTTCATCCAGAAGCCAAACCCCTTTGAAAACAATGAGGACCCAAACTTTTGATACAGAAAATATTTTTTCTCTCTCTCTTCCCCCAATTTTTAAAAAATTGCAATGAACTTCCAGGAGAAATCCATGTTCGGTGTTTAGCACAGCACACTAACTGTCCAGTATGAACCTTGAACAAGTAAAACAAAGCTGATCCTTCTTTCTGGAATTATGTGGGTCCTTGGGGGTGGGACCTTCCTCCAATCACACCCTGATTATCCATCAATATAAGATCCTGGAATTGTGTAATCAGCACTCAAGTGCACCAGCCTCCCCCAAAGTGAGGTTTACACGTTAAATTATGGCATTGCAGCCACCAAGCCTCCTCATCTATTCACCTCTTCTCTATCACAATGTAGCTTTTCTCTGATAAACTCCATTTTTTAATTACTGTCCATCAATTATTCTTTACATTTTTTTATTCCATTTAATAGTTAGGGATTACAGACTAAATATTTTCCTACATTAGACGGTGATACTCGCTGCCAAGTTATATTCATACCAGACTCAATCTATCAATTTAAAAGCACGGTCTCAATAGTTACGAGCATGCTATCGTAATGGAGCGAATTGTTAGGAGGACTATGTGGATGCTATATTTAGAGGCAGGAAGGATTTGTTCCCTGTATACCTGCTCCCAGACAGAACCCAGCACAGATCACTGCTGAGGATCATCAGACTCGATGATAATTGATCCCAGAGCCCGAGCATCACTGCTATTTAAATAACTGATGCTGACAACTATGTTAGCCCTCACCCAGCGCTGGGTCAGCTGCTTTGGGTAGAACTAGACTAGTAGGAATAAGTCAGCACCTGACTTCATTCAACAAGGAGTGTTGATTAAAATTTTCATTAACTCTATGTGCTTACTGCTGTAATATGATCAATTCTCTATGGAGCATTAATGCTCTTGCGCTCTCTTCAGATACAGCTTCTTGTTATCCTATATTAAATGGACTTTTATTATGGTGTAAATGAGTGTAAAGGCCGTCATATGCATTAGATTTAAGTTGTCCAAACCCGCTGATATCGGAGTAATTAACCAATAAGCTGATGTGTATGGGGAATCCAAACTCTCCTCTCAACAGATGATATTGAATTTAAAGAAGTTGTCCACTAGTTTTACACTAATGCCCTATCCGTAGGATAGGGCATCAATGTATGATCGGCCGGGGTCCCGCACGCGACATCCCCGCCGATCAGCTGTTATCAGTGCCGGCGGCGGGGGCCGCCGGCCGGAAGTGCTCACCTGTGGGGCTCCGCCATCAATTGAATAGGAGGCGGATGTGCAGTACACCATGGCGGCCACTATCACTTAACGGCGGAGCCCTGCAGGTGAGCACTTCCATCCAACGGCCGCTGCTGCCGGCACCGATAACAGCTGATCGGCGGGGGTGCCGCGTGTGGGACCAAGGCTGATCATACATTGATACCCTATCCTACGGATAGGGCATCAATGTAAAATTAGTGGACAACCCCTTTAAACACCCATTATTTTTGCCACCAGGCTTGTCTGACTGTTTTTTCTCTCTCCCCATTAAAACATATGATTTTTCAGCTGAGCAGAATATTCATGTGTATGAGGGAGTCAGGAGAGATAGGTGCTATACTGCTTTCAGCTATCGCATGTGTATGGTCAACTTATGGTCAACCCCCTGGGAGATATCAGACCTCTACTATAGCCATACTGGTGATAGAAAAGTAAATCTATACTTACCTGTATGGCCAATAGCAGAGGTCTGATTGCAGAGATATGTGATTTAATCAACTCTGTTTTCCACAGGCAAATCCCCGCCTAACTGTTTATTATTCCCCAAAATCCTCATCTATATACTTAGTTACCATATTCCCCCCTCCCCTGCACTTCACAGGGCCCTGTGATGTGCACTGTGCTCACTGACTTCCCGGGCATGCGCAAAGTGCTGCAAACATAGAGCGCGCTTTGCTTCATCCCGGCCCCGTCTCTCCTTGCACTGCGCCGCAGGGTTCTATTGCGCAGGTGCAGGGGAGTCAGGGAGCTCAGTGCACATCAGTGCAGGGGAAGGGGGGAATATGGTAACTAAGCATCTAGGTTGGGATTTCGAGGAATAATAAACTGTTAGGCGGGGATTTCTTGACGTCCCCCGGACGCCAAGCCTGTGGAACACAGAGTTGATTAAATCACATTTTTCTGCAATCAATCAGACCTCTACTATGGGCCATACAGGTAAGTATAGATTTACTTTTCTATCACCTGTATGGCCATAGTAGAGGTCTGATATCGCCCAGGGGGTGACACATTCCCTTTAAAAGTCAGATCTGCCTGGTTATGATTGAGACTTAAGAGTTGGGGCTTAAGTTGAGCATACTAGGGCAGCAGTGGAGATCTGGCTTTGGACATGGGGAGGGTAAGTAATGCTTAGTTCAGTTTTTAATAACTATATGGCAGAATTTTTCTTTAAAAGAGGGCAACCCATTTAAGACCCCAAAACAGTAGAAATTGGGAGTAACCTACTGATTTTTAAGTAACTGGTTAACCAGCAAATGTATTTGGGGACCTCCTGAATGTCCCTAATCAGATGATTTCAGGGGAGATAAAGGACGGACAATGTGAAATGAAATGCTTGATCCTGTTCTAAGGGGAGATGAGCTGCTTTCAAAGACGTCCGGCAGCAGTTTACTCCCCTTCCCCTTTGCAAACAGATGAACACTTGGCAGTGTGGTCATGTTTTTTTGTATGTTAAATATCTAAAAATAAATAATAATATTAATGTCCAGGGGTCAGGGGAGGTAGCTGTCAACCAAATGAGAATTTGGCCAACAGCGCTCTAATGTGTTTGGGTACCTTCACTCTGACTATAGTACTCCAGACCTTTTTCTTTGAGAAATCAATAGGGTCTCAATTATCTTACGTTTTTGTATGTCTATCTGACAGGTCAGAAAACAATTTTAGGTTGAATTTTCCTTTCATTTTTTTCATAGTTTTGTTTTCATGTTTTTTAATATTAAAAGTAGACAGAAGTTCATTGAGTTCAACCTATAACCTAACATGTTGGTCCAGAGGAAAGCAAAAACCCCATGAAGCAGATAAGGGGAAGAATTATTTCCAAACTCCACATACGGCAATCAGACTAGTTCCCTGGATCAACGTCCCACCACAGAATCTACTACCCATCACCTGTAATAATATAGTTATTAATAAAGGCATCCAGGCTGTATAGATTTTTCACACATAGTTGAACACAACTTTTTTTTAGCAGAGTGAACTTGTTGGACCTTTCTTCGTTACAGTATTAAAATAAAACTATATTAGTTGGGGGTGCCGCATAGAACCATAGATGTAGCCATGACGTTGAGGTACCCGCCATGGGACTTTTGTATCTTTGTGTACATTTGTGGGTGTGATGCTTCGATAAATACACTTGTTACTTCATGACCTTTTAGGATCTTCAGTCTAAAATACCCGAAGGCACCTTGTGTCCTCACATTCCTGATTTGTCTATTAGTCATGCCCCACCCTTGGATGTAAGTCACACCTGTGCTTGCCTTCGGGGCACAGTGCCCACCATAGGTGAATCCTTACAGTTGGAGCTGTAATGTAGTTTGAGATTACGGCCCCCTGTAATTGTGTCTAGTTGCATCATTAGTGGTGGGGTCTTTGGCCGGTGGATTCTCACACGAGGTTATCCTGGAAGTCATTGGCTGTATTTTCACAGTCGTGCAGAGATTCCATCTGCTCTCGGACGGTCAGGGATGGGCACAGACATGTTCCAGATTCCTCTCACTCTTTGCTCTTAGGTGAAAGGGTGTTTTGGAATTACATGTATTTTATTCTAATAATGGACAGAAAATCTTTGTTTCTACTTGTTGGGTTCTATTGTTGGTGCCTCATGCATGACTGATTTTCAATCATTTCTGGCCGCCTCAGTGTTTGTTTCATGTACATAACAGCTGCCTTGAAAATCAGATTGCAGCGCCAGAAAGAGATCTCTGGCAAGGAAGCGGCGTTATTACACACCTCGCCCTGTATTCTGGGCTGCGAAGGCTGCTGAATTTGCATATATATTCATGTTTAAGATGTCTCTACAGAATATTGTGATACATTGCTTGTTCTGTGGAGTCATTACTGCTAGTTTGTGTCCTAAGTGCAGAACAGAAAGACGCAGGTGCTCTCTGGTCTAGTGCCAAAGCCCATTTGTAACACAAAGAAAGGTTTTTTTTCCCACAATAGACATTTATCAATTATCAGCTATCTTCAGCAGTGTCGGACTGGGTTGGCAAAGGCCCACCAGTAACATTGATTGTTGGGGTTCACTGTTCAGCCACATGCAAAATAACCTGACCCTAGTGCACACATTTCCTATCGCTTCTATGTAATATTAATTTGGCTAGCTTGTTTAATGAATGATTAGATTATACCTTTTTCTGCAAATTATGAATGAAGTGTAACAGCACTACTCATTAATACTCCTTCACAGGGGCCTACCGGAGGATTCTCCTCTTCTCCCGTGGGCCAGTCCGAGCCTGATCTGCAGTATTGGTGACATACATCTGATGACTGGGAGCTCCACCGCTGGGACCCCCACCAGTCATTAGATCATGGGTTCCAAGACCCCTGTTCCTCCACGTTGCTCAACAGTAGTGACAAGGAGTTCAAATATATGGCCTGCCAAACATTTAATTTTGGGGGTTGATGAAATCAGCAATGCTGTGTACTCCGCTATCTCAGTCAATCACCCAGACTTTGTATAGTGAAGTAGGGCGTACGGTCGATCGCTACTACATTCTCAGTTCTTCACACTGAAGTTATACAGTGAGGAGGAATAGGTGGCTTAGAACATATGTTTTATTGATTTATAGGGGTCCCAGAGGTGAGCCCTCCGGTAATCAGACATTTATTACTTATTCTGTTGAAAAAAAACTTCAAAGCATGTCAGCAGTCTTCTTTTATAAAGTTGTTATATATTTCATTAATTATTATTATTATTATTTATTATTATAGCGCCATTTATTCCATGGCGCTTTACATGTGAAATAGGGGTATACGTACATGAACTATTACAAAGATCTTTAACAAAATGTGACGACTGGTACAGGAGGAGCGAGGACCTTGCCCACGAGGGCTCACAATCTACAAGGGATAGGTGTGGATACAGTAGGTGAGGGTACAGCTGGTCATGCAGCGGTATGGTGGAGCGAGGGTTACTGCAGGTTGTAGGCTTGTTGGAAGAGGTGAGTCTTCAGGTTCGTTTTGAAGGTTTCCATGGTAGGCGAGAGTCTGATAAGTTGGGGTAGAGAATTCCAGAGTAGGGGGGATTTTCAGGAGAAATCTTGTATGCGATTGTGGGAAGAGAAGATAAGAGGGGAGTAGAGAAGGAGATCTTGTGAGGATCGGAGGTTGTGTGCAGGTATGTACCGGGGGCCAGTGTCACAGATATAAGGAGGAGACAGGTTGTGGATGGCTTTGTATGCCACGGTTAGGGTTTTAAACTGGATCCTCAGGCCAATGGGGAGTCGGGCAGCAGAGTTTAGAATAGATTGGAGGGGTGTGAGAGTGTTGGAGGGGAGGCCAGAGAGCAGGAGGTTGCAATAGTCGAGGCGGGAGATGATGAGGGCGTGTACTATTGTTTTTGCAGATTCGTGGTTGAGAAATGTGCGGATCTGAGAGATATTTTTGAGTTGGAGTCGGCAGGAAGTAGAAAGGGCTTGGATATGTGGTTTGAAGGAGAGATCAGAGTCCAGGGTTACCCCAAGGCAGCGAGCTTGAAGGACTGGGGAGAGTGGATAGCCATTGACGTTGATAGATAGGTCAGGTGGGGGGGATGAATGAGATGGTGGAAAGACAATGAATTCTGTTTTATCCATGTTAAGTTTTAGAAATCTGCCAGAGAAGAAAGATGAGATAGCGGACAGACATTGTGGGATTTTGGTTAGTAGGTTAGTAGGGAGGAGATATCGGGTCCAGAGGGGTAGATCTGTGTGTCATCAGCATAAAGGTGGTACTGAAAGCCATGAGACTCTATGAGTTGTCCCAGGCCAAAGGTGTAGATGGAGAAGAGCAGGGGTCCTAGGACTGAAACTTGGGGGACACCGACAGATAGGGGGTGAGATGAGATGATGTGTGAGTGGGAGACACTGAATGTCCTGTCTGTTAAGTATGAGGAGATCCAAGATAGGGCCAAGTCTTTGATGCCAAGAGATGAGAGAATCTGTAGTAAGAGGGAATGGTGCACTGTGTCGAAGGCAGATGACAGGTCTAGGAGGAGGAGGACAGAGTAATGTCGCTTGGATTTAGCGGTTAGTAGCTCGTTGGTGACTTTAGTCAGGGCAGTCTCAGTAGAATGGTGTGGTCAGAAGCCAGATTGGAGGCGGTCAAAGAGAGAGCAGGAGGAGAGGTGGGAAGACAGTTCAGAATGGATGTGTTGTTCCAGTAGTTTTGAGGCGTAAGGGAGAAGTGATATGGGGCGATAGCTAGTCAGAGAGGATGGGTCAAGGGAGGGCTTTTTGAGGATGGGTGTGATCGAGGCATGTTTGAAGCATGAGGGGAAGACACCAGTTAGTGACAGGTTGAAAAGGTGGGTAAGGGTTGGGATGAAGACTGTGGTAAGGTTGGGGATGAGATGGGATGGGATTGGGTCAAGTTCACAGGTGGTGAGGTGTGATTTGGAGAGTAAAGAGGAAAATTGGTCTTCCGTAATGGTGGAGAAGCTGGTTTTGGAGGAGGAGGATTGAGTAGGTGTGAGGAAGGGCTGGGGGGACTTTAGGCAAAAGCTTTATCTGATGGTGTCAATCTTCTGCTTGAAGAATGAGGAAAAGTCTTTGGCTGATATGAGAGGAGAGGGGGGAGGCTCTGGGGGACGTAGGACAGAATTGAAGGTGTTGAATAATTGTTTAGGGTTGTGAGACTGGGAGGATATGAGATGAGAAGTATGATTGTTTTGCAGCAGTGAGTGTGGATTTGAAGGTAATGAGGGACTGTTTGAATGTGATGAAGTGCTCATTGGAGTGGGACCTTTTCCATCTACGCTCAGCAACCCTGGAGGCACGTCGCAGCTCTTTGGTTAGGCTGGTATGCCCGGGTTGCCTGTTGATTGTGCGAGCTTTGGTATGTGTGAGGTGGGCGACCGAATTGAGAGCTGCAGCTGTTGTGGCGTTATATAGAGCGGCAGCAACATCCGCGTCATGTAAGGAATTGATGTCTGCAAGAGGGAGGAGGGATTCAGAGAGAGTGTAGGTCAAGGTGTTTAAGATTTCTGCTAGGGTATGCAAGTTTGTGGAGTGGGGATTGTTGCCCTGGAGAGGAGAGGGTAGAGAATGTAAGTAGGTTGTGGTCAGATAGTGGGAGAGGTGAATTAGAGAGGTTAAATAGGGAACAGAGGCGGGTGAAGATGAAGTCCAGTGTGTGGCCATATTTGTGAGTGGGGCAGAAGACCATTGAGCAATGCCAAAGGAGGAAGTGAGAGATAGAAGCCTAGAGGCAGCTGAGAGAGAAGTGTCAATGGGGATGTTGTAGTCACCCATGATGATGGTGGGGATGTCAGTGGAAAGGAAGTGAAGTAGCCAGGTGGTGAAATGGGCTAAGAAGGTGGTGGTTCAGGGGGACGGTAGATGATGGCCAGTTGGAGGTTGGAGGGGGAGTAGATGCGCACACCGTGCACCTCAAAAAAGGGGAGAGTAACGGAGGGTGGCAGTGGGATTTGGGTGAAGGAGCAGTTGTCTGACAGGAGAAAGCCTACTCCTCCACCATGCTTGCCATTGGGACGGGTGTGTGGGAAAGGTGGAATCCACTGTATGAAAGTGCAGCTGTTTGTCTTGGAAAGCTACGTGGTAAGCAACATGGCTGACAGTACAGCTCTCACAGGTTTGCCACACTCATGAATGTTAAATTACGCCATACACCTGAGATATCTGTCAAACAATGCTATTTCTTATACTTTATCATCAACATTCAAGCTTCACTCTTGGCTTTGCTCTACAGTGAGCAGAATAAGCCACTTAAAAAGACATGTGGCTACATTCTATCTCCTATGAGAACAAAAGGTTGGGTATGTTGAAATTCAACTTCCCTGATCCCTTAGAACAGGGATGTCAAACTCAAATACATAGAGGGCCAAAATAAAAAGCTTCGACAAAGTCTTGGGCCAATCTTGATATGTATTAACAGCCCTTCACACAGTATAATGGGCCCCACATAGTCCTCCGTACAGTATAATGGGCCCCACATAGTCCTCCATACAGAATAATGGGTACGACTTAGTCCTCCATACAGTATAATGGGTCCTACATAGTCCTCCATACAGTATAATGGGCCCCACATAGTTCTCCATACAGTATAATGGGCTCCACATAGTTCTCCATACAGACTCATAGAAGAAAAAAGCGATCAAGATCACCCAAAAGAATGTTTCTTAATATAAAAGACAAATTTTATTGTATGAATATAAAATGCAAAATGCAATACACATGCTTGACAAAAATGGTGCAAATACATACACTATAAAAAATCCATCGTAATGTAGGACCGACGGGGTCCGTTCTGTGAGGATCACAACAGCGCAGTGGCCATGTGCACTGTCATTAAGTGACCCACCTAGCCATACTAGAGTCCAAGTAAATGTACAAGTATTTAAAGATGTCCAGGAAAATAATACTGGTCTATAGTAAACAGTTCATTGAATAGTCACCAAATAGTTAAGCATCAAACAATCCTCAAGAGATAGATGTATGGACAATTAATTCGTACCTGGGACCAGGTATGAATTAATTGTCCATACATCTATCTCTTGTGGATAGTTTGATGCTTAACTATTTGGTGACTATTCAATGAACTGTTTACTATAGACCAGTATTATTTTCCTGGACATCTTTAAATACTTGTAGATTTACTTGGACTCTAGTATGGCTAGGTGGGTCACTTAATGCCAGTTCACATGGCCACTGCGCTGTTGTGATCCTCACAGAACGGACCCCGTCGGTCCTACATTACGATGGATTTTTTATAGTGTATGTATTTGCACCATTTTTGTCAAGCATGTGTATTGCATTTTGCATTTTATATTCATACAATAAAATTTGTCTTTTATATTAAGAAACATTCTTTTGGGTGATCTTGATCGCTTTTTTCTTCTATGAGTCTTTATGGGTGGCGATTTACCCTTACTAGCATCCTCAGGTGTGAGTTATTTTGTCCCATTTAACATTTAATATGCACCAGTTGAGAATTATAAGTATAGTTCTCCATACAGAATAATGGGCCCCACATAGTCCTCCATACAGAATAATGGGCCCCACATAGTCCTCCATACAGTATAATGGGCCCCACATAGTGCTCCATACAGTATAATGGGCCCCACATAGTCCTCCATACAGTATAATGGGCACAACACAGTGCTCAATACAGTATAATGGGCCCCACATAGCCCTCCATACAGTATAATGAGCCCCACATAGCCCTCCATACAGTATAATGGGCCTCACACAGTCCTCCATACAGTATAATGGGCCCCACATAGTCCTCCATACAGTATAATGAGGGGGCAGTGCCGGCATTGTGGGTCAAATATAATCACCCTGTGGGCCAGAGTTTGGCATATGTGCCTTAGAAGATGATGGGTCAGGAAGCCCCCAGAAGTATTAGATTAGATTGTCTGTGGAATATGTATACGGCCAAGTTCATTCTGCTTAGTTATTCCACTATATCAAATGCTGGATGTAGCATCATCTATTTAGGCAGTTTAGTCACTGAAGAGCGTAAAAGAAAATTACCCAAGTTTTCCATATAGTGATGTTCCTGATTTACATACTCTTGAAACTTGAGAATGGATAGAAGGGTTATATATATGAGATGTAAGTTGGACGAACCTACCAATTTCCGGAATCAACCGCCACAGTGGAGAAAAGAATCAGGCATGTTGCTTTTCAGCATGCCCAGTCCTTTTTTTGCCATGGAAGAACACCGCATCAGCCAGAGGTGTCTGGCAAGGACTTACGGTAATCCCTATTCTAAATTGAAAACACATGCAGACTAGCAGAGCCAAGCATTCATATGTGTCAAGGATAAACTGTCGGCTTATAGCTATCTAAGGTGATTGGGTAACTTAAAGGGGTTGTTCGGTGACAACAAGTTATCAGTGCGAGTCCGACTGCTGTGACCTGCATATATCTGCAGAACGGGGCACTACTATCTTCGTCAGAATGGAGTGCACATGCTTAACCACCATTCTGTTTATTCCCTATGGGCTGCCGAGTGCAGGCCTTTGATTTTTGGGCATCCCCATAGAAAATGAACTGAGCAGCAGTTGGGCATGGATACTGCCGTTACATTCTAACGAGGATGAAAATTCCCATTTCCGATGATTGGTGCGGGTCCCAGCATTCAGACCCCCATTGATCAATCCTCGTCGGGCACTACTTGTTCCACTTTACTTGTAGAATGTGGGGTCTTTTTTGCGCAGTCATTCGAAACAAAAAAAAGGTAAAACAAATCTGCATGAGAATCAGTGAAGTAATATATTTTGTAAAGGATTCCATGTGAAAATGTACTACAAACAGACTTTACATAAGACACAGCGAAAGCACACATTTAAGCCCCTGTTTACATCTGTTTTGGAGCCTTCAATATTGTTCTTACTCAGTAACTCAAATTTGCCAATCTCCTTCATTGTTTGTTCTTTCCGGTTTTCTCTACAGATTCCTTAAACTGTTTTGTTTGTAACGTTGGATTATTATTATCTGTCTATTCATCACCAGAATTATTACACACATTCAAGCCTCATACAAGTTTTGCATTTGCTAATTGTGCTGGATTCTCAGACTGTGTAGAAAGGATATTGTGGCATGCTGCACTATTTTTCCAGTAAAATGATGGACATCATGACAGAAACCCATTTGTTCTCCATAATAGTCAATGGGGTCTGGTATGTGCTTTAGTTGTCCATCATGTTACAAATCCATCATCCTGGGGGCTTGTCAAAACATCGGATCGCACTGGGACCAATGTTATTCTATGGGGCCATGTTAGATCCGGTCCAAGGAAAAAAATCGCTGCATGCCTGAGTTTGATTGGATATTCAGATCGCACTCGGCCATGCAAGTCAATGAGTCCATGGAAACCATCGGACTGCACTCGGATGACATCGGAGTGCAGTCTGCTTTCTACGGAAGATGTAGACATTATTTTCTCCATCCTCTCCTCATCCGAGAGAATCGGATCACAGTATGATCACACTCTGATTAAGCTTTGGTCAGAGTGTGATTAGCATAATCAACCCGATTTTCTTGGATGAGAGAATACACGGCCGTCTGCACCTAGCCTATGATAGAAAAATAAAATGGAATTACAAATGTTAATCTAAACAGAGCCTTAGGACAGCAATGAAATTTCAATATCTGCAGGGTATAGGCACTACATGCTTAGCCAAAATTGTTTTACAATAAGGGTAGAATTGATCCTCCTAAAGCTGAGTTTGGACAATGGCCTTGTAGGCTAGGGGGCGATTATTATTATTTATTCCCATGGCTTTATAACAGGGATGTCAAACTCAAACACACAGAGGGCCAAAATTAAAAACTTGGACAAAGTCGCGGGCCAATCAGTATACAGTATAATGGGCCCCCCAAGTCCTCCATTCAGAATAATGGGCCCCACATAGTCCTCCATACAGTATTATGGGCCCACATACAGGTGGTTGTTCTGATGTTGCGGGCCAAATAAAACCACCCTGTGGGCCAGATTTGGCCCACGGGCCAGAGTTTGACATGTGTGCTTTATAGTTATCCAGGTTTCTAGAGAGTGGACTAAGTGATTGACATTGAGCATTTCACTTCCTGATGAAGCCGCTTCCGGCGAAACGCGCGTCAAGACCTCTGTGCATCCCAGTTTATGCTCCCCACACTCCTCTGACTCTCACCATGACTCAAGGTAATGGACATTAATATACTTCTTGGTTGTTTATCTACCTAGTGCTACACAACTACTGGTTGTTATAAAGTCTTACACCTTGTTGTCAGGTGGACAAGCCTTCATGTTGCACCATTTGGTGCAATGAGAATACTTTTTGTGAACCCTTACATGTGGTTCACACCTGTCCTCCTGCACTTCATGCACTTTTCTGATCTACCCTTTATTGCTTTGGCATTCAGCTTATAGTATGTATATGTAGGTGTATTTAGTACCTGTGATTATTGAATTATTCCCATCCCTTATGGACACATATTTTGTGCCCCATTTTGTATATGGGATTTGATTTACAACTTTCTACAAGCAAAGCCAAACATATCCATTTCTAGTCATGGTATATAGTTTGTTACACTTCAATATAATCTTTGGCTTAGTGTTTATACGTAGGTTACTTACCGGTATATATTTATTGCCATCATATTTGTGGGTTCGAGTAAGGGGATTCATGTCTCTTAAAAGGGTATATACCATCTTACCCTGTTAACTTTTTAGCTGTACCTCTGCCATTGCTATCCTTGTGTTTTGGCATCTTTGATATATACCGCGTGTAGAATTATTAGGCAAATGAGTATTTTGATCACATGATACTTTTTATACATGTTGTCCTACTCCAAGCTGCATAGGCTTGAGAGCCAACTACGAATTAAGTAAATCTGGTGATGTGCATTTCTGTAATGAGGAGGGGTGTTGACTAATGACATCAACACCCTATATAAGGTGTGCTTAATTATTAGGAAACTTCCTTTCCTTTGGCAAAATGGGTCAGAAGAGAGATTTGACGGGCTCTGAAAAGTCCAAAATTGTGAGATGTCTTGCAGAGGGATGCAGCAGTCTTGAAATTTCCAAACTTTTGAAGCGTGATCACCGAACAGTCAAGCGTTTCATGGCAAATAGCCAACAGGGTCGCAAGAAGCGTGTTGGCCAAAAAAGGCGCAAAATAACTGCTCATGAATTGAGGAAAATCAAGCGTGAAGCTGCCAAGATGCCATTCGCCACCAGTTTTGCCATATTTCAGAGCTGCAACGTTACTGGACTATCAAAACCCACAAGGTGTGCAATACTCCGGGACATGGCCAAGGTAAGGAAGGCTGAAAAACGATCACCTTTGAACAAGAAACATAAGATAAATCGTCAAGAATGGGACAAGAAATATCTTAAGACTGATTTTTCAAAGGTTTTATGGACTGATGAAATGAGTGACTCTTGCTGGGCCAGATGGATGGGCCAGAGGCTGGATCAGTAAAGGGCAGAGAGCTCCACTACGACTCAGACACCAGCAAGGTGGAGGTGGGGTACTGGTATGAGCTGGTATCATCAAAGATGAACTTGTGGGACCTTTTCGGGTTGAGGATGGAGTGAAGCTCGACTCCCAGACCTACTGCCAGTTTCTGGAAGACAACTTCTTCAAGCAATGGTACAGGAAGAAGTCGGTATTGTTCAAGAAAAAACATGATTTTCAGGCAGGACAATGCTCCATCACATGCATCCAACTACTCCACAGCGTGGCTGGCCAGTAAAGGTCTAAAAGAAGAAAAAATAATGACATGGCCCCCTTGTTCACCTGATCTGAACCCCATAGAGAACCTGTGGTCCATCATAAAATGTGAGATCTACAGGGAGGGAAAACAGTACACCTCTCAGAACAGTGTCTGGGAGGCTGTGGTGGCTGCTGCACGCAATGTTGATCGAAAACAGATCAAGCAACTGACAGAATCTATGGATGGAAGGCTGTTGAGTGTCATCATAAAGAAAGGTGGCTATATTCATCACTAAATTTTTTTGTTTTTGCATGTCACAAATGTTTATTTCTAAATTTTGTGCACGGATATTGGTTTACCTGGTGAAAATAAACAAGTGAGATGGGATTATATTTGGTTTTTATTAAGTTGCCTAATAATTCTGCACAGTAATAGTTACCTGCACAAACAGATATCCTCCTAAGATAGCCAAATCTAAAAAAAACCCACTCCAGCTTCCAAAAATCTTAAGCTTGGATATTTATGAGTCTTTTGGGTTGATTGAGAACATAGTTGTTGATCAATAATAAAAATAATCCTCTAAAATACAACTTGCCAAATAATTCTGCACACAGTGTATAACTTTTTTCAATAAAGAGTATGTACATGATTAGATCCCTTTTGTCTTTCTGGGGTTCCCTTTTACCAAAATTAGTCTCATTAAGGGTGTATAGGTTTACTCTCTGGCGCTATTTGATAGAACTCTAGTTCCCTTTGTAGGTTTTGCTGTTTTATGGGATTATGGTCACTTTTTAGGTTTTCATTTCACTTTTTACCACTTGGCTTTTGGAGACCAGAAGCTCTCTTGAACATCTCTGTAAAGAGATCCTACCCTGTCTCTGGAAGATTCACTACAGGTGGATTTTCCAACTATACTGACCAGTACAGATAGGATCTTAGGTAGTAGATAGCGGAAATACAGCTCTTAAACTCCAATGGATTAGTCACAACATCCAGAATACCAGACCCATTCAGGAAGGAGATGACGTCAAAAACCCTATATCCCAAATAACCTATAGTCGGCATAATCCAAGGATTGAGCAACAGTAAACGTGATTGATTACACCTCGCTCTGCAGAGATCTAGGAGATCCACTCCATAGAATCATTTAGCCATTTGCAAACTTCTAAGACCAATTTCCATCTAATTAACCCTTCCTGAACAAAGGCCAAACATGGTGGAGACATACGGTACTCATATCAAATAGTCTCAAAACAATATATTACAATATATTCTAACCTGGCATGGATTACAAAGGCCAGATGCTTGTTAAATTGCGGTTCACCTTTATTTTAGGAATATCTGGTGTGAGTATGACGGAGCAGTAAATGTATTCACTGGCGATGTCTGATTGTCTCTAAGCTGTTACCTTGCACACTCCTGTCCGACATCATCCTGAGAAATAAGAATCATTTCTTGTAAATAGGTTACATTGTAACAAGGCAGCGGCAGCAGTAAAAGGCTTCATAATTTCATTGCGGATTCAATGTGATTATGCCTCTTTATGCGTGGAACAAGTCAAGCTCCATATTGCACAGACAGATTAGTTGTGACATGTCATCTCTTCGAAACTAATAGATCGCAAGCTGCTGGGACACAGATCTACATATGATTATGAACCGTAGCTTTGCGAATATCCATTTTCTTTCTATGCCGGAGATACATTTTGCCAAACCAGACAATGTATTTACATGCAAGATAAAAATAATCTGCTGACTGCTGTGCGCATTGATTGAGGGGATATGAAGAAGGAAACATTTCAGTGGACATGGTGCGAGCTCATCTGCCACGCGGACAGCGGGATACTGATGCCATTCCTTGACTTGCCTCATTGCTTACAGTGTCCTAACCCTGACGACCTCCAATACATGAATATAACAAGACACAATGAAGAAACCCACCAGTGGTTAACACCTAGGAGGATGACGGATGACACTGCTGTGAAGGAAGCAGCCTACATGTGTATGGGGCTATATGTACAGAACAGCAATAATCATCTTCCTCCGTGCTGACCTCTGACACTTACTTTTGAATCCTGAAAGTTTTTAATATTTTTGTGTCGGAAAAACAGCTCCTTTCCTAAATTATGTGAACCCTAGAATGAAATGTATGTACTGTATAATCAGCTCCCGAAAGAAATATCCTGTAAATTCAAGGATGTATAATTGTGTCTTTCAAATACTGGCAATAGGTGTTATATTTATTATTATCTACAAAACTACAATAAAAAGGGAATGTGTCACCAGATTTTTGCGAGCATCATGATGTGGGGGCAAAGACACTGATTCCAGCAATGTATCACTTATTGGGCTGCTTGCTCATTTTTGATTAAAAACGTTTTGATCTGCTGCAGATCTGCCAGTTCTCTGAACGCTGAGCTTTTTTGAACCCCACCCATTCCTCTGGAAGCTTTCTGTTTACACTCTGCATAGGCAGAAAGCTGCCAATCTGTAGTAGGGGTGTGGTTAGATTGCCAGGCAGCAGGTTTACTAGTCCTGTAGCGATAATCTCCAGCTGATAATGCAGCGATTTTATAAAAGCTACACTAAGCAGCTCAGTAAGTGACACATGCCTGGAATCCGGGTCTCTGTCTCCACATGATGATGCAATCAGATTAGGTAACAAAAACAGATTCCCTTTACCATTTATGCAGTTACTATTTACATTAGTTTATGCATATATTTGGCTAAGTTCACACCGTATAAACCTGCCACACCTATTCCAATAGGTCATAGGTCAAACTTTGACCATTTTTTGTGCATAATGGAAGTCTATAGGGACTGTATGGTATATAATGTATTTCTTGATATTTTTGGATACACAGTAGTGTAAACAGGGTGGAAAACAGTGCTATAGATTATTAAATCAATGTCGTACACTTTCTGCAGTAGAATTACCACTTTTTTAGTCATTTTTAGTTAGAGGCACCTACATCTAGAAGGAGCTTGTGCAAACAGAAGTCCAACCAACACTGATCCTACCCTTCTTGTCAAAGGGTAGAGGAAGCGTCACTAAGGCCACGGCCCCACTATCAGTATTTGGTCAGTATTTTTTCTCAGGAGTGGGAGCCAAAACCAGATGAGAAACCATCATAGAAAAGGTATAATAGAAACAAGTCACCAATTCTGCATTTACAGTGGTGGCCAAAAGTATTGGCACCCCTGCAATTCTGTCAGATAATACTCAGCTTCTTCCTGAAAATGATTGCAATCACAAATTCTTTGGTATTATTATCTTCATTTAATTTGTCTTCAATGAAAAAACACAAAAAGAATTGTCCTAAAGCCAAATTGGATATAATTCCACACCAAACCTAAAAAAGGGGGTGGACAAAAGTATTGGCACTGTTTGAAAAATCATGAGATGCTTCTCTAATTCGTGTAATTAACAGCACCTGTAACTTACCTGTGGCACCTAACAGGTGTTGGCAATAACTAAATCACACTTGCAGCCAGTTAACATGGATTAACCCCTTAAGCCCCGAGGGTGGTTTGCACGTTAATGACCAGGCCAATTTTTACAATTCTGACCACTGTCACTTTATGAGGTAATTACTCTGGAACGCTTCAACGGATCCCCCTGATTCTGAGATTGTTTTTTCGTGACATATTGTACTTCATGATAGTGGTAAAATTTCTTCGATATCACTTGCGTTTATTTGTGAAAAAAACGGAAATTTGGCGAAAATTTTGAAAATTTTGCAATTTTCAAAATTTGAATTTTTATGCCTTTAAATCCGAGAGATATGTCACACAAAATACTTAATAAATAACATTTCCCACATGTCTACTTTACATCAGCACAATTTTGGAACCAAAATTTTTTTTTGTTAGGGAGCTATAAGGGTTTTTATGAATCAATTTGTGAAGCACCTGGGGGTTCCAAGTGCTCACTATGCATCTAGATAGGTGCCTTGGGGGGTCTAGTTTCCAAAATGGGGTCACTTGTGGGGGAGCTCCAATGTTTGGGCACACAGGGGCTCTCCAAACGCAACATGGCGTCCGCTAACAATTTGAGCCGATTTTCCATTCAATTTGTTAGCGGACACCATGTCGCGTTTGGAGAGCCCGTGATGTGCCTAAACAGTGGAGCTCCCCCACAAGTGACCCCATTTTGGAAACTATACCCCTCAAGGATTTTATTAAGATGTATAGTGAACATTTTGAACCCAGAGGTACGACACAGAATTTGTTTACATTAGGTCATCATATTGAATAAGTTGTCATTAGTCTTGAGCGCAAGTGCTCACTACTTGAGTTTGCATCGGGTACTCAGGTATGCACCATGTACAGCGTGTGCTCGAGTGACATGCTCGAGTCCCTGCTCCGCATGTTTCACGGTTATTAGACACCCAAAAAAAAACATGCGGGGATCGCTCGTGCATGGCAGGCAATCCCTGTAAAGTTTTTTTGGCCGCGAAGCCTATGGGGCAGAGACTCGAGCATGTCACTCAAATACCCACGATACTCAATGCATACCAGAGCACCCGATGCAAACTCAAGTAGCGAGCACTTGCGCTCAACACTAGTCGCCATATCGTCATCTTTTTTTGTTTTGAAAAAAATCCCAACCCCATCACAACCCTAACCCCAACCCTAACCCCAACCCCAGCCCTAACCGTAGCACAACCCTAACCCTAGCACAACCCTAACCCTAGCACAACCCTAACCCTAGCACAACCCTAACCCCAAACCCAGCGCTAACCCTAGCCCAATCCTAACCCAAGAGTTTATTTTTGACGCCGTTCCTCGTGCGGTATAAGTGATTAGACGACTTTATTCTTCGGGTCGATGTGATTACAGCAGTACCAGAATCATATGGGGTTTTTATGACTGACAGCTGTCACACACTAAAAGATGCATTTTTTGTAAAATCTAGTTTTTGCATCGCCATATTTTGAGAGCTATAATTTTTCCAGATTTTGGCAGACAGTCATGTGACGGCTCGTTTTTTGCTGGATGAGTTGACGTTGTTATTGGTGCCATTTTTAGGCACGTGACATTTTTTGATCGCTTTCTATTCCGATTTTTGGGAGGCAGAATAAACAAAAACCAACAATTCAGGAATTGTGTTTTTTTGTTTTTTTTTATTCTGTTCCACGTGTGGTAAAATTGATAAGGTAGCTTTATTCTTCGGGTCAGTACATTTACAGCGGTACCACATTTATATCGGTTTTCTATGTTTTGCACCTTTACATAATAAAAGCAATTTTATAGAAAAAAATATTTTTTAGCATCGCTTTATTCTGAGAGCTCTAACTTTTTTATTTTTCGGCTGATGGAGCTGTTTGTTGGCTTGTTTTTTGCGGGACGAGATGACGTTTTCAGCGGTACCATTTTTATTTATATTTGTCTTTTTGATCACGTGTTATTCCATTTTTGTTTGGCGGTATGGTGATAAAGCATTGTTTTTTGCTTCGTTTTTTTTTTTTTTTTTTACCGTGTTCGCTGAAGGGGTTAACTAGTGGGACAGTTTTATAGGTCAGGTTGTTCCGGACGCGGCGATACCAAAATATGTGTACTTTTATTGTTTTTTTTTGTTTTTTTTTATAATAATATTTATTAATGGGTACATTATATTTTTATTTTTGGTGGATTATTTTTTTTTTTTTTTTTTTCACTTTCTGGGTGTTTTTACACTTTTTTACTCTGTCCCTCTCTGGGACTTTCATTTTTTTTTCTCTGATCGCCTGCATGGCACAGGAATGCAGCACCATCCCTGTGTCATGCAGGCTGTCAGCGCTGGACGGGGAGAAGATTGTTTGGAGATGCACTGCGCATGTCCAAACAATCTTCCTGCTGCCTGGTGACCCGGATGTTGTCATGACTACATCGGGTCGTCATGGCAACACCCGGGAAGCCTTTGCAGACAGCGCTGGAAGCCGGAAGAGGAGGTGAGTATTTGCGATCACCTCCCCTTGCCCCCACAATGCTGCGATCGACTTCGATCGCAGCATCGCGGGGGTTAATGTGCTGGGAGCGGTGCAGGGCCGCTCCCTGCACATAGTATCGGATGTCAGCTGTGACAATCAGCTGACACCCGGCGGCGATCGCGCCCGCACAGCCTGTGTGCGCGCACGATCGCCATGACGTACTAATACGGGTCAGGCTCTTAAGTCCCAGGGCACAGACGCGTATTAGTACGTCAGATGTTGTTAAGGGGTTAAAGTTGACTCAACCTCGGTCCTGTGTCCTTGTGTGTACCACATTGAGCATGGAGAAAAGAAAGAAGACCAAAGAACTGTCTGAGGACTTGAGAAACCAAATTGTGAGGAAGCATGAGCAATCTCAAGGCTACAAGTCCATCTCCAAAGACCTGAATGTTCCTGTGTCTTCCGTGCGCAGTGTCATCAAGAAGTTTAAAGCCCATGGCACTGTGGCTAACCTCCCTAGATGTGGACGG
This sequence comes from Phyllobates terribilis, assembly GCF_046119375.1. Classification (NCBI taxonomy): domain Eukaryota; kingdom Metazoa; phylum Chordata; class Amphibia; order Anura; family Dendrobatidae; genus Phyllobates; species Phyllobates terribilis. The sequence continues at coordinate 199,992,621 of NW_027362763.1, forward strand.
AAAAGAAAAATTGACAAGAGATTTCAACGCAAGATTGTGCGGATGGTGGATAAAGAACCTCGACTAACATCCAAACAAGTTCACGCTGCCCTGCAGTCCGAGGGTACAACAGTGTCAACCCGTACTATCCGTCGGCGTCTGAATGAAAAGGGACTGTATGGTAGGATACCCAGGAAGACCCCACTTCTTACCCCGAGACATAAAAAAGGCAGGCTGGAGTTTGCCAAAACTTACCTGAAAAAGCCTAAAACGTTTTGGAAGAATGTTCTCTGGTCAGATGAGACAAAAGTAGAGCTTTTTGGGAAAAACCATCAACATAGAGTGTACATGAAAAAAAAAGAGGCATTCAAAGAAAAGAACACGGTCCCTACAGTCAAACATGGCGGAGGTTCCCTGATGTTTTGGGGTTGCTTTGCTGCCTCCGGCACTGGACTGCTTGACCGTGTGCATGGCATTATGAAGTCTGAAGACTACCAACAAATTTTGCAGCATAATGTAGGGCCCAGTGTGAGAAAGCTGGGTCTCCCTCAGAGGTCATGGGTCTTGCAGCAGGACAATGACCCAAAACACACTTCCAAAAGCACTATAAAATGGTTTGAGAGAAAGCACTGGAGACTTCTAAGGTGGCCAGCAATGAGTCCAGACCTGAATCCCATAGAACACCTGTGGAGAGATCTCAAAATGGCAGTTTGGAGAAGGCACCCTTCAAATATCAGGGACCTGGAGCAGTTTGCCAAAGAAGAATGGTCTACAATTCCAGCAGAGCATTGTAAGAAACTCATTGATGGTTACCGGAAGCGGTTGTTCGCAGTTATTTTGGCTAAAGGTTGTGCAACCAAGTATTAGGCTGAGGGTGCCAATACTTTTGTCTGGCCCATTTTTGGAGTTTTGTGTGAAATGATCAATGATTTGATTTTTGCTTCATTCTCTTTTGTGTTTTTTTCCTTGCAAGCAAATTAAATGAAGATAATAATACCAAAGAATTTGTGATTGCAATCATTTTCAGGAAGAAACTGAGTATTATCTGACAGAATTGCAGGGGTGCAAATTCTTTTGGCCACCACTGTATCACCCACTCCTGGTTTTGGCTCCCACTCCTGAGAAAAAATACTGACCCAATACTGACCAAATACTGATAATGGGGCCGTGGCCTAAGAGATAAAAATGGAATATGGTTACTTACTGATCAGTAGAGGTCTGACTGCCAAGATAATATGGATTTCAGGGTCCCCATATATGCTAAAGTAAAGTTATCCAAATCCGCCAATTTCAGCATGGTCATTCAACTATCAATGTGCATGATTCTTCACCAACAGATGATGTTGGGGAGAGAGGAATTGGGCATTTTTAATTTTAATAAGATGCCGTAAGAGGTGTTTGGCTGTGACATACTTCCCTCTCTCCATATCGAACACATGCAAACTATGCAGAGCCAATCTTTCAGCTCTATGGGAGATCATCAGAGAGAGCTTTTAGTTGACTGCTATCTGATAAGTATGGCCACCTAGAATCCAGATACTAGCTATCTGTACTGATGCAGCTCCTTTAGGCTAAGGATATGCGAGTGTTTATTCTTTTATCCGAGAGAATCGAGTCAATTATGCAAATCACACTCTGATCAGAGTGTGATTATAATGTGATCCGATGAGGAGAAGATGGAGAAAAAAATGTCATCTTCTCCATTCTGTCAGTCCGTGGAAATTGGACTGCACTCAGATGTCATCCGGGTGGAGTCCGATGTTTCCCATGGACTCATTGACTTGCTTGGCTGAGTGCGATCCAAATATTGAATCAACCTTGGGCATGCTGTGACTTTTTCCTGAAGAAAACATCAGACACGTGCGCAACCCTATAGAATAATGTTTGTCCAAGAGGCCCTATGTTTTGTAGGTTCGCACTCGGACCTGTAATAAATTAATTTGCATAAGCCTTTATGGTGTTTCTTTGCATCGCGACCTCACTGGCTACCAGATATTGTCTAGGTCCATTCTACCTTCTGATTGGCAAAGGTCCATTCTACCTTCTGATTGGCAAAGGTCCATTTTACCTTCTGATTGGCAAAGGTTCATTCTACCTTCTGATTGGCAAAGGTCCATTCTACCTTCTGATTGGCAAAGGTCCATTTTACCTTCTGATTGGCAAAGGTTCATTCTACCTTCTCTTTGGCAAAGGTCCATTCTACCTTCTGATTGGCAAAGGTCCATTCTACCTTCTGATTGGCAAAGGTCCAGAGGTCTGTTGTCCATCAATCAAAAAGTTATGCCATATCAGAGCAATATCCCATAATCTTTTATGGAGGAAATACCCCTGTAGACACTGTTGCACAATATCTTTGCTGTTCAAATTTAGGATCAAAAGGCTGTGAGCCATGGCTGCTGTGTCCTTTGTAGTGAGAGTTCTCTTCTTTTACATCAAGACACTTCCATCAATCTGATAAAAATGACTGGGGGACAACACGCTCTGATATGATGACTTTGTGTAACTTCTGCTTTGTCCCAAAAATACTTGAGTTCTGATTCATGTTCTTCACATTCCCACAAATTATTTAGAGCGCTGTCCGCGTCTTATCTGATAGAAAACCCATTATCATCCCACATCGCTACGCTAAGTGTTCTGATGTTCAGTAATATATCTGCACATCAATCTCGTCGCTGTTCGGCATCTGCTGGTCAGTATGACCTCCGTTCAGCTAACTTACAAGCACATTCCATTATATTATGCTGGATTTCTATTACTTTATATTAAAAATTAATAGGAATTTTTTCTTTTCCTTGGGAAGAACTTTGAGTCAGAAACTGAAGCATTTCTGTCCGTGGGTCAGCTATGAACACGCTTATGGCAAGTTTCTACAGGCCCAGTCTCATAAGATATTTACTATGACGTAAAGCGCTGTCAGCCGCAGCAGTAAACCGTCCCTATGAAGCTGACCAGAATCTAAACCAAGGCAAAAAATTGCAAATTATTCCCATTAGATGCCTGCAGAGGAGAGCGCATCTGGCAGATGCTAAGATATCAGCACAAATGTAATTCCAATAAAAAAGAAAAGCAGAAGTCAAATATATACGTCAGAAGATGGCACCTATGGTGACATATACTGTACAATATGAGTCATATCCCTGGAAACCAGTCCATCTCGTAGTAATCTGGTCTTCAGCTAAAGGCTGTAATAGCTCTAAGCTAAGAAAACATAAGGAGCTTTGGAAGGAAAATCTTTTAAATGTCAAACAAAATTTCGAAACAATAAATATAGTCCTAAAACCTATTTAAAAATGGTTGTACCTGTGGTGCCCCATTTGAAGAAAATTGCAAACAGAATGGTCAAGGATTATAGTTTAGCCTTATGCAGAAAGTTATGTATCGTACTATTTTTATGCCTGCTAAATAATTAGCTTGGTGCTTTCAAAATTATGGAGCAATGGAGGTAGAAGGTTAACAGCAGGTGAGAAAAGAAGGTCCACCATGCTTAACAGGATGGCAGTACTATCTCATACACATTTTTTGTATTGTGTTGTGATATTATAGAGAACCTGTCAGCACGGTTTTGTAATGTACAGTAAAGACCTTGCTGTAAGGCCACATTCACACGTTCAGTATTTGGTCAGTATTTTACCTCAGTATCTGTAAGCCAAAACCAGGAGTGGGTGATAAATACAGAAGTGGTGATGTGTTTCTATTATACTTTTCCTCTGATTGTTCCACTTCTAAGTTTGGCTTACAAATACTGATATAAAATACTGACCAAATACTGAACTTATGAATGTGGCCTAATAGCACTTGTGACGGGTAGATACCACACATGATATTGTTAAGCATCCAGCAATTAGAGGAGTTAACCGGGTGCAGCTAGGGGGATTGGTCAGACCTGCATCAGAGAGACTGAGTAATGTCATTTCTGGGCTGGAGAGCAAGCTTAAAGGATGCAGACCTCTTCACCAGGCTGATGAGGATTCTGGAACTCTCTCACTGCAACTGCCGCTTGGCTACTAGTGGTATCTACAGGAGAAAGTAGTGGAGAAAAGAGTTAACTGTTGTTTAGCAGAGGCAAGGATTGAACACCACGTCTGAGGACTGGACTCATCCTTCCGTTCTAACTCTCCCTCGTACCTCACTGCATTCCAAGGTAAAACCTGTGACACTGTGGACCGGGGACTGCTGGTGGGAGCATTGCTGTTTTGGGAGCATAGAAGTGTGTTGCTAAAGAGACTTGATCTGTGCTGTACTGTGCTTCTGAGGAAGACTCTTTATCAATGTGCCTTTGCAAGGAGAAGTCATTACTGTTAAGGAAGCCTGTTGCTTTAAGAGACTACTGTTTGGTACTAGATGTGCTGTTTCATTAAAATCTACTGTTCAACTGCTCTTGAAGACTCTTGTCAAATGCGTCTGGTCAGCAAGTGAATCCATCTATGTGTCTGTGCTTGAGGGTCAATACCCCCGTATGACTGAGAGAGCTGCAGTCTAACGGTTCCCCCAGGATTCCTAAGAATTCATGAAACCTGTCTCGCCCCTATCTAAACTTAGGCGGCATGCACGTAACACGTTGTAAAACTGTTTACATTGATACCTTTCATGAAGAAATCTGCTTTGTTGTTCTTCTGTAATCAACTTCGGTGCAAAGGGGCAGAAGTGTGCACAGGGTCTTCTCCTTCCAAACTGTGATTTCCTCGGCCTCTCCGCCTGCCTCCAGACTGTGATTCCCCGGCCCCTCCACCACTTGCCTCTGGTCTGTGATTCTCCAGCCCCTCTGCCTGCCTCTGATATGTGATTCCCCGGCCCCTCCTAGCCTCCGGTCTGTGATTCCCTGGCCCCTCCGCCTTCCTCCGGTCTGTGATTCCCACAGCCCTTCCACCTTCCTATGGTCTGTGATTCTACAGCCCCCCCTTGCCTCCGGTCTGTGATTCCCCGGCCCCTCCACCTGCCTCTAGTCTGTGATCACCCAGCCCCTCTACCTGCCTTCGGTCTATGATTCCCCGGCCTCTCCTAGCCTCCGGTCTGTGATTCCCCGGCCTCTCCGCCTTCCTCTGGTCTGTGATTCCCACGGCCCCTCCACCTTCCTATGGTCTGTGATTCTACAGCCCCCCCTTGCCTCCGGTCTGTGATTCCCCGGCCCCTCCTAGCCTCCGGTCTATGATTCAATGTCCCTCCGCCTGCCTCAGGTCTGTGATTCCCCGGCCCCTCCTAACCTCTGGTCTGTGATTCCTCGGCCCCTCCTAGCCTCCAGTCTGTGATTCCCCGGCCCCTCCTAGCCTCAGGTCTGTGATTCCAAAGCCCCTCCGCCCGCCTCCGTTCTGTGATCCCCGGCTCCTCCCTCTGCCTCCAGTTTGTGATTCTCCAGCCCCTCCTCTTGTCTCCGGACTGTGATTCTCCAGCCCCTTCGCCTGCATCTGGTATATGATTCTCTGGCCCCTCCGCCTGCTTCTGGTATGTGATTCTCTGGCCCCTCCGCCTGCCCCTGGTCTGTGATTCCACCGCCCCTCTGCTTGCCTCCAGTCTGTGGTTTCTCAGCCCCTCCGCCTGCCTCTGGTATGTGATTCTCTGGCCCCTCTGCCTGCCTATGGTATGCGATTCCCTGGCCTCTCTGGCCTGTGATTCCCCGGCCCCTCCGGCCTGTGATTCCCCCGCACCTCCGCCTGCCTGCGGCCTTTGATTCCCCGGCCCTCTGCCTGCCTCCAGTCTGTGATTTCCCAGCCCCTCCAACTGCCTCCGGCCTGTGATTCCCTGGCCTCTCCGCCTGCCTCTGGTCTATGATTGCCCCGTGCCTCCGCCTGCCTCCGGTCTGTGATTCCCCGGCCCCTCCGGTCTTTGAAGACAGGTCACTGCTGAGATTTCAAACAAAGTCCAACTACATAGGAGGCATAGAGAATGTATGGAGGCTTGAGAAGAGCATTATGTGCAAGTTGAGAGTGGAGTCTTTAAGGCCAGGCAGGTAGAGAATCGAGTCTACCCCACCATGAAGTGAAGCATATACATTTGTTTATCTTATTTATTTTACTCACTTATATAGCACCATTAATTCCACAGCACTTTCATACATTCTCCATTGTTGATCCTGAGAACCAGCATTTGGACATCGATAACAGACTAAATCATCTTCACTGACCTCATTACTATTGCTTTATTCCAACCAAAGACTGTTTAGACCAGGGGTCTCAAACTCGGCTGGGTATATGGGCCGCACACGGAAAAAAATTTAATTTGGGGGGCCCATTCTTTGCAGGACAAAGTGACATTTTTAGTGATACCATTTTTTTTTTGTATACACCTTTTGAACATTTTTGCTGTTTTATTTTTTTATAGCTTGGGTCGTTATGGATATGGCGATAATAAAACATGCACTTTTTTTTGTTTACTTTAGTTTAGATATAAAGCAGCATTTTTAGTGGCAAAATATTTTTTCATGCTTTATTTTGAAGTTTTTCTGCCAAAATCTTGTAGTAATGTGCCCCACCCTGGTCTGCATCTTGTAATGTCCCCCATCTTTGTCCCCATCTTGTCGTAATGTCACATACCGGTCCCCATCTTTTAGGACTGTCCCCAGCCTGGCTCCCATCTTTTACGACTGTCCCCAGCCTGGTCCCCATCTTGGAGGACTGTCCCTAGCCTGGTCCCCATCTTGGAGGACTGTCCCCAGCCTGGTCCCCATCTTTTATGACTGTCCCCAGCCTGGTCCCCATCTTTTAGGACTGTCCCCAGCCTGGTCCCCATCTTTTAGGACTGTCCCCAGCCTGGTCCCCATCTTGGAGGACTGTCCCCAGCCTGGTCCCCATCTTTTATGACTGTCCCCAGCCTGGTCCCCATCTTGGAGGACTGTCCCCAGCCTGGTCCCCATCTTTTAGGACTGTCCCCAGCCTGGTCCCCATCTTTTAGGACTGTCCCCAGCCTGGTCCCCATCTTTTAGGACTGTCCCCAGCCTGGTCCCCATCTTTAAGGACTGTCCCCAGCCTGGTCCCCATCTTGGAGGACTGTCCCCAGCCTGGTGCCCATCTTTTAGGACTGTCCCCAGCCTGGTCCCCATCTTTTAGGACTGTCCCCAGCCTGGTCCCCATCTTTTAGGACTGTCCCCAGCCTGGTCCCCATCTTTTAGGACTGTCCCCAGCCTGGTCCCCATCTTTTAGGACTGTCCCCAGCCTGGTCCCCATCTTGGAGGACTGTCCCCAGCCTGGTCCCCATCTTGGAGGACTGTCCCCAGCCTGGTCCCCATCTTGGAGGACTGTCCCCAGCCTGGTCCCCATTTTGGAGGACTGTCCCCAGCCTGGTCCCCATTTTGGAGGACTGTCCCCAGCCTGGTCCCCATTTTGGAGGACTGTCCCCAGCCTGGTCCCCATCTTGGAGGACTGTCCCCAGCCTGGTCCCCATCTTGGAGGACTGTCCCCAGCCTGGTCCCCATCTTGGAGGACTGTCCTTTGTGCCATTCTACACATATAAGAGAAAAAAAAAGATTCTTCTCACCTGTCCTCCGTTCCCTCGGCGTCCTTTATGCACCTGTGGCCCGCAGGCACCATAGACCCCGATCGCGGCCCGGTCCAGGAGCTGCCGGCAGCTGCGCTTCAGTTCAGTGTATTGCCGCCCAGAGACCGGCAATACCAGTGCCAGCCGCCGGCCTATCAGAGGCCAGCAGCTGACATCTGCGCGTGTCAGTGACGTCATACGCCGCTGCGCTGGGACGCTGATGTCAGTTGCTGGCCTCTAATAGGCCGGCGGGTGACACTGGTATTGCTGTGCAGAGAGCCGGTCTCTGCACGGCAATACACTGACCTGAAGCGCAGCTGCCGGCAGCTCCTGGACCGGACTGCGATCAGGGTCTATGGTGCCTGCGGGCCGCATGAAGCAGCCTGAAGGGCTGCATGCGGCCCGCGTGTTTGAGACCCCTGGTTTAGACTGTTTACATTATGACTCTTAAGTAAAACTGTAAAGTTTACTTGAGCTTATGAACTGTCTGTGACACTCATGAAGGGGCATCATACCCTGTTTTCTGGTAAGACGCACACCTCATATGGCTGCACAACCCCAGTCACCATCTTTAATATAGTTATTGCTGACAATAAGGGTATGTGCACACGATGCAGAAATGAAGCAGAAAATTTCTGCATCATTTCTGCATCTCCCTGGCAGAAAAAACGCATGCAGATTGTGCATGCGTTTTTCCTGCAGAATACATGCGGATCCACATGCAGATTCACATGCATTTCCGCATGCAGATTGACAAGCGCTTTCCAGGCGATGTTAGCATCACCTGGAAAGTGCTTGATAACTAGGTCACACTATATAAATCCATGCAAACAGCAAACAGCATGGATTTATACAGTGTGAACCGAGAGAGTGTATATACTTACCTCCGATGGCCCGCGCTGTCCTGCTCACTCCGTTCTCCCGGCTGCCGGCAACTTTGAATTGAAAGACCTGCCGACGTCAGCGTCACGTGACCCGTCACATGACTCTGACGTCACCGCAGGTCCTACAACTCACTGCAAGTGCCGGGAACCAAGCGGGAGCGCTGCGCGGGCCGACAGAAGGTAAGAATACATTTATTTTTTATTTTATTCTTCTTTTTACAGCTTTTTTAATGATACCTGGGTGTGGATGAGACTCTCCTCTCCTCCACACCCGGGTACCATCCGCACATTAGAACGCACCAATTACGCAAGTACAAATGCTGTCTTGCGGAATTGGCGCGTTCTAATGCAAGTCAATGGCGGCGAAATCGCCGCGTTTCCGCAAAATTAATTGACATGCTGCGGATTTTTGACCGCAGCGTTAACGCTGCGGAAAAATCCGCATCATGGGCACAGCACATGCGGATTTCCATTGGGGAACATTGCTTCCCTTCTACCATGCGTTTTTCATGCGTTTCCGCGGCTAAGGCTGTGTTCACACGATGCGTATTTCATGCGTTTCCGCGGCGTTTTTGCAGTTGCGTAAACGCCGCGGAAACGCATGAAAAACGCATGGTAGAAGGGAAGCAATGTTCCCCAATGGAAATCCGCATGTGCTGTGCCCATGATGCGGATTTTTCCGCAGCATAATCCGCAGCATGTCAATTAATTTTGCGGAAACGCGGCGATTTCGCCGCCATTGACTTGCATTAGAACGCGCCAATTCCGCAAGACAGCATTTGTACTTGCGTAATTGGTGCGTTCTAATGTGCGGATGGTACCCGGGTGTGGAGGAGAGGAGAGTCTCATCCACACCCAGGTACCATTAAAAAAGCTGTAAAAGAAGAATAAAATAAAAAATAAATGTATTCTTACCATCTGTCGGCCCGCACAGCGCTCCCGCTTGGTTCCCGGCACTTGCAGTGAGTTGTAGGACCTGCGGTGACGTCAGAGTCATGTGACGGGTCACGTGACGCTGACGTCGGCAGGTCTTTCAATTCAAAGTTGCCGGCGAGGGAGAACAGATTGAGCGGGACACCGGGGGCCATCGGAGGTAAGTATATACACTCTCTCGGTTCACACTGTATAAATCCATGCTATAGTGTGACCTAGTTGTCAAGCACTTTCCAAGTGATGCTAATCGCCTGGAAAGCGCTTGTCAATCTGCATGCGGAAACCCATGTGAATCCGCATGTATTCTGCAGGAAAAACGCATGCACAATCTGCATGCGTTTTTTCTGCCAGGGAGATGCAGAAATGATGCAGAAATTTTCTGCTTCATTTCTGCATCGTGTGCACATACCCTAATACTGCTGCCAAACCCTGTTCCCCCTTGTGCCGCCATCTGACAGTCGCTGAAAGTGAATATGCTAATGAAAATTAAGCTTGGGTACTAAACATCTACGTGCCACCTGGCTACTATTTCTGGACACAATGTTAGTAAGATTTTGATACTTTGGTTTGGGTGGTCTAGAATCAAGCTATACAGAAGTGTGGCACAATAAAAGCTGGACTTGCATTGACGTGATTAGAGGCTGGACATAAACATTACAAGTGTTTGTCTAAAATGGAGACTGCCATTAGCATTACAAATATCTATCTTGAATCAAAAGCTCTATTTATAGGGCAATCATAAATCATTTATATTACAAGTATCGGGTCATTAGCGAGCTCAGACAAGACATAGCGATTAAATTATGATAAAAAATGTCTGCACTGCTATCTTTTGTAAGAAAAAAGAAGAATTGATTCTTTAGTGCACATGGATGTGCATGATAGGGCTTTCCAAGACAGGGTATATTTTACATATACCCTGCGTGTGTTCTACAAATCCATCACACAGACACTTCATAGCCTATAGAAGTCACCTGCTTGTCAGTATATGTGTTATTGAAAGCAGAAATTCAAGATATAAGTTACCAAGTCACAGGAAACATCAAAACTCACATGGGCAACCTTTTTCAGGCTTCAAGGAGGTCCCAGGAGTAAATTTGTCCCTTAAAGAGGATCTGTCACTTGCTCAAAAAATTGAGTTAAATACCTTGGAAAAATCCCTGAGCTCTTTTTAGTTTTGTGCTGTGTCACTCCATTCCAGAGATATTCACATTTGTTACTTTGGAGCAGATTTTGTGAAATCTTCTCTGGGAGCATGCACTTTCATCCCTTCCTTCCTACCTTCCTTCCTTCTTCCCTCTCAACCTATCTTCTTCTTTCCCTGCCTCCCAGATACTGACAATCACAGCTCCGCAGCATCTGACACTGCTGGATCAGCTGCCAAGTTGTGATTGGCAGTGTCTGTGAGGGAGGTAAGGTGGGAGGGATGAAAGCGCACACCCCCAGAGAAGACTCTGAAGATACGCCCAGTTAGATGGAAAAGCAGAGATTTCCCATACTGCTCTCCAAAATAAACAAATGTGAATATCTTTGAAAGGGGTGACGTAGCCTAGAACATAAAAGAGTGGCAGAATCAGGGGAGTTTAGGGACATGTACAAAGTATTTAACGCACTTTGTTTTAGCAAATGACAGATCCACTTTAAGAGCAATGTGAAATGGAGTAGGGAGACATCTAGGCCATTGCATGACCTATTTCCTTACGCCTTTTTGTGCTCTTCTTTATAAGAAACTTTACTACCTGGAACTTCTATCAAAGGTCTTTCACCCAGCCAACTAGTCTCCTACCTTGCACTGATGAGGGGTAAGAGCCTCGAAATAGCTGTCTGCAATTGGAGGTCTTTCCCTGGAGACAGTACTGGATGAGCTTTATATTCTAAGCCATGTGGCTAGAAGATATTTTTTTTTCATTGTCTAATGATCTTCACGATATACCATGATGTTATTATTTACATGATGCTATTTTGATGTGTTGTATAGTATTAGATCTACCCAAGAGTACTAACCATGTTAGCCTGTAGGATTGACAGACAGTCAAACGGTGGCCGGCTGTAGAAGGTCGCTGCGATTGGCCTTACAAACATCTCCCTGAGCTTTTTATTATTCCTCTCTCTTTAGGACCCAGCGGTGATCCTCACCTTGCTTGGGGATTATACCTTTCTCTTTAGGACCCTGAGTTATCCTCACCTTTCTGCTGTTAATCAGCACTTCCTTCCTGTGTCATTAAATACACTCAGACCCTCAGAGGGTTGCTGGTGATAGCGTGTTATTCCTATTCAGGCCTGGGACTCTAGTAGTCGACTAGAATTACCTTGGAGTTCCTTCGTGAATTTTTGCCGTGCTTTCTCCGGTGTCATCTTGGAGCTAATTGTATTCCCCTGTTTGTTTCCCCTGTGTGTACTTTAGTTGTAGTGGGGCTGACTTAGCGCTCACCCCTCCCGCTCCCTTCCTAGCGCCCAGCATTAGGGTCAGCTAGGGCCAGGTTTCCTGCTCGGCGATAGGTGCAGAACCTATTTAGCAAGGGTTAGGGTTTGTCCTCAGATCTTTGTAGGGGTCTGCACTCTCCCTTTCCCTAGTTGTAGGGCTCCCTTCCCTTTTCCCATCGTATACGCTGGGTTCTCCCCATACCTAGCGTGACATTGCCATTGAATACTATAAAAGTCTGCAACTTTTGCCTCTGTTTTTGTATTTTAGCTGGACATAGTAGCGGAATTGTTTGTAGTAAGTTATGTATGTAGTTATTTATATAACTTCTTATGGACTCACAGCAAATACTGTCCACAGAGTTTTAGCCAACAAAAAATGTAGAAACCACTGGAAAACACAGTGCTACACATCTACGTGAAACTGTCCTGAGCCTAGGGCTTAGTTAGGCAATGCTACCTCTAAAATTGTGACTCCAGTGTGAACAATCCAAAATTATTATTAAAATGGCTCTGTCAGCAGATATACAATATAAACTGCAAACATTACACCTGATGAGACTAGTATACTTATGTTGAAAAATCCATATCAAAATGGCTGTATAATCCTTCTTGGAATTTTCCCTGCCTAATTTTAAAATTAGCAAGCATTTTATTCATTCTGATTTTTCAGGATTAGACAACCATTCTGACATGAATTTTCAAAGTAAGAACACCAACCTCATCAAGTCTAAAAGATCTTTTTTATATTGTGAAATGTGTTCACTGATCTTCTTTAATAAAAAAATAATAAATGATTGTACAGATTGAAGAGCTTCTGAGCTAACGGTTATATTATGATTTTGCTTTTGATGACCTTCTTGTAGTGTTGTGTTTTCATGGATGACGCATTCTTGCAAAAACATATTTCCTCTAGCAAATTTCAGCTGTTAGTTAAACAATATGTTGTTCTCACAAGAATTACTCAGTCTGTGAGACATCTAACATGAGAAAACTGTGTCACAGTAATTTACTTAGGGAGACTATAAGGAAAACAGGACAGAGAATGTTTGTGAAACAACAGAGAGGAGTATTGGTGACTCCTCCTGACAAGGACCTAACGACTAATCATGTCGTACACCAGTAACAATATTTCTCACTGTTAGTTCTCTAACAACATCTGTTGAGCTGGGAACCGATCCTTATTGAAGAAGAAGAAGAAGAAACATGTCCATCCCTTTATTTAACTCCTTCTTCGCGGGCACATGTATACTGTATATTCACTGATTAAAAGTGTGCAGTGAGTTCCAGTAGGAAAGGAAGAAACTCCAGCATCCAGTCAAAATAAAATTTTAGCAGTTTATATCTTACTCTTAAATTCCATTGCACCAGAAAAATTATTATTTGCAACATTATTGACTGAAGAAAAGTCTCAAGACAATGCATAGTAGGGGTGTTAGGAGGCAGAAACAGTGTGGGTTGGTATTTATCCATCTTGAGACTGTGTAGGAGTCTCAGAATGGTGCTTTGTAGGTAGAGTGGGCGAGCAGGGAGGCAGGGATTGTATGAAACCAGGGAGCACTGCCTCTTGGGAAATATAGTCTTAAAAGTGCAAACAATGACAGCCCTCAAGTACGGCTGAAGTGGAGCTGAACAGGTGAAATAAAAGTACAGTACAATGAGTTTTGCGGTGTCATTATTGGGACAGCCAGAGTTTTTTTGTTTGTTTTTTTGCCATGAAAACCCCTTCAGTAGTGGTTTTCACATTTAGGCCACGACCCCACTATCAGTATTTGGTCAGTATTTTTTATCAGGATTGGGAGCCAAAACCAGGTGAGGAACAATCAGAGAAAAGGTATAATAGAAACAAGTCACCAATTCTTCATTTATTACCCACTCCTCGTTTTGGCTCCCACTCCAGAGAAAAAATACTGACCAAATACTGATAGTGGGGCCGTGGCCTTAGACAAGAGATCTATATCTGGATTTACCAGTTTTGGGGGGCTTTTTATTTTAGGGAAAATGTTCTATACCACTAAGGTATATACTGGAATTGAAGAATACCAGTTACCCTTTACACTTTGTTTTAAAAAAAATATAGAAGGAGCACAATTGTAATATACCGTAGGTAGTCTCAGCTCAGAGTCTAATGTGCATCAATTTAGAAAATGTAAAATAAAGATTACCAATAAGGTTCCTTTAGCAAAACAGGTGCGCCTCCATCCCCTGGCGAGACCAAACTGTCTGGGGTCTCTTTTTGAACAGATGTTGCTGGATCAGCACTAACCTATTGTTTATTATAACATCTGGTGAATTAATCACTCTCTTTGTTAATATGGTGTGAAATGCTTTATTTCATGTCTATTGTTTGTCTTAGAAACTTCAATAATGATAATAAAAAGCTATGTTCTCATCATTCACATTTTGCTGTGTTCTATGAATTTGCCATTGTTGTAGACCACTAATTTCACCATCTTCTTGGTCCTAGACCCATTCTTATTAGTGGTCAGTGTAGGTGGAGTTTGGGTCAAACAGAGGAAATTCCTCACTTCTGCAGAACAGGATGAGGTTTTAATAGTGGTATAGCTAAAATCATGAGATTGCAAAATCATTCTCTAAGGTCAAGCAGAAGACACCTCCCGGGAATCTTACGACTTCAGGAATTAAGAATGTGTCTGTTACTAAACTTTGGTATATAACTAACAAATTAAAGCTGCACTCTGTAACGCTATAGTATGCAAACCTGAAATATATGAAATTGGAATTGCATTACTGCTCTAGAAAATAGATAAAATGAAGATACTTAGTGCATAAACTGGCCAATTCATGTGTGCCCAACAGCCATGAAAAGGCGATCTTCTATTTTCTAGACCAGTAATGCAATTCCAATTTTATATATTTCATATTTGCTATAGCGTTGCAGAGTGCAGCTTTAATTTGTTAGTTATATACGGAGATAGTTACTCTTAGCTTGCACCTGTTCACATCTGTTTTCTGTTTGAAATTGACGGTCAGTCTTTGAAAAAGTGCATAGAATCTTTGAACAGTCACAATTTCTTTGCGCAATGAGGAGTTACGCAAAAAATCTGCAACTTTTGGCGTTTTTACTCCACTTTGGATCAGCTCCGCCAAAATCGTCGAATCTTGGGAGGAGTGAGGGCACGACAGAACATCCAATTCAAAAAAGGTTGCTGTGTTTTTTATTCTAGAAATGCTAGTCTAGTCCCTAACCGGAGATGAATTTCTGGCACTGCTCAGCGAGGTGAACACCACTCAGAAGGAGCGCAGAATTAATTATGTGGCATGCGCCTCTTAACTCAGCACCTCTTCTATTCCATCAAGACCGGCGTAGCGCGAATGTGTACTGTGCCAGTCTTGATTATTCGGCCCCTAAGTCTTAGTTATTATAAATTAACTTGTGGAGTAATTCATTGATTTAAAATAATTAAATCAACAAACAATTTGTATGATGTAGGGGTTTCTAGGCAATATAGATGTAAATATCCATAGGATTAATTTATTCATTACAATTTGCTTAAAACAAATCTATATGATACTGAAATCTCAACAGATCCCAATTTCATTGTTTAGATTTTAGTTATAGTCACCAGTGATGATTCCCAAAACTTTGGCTAAAGAACCTAAGTAAAGTAGCAGCAATGTTGGGGCTTCTTTAGGCCATCTGCAAGGCAACCACACACTATAGAAATGGCATGAAGAAATTGTGCTCATGATGAGCTGTGTAATTAGCACACTTGCTTGCTTTTACAAGAATTTAGAAATTTTAAGTATTTGTAATGTTGAGCACTACAGGGAATATGTCAGCAGTTTTTACTATGTAATCCGACAGCAGCATGAAGTAGGGACAGAGACCCTGATTCCAGCAATGTATCACTTAGTTTACTGGGTGCAGCAGTTATGACAAAGTTACAGTTTTCTCTGCTACAGATCTAGCAGAGCTCAGTTGTTGAGCTCTGTATAACCCCGACCACACCGAAGACTTCTGTGTACAATGTATAGTAACACAGAGCTGCTAATCAGTGCTGGGGGAGAGGTTGGACTAGGAGACATGAGGGCAGCTTGTCATGTAGTGATAATCACCTGCTGATAAGACACTGATTGCATTGAAACAGCAAAACACAGCCTAGTAGATGACACATCAGTGTAATCAGGGTCTGTGCTGCTACATTATGCTGCTCTCAGATTACATAGCAAAAAACTGCTGACAGATTCCCTTTACAGAGAATAAATCTGTAACATAGTAACATAGTTTGTAAAGCCGAATAAAGACTTGCGTCCATCAAGTTCGACCTGTTAGTTCTGTAATTGCTAAAGTTGATCCAGAGGAGGGCAAAAACCCCAAATGATTTGGCCAATCTTCACCTGAGGAAAAATTCCCTCCCGACTCTGAAACCAGCAGTCAGAATAAATCCCTGTATCAACCTACTATTTTATTCTATTTTTAAGTATACGCTGAAATCTGCCTGGTATCTAGAAATGCATCCAGTCCCCGCTTGAACTGGTGTAGTGAATCCGACATTACCGTCTCCTCACTCAGTGAATTCCATATTCTCACTGCTCTTACCGTAAAGAACCCCTTCCTATGCTGGTGCTGAAACCTTTTCTCTTCCAGTCTTAGTGAGTGCCCTCTTGTTACCGTAATATCCCTCCTTTTGAACAAATCCCGGGCAAGGTCTCTATACTGTCCCCTAACATATTTGTACACATTTATTATGTCCCCCCTCAACCTTCTCTTTTCCAGGCTGAATAGTCCTAGTTTTGCCAACCTCTCTGGGTATTGCAGTCCCTCCATTCCCTTTATTAATTTTGTTGCCCTCCTTTGTACCTTTTCAAGCTCATTTATATCCTTTCTATATATTGGGGCCCATAACTGAGCACAGTATTCCAAGTGTGGTCTGACCAGTGCTTTGTACAGTGGAAGAACAATGTTCTCATCCTTTGCAGCTATACCTCTTCTGATACATCCCATTACCCTGTTTGCCCTTACAGCAGCGGCCTGACTTTGGGCACTCCAATTTAGTTTGCTATCAATCAAGATGCCCAAGTCCTTCTCCATCTCTGAATTCCCCAATGATTTCCCATTCAGTGAGTACTGGTGACTTCCATTTTTCCTTCCCATATGTATGACCTTACATTTCTCCTCGTTAAACCTCATTTGCCATTTAATGCTCCACCTACCCAGCTTATCCAAATCCCTCTGTAGGTCTGCACTGTCCTCTTTTGTATTAATTGTTTTACATAACTTTGTGTCATCTGCAAATATTGATATTTTACTATTTATCCCGTTGACTATGTCGTTAATAAAGATATTAAATAACATTGGGCCTAGTACAGACCCCTGTGGTACCCCACTAGTGACGCTTACCCAATCTGAGTATATTCCATTTATAACCACCCTCTGCCTTCTATCCTTTAGCCAGTTAGCTACCCACTTGCAGACATTTTCCCCCAGCCCCATCATTCTCATTTTGTATACCAACCTATTATGTGGCACGCTATCGAACGCTTTTGAGAAGTCGAGATACACGACATCCACTGGTTCCCCCTGATCTACTCGAGAGCTAACCTCCTCGTAGAAGTCAATCAGGTTTGTTTGGCAGGAGCGATTCCTCATGAATCCATGTTGGTTCGGGATTAAAAGATTATTAGCATCAAGATGCTCCGTAATTACCTCTTTAATGAAGCTTTCAAAAATTTTGCCCACAACGGACGTCAGACTCACCGGCCGATAGTTTCCGGCGTCACTTTTCGCTTCCTTTTTGAATATTGGCACTACATTCGCCTGTCGCCAATCAAGTGGCACAGACCCAGTCTCAACAGAGTCCTTAAATATAAGATATAACGGTCTGTCTATCACATTACTTAGTTCCCTTAGTACCCGTGGGTGTATGCCATCAGGTCCTGGTGATTTGTTTATTTTAATGTTACTGAGGCGTTTCTGTACCCCAGCTTGGGTTAGATTAGTCATACTTAGTGGAGGATTAAGCTTGTCACTTCTCATTTCTCCTGTTAGTTCGATTTCCTTTGTGAAAGTTGTCGAAAAAAAATTATTTAATAGATTAGCTTTATCCTCATCTTTCTCTATGATTTTGCCTTCCTCACTTTTTATCGGTCCAATATTATCCGATTTAATCCTTTTACTATTTATATACGTAAAGAACAGTTTGGGATTTGATCTACTTTCCCTAGCAATACGTCTCTCTGTTTCCTCCTTCGCTATTTTTATTTGTTTTTTACAGGTTCTCGTTTTTCCTTGTAACACATTAGTGCCTCCTTACTGTTTTCCTGTTTTAATCTCTTGAATGCCTCTTTTTTGCTATTTAACGCTCCTTTTACGTTCTTGTTCAACCATATTGGTTTCCTCTTATTTCTGGCCCTTTTATTCCCATACGGTATATACCTCTCGCACTGAGTATTCAGAATTCTTTTGAAGGTTTCCCATTTACTATTCGTATTCCTTTGATTAAGAACTTTGTCCCAGTCAATAAGTTGAAGGCTTTTTTCAGCTGATCAAACTTCGCCCTCCTAAAGTTTAATGTTTTTGTTGTTCCCTTATTGATAACCCTACTGAAGGGCATTTTGAAGTCGATAATATTATGGTCGCTATTACCTAGGTGCCCCCCTATCTGTACCTCAGTTATTCTATCAGGCCTATTAGTCAATATTAAGTCCAACACGGCCTTCCCTCTCGTTGGTTCCTGCACTAGTTGGGAGAGATAATTATCCTTAATATTTGTCAAGAACCTTTTTCCTTTCTGAGATCTACAGGTTTCTGTTTCCCAGTCAATATCCGGGTAGTTGAAATCCCCCATTACAATCACTTCATTATGTTTTGCTACTTTGTCTATTTGTCCTAATAGCAGATTCTCATTCTCCTCTGTTATATTTGGTGGCTTATAGCAGACCCCCAGTAATATTTTATTATTATTTTTAGTTCCCTCTATCTCTACCCACATGGACTCGACCCCCTCTTCTCCCTCTCCTATATCTTCCTTTAGTCTGGGTTTTAGACATGACTTTACATATAAGCAGACTCCTCCGCCTTTCCCCTGTTTCCGGTCCCTTCTAAATAAACTATAATCTAATAAATTTACCACCCAGTCGTAGCTATCGTCTAGCCAAGTCTCTGTTATACCTACGATGTCATACCTCTCCTCCAATATAAGCGCCTGCAGCTCATCCGCCTTATTGGTCAGGCTTCTTGCATTGGTCAGCATGCAAGATAAAACTTTGGGGTTATTTAGCATCCTATTCTTCTCTAACAATCTAACTGTACTATCCCCACCCCCCTCTCCACCCTCATTATATTCACTTCTACCCTTCCCCCTTGCTTGCCTCACATCCCTCCTATTTCCTTGGTTTCCCCCCCCCGTCTCTAGTTTAAAAACTCCTCCAACCTATTAGCCATCTTCTTCCCCAGCACCGCTGCACCCTCCCCATTGAGGTGCAGCCCGTCCCTACGGTAGAGCCTGTAGCCGACCGCGAAGTCGGCCCAGTTCTCCATGAACCCAAACCCTTCTGCCTTGCACCAACTCTTTAGCCACTTATTCACCTCCCTAACTTCCCGTTGGCGCTCCTGTGTGGCTCGCGGGATTGGTAGTATTTCTGAGAAAACTACCTTGGAGGTTCTTGCCCTAAGCTTCCTACCTAGGTCCCTGAAATCATTTTTAAGGACCCTCCATCTACCACTCACTTTTTCATTGGTGCCGATGTGGACCATGACCGCTGGGTCTTCGCCAGCCCCACCCAGTAACCTGTCAACCCGATCCGCGATGTGCCGGACTCGAGCGCCAGGGAGGGCAGCACACCGTTCGGTGATCCCGGTCTTTGTGACAGATTGCCCTGTCTGTCCCCCTAATAATAGAGTCACCCACTACCAGAACCTGTCTTGCCTGCCCTACACTTCCCCCCTCCCCCTCATTACTGGAGCATACACTCCCCCGGCGGTCAGAGGATCTGTCGTGCTCCAATAATGCCGGTTCTGAACCAGCCTTCCTATACTTCTTCCCTCTATCCCTCCTAACTGTTATCCAGCTCCCTGCCTGTTCAGCCTGCACTTCCCCTCTATGCTCCACCCCCAGTATTGACCCATTGAGTGTCTGCTCGGTGAGCAGCAAACTCCTTTCCATGTTGTCGATGCTCCTCAGTACCGCTATCTGAGCACTTAGATCCAGAATTTGGGCTTCCAAGTGCACGATATGCTCACATCTCTCGCAGCAGTATGGATCCTCGAGCGGTTGCTCACGGAATGCATACATTGCGCAAGATGTACACTGCACGGCTCCGGCCAAAATGGACGTCATTCTAAATATGGGGATACAGTCAGTATATATATACAAGTACAAAACACAATTATTTATATATAGGTGTATGGACGGGGATCAATTAGGGATGTGCAAGTGTATCAATTAGATATCGGCGGGGGATCAGTTAAGTATCAAGTATGGACGGGGGAATCAGATAAGTAGGTCAGGTGGATTAATTAAGCAAAAAGTAAAGTAAAGAAAGAATGAAATACAGTCAGCAATTCAGTCCTAAGTCCTCCCTTCCAAACTCCCTGAATCCAAAGTCACTGAAAAACAAGTCACACACTTACTTTCGTTCGCACTTACGCTCCGGACACACGCAGCTCGTTCACACTCACAAACTAAGAGATTTAAAGAGTTTTTTTTTTTTTTTTTTTTTCTTCCTTTTCCAGCAATGTACCCTTCACCTCAATGCACTTCCAAAGGACTTGATGTCCAACCAGCTGCCCCTTATAAACCCTTAATTATGACCCCTTCCCCTTAATTAACCCCTTGTGAGTAAATCTACACCTCAGGATTTTAGTGCAATGTAGTTAACCCTTAAATACACAGGTAGTAAACTAAGAAACTAAAACTGTAGTGAGAAAATAGGTTTTAAAAAGCCCAATAAATCTAAACAGGTAGATGGACCCTCTTAAGCCATCTATATAGGCATGCAGATCATAGAAAATTGAATAAAATGACACCTTTATAGCTGCAATCCGATGTCTTATTCCCAAGAACGTCGTATTTTTTTAAATATGTAAATGAGCTGTTAAGATCAATCGGCCAGACACAGATCTCCCTGAGAGCTTGTTTTAAATGATCAGGAGAACAGACTGTTAGTCATTACATGTCTCACAGTGATAACACCCCTTTTATTTATAATAAACTCTGGAGGCAGATTCTCATGGAGATCTATGTCCAGCCCATAGATCTTAACGGCTCATTTAGATATTAAAAAAATGTGAATTTTTCTGAAATAAAATATCGGATCGCAGATGTCAAGGTATCATTTTATTCAACTTTCTATGACCTGATTATACCTATATAGACGGCTTAAGATGGTTTATACAACTGACAGATTCCCTTTAACCTTTAAGTAAACCACCTCTTTATCTAGACCAGAATTCCAGTGACAGATATTCAGTTCCCTCTTATGTTAAGTCCACTAGTCATCTTCTTTCCATCTTAGCCCCTCTGGAAGTTCTGTTCATCTTTCAATGCAATTTTAAGTGTCTTCTGGTATTTACTCTATGTGATGTTAATAGTGCTTAAAGTAAATAGTCCCAAAAGATAGCTAACATTGAAATAAAGAAGTGTTAATAGGTTTTTCCCAGATCAAACTTTTGTCTACCAATGACCTCACAGTAAGCTAAATATCCACTTTCAAAATTACTTGGCCCCATAATCACTTTCTAGTAGATGGGACATCATTGTAAATGACCTGTTGTTTTGGGTGGTGCTGTGCAGTGAAGGGAATATGCATGGGTCCAGTGAGGCACCATTTCACCAATCTTATAAACAACATTATGTTCTCACATATTTAGATTAGTTTCACTGCAACTTTACCATTGTTTCTGGCAGTGTTGGCCTTTTATGCCAGACAAATTAAAGTAGCATACTACGTTATGTCCAGCATAAAAGACGGACACCACCGAAAAAAAGTCAATTGGAAGTCCAAAGTTGTATTATTATGCTTACTTATATAGCGCCATTGTTATGCACACGCCCGGACTGACTGGCGTGTGCGTGTTTAGTGATCCCACTGGACCATGAACCGGAGAGTGCCAGGAGGGGCGTAACTAAGTATCTGCTCGATCCGACCAAGGTCGCACTACGGCATACGACGCCTGTGCACCAGGGAGGAACCGGGCAGAGGGACCAGGTGCTACTCCAGGTCAGACCCCGGACACGGCTGTTGACCCACACCGGGGAATACAGGAACAGGCAGGTTCGGCTGGCACACTGACTGGTGGTTATAGGCAGGCACAACTGGTATGCAGGCAGGCGGGTACTGATAAGCACGACTGGTATGCAGGTCGGGGGTACAGGCAAGCACGGCAGGAGTGCAGACAGGGAGGCACTAGCAGGTTGGAGCACAGACGGGATAAGGTCCAATACAGACTGGGGCTCAGGAACAGAACCGCAGATGCGGTAGACAAGCAGAGCAGAGCGAGACCGCCGGAGCGGTGAGCAAGAGCAGAGCAGGGCGAGACCGCCAGAGCGGTGAGCAAGAGCAAAGCAGGGTGAGACCGCCACGAGCGGTGAGCAAAGCAGGGCGAGACTGCCGGAGCGGTGAGCAAGAGGAAAGCAGCGTGAGACCGCCAGGAGCGGTGAGCAAGAGCAAAGCAGGGTGAGACCGCCTGGAGTGGTGAGAAAGAGCAAAGCAGGGCGAGACCGCCTGGAGCGGTGAGCTAAGGCAGAGCAGAGCGAGACCGCCTGGAGCAGTGAGCAACAGCAAAGCAGGGTGAGACCGCCTGGAGTGGTGAGCAAGAGCAAACCAGTGTGAGACCGCCTGGAGCGGTGAGCTAAGGCAGAGCAGAGCGAGACCGCCTGGAGCGGTGAGCAAAGGCAGAGCAGAGCGAGACCGCCTGGAGCGGTGAGCAAAGGCAGAGCAGAGCGAAACCGCCTGGAGCGGTGAGCAAAGCAGAGCAGAGCGAGACCGCCTGGAGCGGTGAGCAAAGGCAGAGCAGGCAGAAACCGCCGGAGCGGTGAGCAAGGCAGAGCAGGCAAGAACCGCCGGAGCGGTGAGCAAGGCAGAGCAGGCAAGAACCGCCGGAGCGGTGTGCAAGGCAGAGCAGGCAAGAACCGCCGGAGCGGTGAACAAGGTAGAGCGGGCAGAAACCGCTGGAGCGGTGAACAAGGCAGAGCGGGCAGAAACCGCCGGAGCGGCGAACAAGGCAGAGCGGGCAGAAACCGCCGGAGCGGCGAGCAAGGCAGAGCAGAGGGGACAGGGCTCTGTTCACACGGAACAGACTGGAAGGGAAAGGCAGAACCAGATACACACAAGATACTTGCAATGAAGTAGCGAGTGGACTCTAAACTCACAAACGGAAGTACAGCGACAACGAGTAGGAGTTAGGTGCAGGTTCAGACTCTGCAGAAAAAGGGAAGGTACGGACATAGAGAAAAACAGGAAGCAGGTTAGGAGACAGTTCAGACAGGAACTGTTACTGTAGCAAGATACAGGTGCGAGTCTGGGCATGCGGGCGGGACGAACAGGCTAGGAGTGTGTTCAGACAGGCCTGGAAATGCAGCCTCCAGGAAGGCAGACAGGCAGGCAAGAAAACACAGAATAGGACCTGGCACAGTCAGAGTGAAGGAGCACACTGAATGAACACGTTGCTCAGGCACCAGCTTCCAGGTGAAGCTGGTTTAAATATCCAGTGACCGACAGCAATAGGCTGAGGACGCACAAGGGGTGTGCCTGCAACAGCTACAAGAAGCAGGAAGTGATCGGGCGCCGCCCTTAAGCAGCCAGAACAGAGGCAAGCAGACAGCATGGAGGGAAGCCAGGCTAGCAGACTGGACTGGTGATCAAGTTTGCGATCTTGCATAGTGGGGGATGGAGCACTATGCAAGAACGCCACCAGGTATGTTACAGCCATCATATTCAGCAGCGCTTTACAGACACCATCATCACTGTCCCCATTGGGGCTCACAACGTATATTCCCTTTCAGTGCATCATAGTTGTTTATGAGGAAACCAAAGAAAACCCACACAAACACGGGGAGAACATACAAACTCCTTGCAGATGATATCCATGGTGGGATTTGTACCCAACACCCCAGTGCTGTAAAGCAACAGTGCTAACCACTGAGCCACCATATTGCCCAAAGTTGTAGACTTTGAACTCCATTTGCCTCATTTTACTCAATGGTTTCGTTGAGCTCCCATCTAAATTCTGTTTTCAGAACTTCTCCTGATGGATAAAGCATAGAAGGAAGAAACGAATTGGGAAACTAGCCTTATTCTGCAATTTTTACATTTTTTTTATATCTTCCCAGCATTGGGATCCTGTAGGTGAGCCGTACACTGTTGACCGGAGTTTTCCATTAAATAGAATGGTTTAGTATTCTGAACTGAGCATCTTAGTAGCTGAAACATAATTAACTTACAAATTCACTATAACGAACTTTAGAATCGCCATCAAAAAATATACTCTGTGTTTAATTTGTATGGATCGGTTGCCTTTAAACTGCAAAATGCATAGTAATTGAGCAATTAAATTAACAAACTGGTACTGCAGGAGTAATATATCAAGGGCAGCAATCTCCAGTTCAACCTCAGCAGTTTTACAGGCCAAAAAGCAGCCAGACAGATCTAAGCAGCGAGCAAGATCTGACAGCCATAAACACTGCCACAAAGAGAGAGAGAGCGGATTGACAACAAGGTCTGGGCTTTCTATGTATTTTCTTTCTGGATGCCGCAGCTCATCTTCTCGGCTCCTTTTGTTCTTCTCTGGTGTTGGAGTAGAGCCGTCACTTTGCTAAATCGCAGGCAGTTGATCTTGAGGTGAAATGATCCTTGGTAACTGGGTGTTGAGATACAAATAATTATTCCAAGAGCTTGCTCGTCAAATTAACATTCATTGAAGCGAGTCCACAACGCTTCCTCCTGCAGATGAAAAGGTAATTGTTGTATTGGTGCTGAGCGGCTTACTTGGCCTTGTGTTGGCTGGCAATCTTGGGAAGGTTACAGGTTATACAACACATGGACATACATGGCTTCCCGATATGGTGCCCTTCAAGAGCTGGTGGACTGAGACGGCTTAAAAAACTGCTTTTACTGTACTTGAGAACAACCTTCCAGCTATAGTCATATGGTAACCAGATTACATCTATTAAAAGATGTGACCTTTTGGATTAATATATTTTTTTTAGGCCTTTTACTCCGGGCAAGAATAATATCTACAGTAAAGCCTGAAGGGTGAGAGGTTGTATAGGATGCAACATCAACCATGTGAGAAGGAGCCAAGGTTCCTTCCTTCACACGCATGTACGAGATGAATCAGGAGCTCAGCATTAACAGTTTCATTAATCAGTTGAGCTGTGAGACACTTCAGCACGGCAGGAAACCCATGCAGAATTCTCCAACGCAGATCCGCAGCCCGGCCTACCCTTCTCTTGCAATTGTAGACTCAATTCAAGGACATTAACCATCTTGCATCTCCATGGATTAGCATGTTTAGCAGTTTTATGCCTTAAAAGTGAAGATAGATTCTCAGGACACATTTTTCCTCGCTCAAGAAGGAATGACACTGTGGGTTTTCCTTTATAAAAACAGAACATCTACCGATTTACCAAGCTCCCTCATCTTCCCACATAGAATGCTCCATTTATTTTATGATGTTTCATTTTGTTTTAGGGTTTTATATGGTTTTTCAAACAACCTTACACTTTTCCACCACCATTATAGACACACACGCATGACTCGACTGGTAGTGACCCAAAATAATAATGAAACTAATATTCACTTAGCCCAGCTTCCACAACAAATGGAGATGCTTAGTCTTTCATTTCAGGTCTTTATGACATTTTAGGACTGCAGCCTATGGGATCCCAGTACTGGACATTTGCATAGGTCGTACCGATACAAGTACGTCATCACATCCGCCTGTGCACTGGGGAGGGGCCCTCTCACAGTGTCTGGTAGACTGCTGGCCTAAATTGCTGTAGTAGCTAAGTTTATCTGTATCCTGAGGAGGCAGATACAGTTTGAGGAGTTGAGCGTAGACATTTACTGCCAAATACAGAAATGTTGGCCAAAATTATATGCCAACAAGATGGTGCACTCTACAACGTGCATTGTCTTTTGCCATGTAGGCTCAGATGTAAACTCATTCAAGGGGATTATTGCTATTTGAATAAGGTAATTTTTAGGTTTTGACACCCAAATTTACTGTACATTCAGCCACCACTAACTGTTAATATTTGTGATAATTTTTATTTATTTAGCACCATCATATCTGCAGCCTTTTACAATTCACTGGGTATATAAAGGGGTTGGATTGTTTGGTGTAGCATATTCAGTGGACCCCATCTAGGGATGGTGGAAGGAAGTAGTTCCACACAATTGTCAGTTCAATAACTATCATTACAGGAATGGTAAGAGAAGCTTGATGGTTACACAGTCTCACACGACGCCGTGAGCTTGATGGTTTCGCTGACTGTATGTTAGTTTTTCAGTAGGGCAGCCATGCTCACAGTTCTAGTCTCATGGTAACCTTATCACTTCCTCACACAGTTGCCACTTCACAGTTCCTCAAGCTCAGCACTAGTCTCCTGGCTATCTCCGGTGTGGCACTCCTCTTTACATACAGGCGTCAGCTTTTAGGCCCTCTTTACTCAGTGGAATAAGCCCCTTCTGCTCCCTTCTTAAGTGGCACTCTTTCAACACTCTCCTTTTCTGTAATGGTGGTACTCACTTATGCATATGGGCTGCTCTCTTTCTCCTGGATTACTCTGCATCCAACTGCCGCTCAAAATGGAGTTCCTCATGCACCACTGTGGCCCCATTCTAAGTCCTTAAGTGCCACACCAATTGACGAGGGCCACTCACCCCCGCTGCTGACTAATTAAATGTTGATAACTTTACTTAAGCCTTCTTGGCTGGCACCCTATCTGCTTCATCTGGAGGTCTGACCTGTTGTAAAAGTCTCAGATTTTCTGCTGCTCAGAAGCTAGAGGAGCGTGG
The DNA here is from genome assembly GCF_046119375.1 of Phyllobates terribilis. Classification (NCBI taxonomy): domain Eukaryota; kingdom Metazoa; phylum Chordata; class Amphibia; order Anura; family Dendrobatidae; genus Phyllobates; species Phyllobates terribilis. Next base: position 200,019,290 of record NW_027362763.1, read on the forward strand.
GAGCACATGGTATTGCCAATCCTGCATTGCTCTCTGATCCAACCATGTCACCTGCCACACTAGTACACTTTACTCTATAACCGCTATGCAAACCCAAAACTGACGACACTCATCACACATTCTTCTCTGCTTCTCAGCTCAACTATGTCCCCCCTACTCCTCTATGGCCAGTGTGTGACTGTAATACAACAGTAAAACCCTTGCTGTTTTGCCTTTTCTGCAGTGGATTCATCCAGCCATCATCCAAAAATGGAACTGATCAACTAGCGATAAAGCCCTTAACTTTCAGTAGGATATCTGCACAACTGACCGTTTCAGGACCATACCAAAAGTTCTGCAGACTGTAAAACAGGCATGGAACTATATTTCTTGTTTAATGTAATAATTCCTGGGCCCAGTGTTCCTTTAAGTAACCACGTGGCATTTCTACTACACAAAGGTAAACGGTAACCCATAGGAGCTAAATAGCATATGAACATCCTGGACAGTTAAGACCATAACAGTAGGGACCATGTCAGGGGGAAAAAATACCACTGGTGCAACCTGTGCAGCTGCACAGGGACCCAAGAGGTAAGGAGGCCACTACCACCTCCAAATCAGATGGAAATGTACATTATGATGAGCTCATGAGCTGCAAAGGGCCCATATATTGTTCTTGCACAGGGGCCCTCTTCTGTCTGTGTCCGCTCCGGGACCATGTGATATAAGTCTTTGAATTTTGTAAGAGGATGACGGCTATTTTCAACTCTCTTACATACATTTTCAAATAAAATCAGACACAACAGGGTTACAAAGGCAAGTAGGTAGCAATTTATACTAGAGAAGTGAGGAGCCTGCAATATGCAAGGATAGTGGTGACACAAGAGCAAAAGCACATCGTTTGCCCAGTGGTCCAATTGTGTTTCATACAAAATTGGAGAAGAAATCTAAAGCTGCATGATCCAGTCACTGACATGAACTGCATTAGGCAGGAAGGAGTGCGAGAGATATTGGTGAATGAAGTGATTGAGATCTAAAAGAGTGGGCAGAGGTAATTGGGTCAAATTAAGGAATGGGATAGGCTTTCCCTTATAGCATATTGCACATACCATGAATTAAAGGGGTTGTCCATCATCGGGGAAGTTTTTTTCTTAAATACATGTATTTGGGTCTAAAAAACATTTTTGCAATTGTGTTTCATTAAAAAATTGCATAATTTTGACTTTACGACCTTTGTTTTTCTACACTTTCAACTTGTGGCCTGTGGTCTTAATTTAAAGGACAGAAGAGCAGAAAAAGGCTGCAGTCCGATGGCCGTAGATTTTCTCATGTGAGAGCATCGTGACGATTATGCTAATGACACTCGGCTCAAATTGTGTCAGAGTTTGATAAGAGTGTCACCTTAGTATGAACCAATTCTCTCACATGCAAGAATGCTATCACAGGTGCAGAGAAGACGGAGAACTTAATGTCTCCATTTTCTCCATTGTCTGAGTCAGATTGCACTCGGATCACATCTGAGTGCAGTCTGATGTTTCACACACACCCGTAGACTTGAATGGCTGCGTGTGATCCAAATTTTGGAGCCACTCACCGCATCATGCTGCAATTTTTTTCTGATGCCAAATAGCATTTTCTCACTACCTCATAGTATAACATTGAGCTGAGTGCTATCCAATAAAACTTTGCATAACTCTCGAGCAAGCCCAAAAAAATAATTACAAACGCTCCATCAGACTGTCCTTGGTGAACTGACTGACAGATTCTCAGATAACTCATTCTGCAACCAGCATTAGATGGCAAATAGCAACACAAAGGCTTTAGAAGGAAAAAGCAGAGCAAAAATTTTAATAAAACCAAATTGCAAAAATTATGTATTTCAATAGAAAAAATTGCCCCAAAAGGTAAACAATCCCTTCAATGGGTCCCAACGCTAAGTTTATGCTATATAACATTTAGTGTTGGACTACTCATAATGACAAAGGATTTTCTTTTTTAAAGTAACTTTGAATGTATGAGAAGAAAACTCATCTGTAAATTTAAGTAGATTAAATGCAACCAGTCAGAAATTTAATTTGCTCAGCGTACATACTCTAATACAAGGTAGGGTGTCATAAAAAGAGAGGGACAGAATTACTAAATATGTCTATTTTGTATGCAGCAAAGACTAGACAATCTTAGAATCTGCTCCAGTGGCTTCTGCTGAATAACAAATTTGGCACCACCTTTTGGTTACATTTTGGGCCAATTTTTGTTTATTGCATTGGTGCATCTCCTTTTCTGTCTAAGCCTTACCCTCATCCACTTCCACCCTCCTCCTATGAAGCCTCGTTTTTTTTAAATAGGTGTAAACAATACTTTAAACACATAATAGTGCATTTGACGCATTTTCCTCCAAGGTCGAGGAACACTCACATTAGTAAATCTTCTCCAAAGTGACCTGAGTATATTGCTCTTAGACAGGTAGCTGCTTTCCTGCAGAGGCAGTGATGTGGACCTGTCTCAGAAAAATAATCGAGATATATTTCCACTGTGTTAAATTTAGACTCGGCTTAGAATTAGACTACATGCACCAATTATGAAAGTGTTTTATGTATCGTGAAAAATTTGAACCATCTTTAGACTCTTTTTGTGTAGCTTTATTAAATTTTTTGGTTGGCGTACGCCCCTTTATCAAGGAAGATACAAAAAATTTAGGAAATCTTCCCCGAGCATCCAGGCAGTGCTGACCATTGCCAATCAGACATGGCTTTTGGAATCAATATGCCATAAATGTGTGAGGTTGGAAAACCCTTTCATGGTGTTGAAGGAAACCTAATGTCAAACACTCATCATGAGGAAGTCCTTACAAATTCCTTCCACGTCCAAATCAGCGACAACATTTTACTGGAGATAGAAAAGCTGGGCACAATTTTTGAGTCCCTTTTTGTCTGCAACAAGTCTAACTTTTTCAAATAAAGTGATACAGTGTTATTCCCATGAGCGCCACACAAGATGCTATATTTTCTACTATGATGAGGATGAGTGTTGTAATGGGCTGTGGTCGTCCTCTACTTCCCCTGTGTAGGACGAGTTGTTAAAGGACAGAAGTTGTATTGGGTATTGTTCGAGCATAATAATGCACTGTGGCATGGACAAACGGTCCCCTCCTTGCTGCTGAGTGATCTAGCCTCTGACTAATCTTTCTTTGTGTTGGTCAAATTGCTACTTGGATGATGGGAAATCTATTGCACACGTCTATGAGATGCACATTTAACGGTCATTCTGTGCTAGGTTAATTTTAAGTCTAGGCCACATGAACCAGACCTAGAATTTGGAAACAGCAGATGTGTATCTAGTCCTCTTTTTGTTAGGTGATTTCATAACATGGTGTGAACACGGTTTATCATCTTCTAAGAAGTGTGATTTAAAGAATAAAGGAATCAGGGAATACCTTTTTTTTTTTACTATCGGTCACTACACAGATTGTCCGTTTGTGTAATTACATATATCTCACTACAAAACTTGTAGTAACAAAGTTCCTGTGATGCTCAGTCACTTCTCATGGACAAGCCGTGAGTCAGGATAGTCAAGGAGTCCGAGGTCAAAAACCAGGAGGGTACGTCATAAACAGAGGAAAGAGACAAAGGCGTAGTCAGGTAACAGTCCGAGGTCAAAATACTAGGAACATAGCGGATCAGAACAAAGGGGTTAAACAGACGGATGGTCAGAACGAGGACCATGGTCAGGCAATAAAAGATCTACAAACAGAACGCAAGGCACAGAGAGACAAACCACACAAAAGCTGAATGTACAGTACATCTGGCAGTGGTCTGGGACTAACAGCCCAGTTAAGTAGCTGGGCAATCACCTGGGACAATGAACACCTGGAGACAGGCAGCACCTCCCAGTCTCAGATTGGACGGCCAAGCTGTCAATAAAAACACCGACAGCTCAGCACGCCCCTCCACCAGACTGGACACTGAGCTGTCAAAGTACTGACAGCTTCAGCACTCACCTGTACCAGATTGGACAACTGAGCCATCAGTAATTGCATCCCAAACACACTGAGGGGTGGAATCGTGACAGCTCCTTTATTGTCCCTGCTTCACTGACGCTCCTGGGACCCAGCAGCTCCACTCATGTCCACATGTTCGAAAAGGTTTCCATGTTATCAGTTCTGTGTATGAAGGGGTCTGGCTGGATAATCATTTCAATATCTAACCCTAATGATGTCACCTCATATAACATGGAGCTCTATTCAATTTAAGTAAAATACTAATGAAACTAAATGAGACTAATTTAAACGTTAAACTATGTAACGGCGCCTTTGATGCAATATTATGAGGCAGAGAAACATATGAAGCATTTAATACTAATATCATAAAATCTCCTAATGTATATTCGTGCGGCACCTGGTATAAGTTCTACTAATTTTTTCTTATTTGTATAAGTTTCTGTCCATGATGGCTAAAACCCTTTATTACCATTACAGTTTGGAGAGATCTGTGTTTTATTCAGCTTTTCTCAGAAAAAAATTATTTTTTAGTATCTTTTTTAGCAACAATATTCATGAAGAATTTTTATTTTATCTGGAAATTCTATTTAAGACCTGATTTTTTTTTTTTCTGCTGAGCTCAGTATTTGTGATCTGCTCCATGCAAGTTTAGAGTGTAACATATAAGGACCAGTGTAATGAATTGGTATAAAAATCAGCTACAAGTATAGTACAGGGTGGGCCATTTATATGGATACACCTAAATTAAACGGGAATGGTTGGTGATATCAACTTCTTGTTTGTGGCACATTAGTGGGAGGGGGAAAACTTTTCCAGATGGGTGGTGACCATGGCGGCCATTTTGAAGTCGGCCATTTTGGATCCAAATTTATTTTTTTCAATGGGAAGAGGGTCATGTGACACATTAGAATTATTGAGAATTTCATAAGAAAAGCAGCAGGACCCCATTAATGGGAAGCATGTGGGTCCCTCTATGTTCACGGATTCGGGAACAGCATCATACAGAACCTTATTTCTTCCATTGTAAAACTGACACATAATGAAACCCAGACACCCCCATAAAAACCAGTGGGGTCCTTCTGCTTCCATTTGTGTCATTTATGCAATAGATTCATTTTAGACATTAATCATGTTAGATTTGAAAAACAGAACAGTCGCATGGAATTTCCACATACAGGTGGGGACATAGTCTGACTGCAATGTTACTTTTATTATGATTCTGATTTTTGCCAACACAATGCACAATTATGTGGACAACAGTTTCCAAGCAATGCACTTTTTTCCAACATGTTGCACATTACTTTGCACTTTGGTTTGGTTGTGTCGTTGTACATCAGGGGTGGGGGACCTCAGGCTCATGGACCGTTTACGGCCCTCGATGACCTTTTATCCGGCCTCCAGGCAGATCCCCAGGGACCGCAGTGCTTGGACTGGCAGCTGTATTTTGACCGCCGTGTCATGTCTCAGGGCCTGGGCCCCTGATCTTTTCTGACTCTACCAACACCCCTGGCCAAATCCGACAAAGTCAGATTAATCAAAATCTAAAAGATAAGGAAAAGGATGCAGCTAAAAAAAACTGAATTGCCAGCTTCCAGAGACTTCCAAAGACCTCACTTCCTTCATAAAAAATAGTAAAAGTGTATCAAAATAGTAACAATGAAAAGTACGCCATAACAAAGTGCAATCATTTATATACTGTAGCTCAATTAATGTGAAAAAAAAATTTTTACACACCAAATATTTTTTTCCAAAGTTCTACATTTTTTATACAAGAAAAATTTACAAAAATAAAAGAAACTACAAAAGTTTGGTATTGCCCCAATGTACTGACCTAAAGAATTATGTAGCCTGGTCATTTTTACCACACTTTTTTTTTTCACCATGTGGATTTATTTTCTGGGTTTTTTAGTATTTTATATTGTAAAGTAAATGGTATCATTCAAAACTACATCTCCTTCCATAAAAAAAACAAACCTTCACATTGCTGTGTGGATGGAAACGTTATGGCTCTTGGAGTAAAGGGAGAAATAAAAGTATAATTAAATAAAAACAAAATATATTTCTTACAGGAGGGGGTTAATCCGAGCTGTAAGTCTAGTTGTGTTATGTAGAACCATGAGACATCGACATGTTGTAGCCATAATACAGGTAGTAAAATGCAGCCAAATTATGGCCATCTGAAACCCGCTTTATCCAGGGAACATCCATATCCATTAAACAAGAGCATCTGTAGAATGTTCAGCCCCTGATTTATATTCTTAGTTTCTGGACAGGAACCAGACAATGTAGTCAGCAGATGATGTGTGCAATGGAGGCTTTACTGGAGAGCGACTATTCCACTGTGATAATACAGGCTCTTAGAAATAGGGACGTATCCAAATGTACTCATACCAGCAGACATTCTTTTACTGCTATTTAGGTGATTAAACAAGTTGGTTACAGCATGCTTCAAATCTGTGACGTATCGTCCATAGCGGCAGACCACGCAGCACTGGGCAATCCGAGAGCAGGAGTGTCCGTGAGCTCAGTGCCATTGGGTAGTCTGAGAAGTGCGGCAGCCAACACATAGGGGACCCAAAATTGGTAGATTATTGGCAGATAATCTTACCCGAGAAATCAGCCTCTTTCCCTACTTATCAGCTATTTCTTCCTCTCCCTTCTGCCCCCTAAACCTGTCATCCATTTAAAAAAAAAAAAAGCAGCTCAATCTGTCTTGCTCTGACAAGAGGGACTGCCTAAAAGTGACATAGCCCAATATACTCTGTGGAAAGGAGGAGAAGGAGCAGGGAGAGGAAACAGGCAGAGGGAGATAGAAATATTGTGCAGAGCTCTCTAAGAAGTCTATTAACTCAAATCAGAACTTGATTCAGATAAAGACAGCTCAGTTGTGCTGTATACTGTATTTTGCGGACTGTAAGACGCACTGGACCATAAGACGCACCCCAAATTTTGAGGTGGAAAATAGGAAAAAAATGTTTAAATAAAATGGTGGTGCGTCTTATAGTTAATTTTAATGGTTGCTTACCGGGGTGGCGGTGGTGGAGCGGGGTCACAGGAGGCATGGTTGCTGCTTCAGGAGGCCGGCAGCAACAGCAGGAGTGGGGTGATGCTGCAAGCCTTGGACTGGGAGGAGGGGTCGTCCAAGTGGTGTGGGATCCCGTCTCTTGAGATCTCAATATGTGCATGCACCGCTTCCGGCGGCCATTTTGCCGAAGCCCACCGCAGGGAAATTAGTAGTAAAAGGGACTCCGGTCACCGGCACCAACATTTTATGAGAGCCTTTCTGGCCAATGCAGCAACGAGTATGGATGATAAAAGTCTGAGTTTTATTAGGCTTATGGGCTCTATAAGGTGCTTTTCTTGGTTTGAGCAGTCATTTTGTGCTGACAGACCCTTTTTGATATATCCTATAATCTATAAAATGTTCAAGCAAATGATGCCTTTATTTTTATGTTTTTAGATGGGCAGTGAAAAAAGGATCAAGCCAGAACGGTGGCGCATTACAGAGGGCAGCGGAGGATATGGCAGATCAGAAGGCGAGGATGCAAGTGGAGACTGTGATGATGAGGATGGGTGTCAAGGATCTGGTGACAATGTTGACCCAGGTATGAAGCATGGCATTTACAGTGTCATGCTACAATGACATATCTATTCTCCTTAAACAGCAAAACAATGATCATAACAAGGTCAATTTGCTAATTATACCAGCATTTTTCTAAAAGGGGTTGTCCAGCTCAAAAAGCAGTTACTGTGCATTTTATTACATGAAATAAGTATTTGATACAATAAAAAAAATAGAACTTCATATTTGGTACAGAAACCTTTGTTTGCTATTGCAGAGGTCAGACGTTTCCTGTAGTTTTGACCAAGTTTGCACACACTGCAGCAGGGATTTTGGCCCACTCCTCAATACAGATCTTCACCATATCTTTCAGGTTTCGGGGCTGTCACTGGGCAACATTGTCAACTCCCTCCAAAGATTATCTGTTGGGGTCAGGTCTAGGGACTGGCTAGGCCACTCCTTTGAAATACGTCTTATGGGGCCTCTCCTTAGTAGTTGCCCTGGCTGTGTGTTTCAGGTCATTGTCATGATGGAAGACCCAGCCACGACCCATCTTCAATACTCTTACTGAGGGAAGGAGGTTGTTGGCCAAAATCTTGCGATACATGACCCCATCCATCCTTCCTTCAATACGGCGCAGTCATCCTGTCCTCTTTGCAGAAAAGCACCCCCAAAGTTTCCTCCACCATGCTTCATAGATGGGACGGTGGTTCTTCTTCCTCCAAACACGGCGAGTGGAGTTGATAGCAAAAAATTCTATCTTGGTCTTATCTGATCACATGACCTTCTACTATGCCTCCTCTGAATCATTCAGATGGTCATTGGTGAACTTCAAACGGGCCTGGACATATGATGGCAGGAGCAGGGGACCTTGCGTGCCATGCAGGATATTAATCCATAACCGCATAGTGTGTTACTAACGGTAATGTTTGAGACTATGGTCCCATCTCTCTTCAAGTCATTAACCAGGTCCTCCCGTGTAGTTCTGAGCTGATTCCTGTCATTTCTCAGAATCATCCTTACCCCACGAGGCAAGTTCTTGCATGGAGCCCCAAACCGAGGAAGAATGACAGTCATCTTGTGTTTCTTCCATTTTCTAATAATTGTGCCAACAGTTGTTGCCTTCTCACCAAGCTGCTTGCCTATTGTCCTGTTGCCCATCCCAGCTTTGTGCAGGTCTATTATTTTGTCCCTGGTATCCTTAGACACTTCTTTGGCTTTGGGCATGGTGTAGAGGTTGGAGTGCGATTGATTGAGTGTGTGGACAGGTGTCTTTCATACATGTAGCTCTTTTATAACTTTTATACAGGTAGTTCAATCAGGTGAAATTAATGCAGGTAATGAGTGCAGAGTAGGAGGGCTTCTTAAAGAAAAGCGAATAGGTCTATGAGAGCCTGAATTCTTGCTGGTTGGTTGGTGATCAAATACTTATTTCATGCAAAAAAATGCAATTTAATTATTTAAAAATCATACAATGTGATTTTCTGCATTTTTTGTTTAGATTCTGTCTCTCACAGTTGAAGTGTACGTACGATAAAAATTACCAACTTCTCCATTCTTTGTAGGTGGGAAAACTTGCAAAATCAGCAGTGTATCAAATACTTATTTTCCTCAATGTATCTTTGTATGTATTAGAAAGAAAAAAATATGCACTTTCTATTATGTTTAAATTAAAAAATGTGCCCTGATCTAAAGATGTCCGTGCTGGTCCAGGCATTCTCCACTTTTGGCTGGGGTCCAACATAGGAGAGAAATCTCTGTCAGTAAGGATGGTAAACTGCTGTGGTCACATTCCTACCCCTGAATACACCAAGTTTGTCCTGTGTCTGTTGTATATATCATGTCATGTGAATTGCAATGTATAGTAATGTAAGATAGGTAGCGTAATGTATAGGGATGTAGATAGTTGATGATAGGCTAAGTTAGGAGTTAATGTTTGGGACTAGCTCGTAGTGGGAGGTGTTAGAGTTAGGGAAAGAGACTGCTTCCTGCTAGTTACGGAGAAGAAGTTCAGAGTGAATAGTGAGCAGAGCTGCCTTAAGGGTGACCCTGAGTGAGAAGAGACTGAAGGACAAGGGATAGTGAGATCCTGAAGAAAGTGACCAATAAGACAGAGTGACCATCCGGAGACAGGTCTTAGGAGAAAATGCCTAGCCATGGGACCTTGAGCTTATAACGCAGAAGGTAATGGACCTTAGCAGGACTGAGAGACAGGGACTAATGAAGGGTCCCAAGCACCAGTAGTGGAAGAAATAGGACGCGGAACCGTTGAGCAATTAAGGAGACTGCTGATCTTTACTGTATCGTTAAAGGTGGGTGTGGCGAAGTAGGGAGAAACAGTGTGCCTTTAAAGCACTAGAGTATACTACAGAGGAAGGATACTGTGTGGAATAATGCTTCATACTGTAAAGGAAATGTCCTTAAGACTTTGTACTCGCTATCCATCCCTTGTATATAATCCTTACCAAGTTACTGTTCAGTAAAGAGTTTATTTTTGAATGGTAGTCTTCCTCATTGAGCTGTGGAACATCTTATCCTAGCGAGCCCACACCACTGGCTACATGCGGCCTACATGGGCGTAGCGCCCTCACAATACAAGTCCACATTCCCAGCCAGGCCACACTTTCATGTGTGCTGGGTTGCTGAAGATGAGTACTTCGCCCCCGGCTACTGCCCCACGCTATGTTACATGTCGACACATCACCAGTGTTGTACGTGAATGGGGCTGGCTCACTGCTCATATCATTAGCAAAGGTAGCCTCATTCTGTGTATGTATAGGCTGTTGCAGAGAACAGAAATGGGTTAGTCATGTATTGGAGCCAATCAGCCAGCCCCCTTCACGCACAGCACTGATCTTGCAAAAATGTGGTATGTTTTTGGGCTCTAGCCCAAAAGCAAAGCGCGTGTACAACACTGCTCAGGGAAAGTATGGCTCTTAATTACAAAGCCACAAATCCTCAGTGTATTGCCACGTTGGCTCTGTAAGTAGAGAATTACTCCTAGGGGACAATACTTTCATGAGGGCATTGAGTATTTTCTGGGTTTTTGCCCCTTTTTTGATTGAAGCAGATTTGAGGCAGATTGAAATCTGCAGCATATCCATTCTTTCAGCATTTTGCAGCATTTTTCACCTATTATAAAGAATGGATAAAAACACATAAATGCATTAAAAATGCACATATTTTATGCTGCAGATATTTGCAGTACATTTGCAGCAGATTTTTCTGCTGCTGCAAATACTGAATGTGTGTACATACCCTAATACGTCATTGCATGTAATATTATATACCCAAAACAAGAAAAAAGCGCCCCAGTATAAAAAGGCACATCCAAAAGAAATGAAAAAAAAAAAATGCATAAAAATAGATCATTCGACACTGTGGATCACCAGCTACTCATCACTATGCTTCGCACTATTGGCCTCAAGGACACTGTTCTCTCCTGGTTCTCCTCCTTTCTTTCTGACCGCTCCTTTTCTGTGTCTTTTGCCGGCTCCTCCTCCTCTCTCCTTCCCCTTACTGTCGGGGTACCTCAGGGATCAGTCCTAGGCCCCCTTCTTTTCTCCTTATACACCGCTCCCATTGGACAAACAATCAGCAGATTCGGTTTTCAGTACCATCTCTATACTGATGACACCCAATTATACACCTCTGCTCCGGACATCACCCCTGCATTACTACAAAAGACCAGTGATTGTCTTTCTGCTGTGTCTAACATTATGTCCTCCCTCTACCTAAAACTGAATCTGTCAAAAACTGAACTACTCGTATTTCCTCCCTCCACTAACCTACCTGTGCCCGATATTGCCATTTCCGTTTGTGGCTCAACCATTACTCCCCAGCAATAAGCCCGCTGTCTTGGGGTCATTTTTGATTCAGATCTTTCCTTCACTCCTCACATAAAATCACTCGCTCGTTCATGTCATCTACACCTCAAAAACATCTCAAGAATCAGGACTTTTCTCACCTTTGACTCGGCAAAAACTCTTACTGTAGGTCTTATTCATTCTCGTCTTGACTATTGCAACGCTCTACTAATCGGTCTCCCTCTTACTAAACTCTCCCCTCTCCAATCCGTCCTTAACGCAGCAGCCAGGATCATATTCCTCGCCAACCGCTACCCCCATGCCTCTTCCCTGTACCAGTCATTGCATTGGTTACCCATCCAATATAGAGTTCAATTTAAACTTATCACGCTTACCCACAAAGCGCTCCATGCTTCAGTACCCCCCTACATCTCCTCCCTTGTCTCAGTCTACCACCCTACATGTGCCCTCCGTTCTGCCAATGACTTAAAACTAAAATCCTCCATAATCCAAACTTCCCACTCCCGTCTCCAAGATTTCTGCCGTGCTGCCCCAATTCTTTGGAATGCACTACCCAGGACAGTTTGATTAATTCCCAATACCCACAGTTTCAAGCGGACCCTAAAACCCCATTTCTTTAGACTGCCGTATCGCCTAAACACACTATCTGTCCGTCCCAGTTTTGGCCCATATTAAAATCTTCAATTTCAGGTTCATACCAACCATGCACTTAATAGCCTCTGTCAGGACTGTACACATACTGGCTGGCGACCAGTCCATGTATTATTATTTATCCTATTTAGTATATCAAGGCTGCATTATACAATATATGTACTTTTTACCTTTTGTGTCTCCCCCATTTCCTCATAGACTGTAAGCTCGCGAGCAGGGCCCTCACTCCTTTCAATATGAGATATGCTTATTCTGTATTGTTTGTATAAGTTCCCCCTAAAATTGTAAAGTGCTGCAGAATATGTTGGCGCTATGAAAATAAAAATTATTATTATCATTATCTCTTTATTAGAAACCCATAATAAGACCTGACAAAGTTTAAAAGCATCTGAAAAAGTACAAACAGTTTACATAAAGAATGACATAGCCACAGCCCATCCACAGCCCATATTAAGAGCTCGTGCAGACGGCCGAAGATTATTTCATCTGAGAGAATGGGGCCAATTACGCAAATGACACTCTGATCAAACTCTGATCAAAGTGTGATAATAGTGTGATTCTCATCTGAAAGAATCAGAGCACACTGTGAGGAGAAGATGGAGAACAAAAATTCTCCATCTTCTCCATTGTGTCAGTACGCAGAAAATGGACTGCACTCAGATTTCATTGGAGTGCAGTCTGATGATTTCCAAGCACTCATTGACTTGCATGGCCGAGTGTGATCCGCATATCGGATTAAACTTGAACATGCAGCGATTTTTTTCATCAGACTGGCTCTATCTGAGGAAAAAATCTGACATATTCACGGCCCCATAGACTGACATTGGTCCAGGTGCGATCTGATGTTTTGTCAGCACTCGGACTGATAATACGGTCGTCTGCACGAGCCCAAAGGCTGGCAAACCACCACATGGACTAATATTATATAAAGGAGCAATAACATCTGCCAATAAGGTGATCTTACAAACCCATAAGTTATGAACAGCACGGTGCCTCAGTGGTTAGCACTGTTGCTTTGCAGCGCTGGGGTCCTGGTTTCAAATCCCACCAAGGACAACATTTGTTTTCCCAGTGTTTGTGTGAGTTTTCTCCAGGTTCTCCAAATTCCACCCATGCTCCAAAGACATACAGGTAGGGAATTTAGATTGTGAGCCCCAATGGGGACAGTGCTGATAATGTCTGTAAAGCGCTGTGGAATTAATGGCGCTATACAAGTGAGTAAAATAAATAAGTTACAAGCAGTAAAAAATCATTCTATAAAGGAAACTAAGGACATAAGAGATTGACATGTAAATACAATGTCAATAAGACCATTACATTAAAAATGCAAAAACAATCCAAAGTTTATGACCCATGGGAATATAGAGGTAAGATAGGTAATACCAAATTCAAGGCTCCAAGAGAAAGACTTACTTAATGTTAGACAAGCAAAACATTGTCCATGTGTTTCGCTGGTTATGACAAGCTTCCTCAGGAATGATTCTTTGTCCCACAACATTATGTTTCTCGTGGAGCCTATTTTTACCTACTGTTTTTTTTTATTTTTTGCATGTTCCTTCTTCTTGTTTTGGGTGTACATTTGTATTTGCGCCAGATTATTGGTCACTCCTACCTATAATAATGGTGCCCACCACAATGTATTTTATTTATCGGATGTAACAGACTATTTTATCCGGCAGAAAGGACCACTAGAAATCTAAGGTATATGGGGGTACAGTGGTAGCCCCATTGCCTATTATGGCTTTGAACAAATCCGAGTTGTAATGTGGCAATGTGCATTCCTCCTATACAAGGAGATACAAGCGGTAAGTGCGGTATGTGGGGAGGAAATGTGCCATTTTGTCTCAGACTCTTTCATGTCATTTTTATGGAACCAGAACTATAAATGAAGCCATGGCTGAACAGGCTTGTGACACTTCCTTTAAATAAGAAAATGAAAATGCAGTGACCATATCACAACGTTTTCTGTTGTTGCTTGAACTTAATTCTGTGCCCCGGGGATCAAGGAAGTGATTTACAGTATCAAGATCTAACGAGGACTTTCATATACAACGCTTGAAAATTTTACTTCAAGACTTACGCCATAAAAGAGGAAATGTGGAGAGCAAGCTGGCGGGTTTGCTGAGCTTGGGCGTCCAGTCCACAAACACAGTGAAGGATGTGTGTATACTGGGAGAGAAATGTGAATGATTCCTTTGTGTGCTGCAGAGCTGCGCTCTTGTTCATTCATTTATAGGATCCATACACAAGGCGCTCTTGTTTCTTTGCCATTGTTCTTTTGTATAACTACAGAACCCCTCATTTTTGGCCAAGGACCCTTGCTTTCTTCCAAAAAAAAAAAAGATCTCCGATCTATTTGACATGGTTGTCAAGTCACGCTCTCTGGCCCACAATTTGGCTTTGTTCGGATTTTTACACATTTTCTAATCAAAGTCTTTTATTTGCAACACAAAGCATAGAATTTTCCTCATATCCCACTCTACGGGGACGGAACCAGAAGGAGTATTGCTTATACGTAAAGAAATATCATTTATACACTGTATATGTAAGGGAGAGGAAATAATAGTAATGTCGTGTGTAGGTACATTCACTCCGAATAATATTGGATATCTTAAAAGGAATGTGTCATGAGAAAATGACTTATTGTTTAAATCAGGATTTTATGTTAAATGTATTCAAAACATACAAAAATTTTTCTACTGATTTTTTTTTAGTATCACTATGTATATTAAAAAAATTCAGAAATCTTGCAATTTTCCCACTGGTAAGCCTAACACTAAACCCATATTTCCTGTTCTCTAAAGCAGCCACATGGACTTAGGCAGCAATAGCCTGGCTCCGATCTATTGACTTCTATAGGAGAGCTTTTTAGACATGTAAGGGTTGTGGACAATGGCTATCGCATTCCTACCCTTAAAGACACCAATCGCGTTGTTGTAGTGTAGTGTGAATAATGTCTTGCGTCTTATTGTAAATAATGTTATGTGATATAGAGTGTGATAGGCATTAATAATGTAATGTGTTCCTGTATAGTGTGTAGTAATGTACGATAAGTAATGTAATTCGTTAGATATGTGTAGTTTGACTGTTGGAACGTTTAGAGTTAATGTTTGGAACTAGCCCACAGTGGGAGTGGCTAGTGTTAGGGACAGTGACTGCTTCCTGCTAGGAAGATAAATAGGGCCTGGAGTTTTTCTGACGTAAAAGCTTTGATAAATCAGCCCCAATGTCTGAGCAGAGAATTTTGAGCTATATAACAGAAAAGCAAAGCACTAACTTTGCAGAAAATATATTAAGTACCCAAGACCTAATTTTGAACCTATTTATACAAAAAAATAGTATTTAAGGGTGGAAATCTTACATTCTTTTAGCCATTTTTGGCAAAGCTGTAACAAAATGGAAGCTGTATCTGCCTCTATATATCGTGGTATGTTGGCGATTCTTTATAGTAGAAAAGCTGAGTGACAACCTACATGCGAGCAGTAATGGCAGCTCTAGAGGTTGTCATTCAGTCTCCAGAAAGTTACTCAACTAAGTAATGGCCAAACAGAATTTCGAAGAACACGACAGAAGAGGACGCCTCAAGGACTTCTATTCACAGGTGATGTTTTTGAGCTTAGGAAATGTTCTTTAAGGAAACGCAGCGTGAGGCAGCTGATGGAGTCTTGATGAGTGAAGTTCTATGAAGCAAAGACTGGATTAAAATGATGTCCCATCACTGCAGGTGTGGAAACAATAAATAGCTCAGGCACTGAATCGATAACATTACAGTGATAGATGAGAGCTTAATAAGATAACGTTCATTAGCCGGCTCTCCAGAGAAGCTCTCTGAGCACTTTAGCAGCAGGCCTCTCGACAAGGAGGAGGTCCACGGGCTGGTGTCACTTTCATTAGCTGCTGTCATCATCTCTCGCAGCCATCCGATTGCTGTTGTTAAGCAAAACTCGCAACCAGCTGCTCAAGGACCATTACTTTATAGGATGCATTTGGCACTCATAATCCAAGGACATCCACAGAAAATGAGCCAATTGTGCATCGTTGCCCCGGCCCACCTCCTCCCGGGACATCATTCATTATGGTATAGTCATTTTTCTCATATTACATTATGCAATTGTGGAATTTTATATACAAAAGGATCACGTGTGCCCCAAATATAACAGGACAGCAACATAATGTAACATAGCATTGCAGGAAAAGAAATATGATGTCATTGGAATCACTGAAACTTGGTGGGACGATACATATGATTGGAATAAAAGGCTAAAAGGATACAACTTATTTGCAAGAAACAGAATTGATAAACGAGGAGGAGGTGTCGCATTGTATGTTAGAAAAGCGTATATCTGCACAGAGATTGAAGCTTCAGAGACTGGGAGTTCTGTGGAAACTGTTTGGGTAAGAATACAAGGAGAGAACAACGGAAAGGACACCAATGTAGGCATTTACTACAGGCCACCTGGGCAAGCTGAAGATATGGATGAACTCTTTATGTATCAAATGACCAAGTTCTCCAAAAAATATGACGTAGTGGTCATGGGAGATTTCAACTATCCAGACATTTGTTGGGAATCTCTCTCAAGTAAAACTAACAGGTCAAGCAAATTCTTATCCTCTCTTGCTGACAACTTTATCTTCCAAAAGGTAGGGGAGAAAACAAGGGGATCTGCTACTTTGGATCTAATCCTTATAAACAGGGAGGAAATGGTTGAGGAGGTAAAGGTGGCTGGGACCCTAGGAGGCAGCGATCATGCTATTATAGAATTTTGGATAACTAGAGGAGGAAGACATGTGAAGACTCAAACTTCAAGGTTAGATTTTAGAAAGGCAGATTTTAAGAGACTCAGAAAGAGAATAGGAGGGATCCAATGGCTGGATGTCCTTAAGGACAAAAATGTCCAGGAAGGATGGGAAATTTTTAAAAATGAGATTCTCAAAGCACAATCGTTAACAATCCCGAAAAGTAGGAAGAATGGGAAGCATTTAAGGAAACCAGGATGGATGAACACAGAACTTAAACACATGCTAAAAAGAAAGAAAGAAATGTTTATTAAATGGAAAGAGGGAGGCATATCTAAAGAAGATTACAATGCAGTCTGCAGATCCTGCAGGGCACGTATCAGGTTAGCTAAAGCTGACAATGAATTAAGGCTTGCAAGAGATGTCAAAAGCAATAAAAAAGGATTTTGGGGGTATGTCAAAAGTAAAAGAAAAGTCAAAGATGCTATAGGATTTTTACAGGATGAAAATGGAGAAATGGTAAGAGAGGATGTTGAGAAGGCGGAATGTTATGTTCTGCTACCAAAGCTAAGGAAAGAGAGGAGATCTGTCCCTACTATGAGACTCAGCTGAATCCCTACGATGTAACAGGGAACCTGATCCTGCGATCAGACCTGCTAAAGTCCTAATCTAGTCTGTACGAAGACCTATAGATGTGGGGAGGGAATCCCTACAAGTACTAAGGACTGGGAGGAATATGGGACACCTCCTAACAGAAATAGTAGCAGACAGACGAACAAACAAAATAGATAGAACATAGAGGTCCGTAGACCAAGCAAACTAACAGAGTTAGATACAGAGCACAGGCTAGCTAGAAAGTAGATATACAATGAAGTCCAGCAAAGCCAGAAGGGCGGAGCAGGACTAAATAGGCCAACAAGGTCATGTGACCAGCAAAGGAAAAAAAACCTAACAGCAAGGTTCTAACACCGAACTTTTTAATTCCTATTTTGCATCTGTTTTGTCTCAGAAAGAAAATGTAACATCAACTGATTTTCACTGTCCTTTTAAAGGAATAGAAGAATCCAAGTTATCTGTAAACAGAAAGATTGTGAGGGAATATTTAGCTAACATAAATGAGTTCAAGTCTCCAGGTCCAGATGAATTACACCCCAGAGTACTGAAGGAGATCGTAGAAGAAATTTTAGAACCACTCTCCATAATCTTTGAAAATTCTTGGAGAACAGGAGAAGTCCCAGAAGACTGGAGAAGAGCAAATGTTGTTCCTATCTTCAAAAAGGGGAAGAAGGTGGACCCAGGGAACTATAGGCCGGTGAGTCTGACTTCTATACCAGGAAAGATCTTTGAACAAATTATTAAACATCATGTATGTAAGTACCTGGATAAGAATGAAGTGATTAACCAGAGTCAGCATGGGTTTGTAACTAACAAGTCATGTCAGACTAACTTAATTTCCTTCTATGACAGAATCACTGACTGGGTGGATCAGGGAAATGCTGTAGATATAGTATATCTTGACTTCAGCAAAGCATTTGACAAAGTATCTCACACCATCCTTATTGAAAAAATGACCAAGTATGCAATGGACCAGGCAACTGTTAGGTGGATTCATAACTGGCTTAGTGATCGGACTCAAAGGGTGGTTGTAAATGGCTTCACATCCAGCTGGATGAATGTCTCAAGTGGGATACCACAGGGCTCTGTCCTGGGACCTGTATTGTTCAACATCTTCATCAATGATTTAGATGAAGGAATTGAGGGTAAACTGATTAAATTTGCTGATGACACAAAGCTAGGAGGGATAGCTAATACTAGAGAAGAGAGAGAGAGGATTCAAAAAGACCTAAATAAACTGGAGCAGTGGGCAGCAACCAACAGAATGGTTTTTAACAGGGAAAAATGCAAAGTACTACATCTGGGCAATAAAAATGAAAAAAGCATATACAGAATGGGAGGAATAGAGCTAAGCAACAGTACATGTGAAAAAGACTTAGGTATACTAATATATCATAGACTGAACATGAGTCAACAGTGTGATGCAGCAGCAAAAAAGGCAAATACAATTCTGGGATGTATTAACAGAAGCATACAGTCTAGATCACGTGAAGTCATTATCGGTCTTTACTCCTCTTTGGTCAGACCTCATCTGGAATACTGTGTACAGTTTTGGGCACCACATTTTAAAAAAGACATAGACAAACTGGAACAAGTTCAGAGAAGAGCGACCAGAATGGTGACTGGTCTGCAAACCATGTCCTATGAGGAACGGTTGCAGGATTTGGGAATGTTTAGCTTGCAAAAAAGAAGACTGAGAGGAGACTTAATAGCTGTCTACAAATATGTCAAGGGCTGTCACATTGTAGAAGGATCATCTTTATTCTCATTTGCACAGGGAAAGACTAGAAGCAACGGGATGAAACTAAATGGGAGGAGACACAGATTAGATATTAGAAAAAACTTTTTGACAGTTAGGGTGATCAATGAGTGGAACAGGCTGCCACGAGAGGTGGTGAGTTCCCCTTCAATGGACGTCTTCAAACAGAGGCTGGACAGACATCTGTCTGAGATGATTTAGTGAATCCTGCTTTGAGCAGGGGGTTGGACCAGATAACCCAGGAGGTCCCTTCCAACTCTACCATTCTATGATTCTATGATTAGTGTATCAGACTGGAATAATATATCTATGGAAGGTATTAACGAATATCGCTATCGTTACTCATACAGAAGTTCTGTCTACTATGCCTGAGTGTCCACTCCAGTACGTGTTTTACGGGAGGGGGTTGAATGTATGCCCTAATGGGACCCACGAACGTGTAATAATGTGAAAGCACCTTAAGAAACATAAAATTTTATTTAATCCATTAAATAATTGAAAAAATATGCATATTTTACCCTCCATAAAAACCAACGCGTTTCGAACAGCATTCTTTTTCTACATATCCTACATTTTGTTTATTTGAACTTCTATATTATAATGCAGCTTCATATTATAGAGTCAGGTCTGTAGTACTGCTAGACCAAATGGCAAAAAAAAAAATTGTGCTATTGGGCTAAAGAGACTAAAGATGACCATATACACTGCTCAAAAAATAAAGGGAACACTCAAATAACACATCCTAGATCTGAATAATTGAAATATTCTCATTGAATACTTTGTTTTGTACAAAGTTGAATTTGCTGACAACAATATCACACAAAAATCATCAATGGAAATCCAATTTATTAACCAATGGAGGCCTGGATTTGGAGTCACCTCCAAAATTAAAATGGAAAAACACACTACAGGCTGATCCAACTTTGATGTAATGTTCTTAAAACAAGTCAAAATGAGGCTCAGTATTGTGTGTGGCCTCCACATGCCTGTATGACCTCCCTACAACGCTCCTGATGTGGTTGCGGATCCTGTGGGATCTCCTCCCAGACCTGGACTAAAGCATCCGCCAACTCCTGGACAGTCTGTGGTGCAACATGACGTTGGTGGATGGAGCGAGACATGATGTCCCAGATGTGTTCAATCGGATTCAAGTCTGGGGATCGGGCGGACCAGTCCATAGCTTCAATGCCTTCATCTAGCAGGAACTGCTGACACACTCCAGCCACATGAGGTCTGGCATTGTCCTGCATTAGAAGGAACCCAGGGCCAACCGCACCAGCATATGGTCTCACAAGGGGTCTGAGGATCTCATCTCGGTACCTAATGGCAGTCAGGCTACCTCTGGCGAGCACATGGAGGGCTGTGCGGCCCTTCAAAGAAATGCCACCCCACACCATTACTGACCCACTGCCAAACCGGTCATGCTGAAGGATGTTGCAGGCAGCAGATCGCTCTCCATGGCGTCTCCAGACTCTGTCACGTCTGTCACATGTGCTCAGTGTGAACCTGCTTTCATCTGTGAAGAGCACAGGGCGCCAGTGCCGACTTTGCCAATCCTGGTGTTCTGTGGCAAATGCCAAGCGTCCTGCACGGTGTTGGGCTGTGAGCACAACCCCCATCTGTGGATGTCAGGCCCTCATACCACCCTCATGGAGTCGGTTTTTAACCGTTTGTGCAGACACATGCACATTTGTGGCCTGCTGGAGGTCATTTTGCAGGGCTCTGGCAGTGCTCCTCCTGTTCCTCCTTGCACAAAGGCTGGGTTGTTGCTCTCCTACGGCCCCCTCCACGTCTCCTGGTGCACTGGCCTGTCTCCTGGTAGCGCCTCCAGCCTCTGGACACTATGCTGACAGACACAGCCAACCTTCTTGCCACAGCTCGCATTGATGTGCCATCCTGGATGAGCTGCACTACCTGAGCAACTTATGTGGGTTGTAGAGTCCGTCTCATGCTACCACGAGTGTGAAAGCACAACCAACATTCAAAAGTGACCAAAACATCAGCCAGAAAGCATTGGTACTGGCATGTGGTCTGTGGTCCCCACTTGCTGAACCCCTCCTTTATTGATGATGTCTTGATAAATTCCAATTATTTCCATCTATTGTCTATTCCATTTGCACAACAGCATGTGAAATTGATTGTCAATCAGTGTTGCTTCCTAAGTGGACAGTTTGATTTCACAGAAGTTTGATTTACTTGGAGTTATATTCTGTTGTTTAAGTGTTCCCTTTATTTTTTTGAGCAGTGTATATTTGATAGCCGTCGGCTTAAAAATTACTCCTCACTGATCAATGACTGACAGTTGGCCTGTATGTATATTACATAGATACAACACGTACTAATGATAGTCTATGGGACTGTTCACATGTCTGTTTTTTGACTTTCCGTGTGTCTGCACAAAACTAATGGAGACATTTCAGGTTTTTTTTCCTACAGAACGGATAAAAAGTGCCAATACAAGCCTATGGGTCCATAAAAAACATGGACAGGAAACATATGGAATCTGAGTGCTATCCGTGTGCTGTCTGTGTTTAACATTGCAAAGGATAGAAGTTTTGTAATTTATTTATTTATCCATACATGAAAAACACTAATGAAACACTGAGGTAAAAACTAACACTGACCCAACACTGATGACACACTGACCAAACACTGCTGATACACTGATGACATTGGGATCTTGAGATCCAACACTGACCAAACACTGATGACTCTGGGATTCAAAACACTGATGACACACCGATTAAACACTAATGACAATCTGACCAAACACTGATGATACACTGGCCAAATACTAATGACACACAGACTGTACAGTGATGATTTTGGGATTCAACTGATGACACACTGACCAAACACTGATGAGACACTGACCAAGCATTGATGACATTGCGATCCTGAGATCCACAACCCTGATGAGACACTGACCAAACATTGACAAACACTGATGACACTCTGACCAAACTCTGATGACACTCTGACCAAACACTGATGACACACTGACCAAACACTGATGACATCGGGATGCAAAACATTGATGACGCACGGACCAAACACTGTTGACACTCTGACCAAACACTGATGACACACTGACCAAATACTGATGATACACCGACTGTATAGTGATGACACACGGATCCAAAACACTGATAACACCGGTACCATTTTTTTGCATACATAAAAAACTCTGACGTTTAAATGAGGTCAAATAATGAAGACCATGTTGTTTCAATACCCTAAGCAGTCTAAACAAAATAGCAGTGAAGCCTCATTCACACGTCCATGTTGTGCGTACGTGTTGTATCTGTTTTTTTCACAGATAGAACAAGTACCCATTATAATCTAGGGTGCTGTTCACATGTTCATGTTTTTTATGGATCGTGTGTCCATGCAAAACTCATGGAGACATGTCCATTTTGTTCCGGCAGCACAGATAAAAAGTGTAAATACAAATCTATGGATCCGTGAGAAACACATACAGCACACAGGTGACATCACTGTGCCATCCGTGTGCTGTCTGTGTTTAACATTGCAAAGTATACGAGCAGCTTTGTAATTTGTTTATTTATCCATTTGTGAAATATACCGATGACACATTGATGGAGAACACTCACATATGGACCGTACACTGATGACACACTGATGGAGAGCACTGACATATGGACCATACACTGATGACACACTGATGGAGAACACTAACATATGGACCGTACACTGATGACACATTCATGGAGAACACTGACATATGGACCGTACACTGATGACACACTGATGGAGAACACTGACATATGGACCGTACACTGATGACACACTGATAGAGAACACTGACATATGGACCGTACACTGATGACACACTGATAGAGAACACTGACATATGGACCGTACACTGATGATACACTGATGGAGAACACTGACATATGGACCGTACACTGATGACACACTGATAGAGAACACTGACATATGGACCGTACACTGATGATACACTGATGGAGAACACTGACATATGGACCGTACATTGATGTCACACTGATGGAGAACACTGACATATGGACCGTACACTGATGACACACTGATGGAGAGCACTGACATATGGACCATACACTGATGACACACTGATGGAGAACACTAACATATGGACCGTACACTGATGACACATTCATGGAGAACACTGACATATGGACCGTACACTGATGACACACTGATGGAGAACACTGACATATGGACCGTACACTGATGACACACTGATAGAGAACACTGACATATGGACCGTACACTGATGACACACTGATAGAGAACACTGACATATGGACCGTACACTGATGATACACTGATGGAGAACACTGACATATGGACCGTACACTGATGACACACTGATAGAGAACACTGACATATGGACCGTACACTGATGATACACTGATGGAGAACACTGACATATGGACCGTACATTGATGTCACACTGATGGAGAACACTGACATATGGACCGTACACTGATGACACACTGATGGAGAACACTGACATATGGACCGTACACAGATGACACACTGATGGAGAACACTGACATATGGACCATACACAGATGACATATTGATGGAGAACACTGACATATGGACCATACAAAGATGATATACTGATGGAGAACACTGACATATGGACCGTACACTGATGACACACTGATGTAGAACACTGACATATGGACCATACACAGATAACACACTGATGGAGAACACTGACACATAGACTGCACACTGATGACACACTGATGGAGAACACTGACATATGGACCATACACTGATAACACACTGATGGAAAACACTGACATATGGACCGTACACTGATGACACACTGATGGAGAACACTTACATATGGACCATACACAGATGACACACTGATGGAGAACACTGACATATGGACCGTACACAGATGACACACTGATGGAGAACACTGACACATAGACCGCACACTGATGACACACTGATGGAGAACACTGACACATGCACCATACACTGATGACACACTGATGTAGAACACTGACATATGGACCGTACACTGATGACACACTGATGGAGAACACTGACATATGGACCGTACACTGATGACACACTGATGGAGAACACTGACATATGGACCATACACTGATGACACACTGATGGAGAACACTGACATATGGACCGTACACTGATGACACACTGATAGAGAACACTGACATATGGACCGTACACTGATGATACACTGATGGAGAACACTGACATATGGACCGTACATTGATGTCACACTGATGGAGAACACTGACATATGGACCGTACACTGATGACACACTGATGGAGAACACTGACATATGGACCGTACACAGATGACACACTGATGGAGAACACTGACATATGGACCATACACAGATGACATACTGATGGAGAACACTGACATATGGACCATACAAAGATGATATACTGATGGAGAACACTGACATATGGACCGTACACTGATGACACACTGATGTAGAACACTGACATATGGACCATACACAGATAACACACTGATGGAGAACACTGACACATAGACTGCACACTGATGACACACTGATGGAGAACACTGACATATGGACCATACACTGATAACACACTGATGGAAAACACTGACATATGGACCGTACACTGATGACACACTGATGGAGAACACTTACATATGGACCATACACAGATGACACACTGATGGAGAACACTGACATATGGACCGTACACAGATGACACACTGATGGAGAACACTGACACATAGACCGCACACTGATGACACACTGATGGAGAACACTGACACATGCACCATACACTGATGACACACTGATGTAGAACACTGACATATGGACCATACACAGATGACACACTGATGGAGAGCACTGACATATGGACCGTACACTGATGACACACTGATGGAGAACACTGACACATAGACCCCACACTGATGACACACTGATGGAGAACACTGACATATGGACCGTACAAAGATGATATACTGATGGAGAACACTGACATATGGACCGTACACTGATGACACACTGATGTAGAACACTGACATATGGACCATACACGGATGACACACTGATGGAGAACACTGACATATGGACCGTACACTGATGACACACTGATGGAGAACACTGACACATAGACCCCACACTGATGACACACTGATGGAGAACACTGACACATGGACCGTATACTGATGACACACTGATTGAGAACACTGACATATGGACCGCACACTGATGACACACTGATGTAGAACACTGACATATGGACCATACACAGATGACACACTGATGGAGAACACTGACATATGAACCGTACACTGATGACACACTGATGGAGAACACTGACATATGGACCATACACTGATGACACACTGATGGAGAACACTGACATATGGACCATACACTGATGACACACTGATGGAGAACACTGACATATGGACCGTACACTGATGACACACTGATGGAGAACACTGACATATGGACCGTACACAGATGACACACTGATGGAGAACACTGACATATGGACCGCACACTGATGACACACTGATGGAGAACACTGACACATAAACCGCACACTGATGACACACTGATGGAGAACACTGACATATGGACCGCACACTGATGACACACTGATGGAGAACACTGACATATGGACCGTACACTGATGACACACTGATGGAGAACACTGACATATGGACCGTACACTGATGACACTGATCCAAAATACTGATGACACCGGTACCATTTTTACACGGACATGTTTAAATACAGACAAGTGAATGAGACCTTACTGTGCATAAATCTTAACAAAAAACACCAGAACATTCTAACCACCAAAGTGCTAAAATCATTCTAAAAATAATTTCCCTATAAAAACACAAAAAAAAAAGACAAAAAAACCCACAATCAAACATTGAAAATTAATTTCTCTTAATGCAATAGGTGCATACCCTACAGCAAAAATCAAAGAGACAGGGTCTCCATTCTGCTATGGGAAATTCCAGATCTTCATAACGGACGGACCTGGGGACTAAAACTGTCAACTCTTGTGAAATTCCCAGTTCTTACTCAATTCTTGTGGTATAGCAAACTATAGGAGCCAAATATTACAAGTCTCACTTTGTATGCACACATCATGCTCTTTTATTAAGCATTTATTTTTCAGCAGCAGATGGAAGGAAGGGAGACACAGTCATTACTAGAAGGGAGACACAGTCATTACTAGAAGGGAGACACAGCCATTACTAGTGGGTAGGCGGAGCCCACATAGGATAGAACACCTCAGATTAAAAAAGAGTGTTGTCCGGCCCCTCCAGCTTGGGCTCCTCCTACTCCAGCTCTCCAGTCTAAAATTTGAGGTCACAGAGGATGGTCGCTGCTGGAAGCAGCTCCTCAGAAATTTTTTTTATTTTTATCGGACAGAGACTTGGACCCCCGTGGTCTTGAGGTCTCAGGGGTCTCAGCGCTGCTGGACCCCCACCCCTCCCTTGGCGGATCTGCATTACCCTTTGAGAGAGGTCCCTGCAGAACCCTGCCGGCCCCGGGGGATGAGGGATGCTTCCCTGGCGGGGACGCAAACCGCGCATCTGGGGTCACTGCGTTCTCTGCCCTGGGGGGAAGCTTGGGCACAGCGCCACAAATCCCTGGGGGTCCCTGTGGCGCTCAGCTGGGTGAGTACTCAGCATGTTAATGTGTTTTGAGTGCTTCAGCGGCTGCTGCGGCAGCCGCTGCTACATGTATTCAGGTGGTGACTTGTGTTTTTTTGTCCGCAGGTGGATGCCTGCAGGACATGGAAGCGGGGCAGGAGCGGAGAGCGGAGGAGTCGCGCGCGCTTTTTTTGAAGCCGGCGGGGGGCGTGGCTTCGCGCCTTCCCGGTCTTTCGCGGGCAGGAAGCGCTCTGAGCGCGCGCTTTCTCCTGCCCCTCCTCTTCCGGCTTCTCTCTCCTCACAGCGCGGCGGCCATTACTGAACGGCTTCCATCGGGCTCCTCACTCTCCTCTCCTCCCGACAGACCGAAGGAACACTGCACCGCGGCCAGCTGGGTGAGTCGCTTCTGCCTGTCAGGGCAGAAGCTTAACCCCTCACCCCCTCAGCGCAGGGCACCTTTCTGAGGCACAATAAGGTGGCAGACTGTGCTGTCCTGCAGCTATTACCTCATATAGAGGTTCCTTTTTTTGTCTGGGGCTCGCACATCCTTTTCATTTCACAGAGGTTGTGGGGAGTCTGCGACATTAACCCCTTATTAGGCGGTTATCCCTTAATTGGGGGTCAGCTGGGGTAGCTCTCTCTTTAAGAGCTTTAACCCTTCAGCTTTCTTTTAAGAAACCACACTGTCCTACTTACTGACAGGTTTAACCTGCCATATACTGTGTGAGGGCATGTCAGATCAGGGTCCAGGAGGTGCGGACCGTCTCCCAGGTCCGCTACAGGATCAGTCTCGCGTGTCTGACACGCAGGAGTCCTCGACGGCGTCAAGCGCAGCGGTCGGGGGTTTCGGTGATGGGGCAGTGGTCAAAATGGAGGCCCTCACTCGTTCTATTGATGGCCTGTCTGACCTTCTAGGTTATTGGGTGTCAGCTAGATCCTCTCATGGCAGGAAGCGCCACAGGCCGGTACTGCCCTCCCCGCGCAGCGACTCGGAGATCTCTGTTATGGAGGGTTCCCCTTCAAGCTCAGATGGGGAGATGTCCGATTCGGATAAGGAGGATCGGCAGGGGCACTCTGCCTCTTTTTTGGGCCGTGCAGAGGCTTTTATTGGAGCCATGAGGGAGGCGTTACAGTTTCCGGAGGAGGTAACTAGACGTCCTGGTAAGTCGGCCCGGATGTTTCAGGAGTCGCATAGGTCGCGTTTGGCATTACCATCTCTGGATGAGCTTAATGGGGCAGTGGAGAAGGAACGCCTGTGTCCAGATAAACGTTTTCAGGGGACACGGTTTTTTGAGGCACTGTATCCGTGTTCCACGGAGTTGATTGATAATTGGATTCCTTCTCCTGAAGTGGATGTCCCTTTATCCCAGCTTAGCAAATCCTCATTACTGCCTGTTAAAGGGAAGGCGAGTCTGCAGGATCCGCTGGACAGAAAAACGGAGATGGCGGCGAAATCCATCTACGAGGCTGCGGGTCATGGATTCAGAGCGGTGCTAGGATCCATGTGTTCTTGTAAAGCTTCCCTAAGCTGGTTGGACCGTCTACGGACGGCGTGGCAGGATGGATCCCCGCTATCCGAGGTAGATGGGCTTTTCAAGTTGTTGGAGGATGCGGCCCGATATGGCAGTGATGCAGGTTTGGATACCGCGTCACTGCTGTCCAGGGCGCAATCCTCTGCGGTCACAGTCAGAAGAGCACTGTGGCTCAGACAGTGGACCGGGGACGCGGTTTCCAAGCAAGGTTTGCTATCTTTAGCTTACGAGGGTGGTCAGTTATTTGGATCTGACCTCACGGAGCTGATTGTCAAGGCAAAGGCAAAAGAAGCGGCCTTACCACAGCGAAGAACTGTGGCTTCTGCGTCGGGCAGGCCTAGTGCCGGTAGTAGTCGGCGGCCCTTTCGGTCCAGGGGACGGTCCGGTCAGCCCTCTTGGGGATCGGGTCATCCCTCTTTTTCAGGAAAAAAGGCTTCTCAGAAATCCTGCACTCCCTGGAAACAGAGCTTCCGTCAAGACAAGCGGGAAGCTGACAAAAAGCCCGCTAAGGCGGACTGACGCCAGGTTTTCACTCGAGGGCTCTCGAGTGGGGGGTCGCCTGCTCCAATTTGAATCGACTTGGGCGTCCCGCGTTTCGGACGCCTGGGTGACGCGGGTTGTGTCAGCAGGCTACTTCATAGAGTTTCTTTCTCGACCCCCGGACAGGTTTTGGCGATCTCGCATTCCGTCAGAGCCAGAGCTAGTTGCCGCTCTACGGCAGGAGGTCGATTCCCTTCTGCAGAAGGGTGTGGTGGTACCGGTTCCGCCGGAGGACCGGGGAAGAGGGTTTTATTCAAACCTCTTTGTGGTCCCCAAAAAGGAGGACAAATTTCGCCCCATTCTGGATCTCAAAAGATTGAATCGGCATGTCCGCACCCGGAAATTCCGCATGGAGTCGCTTCGCTCGGTTGTGGCGGCCCTGTCGCAGAACGACTTTTTGGTGTCAATCGACATTCGCGACGCTTATTTGCATGTTCCCGTCGGAAGGGCCCACCAACGCTTCCTTCGTTTTGCCATAGGTCAGGACCATTTCCAGTTTGTGGCCCTACCATTCGGGTTGGCCTCGGCGCCCAGAGTTTTTACAAAAATTCTGGCACCTCTCATGGCGATCCTTCGAAGACAGGGGGTTACGGTTCTTCCCTACCTGGACGACCTTTTGATTGTGGCGTCCTCAAAGGAGGAGGCGGTGACGGCTCGCAATCTATCCCTTCAGCTCCTGGAGGACTTCGGGTGGCTGGTCAATTGGAAGAAGTCGTCTCTGGAACCGTCGCAGTCAATCCTGTTTTTGGGGATGCATTTCGACACAGTACGAGCAGTGGTGTCCCTGCCTCCAGACAAGCAAGCAAGTCTTCTTCGACATGTACAGGTTATGAAGTCTTCGACAGCAATGTCCCTTCGAAGGTGTATGCGCCTTTTGGGTTTGATGGTGGCGTCAATGGAGGCACTTCCGTTTGCCCAATTTCATTCCAGGACTCTCCAAATGCTCATTCTGAACCGTTGGGATCGATCACAGGCTTCGCTGGATCGCAGTGTCATCATCTCCCACAGGGTGCGAGAGTCTCTAGAATGGTGGTTACGTCCGGAAGCGTTATCCCTGGGGAAGTCCTTCCTCCTTCCGAGGTGGTCGGTCATAACCACCGATGCCAGCCTGTCAGGCTGGGGGGGTGTCTGGAACGATCTCTGGCTTCAGGGAGTATGGTCGTCGGAAGAGTCTGTCCTGCCGATCAACATCCTGGAATTGAGGGCGATTTTCCTTTGCCTCCAACACTGGACGGTCCTTTTAAACGGTCTGCCAGTCCGAGTGCAGACAGACAACGCGACGGCGGTCGCGTATATCAACCATCAAGGTGGAACGAGGAGCTCCAGGCTCATGATGGAAGTGTCTCGGATCCTGGTATGGGCCGAGGCCAAGGTGCCAGCCATCTCTGCGATTCACATTCCGGGAGTTCAGAATATCACGGCGGACTTCCTCAGTCGCGAGAAGGTGGATCCCGGAGAATGGAGTCTTCACCCAGAAATTTTTGCACAGCTGTGCTCCCGTTGGGGAACTCCTCAAGTGGATTTGATGGCATCAAGGTTCAACACCAAGTTACCGACGTTCATGTCCAGGTACAAGGACCCGAAGGCTGTGGCGGTGGATGCTCTGGTGGCTCCGTGGGACCAATTCGAGCTAATCTATGTGTTCCCGCCGATATCCTTACTTCCTCTGGTGTTGCGTCGGATCAGACTGGAAAGAGTCCCGGCTATGTTAGTAGCCCCAGACTGGCCAAGGAGGACGTGGTTCTCGACGCTGGTGTCGCTTCTGGCTGCGCCTCCACTTCCTCTCCCTCTTCGCCCGGACCTGTTAACCCAAGGGCCCGTTCGTCATCCGGACCAGAAGTCTCTGCGTTTGACGGCGTGGCTCTTGAGACCGAAATCTTGACTCGTCAAGGTTTTTCAGTCGAAGTCATTGCCACTCTGCGAGCTGCCAGGGTTCCTGCCACTACTAGGATCTATCACAAGACTTGGGAGGCCTTCTTTTCATGGTGTTCCGGTTCTTCAAGGAACCCGAGGATTTTTTCCATTCCCAATTTGTTGGCCTTTTTGCAGTATGGCCTGGACAAGGGTTTGGCAGTTAGCACTCTGAGGGGTCAGGTTTCTGCTTTGTCCTTGCTGTTTCGGAAGGCTATCGCCTCGCGTAGGGACGTTCGTTCCTTTTTTCGCGGGGTAACCCGTCAGTTTCCGCCGCGGAAGGCGCTTGTGTCCCCTTGGCGGCTCAATCTGGTCTTGGAGGCTCTTCAACATGGGCCTTTTGAGCCTATGGACTCCGTTAGCCTTTCTTTGCTTTCTTGGAAGGTTGCCTTTTTAGTGGCAGTCACCTCTTTGAGAAGGGTTTCTGAACTGGCGGCTCTTTCTTGCTCGCCTCCTTTTCTGGAGTTTCTACTGGATCGCGTGGTGCTTCGCACACGGGGCGACTTTCTACCTAAGGTGGTGTCACAATTTCATGTTAACCAGGATATTGTGTTGCCCTCGCTCTGTCCGGAACCGAGGAATGCGAAGGAACGGGCCTTGCACTCATTGGATTTAGTGCGGGCTTTGAAGTTCTATTTGTCTATTACTCAAGGTTTTCGGAAATCGGACTCTCTGTTTGTGATTCCAGCAGGTCGTCGGCGTGGTCAACGAGCTTCCAAGGACACTATAGCTCGATGGATTCGGTCGGCCATTTTAGAGGCTTATCGACTCAAGGGCGAATCTTGTCCAATTAAGATTCGAGCTCACTCCACGAGAGCTGTGGGTTCATCGTGGGCTTTTCATCAAGGGGCCTCGGCAGCTCAACTCTGCCGGGCGGCTACCTGGCGCTCCGTCCACACTTTTACAAAGTTTTATAAGGTGGACGTCAGTGCTTCCGCTGATGCAGCCTTAGGACGTAGGGTCCTGCAGGCGGCTGTAGTTTAAGTTATCGTTAACTTGTATTTAGCGCTAGTTGCGCATTTTTTCTAGGTTGTTGGGATTCTGCCTCTGTTGGTTTTTTCCCTCCCTTAATTTTTGGACTGCTTTGGGACGTCCCACTAGTAATGACTGTGTCTCCCTTCCTTCCATCTGCTGCTGAAAGATGGATTTTGGTAAGACCTTACCTGTAAAATCCTTTTCAGCGAAGGAAGGAAGGGAGGCACAGCTCCCTCCCATGGCAGAAGTGTGTTGTTGTGTTTTCAGATGCGGCGTGACCCTTCTCTGATAGCGATTATCTGGGCTGAGGTCGGCGCGCTAAGGCTCTGTTCCAGCATTGCCAGCTCATCGCAGTGGTCAGGTCCAGTGAGTAGTACCTGGGACTGTGTGGTTTTTCTGTTATATGCATAACCTGTCTCTTGTTTTTTTCTCTGAAGTTCTTCAGAAGGGGTTATGTTGCTCCGCTGGTGATATTTGCTCTTCCTTAGCTTGTGTAGGGACTGGAGAGCTGGAGTAGGAGGAGCCCAAACTGGAGGGGCCGGACAACACTCTTTTTTAATCTGAGGTGTTCTATCCTATGTGGGCTCCACCTACCCACTAGTAATGACTGTGTCTCCCTTCCTTACCTCGCTGAAAAGGATTTTACAGGTAAGGTCTTACCAAAATC
The DNA here is from genome assembly GCF_046119375.1 of Phyllobates terribilis. Classification (NCBI taxonomy): domain Eukaryota; kingdom Metazoa; phylum Chordata; class Amphibia; order Anura; family Dendrobatidae; genus Phyllobates; species Phyllobates terribilis. The sequence continues at coordinate 200,051,708 of NW_027362763.1, forward strand.
CGTCTATATGATCTACCAATAATACATAAAACAGATACAATATATAATTGCGCTGTATATGAAGAGATAATTGTTAGAATAAAGCACATAAAGGAATCGAACCACTTGAGCTGCTACAGTATACAGTATAGTTTAATAAAGTTCTATTAGAAACTCTCTTTGCAGGAGAATTGTAGCAAAAGAGCTAAGCCCACGCGTGAGTGCAGTCACGTGTCTGGATGAGTCCGGCATGAGACATGTGGATGTGCTCATAAGTGTTTGTTAACGCAGCTAATTTTATTTCACGTCTTCAGATCCCCAGGAGAAACGGAAGGAGCCCGAGGAGTGAGGCTCCTGGTGACCTTGGATCAATATCCATCTCTTCTGATCACGTGACTCAGTATTATCAGCCTAATGAGGTGTAAGATACGCACTTTTCTCCTGTCTGGATTTTCTACATTGTGACCTAGAAGAGGCCTAGAATTTAGTCATATTCTCTATAAGTGGCAGGAAAAGGAGTTTTATTTTTAAACTCTGAATGCTTCCAAAGGCAGCTATTTGCTGATAATCCCCTAGACTGAAGCTATTCCAGCAGTACCGTAGCCACTGCCCTTATCAAATCTGTCGTTTATTTTGAGGGAATTGAATTCAAAAATCATTTTCAATTGTTCACTAAATTCTTATGTTAAAAAATATAAGTAACATTTTTTCCAGAAGGAGAAATCAGATTGTTCCACTTTCTCCATCATCTCAGGGGCTGATTAAGAGTAGCCAGGATCCCGGTCAGTTTAGAGGGTGTAGGGCCCCCCCAGCACTCAAGCTATCACATCAATGGTGCACATCTGCAAATGCAAAAAAAGACAGATAGTTATGTGCGCCGCGCAATTTTTTCCCCCAATGCTATACATAATAAGGATACTATGTAATAAGAAATGGCGCTATATATAACAAGAGGACGCTATATAATACGGGACGGAGCCGTATATAACAAAAGGGAATGCTATGTAATATGGAACGGATCGCTCAGTGCGCATCATTTAATAACCTAGTTAAACAGACAGACCACAGTAAACGACTGCCGATTGGTAATGGCTTACTGATTGGTGTTTGTTTAGTGCCACCGGTCGGTCCGTGTAAATGTACCCCTATACAGTGCCGCTATACAGAATAAATATGTACATGTAATAGCTTACCACTGACGTCACATCTAATTACAGCTTTTTTTCTTCTTCATCTTGTCAAACCTTCATGTCAATGTCCTAACACCGCAACATGGTCACTTCAGAGTTTGTCGCCCTGTTCACCGCACCCCTGAAAATAAAAAAGGTCACATGCACCCACCATTAATATATAATTAGCTTTTATGTAACACACCATTCCAAATGTAAATTGATAATCCACCACTGTGCCCCCTCTTAACTATAATTAGCCATTTCTCCCCGCCCAATATATAAATTAGTTAGCAACTGTACTCTTTCCCCCAATTCATTACTAGTCACTCTCCTGCATCTCACCACTATGGAACTCCCACTCCCCTAATACATTATAATTAAGTCCACCCAATTAATTCTATTTACATGCCCACCTCCCCCAATTCATTATCTCATGTCCTCTGTCCCACCCCCCACCCTCAATTCAGTATTTATCAGTGGCCAGACAGCATAATGTTAAAATAAAATGATTTGCAGATTATCAATTGATCAAATGAAATCAAATTGTATAATGTAGAAGTGATCATTTAATGGCTACTTATCATTGTAGTTACCTTTAAACCAAGGAAACGGCAGCCAATATTACAAAATGTGTAGAGAACAAGTCAAGATATAAACATATCCCTATCTACATCTAACCCATGATCTTTGGTTTTGGGGGAGGCATTCAGGCCAACTTCTCCAATCCCTGTTCAGAAGTATCCATTGAGAAATATTTTTCACCTTCAAGTTTGTTAGTTTCTTAATGCTGGAGGAAAAGTCAATAATTCATTTCGGTAAACCAAGCACGGAAGCTGCCAATCAACATGTCCACCTACATAGCAAAGAGTGATGTGGCTTTCTGAGCTCTTCCCAGATCCACAACGATTACCTATATCCCCCTCACCACCAGCACTTTGTGAATGTACTTACAGGAAAGGAGAGAACTGTGACAGCTGAATAGTTAGCACGGTAACTGATAATGAGCATGAAATTAGCACGTCGCCACTAGTTAAATAGATAATTAACATTTGCCACATTGAAACACAAACACATTGTTTAACCTTACACTAATCCCAAATACTGTTAAATTTACCTTTCTTTACTCTAAATATAATTATTAGCTTAAAGGGGAATTTTACGGTGTTCATGACTCTGAGAGTGGTCACACACTAGTTGGGCACCGGAAAGGCCGATTTGGACAATTTTCTGCCAACCATTAGTGCATATTCGTGATATGAATGTGTGTGACAAATGCCGGTTCATGGCTGATAAGTTGATGTGCCATGTTGTATTTTTCACTTTGTTGCCTGGTGCTGTTCGTTGGAAAGTCATTCTTACCGAACAACCGTTCTGTATTCCACTAATAGAAACCCTGACTAGTCCACAGATCAAAACAATCAGTTATTTGCCATTATTAACTTACGGCATTCGCACCCAAGGATGACAACCTTCATAGTCAGCTATAAACCATGTCTGAAATTGATAAATTATGAGCAAATAGTTTAGCCCCTTCCTGCAAAATGACATAACTGTACATCCAGATTGTAGGTGATTTCCCAAAATACAACATATATTTACGTCAGAGAGGTAGAATGGGCTCAGGAGTTGTGTCCATGCCATCTGCAGCAGGAGCAAACTCTTATACACAGCTAAACTCCTGTTGTGTATGCTGGGCCAGACTAAACTCTGATCCCAGCACATTAACCCCCTCAGATGCTGCTGTCAATAGTGACAGCGGCAAAAGTGTGGAGTTTGACAAAGGAAGATTGCTCCCTTTGTCAGCCCATAGGCACCCCGCAATGTGATCGCGGGGTGCCGATAGTTGGTAACAAGGAGGCCTATCAATGTCCTCTGTGTTTGCCATAAGCCACAGCCAATTAGATTCCACCAAGCTGTTCCAAATTGTTAAAACTCTGATAACGCACATTACAATATATGTAGTACAGTTTATTATTGATGTGATCAAAGGATCACAGGTTCAAGTCATTTTGTGGGACCAGTAAGTAATGCAGAAATGTTTTATATATATATGTATGTGTGTATATATATATATATATATATATATATATATATATACATACAGTACAGACCAAAAGTTTGGACACACCTTCTCATTTAAAGATTTTTCTGTATTTTCATGACTATGAAAATTGTACATTCACACTGAAGGCATCAAAACTATGAATTAACACATGTGGAATTATATACTTAACAAAAAAGTGTGAAGCTACTGAAAATATGTCTTATATTCTAGGTTCTTCAAAGTAGCCACCTTTTGCTTTGATGACTGCTTTGCACACTCTTGGCATTCTCTTGATGAGATTCAAGCGGTAGTCACCGGAAATGGTCTTCACTTCACAGGTGTGCCCTGTCAGGTTTAATAAGTGGGATTTCTTGCCTTATAAATGGAGTTGGAACCATCAGTTGTGTTGTGCAGAAGTCTGGTGGATACACAGCTGATAGTCCTACTGAACAGACTGTTAGAATTTGTATTATGGCAAGAAAAAAGCAGCTAAGTAAAGAAAAACGAGTGGCCATCATTACTTTAAGAAATGAAGGTCAGTCAGTGCGAAAAATTGGGCAAACTTTGAAAGTGTCCCCAAGTGCAGTTGCAAAAACCATCAAGCGCTACAAAGAAACTGGCTCACATGAGGACCGACCCAGGAAAGGAAGACCAAGAGTCACCTCTGCTTCTGAGGTTAAGTTTATCCGAGTCACCAGCCTCAGAAATCGCAGGTTAACAGCAGCTCAGATTAGAGACCAGGTCAATGCCACACAGAGTTCTAGCAGCAGACACATCTCTTGAACAACTGTTAAGAGGAGACTTTGTGCAGTAGGCCTTCATGGTAAAATAGCTGCTAGGAAACCACTGCTAAGGACAGGCAACAAGCAGAAGAGACTTGTTTGGGCTAAAGAACACAAGGAATGGACATTAGACCAGTGGAAATCTGTGCTTTGGTCTGATGAGTTCAAATTTGAGATCTTTGGTTCCAACCACCATGTCTTTGTGCGACGCAGAAAAGGTGAACGGATGGACTCTACATGCCTGGTTCCCACCGTGAAGCATGGAGGAGGAGGTGTGATGGTGTGGGGGTGCTTTGCTGGTGACACTGTTGGGGAAATATTCAAAATTGAAGGCATACTGAACCAGCATGGCTACCACAGCATCTTGCAGAGGCATGCTATTCCATCCGGTTTGCATTTAGATGGACCATCATTTATTTTTCAACAGGACAATGACCCCAAACACACCTCCAGGCTGTGTAAGGGCTATTTGACCAAGGAGTAGAGTGATGGGGTGCTACGCCAGATGACCTGGCCTCCACAGTCACCAGACCTGAACCCAATCGAGATGGTTTAGGGTGAGCTGGACCGCAGAGTGAAGGCAAAATGTTAGAACCTTGCTCTTAGGTCTTTTTTCCTTTGCTGGTCACATGACCTTGTTGGCCTATTTAATCCTGCTCCGCCCTTCTGGCTTTGCTGGACTTCATTGTATATCTACTTTCTAGCTAGCCTGTGCTCTGTATCTAACTCTGTTAGTTTGCTTGGTCTACGGACCTCTATGTTCTATCTATTTTGTTTGTTCGTCTGTCTGCTACTATTTCTGTTAGGAGGTGTCCCATATTCCTCCCAGTCCTTAGTACTTGTAGGGATTCCCTCCCCACATCTATAGGTCTCCGTACAGACTAGATTAGGACTTTAGCAGGTCTGATCGCAGGATCAGGTTCCCTGTTACATCGTAGGGATTCAGCTGAGTCCTATAGTAGGGACAGATCTCCTCTCTTTCCTTAGCTTTGGTAGCAGAACATAACAGTAAGTCCAGCCTGCAAATTCTCTAAGGAAAGATTTTTTTTGTTCCATCATGGTGTCGGTTCAGGATTTGGCTAAACACCTGCAGGGACTCTCTCTGGAAGTGGCCGAGCTCCGTCAGCACGTGAGTAACTGTCCTGGAGCATATTTCTTGGAGCCTAAGGTATGTTTGCCGGATTTATTTTTTGGTGAACATCGAGAATTTTTTTCATTTAAAAATGCTTGCTTATTGTATTTTCGTTTGAGACCCAAGTCCTCTGGGGATGAATCCCAGCGCGTAGGGTTCATAATGTCACTTTTGCGCAAAGAGCCTCAGGAGTGGGCCTTTTCTTTGCAACCTAGTGATACATGCTTCAGATCAGTGGATAGTTTTTTTTCTGCTTTAGGACTATTATATGATGATCCTGACCGTGTGGCATCAGCTGAGACTGAGTTGAGACGTTTAAAACAAGGATCAGGTAATGTGGAAAAATATTGTACTCATTTTCGTCGTTGGTCCACTCAAACAGGGTGGAACGATTCTGCTCTGAAAAGTCTATTTCTTGCTGGGCTCAGTGAAAGGGTTAAAGACCTGCTAATTGCTTATCCTACACCTGAGGATTTGCAACAGGCTATGCAATTAGCTATACGGGTGGATAGAAGACTGCGTGCTAGGGTTAATGAGAGCAAATCCTCTGCTATGTCAGTTTCTGGTTATGATAATGTGTATACTAACAGTGGTGAACCGATGGAGATTGGATCGGTGGCACCTCGCTCTCAAGAAAAAGACCGTCGTTTTTCGGAAGGCTTGTGTTTCTATTGCGGAAAATCTGGTCATTTGATTAAAGGCTGTGAGCTTCGTATGAAGAAAGAAAAAAAAATGGTCAGTCACGCCCGTATTGCCTGTTTAAATTCCAAGGGTATATTTTTAGCTGCTTCCACGATTGCGCAGGAAAAATTAATGGAATTTCGGGTGTTTGTTGATTGCGGGTCTACACTGAATGTAATTGATGGGGGATTCGTGGAAAAACTCAATTTAAAACCTGAACCTTTATCATCCCCCATTTCTGTGGTTTCTGTGGATGGCTCCCCTTTGAAGAATATTACTCTCAAGGTCAGTGAATTTCCTCTCACTATTAATGGTGTTCACCATGAGAAATTGGATTTGGTAGTGTTGAATAACTTGCCTTCTCCAGTAATATTGGGTTTGCCCTGGTTAAAATTTCACAATCCTGTACTGGATTGGTCTACCAGTGAAATTAAATCCTGGAGCCATAAATGTTATGACAAGTGTTGTAACGGGCGTATTGCAGCTTTGGATAGGGGAGAATTGCCTGTTCCTATTCAGGATTTTTGGAGAGTTTTTTCTGAGAAAGAATCGCAGGTTTTGCCTCCCCATAGAGACTATGATTGTTCTATTGAATTTGTCCCTGGAGCGACTCTTCCTAAAAGTCGTTTATTTAACCTTACTATTCCTGAGAGGAAGGCTTTGGAGGAATACATACAGACAAGTTTGGCCGCCGGTCACATTAGGCCCTCTAAGTCTCCTGTGGCGGTTGGATTTTTTTTTGTAAAAAAAAAGGACGGCGGTTTACGTCCTTGTCTGGATTTTCGTGAGATTAACAAAATTACGGTACGCAATCCTTACCCACTGCCATTGATTCCTGATCTGTTTAACCAGTTATTGGGGGCCAAGTGGTTCTCTAAAATTGACCTTAAGGGGGCATACAATCTGTTGCGCATGAAGGAGGGTGATGAATGGAAGACTGCTTTTAACACTCCTGTGGGTCATTTTGAGAATCTGGTTATGCCTTTTGGTCTTACTAATGCTCCTGCATTTTTTCAGAATCTGATTAATGACATCCTTAGACCTTTGATCGGTAAAAATGTGGTTGTGTATTTGGATGACATTTTGATTTATTCGCCAGATCTGGAGTCTCATTGGCGGAGCGTGCGTGAGGTATTACAGTTATTAATGGACAATTCGCTTTTTGCTAAGCTGGAGAAATGTGAGTTCGCTGTACAGAGAATTAGTTTTTTGGGCTACATTATCTCCAGCAAAGGTTTTGAGATGGATCCGGTTAAGGTTCAGGCTGTGCAGGAATGGCCTAGGCCTATTGGTTTGAAATCGATACAGAGGTTTTTGGGTTTCGCCAATTACTATAGAAAATTCATAAAAAAATTTTCTAGTATTGTCAAACCTCTGACTGATCTCACCAGGAAAGGTGCTGATGCGGTTCAGTGGTCTTCTGAGGCCATTGAAGCTTTTGTGTATCTCAAGGAGAGGTTCACCTCTGCTCCCATCCTTATGCAGCCTGATGTTTCTAGGCCGTTTTTGGTTGAGGTTGATGCTTCCTCTGTGGGGGTTGGCGCAGTATTGTCTCAGGATAACGGGGATGGATTACATCCCTGTGCCTTTTTTTCAAAAAAATTTTCGGAGACTGAACTGAATTACGATATTGGTAATCGGGAATTATTGGCTATTAAACTCGCATTTGAACACTGGCGCCACTTCTTGGAAGGTGCGGAATTTCCCGTTCAGGTTCTTACGGATCATAAAAATCTGATATATCTTGATGCTGCCAAGCGCCTGAATGCCCGTCAGGCTAGGTGGGCACTGTTTTTCTCGCGGTTTAATTTCTCCGTTACTTACATCCCTGGTACTAAGAATGTTAAGGCGGATGCCTTGTCTCGCAGTTTTTCTCCCATAGTCGGTGCTGAGAAAGAGGAAAACATTTTACAAGAAGGTGTTGTGATAGCTGCTTTAGACTCCGTTTTGGAAGATGAGATTCTTAAAGCTCAGGTGAATGCCCCATCTAACACTCCTCATGGGAGGTTGTTTGTGCCTGGGACCTTTAGGAGAGATTTGTTTGTTGAGTGTCACGAATCTCGGTTGGCAGGTCATCCCGGAATCTCTGAGACCAAGAGACTGGTGGGTCGCAGTTTTTGGTGGCCTGGATGGCAGAAGGAAGTCATTAAGTGGGTGCGCCAATGTACTATATGTGCTAGATCTAAGTCCTCACATACTCCTGCTGCGGGGTTGCTTTGTCCTTTGGAGGTCCCCAGTGCTCCTTGGACACATTTGGCTATGGACTTTATAACTGACCTTCCCCCCTCTGAGGGTTTTACTGTCATCTGGGTGGTCGTGGACCGTTTTAGCAAGATGTGTCACTTGGTTCCCTTCGTGAAACTGCCCTGCGCTAAAACTCTCGCTAAGGCCTTTGTCAAGGAAATTGTCAGACTTCATGGCGTTCCTACTGACATTGTTTCTGATAGGGGTCCTCAGTTCGTGGCTCGTTTTTGGCGTGCCTTTTGTGACAGGTTGGGAATTCATTTGTCGTTTTCGTCCGGATATCATCCTGAATCTAATGGCCAGACAGAAAGGAAAAACCAGGATGTTGAGCAGTTCTTGCGTTGTTTTGTGGCAGACAATCAAGAGGGGTGGTCTGAGTTTCTGCCACTTGCCGAATTTGCTCTGAACAATCATACATCTTCTTCTGCTGGTTGTTCGCCTTTTTTTTGTTGTTCTGGGAGACATCCGTCGTTTGGGTCGTTCTCCAAGTTGGGATCTGCCGTGCCTGAGGAGGAGAATTTTTCCGGTGATTTGGAAAGAGTTTGGACGGATGTGCGTGGTAATCTTCAGGAGGCCAACAGAAAATCTAAAGACTACTTTGATAGGAAACGACAGGAGGTTTTGTTCGCTGTTGGTGACATGGTTTGGTTGTCCTCTAGGAATCTGCGGTTGAGGATTCCTTCTAAGAAATTGGGTCCCAAGTTTGTAGGGCCCTTTAAGGTGCTTCAGGTTGTCAACCAATCTGCTGTTAGGTTGGAGGTTCCTACCTCCTGGAGAATTAATCCGGTCTTTCATGTCTCTCTGTTAAAAAAAGCTGTTGTGTCGGATGGTGACGCCTCTGCCTCTGTTCCTCCGGTGGTGGAGGACGGGGAATATGAAATTTCTCGCATCCTTGACTCTAGACGGTATAGAGGTAGTTTGCAGTATCTTGTGGCCTGGAAAGTTTTCGGACCCGAGGATAACTCTTGGGTGAGGTCAGATGATGTTTCCGCGTCCAGACTTATCAGAGCGTTTCACAGGAGATTTCCTGATAAGCCTGGTCCTAGGGGATCCGGAGGATCCTCTTAGAAGGGGGGGTACTGTTAGAACCTTGCTCTTAGGTCTTTTTTCCTTTGCTGGTCACATGACCTTGTTGGCCTATTTAATCCTGCTCCGCCCTTCTGGCTTTGCTGGACTTCATTGTATATCTACTTTCTAGCTAGCCTGTGCTCTGTATCTAACTCTGTTAGTTTGCTTGGTCTACGGACCTCTAGGTTCTATCTATTTTGTTTGTTCGTCTGTCTGCTACTATTTCTGTTAGGAGGTGTCCCATATTCCTCCCAGTCCTTAGTACTTGTAGGGATTCCCTCCCCACATCTATAGGTCTCCGTACAGACTAGATTAGGACTTTAGCAGGTCTGATCGCAGGATCAGGTTCCCTGTTACATCGTAGGGATTCAGCTGAGTCCTATAGTAGGGACAGATCTCCTCTCTTTCCTTAGCTTTGGTAGCAGAACATAACACAAAAGGGCCAACAAGTGCTAATCATCTCTGGGAACTCCTTCAAGATTGTTGGAAAATCATTTCCGGTGACTACCTCTTGAAGCTCATCAAGAGAATGCCAAGAGTGTGCAAAGCAGTCATCAAAGCAAAAGGTGGCTACTTTGAAGAACCTAGAATATAAGACATATTTTCAGTTGTTTCACACTTTTTTGTTAAGTATATAATTCCACATGTGTTAATTCATAGTTTTGATGCCTTCCGTGTGAATGTACAATCTTCATAGTCATGAAAATACAGAAAAATCTTTAAATGAGAGGTGTGTCCAAACTTCTGGTCTGTACTGTATATATATATATATATATATATATATATATATATATATATATATACGTGTGTGTGTATATATATATACAGTGAAGGAGATAATTATTTGATCCCTTGCTGTTTTTGTAAGTTTGCCCACTGACAAAGACATGAACAGTCTATAATTTTAAGGGTAGGTTAAGTTTAACATTGAGAGATAGAATATCCAAAAAAATCAAGAAAATCACATTGTATAAATTAGATACATTTATTTACATTTTGCAGTGAGAAATAAGTACCGTATTTTTCGAACTATAAGACGCACTAGACCATAAGACGTACCTGGGTTTTAGAGGAAGGGTACAGGAAAAAAAATGTAAGCAAAAAATGTGGTCATGATGCCCAGTTAAGGGGGAGGGAGTCTGCTGCTTACACTGTTATAGGAGTAATATCCCCCAATTCTGTACTAATAGCCCCCATCCTGGTATGCATGGCACCCCTCATCCTGGTATGCATATCACCCCTCATCCTCGTATGCATGGCACCCCCACATCATGATATGCATGGCACCCCTCATATGGGCGTGGGGAGCAGTCAATATTAATTTTCCTTTAGCAGCGGGGACAGTGTAGGCTGCAGTAGCCACTGCTGCCTTCTGTACCCCGCTCTTCCGCCGCTACCGCTCCCCCCATACCCCCACCACCCACAGCAACAAGACAGTATACTAGAAGGTTCGGACTATATGACGCACCCCCCACTTTCCTCCAACATTTTGGAGGAAAAAAGTTTGTCTTATAGTCCGAAAAATACGGTATTTGATTCCTCTGGCAAACAACACTTAATCCTTGGTGGCAAAACCCTTGTTGGCAAGCACAGCAGTCAGACGTTTTTTGTAGTTGATGATGAGGTTTGCGCACATGTCAGGAGGCTTTTTGGTCCACTCCTCTTTGCAGATCATCTCTAAATCATTATGATTTTGAGGCTGTCGCTTGGCAATTCGGAGCTTCAACTCCCTCCATAAGTTTTCTATGGGATTAAGGTCTAGAGACTGGCTAGGCCACTCCATGACCTTAATGTGCTTCTTTTTGAGCCACTCCTTTGTTGCCTTGGCTGTATGTTTTGGGTCATTGTCTTGCTGGAAGACCCAGACACGACCCATTTTTAATGTCCTGGTGGAGGGAAGGAGGTTGTTACTCAGGATTTTACGGTACATGGCTCCATCCATTTTCCCATTGATGCGGTGAAGTAGTCCTGTGCCCTTAGCAGAGAAACACCTCCAAAACATAATGTTTCCACCTCTATGCTTGACAGTGGGGACGGTGTTCTTTGGGTCCTTCTCACCCAGCGTCTTACTTATGGTTTTGTAGCCTATTCCAGCTTTGTTCAGGTCTATGATCTTGTCCCTGACATCCTTAGAAAGCTCTTTGGTCTTGCCCATGTTGTAAAGGTTAGAGTCTGACTGATTAATTGAATCTGTGGACAGGAGTCTTTTATACAGGTGACTATGTAAGACAGCTGTCTTTAATTTCCAGTAACGAGTTGATTAGGAGCGTCTAACTGGTCTGTAGGAGCCAGAACTCATAATGGTTTGTAGGGGATCAAATACTTATTTCTCACTGCAAAATGCAAATAAATTTATCTAATTTATACAATGTGATTTTCTTGATTTTTTTGGATATTCTATCTCTCAATGTTAAAATTAACCTACCCTTAAAATTATAGACTGTTCATGCCTTTGTCAGTGGGCATACAAAAACAGCAATGGATCAAATAATTATTTCCTTCACTGTATATATGTTCATCACAAAGGATTGAAATGCAAATGTTTTGCGGCTCATATTCTGATTAGGTCTGTTCATAGGCAAAGGGTGGCGTTATAGAGAAATTTATGAAAGATTGCTTGACACTGGTATTGTCGATGTTCCTTTGAGGTAACCGCCTGTACCCCTTATGTCCTTTACCCCTAAAAATTCCCCTCTTGTAACTATAAATAAAAACTATAACACTGTATTTTGAATAATTTTGGCCACAGCAAGCCCTTATTTAAACAAACATATAATGATAAATACAATTGAAAATAACAACGGTAAGGTCCTTGAAGCTCCCAAAATCTGGTGTTTGCCAAAAGAGCAACCATAAACCATAATTGCTCCCAGCCTTTACCCCACTGGCTTGGGGGCACCATAACCCAAAGGGTTCCATTGTACAGTTAAACTTCCAGGGATCCGACATTCCATTGCCATAAATCTCCCCAAAATTCACCAGATCAAAAAACATCTTTTTCTAATTGAGGAATGCATATCCTAATGGATCCCCCAGACCAATTTAGAACTAACTTTAAGGACCCCCAACCACCAAAAGTCACCATGACCCGACAAATGTCCCACATTAATCACAATCAGGAATCCTAGAACTTAAGGGCGAGCAGGACAGTTCCTAACCCCTCCTTTACGTTGCTCTTGTACCCCTTGAATTTCGATCATTTTGTTTTTTTCCCCTCTTCTCTCACCTGAATGTGCAGACACACGGACTGCATCTATGACATATAGACCATTAATACCAAGCACAGGCCTGAAAGTTTTTAGTATGCAAAAGGTTATCTGCCCTTATGTGTCGTGACTAGCACAAGTTCAGAAAAAAAGACAGAAATTATTATCGCTTTCATATATTTCTTGGATCTGGTCCGTGCTCCCACGCTGTGCCAATTATGCAGAATTAGCAGTGTAGAGAAGTAGAATTAAAATTCAGACTCATGAAGCTTTGTCCTAGTTACAAGCTAGTAAGAAATGACATAAAGTCCACGTGAATTAAATGCACTTGGTCCCCAGAAAACGCGACAATTATACGTAGTAGCTTTTCTAAAACCCTAATGCCAAAATTATAACACCTTTCAATAAGGCTGTGTTCACATGTCTAGTTGTCATCTGTTTGTAATGGATCCAGTAAAAATGGAGCAAAAACAAATGCAAAATCTAAACCAATGTCTGTTTTTTAATTAGTTTGTCTTTAAAAAAAAAAAAAAAATAGACGTATCCATTTAAAAATGGTCTTTTTGGTTTCCATTTTGCACTGTTCTCTTTGTACTAGAGGTAAATCTATTTATTTTACTCACTTATATAGCACCATTAATTCCACAGCACTTTACAGACATTGTCACCACTGTCCCCATTGGGGCTCACAATCTACATTCCCTATCAGTATGTCTTTGGAGTGTGGGAGGAAACCGGAGAACCTGGAGGAAACCCACGTAAACATGGGGAGAACATACAAATTCCTTGCATATGTTGTCCTTGGTGGGATTTAAACCCAGGACCCCAGTGCTGCAAAGCTGCAGTGCTAACCACTGAGCCACCGTTCTGCCCATGTATTTGAGCACCTTTAGTGTTCTGGGCACGTGCTGTGCTAAAAAATAGACTTTTTAACACTGACATTGCGTCAGGAGACACGTGGACAGTCCATGGATTGCGGTTTGATTATTGACCACGAAACACTGGTGTGTGAATCCAGCCTCAGGGTACTTACACATGGGGCAGAATTGCTGCAGAAAATTTCCAAAACTACAATGACTGCCACAGCAAATCCACACTATGGATAGGTCAAAATTAATTAAAAAAAAAAAACCCTCTGTAACCCATACTCTGGTTCTTCTGTGGCTTCCATTCCTTTGTCCTCAACAGGTCTCCTACTGTACAACCTGGTCTCCTCCTATGTTTTGTCTGAAGTGACCGCTGGTTGAATGCAGCCTGTGTGTTTTTTTTTATCTTTAACCTTGTAAAGTTGTTTTTTTTTTAGGATTTTCACATTTTGTTGCAGATCTATGGGTAAATCAGCAAAAATGTGGTTTGTTGTGGATTTTTCCTTCCCCCTTTGAAGTGAGAAAAATGTACAACGATCCACAATCGACCAGTAATATAAACTGACAAGAGGTGCGGACTTAAAACCCATACTGCGGGCCATAGGCTTTTTTCCACAGTGAGGATACAATTTAAGTAAAATTTTCATTTCTGCTATCATTGTCCATGCTAAATATAGCTGCGTTTTGGTCATTTGTGCTTTTAGCGGAAGGCTGGGCTTTATTTGATCCAGCGTACATTTGTTTGTTTTCGTTACCATCTGTATTCTGAAAAAAATCTTCATAGACAACGATGTCATTACATATATTTAGACATAAATGATGTCCTGGGCAAGCCAGCTCAGTGTCAGCCCTTTTGGAGCATGTTCGGGTGGAGAACACATGTGTAGGATCCTTCTTCCTGCCAAATAAAGAAATGTTCTTGATGTCAGAGCAGAGTGATTTTGCTTTGGTGCGAGCCTGAGATCTGTGGGGTTTCATCATGAGATGGGTGTTTGATGATCAGTATTTTCTTTCTAAATATGCAGAGTGCAGAGTCCAATCAAAGCCCCTGTCAATAACTGTCATCTATGATAGAGCTGCTGTTCTGCTTGACTGAATGTAGACAGTGGTCTGGAAAGCTGACGATGTGCACTGAATATTTGCTAAACTAAAGGCAATTACAGGTTGGCAGTGACAGACACACTGCGTAATAAAGAGATGTTGGCCTTTGCACGATCAAGCAACAAAATTCCGGAAAACTCCCTTTTATTTAACTCTTCAACTTCTGTGTCTGCGGATGAACTTTGGTTTCCCATGTCATATTCAATATTTGCTCTAGACTTCTTTAGGGAAGACCTTTCACTGGATTTTTACATTGTAACTGAGTACCTCTGCCGCTTCTCTACTGATTCTGGAACAGTTTCTCTTTTCTCCTGTGCCCCACCGATCCAAAGTTATACCCCTGGGTGATAAAAGTGTAAATTTTCACTTTAACAAAGTGGGTGTATACCACAGAACTTCTCTGTGAGTGGTTGCTTGTTCTCCTCTGGGGCAGAGGCCAATTAACACACAGCCACGCCTACTGAGGAATTCTATAGTATACGCCCAGTTGGTTGAAGGGATAATCTGCTACTTTATTATTTGGGGGTATAACTTTAGAAGGAAAAGGCACAGAAAAAAAAAAAAATAGTGTTCCAGTATTAGTGGAGGATCGGCAATTGGAGGAGAATGTCCTCAGTATAAATTAAAAAATCCGGTGAAAGATCCAATTTAACAACAAGAAACATAATTCTAGTTTTAATATACATTGATGAGAACTACTTCTAGAAGTGCCCTGAATCAGTATGGTAATCTTTAAATATAGCTTTAATGTTTTATATACTGTATGTATATTTGTGTATATAAATATTAAAACCAAACGGCATTTTCATCATTATATAACTTATCAATAGATGTAGGCCTCTTAATAAATTTAGTCTATCTTACTCCACTGGGCTTTTGGTCCAAGACTGACGTATGAAACAGTAGCCTTGATAAATTCCCCCTGTGGTGTTTGAGCAGAGCTACTTCTAGAAGACCTCCTGAAACGTATGTTAATCTTTGCACATAACTTTAAACCCCATTTTTGGCAATCCAGTAAATAAAATTTATCTCAGTTATAAACTCATGTAGAATTCAGCTACAATGCATCACAGTTTTCTGGCGTGCATTATAGTAAATTTGCTGCAATGTGATTGACCTCTTTTGATAAACATTTATGTTAGAAACTGATGATCCTTGCATAAAATTACAAATATCCATTGCTCCGTCTTCTGCAACTTTTTGAAACCAGAAATATGAATGGCATTAAGAAATGATAAATTCTTCCCCCGTGTCTGCACAAAGGATATGTGCTAATTTAAATGGTTATTCTCAAAAAACAAGTTATCATCTATACATGTGATAGTAGATCACTTGCAGATCTCTTGGGATCCAACTACTTGGATGACAGCAATTCAGAGATCTTGACTCTGACACCCAAGAACAGGCTTGTCCTAAATGGTGCAAAGGTGCGCACGCTTGATTTTTGCTTCTTTCATCGTCTATGGGCCTGCTAGAAATAGCGGAGTGCTGTATTTTCCGTCAGTCCAATAGACAATAAATGAAGCAGAGGCGGAGCATGCACACCTCCGCTCCATTTAGGGCAGGGCTGGACATCTCTGTTCTTGGGTTTCCAGAGCCTCCGACCTTGGGATATCTGGAGATCCTAGTGGTCAGACCCTCAGCTATCAGCAACTTATCTCCTACCCAAAAGATAACTTGTTTTTTTGGCAAACCAAACATTTGTCTTTTCCATAGTCAGGAGATTCACAAACAGATTTTTGTGGATACATACAAGATCAATGGATGAGAATTAGAGTACTGGTTAACCTCTAAATTTTGCTTAAAGCCTTGTGAAAATTATATAACCATTATTTCCTTCTATACTGACTGGAGTGCATTAAAGAAAAAGCTGTACTAGACAAGTCCTCCGATAGACTAGATAAGCCTGCCCAGTGCTTATTTATTCAAATTTATGTATACTGTACTGAAACCCATTAAACACACCTATTTATCAAAACCAGGGGTGTAGCTAGTAACTAAGCTTGAGAAAGTAACTGAATTGTTGCCTTGGGTGAACGAAAGCCTAGTTATGAGGGCTCGTGCACATGCCCGTATTTACGGTCCGAGTGCTATCTGTTAAAAAAAGCTGGATCACACTCGGACCAACGTTATTCAAAGTGACAGTGCAGATGAACAATTTTTTCACTGACTGAACCTGCTTGAGAAAAAAACTGCAGCATGCACAATTTTCACCTGAAAATCAGATGAGACTCAGCCATTCAAATCTATGGGTGTGGGGAAAAAAATCGGATGCCATACAGAGCCAAAGCATGGTATACGATTTTTATGGATACATTGCAATTCTGTAACATAAAAAAACATAAATGGTCCTGTAAATGATGAATAGCTGCTGAGTAGAAAAACAGATTGTATATGGACTGCACATGTGTAAGAGGAGGTGACAATAATCCTAAACCCCAGCGCTGTGCGTCTTTGGTACGAGAAGACTACCACCTACCATCCCAACTGGACCATGTGGACCCAACCGGAAGAGGAAGAGTTGCAGGGAGGATGAGTTTGGATGTAACACCTAGTCAGGTGCCATTGGTGATGGGATATTTTTTAAGTATAAAAAATCTGCGCGCAAAACTGGAGCAGGTTTTGCCACTAGGAAGGAGAGCGGACCAGACGTGTCCAGGGGAAGATGCTGCAGCCAGGGTGACAAGTTGTAGTAAGGAGTGTGCGCCAGCGAGCACGGCATGGTCAAGGCCCGATGACCCAATTTACGCCAGTCAAGTCCAGAATTCCAACTACACCAGTCAAGGCCCGAATCCCAGATGTGCGCCGGTCAAGACCCAGAGGCCAGACGACACCAGACAGTAGCCGGAGCCCAGCCCTCATCACTTCGGACTTGAGAGACACCTGCTGGCAGTCAAGCACCAAAGATCTGTGAGCAGACTTCACACAAAAGAGGACGCCTGTGGTGGTGAACAGCCGACACAAGTGAGCCGGGCCATCGCTTCCAGCACTGACGTACGGTACAGGGGTTGGTCTGGGCTAGGACAGTGTTGGTGTCAATTGAAGCGAAGGAGACCCAACGTGCTTTGATAGACTTTGTCAGGAGGACTTGTGGCCTAACTGGAAGAACTGGCAACCCCCGCTAGGGCCATTGTTTTAGGAGGAGTCAGCACAGTAGCTCCCATGGGAACAGGTGTATCACCCCTGTTAGAGTTCACTTTAAACGTTAGGGAAGTATCTTAGGGATTATGCTTATGTCCCTCTAAGACTCAAATGTTCCGTATTGTATCATTTACTTGTGATTATTCTGTTTCATACTATTTAACTGTTTTCATAACTACAGCAAGTTCATGTCATATTGTGACGATCACAGCCCTCACCCTGGGAAGTGGGGTTACTCGGAGCCGGGCCTCTTGCTGGTGTTAAGGGGATGCAGTCGTGGCCTAGACCCGTTCCGTGCCCAGGGTGGTCACATTAAAAAGATGTAATGGGCTTTCAGGGTTGAGTGGTATTTCGACTATGCCACCTGTGGTGTCCGGTGATGGCCACCAGCGCTGCAGCAGTCCTCTGAGGCGGGATGTAGTGGCAGCTTCAGATGGTGCTACTCCCCACAGGCAGAGCAGGGCCTCAGGGCAGAGACTACGATGGAGGGAGTTGTAGTGTAGGAAGTCAGGTGCTGCGCTGTGCGGTGCAGAAATAAAGAGTCCGGAGGCCATAGGGGTTGACTTCCAGTGTTTTTACTCAAGGTAGAGAGTGCAGCTGCAAGGCTTCTCCCTGCTCCTCACGGAGTTCTGCGGTCACCAGGAACGGGGTCCGACAACCTCCGAGTGATTCAGGTGCTTAATCAGGACCCCGCACCAGAGTGTTCCTAGACTTTTCCCACTAGGCCCTCTCCTGTCCGTGTGTGTTGCGTGTACTAAGGCTGGGTCTCCCTCTGGACTATGCACAGAACAAGGGTACGGGTGGCGACTCCGCTCCGTCCGTTACCCGGTGGGATCCACTGAGCCTCCGGGCTTCTCTGACTAAGACTTGAAGTGACGGAGGCCCCTTTTGCAGCAGGACTCCCTCTGAATAGGCCAGAATAGTGAGGACAGGTGGCGTAAGCCGCTCCGTCTGCATCCTCCTGGGATCCTTTTGCGGTGGAGCTACACTCCTAAGCTCCCAGCCTTCGTGGGCATGGTCCTTGACCGGGTTGAGACATACGTTAACTCCAACCTGCCCCTCGACCCAAGGCCAGAGTACGAGGGCCGTGTCTCCACCCGCTGCAGGTTCACCCAGAATCCACGTTCAGGGATGGAGATCACAATCAAAAGACCATGAGCCCAAGATGGCTGTTTATTAAATATGAATTTTGTGGTGTAACCTAAATGTGCGTCCTCCACCCTCACCCACTACTAGGTTCCCCCTATCTTTGGTTCCCCCCCATCTCCTCTATCCCGGCTGGGGCAGCACCCTGGTGCCTTAAAGCCCCCCTCAGGACAGGAGTGGTGTAGTGTTGAATGGTGAAGTAGGGTCCTGAGAAGTGCTCCATCCTTACCTGGAAGAGGAGATGCCACACCTCTAGCTGAGGTGCAGTACCCCTGTGGCGACTGAACCCTGAGGGGCGCCACAGTATCAGAGGAAATAAATAGTTCATTGGCTGTTCCCACCTCGTGTCCATCTGCGTGTTGCATCCGGTCACCTATTTTACACGTGGATGAGGCCACATTCACACGTTCAGTATTTGGTCAGTATTTTACCTCAGTATTTGTAAGCCAAAACCAGGAGTGGGTGATAAATACAGAAGTGGTGACGTGCTTCGATTATACTTTTCCTCTGATTGTTCCACTCCTGATTTTGGCTTACAAATACTGTGGTAAAATACTGACCAAATACTGAACATGTGACTATGGCCTGACAATTGAGAAAAAAAATTATCCCACTTTTCTGGATGCAACTCTGAACGATTTTTTAAATGTTGTGTGACCCTCGCCTAACTCTGACTGTAACTATAATAGTTGAGATAGCCCTATATACTGGTATGTGCTCCATTAATGATGCATAGATTGGTGAGATGTATTTTTCACTAAACATGAAATAAGTAGATGACACAATCATCTGATATCTGAAAGGATAAAGGTGTAGGTATTGCCTCCAAGATCAAAAAGGCCAAGAATGAGACTTTTCAAAGAGAATCTGTCACTTGATTCATGCTGCACAAACAGGGTCGGACTGGCCTGGCGGGGTACCGGTGGAATACCCGGTGGGCTCCAGAGAAAAAAGGAGAGGAAGAGGAAAAAAACAACCCTGAACCAGACCTCAGTCACAGGGCAATAAAACTTTCACACTCCTTATCTATGAACTGCTAAAACTGTTCATCTCTCTCCAACAGTAATAGTTCTGCTTTACGTCACCTGTCTCATCTATTGTATTATTTCTGTATCCTATTGTGTATAAACATGTGACTTTTCAGATTTTGTGTTATACTATGCCTGATGAAGAGGCCTGAGTAGTCTAGAAAGCTTGCAACTTGTTACCATCTTTACAGTTAGCCATTAAAAGGTATCAACCACTGAGGACTCTCAAAAAGAAAAAAATAAATATTTTTTTTTAGGGACACCGGCAATTTAAAAGCGCGGGAGGCAGGGGCACGCGCATGCACGCTGACCTGACCCGCCGCAATGACCATGGCCGGCGTCACCACCCGCCAATTTTTTTTAATGTACGCAGCATTGCATGGGGCCAAATACCGTATGCAGCGTTCCATGGGGCCAAATACCGTCTGCAGCATGCCATGGGGCCAAATACTGTATGCAGCATTCCATGGGGCCAAATACCATCTGCAGCATTCCATGGGGCCAAATTCCGTCTGCAGCATTCCATGGGGCCAAATACCGTCTGCAGCACTCCATGGGGCCATATACCGTCTGCAGCATTCCATGGGGCCATATACCGTCTGCAGCATTCCATGGCGCCAAATATCGTATGCAGCATTCCATGGCGCCAAATATCGTATGCAGCATGCCATGGCGCAAAAATACCATATGCAGCATTCCATGGGGCCAAATACCATATGCAGCATTGCATGGGGTCAATATATACCGTCTGCAGCATTACATGGGGCCCATTATACACTGAATGCAGCATTACATGGTGCCCATTATACACCATCTGCAGCATTACATGGGGCCCATTATACACCGTCTGCAGCATTACATGGAGCCCATTATACACCGTCTGCAGCATTACATGGGGCCCATTATACACCGTCTGCAGCATTACATGGGGCCCATTATACACCGTCTGGAGCATAAGGCCACAGCCCCACTATCAGTATTTGGTCAGTATTCGATCAGTATTTTTGCTCACTAGTGGGAGCCAAAACCAGGTGAGGAACAATCAGAGAAAAGGTATAATAGAAACAAGTGCACCAATTCTGCATTTATCACCCACTCCTGGTTTTGGCTCCCACTCCTGAGAAAAAATACTGGCCTTACATGGGGCCCATTATACGCTATCTGCAGCATTTCATGGGGCCCATTATACACTATCTGCAGCATTACATGGGGCCCATTATACACCATCTGCAGCATTACATCGGGCCCATTATACCTTATCTGCAGCATTACATGGGGCCCATTTACACTATCTGCAGCATTTCATGGGGCCCATTATACACCGTCTGCAGCATTACATCGTGCCCATTATATACTATCTGCAGCATTACATGGGGCCCATTTACACTATCTGCAGCATTACATGGGGCCCATTATACACCGTCTGCAGAATTACATGGGGCCCATAATTCTGTATGGAGGACCATGTGGAGCCCATAATTCTGTATGGAGGACTATGTGGGGCCCATAATTCTGTATGGAGGACTATGTGGGGCCCATAATTCTGTATGGAGGACTATGTGGGGCCCATAATTCTGTATGGAGGACTATGTGGGGCCCATAATTCTGTATGGAGGACCATGTGGGGCCCATAATTCAGTATGGAGATGGTCACTATATTACCTGTATATACCTGTATTACAGCATATACAGGTACTCTGCATATGCTGTAATGTCACTGGTGATCACTGTATTACCTGTACACTTAAACTATATACAGAGTTCCTGTGTATAATGTCACCAGTGGTAATATTAGTGTTATTAGTATTGTGTTTTTTATTAATGATCAGTATTGTATTATTCGGTCACACTGTGGTGGTAATATGTAATCTGGTCATGGGGTGGCGGAATTTGTTCTTGTATGTGGTATTATTCGGTCACTATGTGGTGGTAATATGTGGTCTGGTCATAGTGTGATGGTATTTGTTCCTTGTATGTGGTATTGTTCGGTCACTATGTGGTGGTAATATGTGGTCTGGTCATGGTGTGACGGTATTTGTTCCTTGTATGTGGTATTATTCGGTCACTATGTGGTGGTAATATGTGGTCTGGTCATGGTGTGGCGGTATTTGTTCCTTGTATGTGGTATTATTCAGTCACTATGTGGTGGTAATATGTAGTCTGGTCACGGTGTGGTATTATTTATCCCTTGTATGTGGTGGTATTGGTCTTGGTATAGTGTATTGTGTTGTGTATGGCGGCCATTTGTTCTCTCTGATATCAATAAGGGGAAGATTCTTGATTTCCAATAGAGATTAAATACTTGGATGTTTAACCCCTCCCTGTCCTGTGACTATTACACAGTAGAAAATATGCACTTACAGTATTTCACATCCGTATTTGTAAGCTAAAACCAGGAGTGGGTGATAAATACAGAAGTGGTGACGAGTTCCTATTATACTTTTCCTCTGATTGTTCCACTCCGGGTTTTGGCTTACAAACACTAATGTAAAATACTAACTAAATACTGAACTTGTGAACGTGGCCAAAGGATAAGTGATAAGTTTTTGATTGGAGGGGGTCTGACTGCTGGGACCTGCACCGATCTGCAGAATGTGGAGCTTTTATCCCCATTAGTATGGAGCATCATGTACGACTCGACCACTGATCCATTCATTCCCTCAGTGGCTGCACTTGGCTTTTTCTGGAAGCCCCAAAGAGAATGAATAGAGTTGAGGTCAGGCATCCCATCTGCCGCTCTATTTTAAAATGGAGATAAAAGTTCCTCATTCTTCCGATCGGTGCGGTTTCCAATGCTCGGATTCCACTGATCAATAAGTTGTCACCTACATAACCTGCGGATCGGTGATGACTTGTTTTCATCAAATAACCCTTAATTGCAAACTACCGTAATTGTACATCAAAGTTATGGTGGCGCACAGTAGATGTGCAGGAGCCGCCTGTGATTTACAGTCGACGCTCCACTATAACGGAGATAACGGCTATCAGGTATTTGCATATAGCTGTAGGGTGGACCCCTAGAGTCAATTCCCCCTGTGGGCCCCAGACACCCCAGTCCGACCCTGTGCACAAACCACAGGCAGCATAAATACGAGCCTGGCTGCAGGATTGTAACCATATATGTTGTTATCTGAAATGCTCAGACGTTTGAGAGAAAACAGAGTTTGAAGAGCCAACCGGGACTGTAGGGAGAGACCTGACTGGTCTGGCGCCAGTGCCGGATGGTTTATCCTCTCACTGTTCTAGTTGATTGACAGGTCTTTCCCTTTTCCCTATAAACACACCTGGATAAGAACAAGGGGGCCACGCTGGACTAGTCAGGTCTCTCCCTACAGACCCTGGTCAACTCTTCAAACTATGTTTTCTTTGAAACCCGCGGAACGTTTCACAGAAAACATGCCCGACTGCAGTCGGTCAGCCAGGCTCAGGGCTCAGGTTCATGGTTCTTGTGGATTGGGCAGAATGAATGAAGTGCCAGGCTTTTTTTTTTTAAGAAAAGTGAGATTTGCATGTTCAAGACTCTGAAATTTTTCTCGTGGTATACATTGGATGATATAGAAAGCAAAAAAGGAATATTGTGTGAAGCTTCGGCATGATGACCATAATTTCTTCTGGCATTGCTAGACATGGTTTGCATTTCTATCATCAGATATCACCATGATATAATATTACTGAACTTCTAAGACACAGATATCACCATGATATAATATTACTGAACTTCTAAGACATTTCCAAGCCTTTCCATATTTACATGAACGTTCTACATTTCCCAGATAGGATTGTCTTATTAAGAGTTAATGTAATCCCTTCCATTCACTGTCCGGTTACACTGTTTGCTTCAGTAGTCCAGGGACTTTCACGCACTGTGATGCTTGTTGGCTGGAAGACATGAGATTTGGCTGGCAGAAGAGTAGCAGAAAGTATTCTTGGAACAGATTATGTCACTCCAGGGCAGATGTGAGCTACATTGTAGCAGACTCCGTGTGTGGCATGTGGGCAGCGCAGCACACAATATGTTCTGTTATTTCTACTAAGCCCCTCGCTTTAGGATGCGTGGGTGGACTTCCACTTTAAAAGACTAAAATACTGAAAATCTGTCCCCCCCTCCTTACCCCCTTTTCGCTACATGCCCAGTCCATCTGCCGCCATCATTTATGAAGTTAGGAACTGAATAATGTAGATCTGGTATTTTCCTTCTGTCATTATATTGGGCTTATTAATAATCACTGGGCTGTGGATATAACTGGAACATCGTGGGGTATCCCGACGTCAATCCAGATAATGAGGAGTGTCACTGTGAAAAAAAAGCCATTGTGAGTCCGTAATGATAAATTCACCAAAAGGCAATAAAAGCTACATACATACAGGCTTTCCGGTCAGAAACTTTGTAAAGTTTAAGAACCCCTGTGACAGCTATAATGGTGGCCATATTAGTTGTCACACCGCTTTCTGAGAAAGTGATAATAATAACACTTTTCACAACTTAACTCACAAAAGTATAGCTGTAGGGGGTGCAGAAGTAGTAGCAGCACATGGACCCTGATGTTTGAGGTGGTCCAAAACCCCCTCTACAACTTAAAGTGAATCTGCCACCAGGTTTTGTCAATCTCAGAGTAGCATGATGTCACTGATTCCAGCGATGTGTCACTTACTGGGCTGCATAGTGTATTTTGGTTAAAATCACGGTTTATCAGCAGGAGATTATCACTAGAGGACAAGTAAACCTGCTGCCAGGTAGTCAAGCATATTCATGAGCTATGTATAAGCCTGCCCCCACCACTGATTGGCTGCTTTCTGTGTACACTGTGCATAGACAAAAAGCTGCTAATCAGCGGTGTGGGCGGGGTTATTCAGAGCTCAGCATTCAGAGAACTGGTAGATCTGCAGCAGATAAAACTGTGATTTTATCAAATCTAAAGCAAGGAACCCAGTAAGTGATGTATCGCTGGAATCAGGGTCTCTGCCCTTACATCATGTTGCTCTAAGATGGGGTAGAAAAAACTTATTGACTTAGTGACAAATTCCCTTTAAGGAAACTCCAGTATGAAGATTTATAGAACAAATACAATCTCTGTGTTCTGAATGAATTAGAAAATTTGCAGAGGGACATGATGTATCTGTTAGGTCTTGCTCACACAGTGCAGAATTACTAGAGAAAAGTGAAGCTGGATACCCCAATAATAGTCATAAAGTCACAAAAGCCAGTCATACACATTAGATGGCTGTCGGCCGAACAATGCTTCAGCCGATCGTTCAGCTGATAGCCATCTTAGCCCACTCTTCCATACACAGGAGCACTCATTTTGCCGAGTACTCCTGTGTTCGCTATGAGAAAGCCACCGACTGACACATTGGCCTTCGGCTTATCTCTTAGAGAACAATGCAATCGGCAGTACAAAATCGTACATACGTGATCTCCCTCAACCATAAGTCAGCCTGAGCCCCCATAAACATTAGACTAGACTGTTGGCCAAACCTGGCAATATTGGTGGATTTGGCCAACATTAGTCTAATATTTATGCGGGCCTTTGTAGCATCTGCGTCTCTGCCCCCTGCCAGACAGAGACGCCGTCCCTCTCACCTCCTCAATCCCCGCTCGGCGTCCTCCAGCGCTCCTCTTCCTGCTGCTGCCGTCCTAAGGAGTCCCTGGCCAATTGCCGGAGGACCTCCCATATATAAGGCACCTCCTCCAAAATGGAGGTGCCCGAGCAACAGTTGTCGCACAGTATACTTACCTATGCTTCAGCCCTCAGGTCCCACTGCTAGCCTGACTAGTCCTGCCTGTTACCTGCCTGTTACCTGCCAGCCCGCTACCAGGAAGCACCTGCCTGTTACCTGCCTGTTACCTGCCGTGCCAGCCACCCCGCTTACCTGGAAGCACCTGCCTGTTACCTGCCTGTCACCTGCCGTGCCTTCCAGCCCCCTTACCTGGAAGCACCCGCCGTCACTTGCCGTGACCACCTGCCGAGCCTCCCCGGAGGCTCCTGCCGCCACTTGCCGTGACCATCTGCCAGCCTACCTAGAGACTCCTGCCGTCACCTGCCGTGACCACCTGCCAGCCTACCTAGAGACTCCTGCCGTCACCTGCCGTGTCTACCTGATAGCCTACCTGGAGGCTTCTGCTCGCCAGCCTGCCTGCTGTGCCCATCTGCAATTCCGGTCAGTCCCTGCCATCTGTACCGTGGGAGTCACCTGCTCCCTTAAAAGGTCGCCCCCAGAGTAGCACCTGGTCCCTCTGCTCGGTCCCTCCCTGGTCACGGAGTCGTTAGCCGCCGTACGACCAGGGTCCGTCCGAGTTGATACTTAGTTACGCCCCTCTGGGTCCCTCCTTGCACCGCAGCACAGAGGTTCCATCTCCTGGACCCGTGACAGCCTTTATAGAAAGTGACCTCCACTAGAGGATTCAGCCTGGTTGATCGCGGGGTAGCCTAAATCAAAAGAGGGGTTGTTTTGTCTTGTTTTGTCTCGAGAAAGTCCCTAGTTAGTTATCCATTACATATATATGCACTGTATGTTTAAACCTCTGTAAAGAAAGAAAAAAAGCCCCCAAAAATTATTTACCTTTTATAAAAAGCCATATATATATAGACATGGTCCCCTTGAAATTGTTCCAGAAAATGAAGTATGTCTCCCAGAAATTTATTGCAATTACACATGTTTTGTTATATACATGTTTATTTCCTTTGTGTGTATTGGAACAACATGAAAAACGATAAAAAAGGCATTTGGACATAATTTCACATAGAACCCCAAATATGGGCAGGACAAAATTGTTGACCTTTTCCAAAATTGTGGGTAAACAACTTTGTTTCAAGCATGTGATGCTCGTTAAAACTCACCTGTGGCAAGTAACAGGTGTGGGCAATATGAAAATCACACCTGAAACCAGATAAAAAGGGGAGAAGATGACTGAGTGTTTGCATTGTGTGTCTCTGTGTGCCACTCTGTGTGCCAAGGAGAACAGAAAGATGAGAAGAGAACTGTCTGAGGACTTGAGAACCAAAATTGTTGAACAATATCAACAATCTCAAAGTTACAAGTCCATCTCCAGAGATGTTGATGTTCCTTTGTCCACGGTGCGAAACATAATCCAGAAGTTTACAATCCATGGCAATGTAGCTAATCTCCCTGGACATTGACAGCAGAGAAAAATTGATGAATGGTTGCAACGCAGAATAGTCCGGATGGTGGATAAGCAGCACCAATCAAGTTCCAAAGAAATTGATCCTGTCCTCCAGACTCAGGGTGTATCAGTGTCAGCACAAATTATCCGTCGACATTTGAATGAAATTAAACACTATGGCAGGAGACCCAGGAAGACCCCACTGCTGACTCAGAGACATAAAAAAGTCTACACTGCAGTTTGCCCAAATGTACGTGAATAAGCCAAAATCCTTCTGGCAAAGCGTCTTGTGGAAAGATGAGACCAAGATAGAACTTTTTGGTAAACAATATCATTATACTATTTACCAAAAACAGAATCAGGCCTACAAAGAAAAGAACACAGTACCTACAGTCAAATATGATGGAGGTTCAAAGATGTTTTGTGGTGTTTTGCTGCCTCTGGCATTGGGTGCCTTGATTGTGTGCAAGGCATCATAAAATCTGAAGATTACCAAAGGATTTTGGATCGCAATGTAGTCCTAGGTCATGAGTCTTCCAGCAGGAGAGTGATCCCAAACATACTTCCATAAGCACCCAGAAATGAATGAAAACAAAGCGCTGGAGAGTCCTGAAGTGGCCAGCAATGAGTCTGAATCTAAATCCCATTGAACACCTGTGGAGAGATCTTAAAAATGTTGTTGGGAGAAGGCACCCTTCAAATATGAGAGACGTGGAGCAGATTGCAAAAGAAGAGTGGTCCAAAATTCCAGTTGAAATATTTTGTCAATTGTTTTCATATAAATAATCTGTATTTAAATACACAGCTAATAAAACAAGATTAATCATTCACAATGGGTGATATCACAGTTGACTCTTTCCCTCGCGGCTTGATGACCTTTGCAGAAGCTCATTAAAGGTTTCAGTACAAAAAATAGTGTCTGACTCAGTCTATTGCTGCTTAAATACATATGGTTTTTCCAAAAGAATATTAACGCCGGGGTCACATTAGCGTATAGCATCCGATGCAAGAGCATCGGATACGATATGCTAATGACACTCAGGTCAAACTCTGCTGAGAGCATGAGCCAAGTGTCAGTTTTCTGATCTCCGATCTTCTTGCATGAGTGAATCGCAACACAGGTGCAGAGGAGACAGAGAAATTTATTTCTCCATTGCCGGCATCCACGGTAATCGCACTGCACTCGGACGACATCCGAGTGCAGTTCAATGTTTCATACGCACCCTTAGACTTGTATGGGCGAGTGCGATCCGATTGT
The DNA here is from genome assembly GCF_046119375.1 of Phyllobates terribilis. Lineage (NCBI taxonomy): Eukaryota > Metazoa > Chordata > Amphibia > Anura > Dendrobatidae > Phyllobates > Phyllobates terribilis. The sequence goes on from NW_027362763.1 coordinate 200,079,679, forward strand.
CGGATGCAGTCGCAGCTTGCTGCCATTGTTCTCTCATACCGAGTTGGCGTGAAAAAATAATCACAGATCTGAACTGCCCCATAGAATAACACTGGTCCAAGTGCTATGCGATGTTTTATCACATGACACTCGGCCATGTTATACACTCGTGTAAGCGAGCCCTTAATATGAGTCCAGAAGAGCCTCAGTGGTAGTGTGAAAATTGCAAGATTATTATTTTTTAATACAAATTGTGATATGAAAATAGGGAGGGGGGGGGTTCATCAAATAAAATATCTTTACCCTGCGTCAAATCCCTGTACTTCTTGTAAGTTATTTTTCCTGAGGAAAATAGCTTCAGACTGTTTGGGACATCTGGAAGAATGAAGAAAAGGTGAGCGCTACCATGAGTCCTGTGTCATGCCAGCAATAAAGCATCCTGACACCATCCATTTGTGGGATTGCTTTCGTCCAGGGACATGGGCTCACTCACAATTTTGCCTAAAAACAATATAATGAATAAAGATGGGATCTAAATATCTTCCAAGAACAACTTTTTCCAATGATCCAAAAACAATTTGGTGATGAACAATTCTCCAGTAAAAGTGATAACTATGTGGCTCGGTGAACAAAACATTGAAATTGTGGGTCTGTGGCCAGCAAACTCAATCTCATGAGGATTTGTGGGCAATCGTGAAAAAAGAGGACAAACAAAAATACAAAAATTGTGATGAACTCCAAGCACTGATTAGACAAGAATTAGTTGTCATCAGTCAGGAGCTGATATCCAGCTGCCAGGGTGAAGGGCAGAAATCCTGAAAAATAAGGGTCTACACTGTAAAGATTGTGAGCCCTTGCGGGCAGGGTCCTCTCTCCTCCTGTACCAGTCGGTGACTTGTTTTTTTTTTCAAACTATTGTACTTGTTGTCTGCTACGTAAACCCCTTTTTCACATGTAAAGCGCCATAGAATTAATGGCACAATAATAATAAATAATAATAATAATAATAATATTGGGTATTTGCATGGACCTGATGTACTTATCAATAAAATTATAAAAACCTATGAAATGCTTATAATTGTACCATATAAGTGAAATATAGCAATAGGATTTGGAATCAGTTCTTTTAATATGAAGGTCCATATAAAAGATCCTGATGATTCTTTTGGGGGAGGGGATGAAACCATGATGACTGGTGAGAGCACAACAGATGAGGCTACAAAGGTATCTGCTGTGGAGCGTGACAGTGATGGAGCGGCACATGCTGCTGTCTGTCACCGCACTGACGCTTTCTCTGGAATTTATTCCTAATTAGCCTTAATGGCAATCTGAAAGGTTTCCATTTCTCTTCCCGGATTTCAGAATGCAAATATTATCCCCAAGATGCAGTGTGCATCCTAATCACTCCAGGGCTTTGGAGCCATTACTACAATAAATACATACTTATTTGACTAATATGCCATTTCATTATGTTTTTACCTTAAGTGCGATGCATTAACAGACCATTCAACACTCTCACAATCTACACAGTCTAAAGAGGTAGGAGGTAATGCTTCATTATTATTCCCACAGAGGGCTTTACGCTAACGTTCAGAGGGAATTGTGCTCAGGCAAGTTATTTTAAGTTAATTGTCCAATCACACTTATTATAAAGGCTCATCTTAACCACTGTCAGATTATCATGTACTAAATGCTGGGACAGGATCCTACAGTATCCCAGTGGGAAATGTCTCTTTTTTACGTGAGGTGTAAGTTAAATCTTATGTGGTCTACTGTATATATTATATAGTAGGGATAGTATTATGAGCAGAACTACCATACGGAAATTACATCAATGGTCAAACGCCCATGATCAGGTGGGAACGGGAACAACTTGGTCAAATACATCTTATTAACCAAAATCAAGTATATACGTGCGTGCATATATTATAGGGGTTAGTAAGAGGCATGCCACCTTTAAGGGGTTGTCTCATGGTGTCTTCAGGAGTGATGACTGATTGATAGTTTAACCAATGAACCTGTGGGCTGAAGTGTGCACTTACTGATTTTGAGGAGGAGCCCAGGTCTGAGGCTGACAGATCCAGCGATATGGCCAGGTTCAGAGCAGCGCATGCAAGCTGCATAGAAAAGAGTTTGTAAATGCGGTGCTCCTTGTCTAAAGGAACAGCCACCTCTGATAGACTGCGGAGGCAGCCGGTAACCTTGCTAGCTGTAAACTATGGAATTAAAAATCCTCTCCTTACTTGAGAATGGAGAGGATTTTTAATAAGACGTAATTACAGGTCACTGCCCAGTCGCCTATAGTTAGTATGAAACTGGACAGGTACCACTCTACCTATTAAAAAGTGTTACTTCTCTTCTGTACTAACCATTTCTCGAAATCAGGTCTCTATAATCCTTCCACTCATGAGGTCTGCCTAATGATACTATAAAGGTATTTTGAGCTTCACTTTGAGTATCAGCAAAAATGCAAACATTGAGCTCAATGCAGGAAAGAGAGTCCAACATCCAAAACTTTGGACTCCTTTCATCTTTTTTCCAATGGTATCAATACTTTTATCTGGACACAATAGTGTAATCTATCAGTGCCTAATATCAACAGACCTGAGCTGCAGGGATATAAAAACGCCTTTACGCTGGTTATATTTTATGGAATTTCCGTAATATATTCAGTAGCTATTTGTCTCCTCAATCCCAAAAAATTGAAAGTGTAATCTTAAAGTGTAACCGTCAATTTAATTTTTACTTAATAAATCAATAGTACACGTGAAAATAAGCAATTGTGTAATATATCTTAGAGAAATCTGCTTTTTTTCTCTGTCAAAATTGATCAGCGATTATCAAAATTCTCAATTCTGAGGTAAAATCTGTATTCAGTGAAGACAGACTCTCCTGTTACTGCCTCTACCTCTACTTCTCTACTCTGCTCCCTCCTCTCCCTTCAATCTAGAAAGAATCTCATCACTAGTAATTGTCATCTCCTACCTCAGTAATGGGAAAGTCTTCACTGAATACAGATTTTACCTCAGAATTGAGACCTTTGATAATCACTGATCAATTCTGACAGAGAAAGAAGCGGATTTCTCTGATAAGACATAATACAAAGTTGTTTATTCTTATGTGTACTAATGATTTATCAAATAAAAATGAAAACAATGGTTACTCTTTAACCCCTTCACGGCATGCGCAGGCGGTGCGGGAAGTGCGTTCCTACAAACCGGCGTACATGTACGGCACAGCTATTTCTGGTCACCGCTCTGCATCGCACGGTGACTGAGTTAAAGGGAATGTGTCACCCCCTGGGCGATATCAGACCTCTACTGTGGCCATACAGGGTATAGAAAAGTAAATCTATACTTACCTGTATGGCCCATAGCAGAGGTCTGATTGCAGAGAAATCTGGTTTTATAAAGTCTGTTTTCCAGAGGCTTGGAGTCCGGGGACCATGCATCCAACATGGTGTCCGATCTCAATTCCAGCCAATTTTGCCTTGAAAAAGGCAAATGGCGCTACTTCCCTTCCGAGCCCTGGCGTGCGCTCAAACAGTAGTTTTTCCCCACATATGGGATATCTGCGTACTCAGGAGAAATTGCACAACAAATTTTCAGGTCCATTTTCTCCTGTTACCCTTGTGAAAATAAAAAAATTGGGGTTAAAGTGACATTTTTGTGATAAAAAGTAAAATGTTCATTTTTTCATTCTACATTGCTTTAATTCCTGTTAAGCACCAAAAGGGTTAATAAACTTCTTGAATGTGGTTTTGATGACTTTGAGGGGTGTAGTTTTTAGAATGGTGTCACGTTTGAGTATTTTCTGTCAAATAAGCCAATCAAAATTATTTCAAATGTGATGTGGTCCCTAAAAAAATGGTTTTGTAAATTTGATGGAAAAATGAGAAATTGCTGGTCAACTTTTAACCCTTCTAACTTCCTAACAAAAGAAAGGTAAAAAATTATGTAGATGTAAAGTAGACATGTTGTAAATGTTAGTTATTAACTATTTTTTGCGGCATAACTTTCTGGTTTAAGGAATCGGATATACAAAATTAAGCTTTTGAAAATTGCGAAATTTGCGAGACAAATATCTGTTATTGTACCTCCTCCACATGTTTAATTTGAACATGCACTCTTGGACAACCCCTTTAAAAAATGCTATGAACCTGCATATATTGAGTTAATCTGGCGGTTAATAGTGTTCTAAAGCCGTGCAGCTGACACACTGACAGCTCGACTTCCAGGAGGAAATGAACTTTCAGGTATAGAGGCGCGGCTACAGTCACTACTCTGTACATAGTGAGCGGCGGCTGTAACCACGTCTTCGGCACTGACTGACAGCCGGCTCAGCACTGATGCACTCTAGAGCCAGCTGTCAGTCAGTGCTGGGGCACGGAACTGAGCGGTGATTGAAATTGTGCCGGCATGCCTCTATGACTGAAAGCCTGAGGCTGCCAGGAGGAATAAAGTTCATTTCCAGCAGCCGGGTTTCCAGTGCGGCAGTCTCACGGCTTTAGAGCGCTTATTAACCTGCAGATTAACCCTATATCTGCAAGCTAATAGCGTTTTTTAACATGACAGTTTCCCTTTAATAATTACATAGCTCCATCCTCATTATTTGAGCTTTTATACTGTTACCAACTGGATTTTTAGCCCTTTCCCATTTGGACATTTCACATCTGGCTGGTTTGCTGTAAAAATCATTTGTTAACCTATTGATCTGAATATTTTACAATCAGTTTTTCTTATTTTTTTGTACTATGGGGTCTCATTAAATATAGCGACTTTTTTAACCATTTCTTTTCAATATATTTATTTTCAGAGTTAAGAAGACGGACAGGCAAAACCAGCATGGTCAACCGAACGATGGAAGATCCTGTAAATGTAAACCCAAGTGCCACCAGGATACCACCTAAACAAAGGAATTCTTCTAATGCCTCCAGCAGATCACACAGCTCCTTGGCTTTAATTGTGGCTGCCTTATTCATTACACGTCCGTTTATATCACATATTTGCAGCGCTACATTTTAACAATCTGCTCCAAAATCCTTTTGAAGCCTTATTCAAGTGAAGTACAACTGTAGCTTTTTTTTTTTAGGATGAGACGGCATGAACCAAGCGCTGAATGACCTTGGATAAGTCAACCCCACTGTTGAAATGGGATGACAGGCTGGCAAGCTAGACGTATGTCTCGGGAACTGTAAGGATCGAGGTGACAGATAATAAACAACTCTCACACCTCGAGCAACATGAAAACAAAGTCTCAGTTATTAAGCGGATTGGGTTCACAAATGTGATTTACGACGTGGAAGTGAAACTTGGACAAAGTCACAATGGATGAACGCTCACAGTCCAATACCTAATGTAATAATGTAGAGAAACCTGCCTTGTAATTAAACGGACAGAGTAGAACTGGAATGATACATTTCTATGCTGTGTGTGTCAGACATATGAGTTTCTATGCACTTTAGAAGCCATTAAGCTTCACATATTTCAGATACCTCTAGAATTCTCCTATTTGATATTTGTCACTTTTCCTCTCCCTTTTAAAACCAGCAAATGCCTGTGTTCATCATTCTTTGTATATCAGTTGCCTTCTTTTTTTTTCCTGTCTTGTATGGCTTCGTCTAAACCTCTATTTTACATAGGCGGTATAATATCAGCCAACGCAGGGCAAAAGGGCATGGGCAAGATCAGAAGCGGTATCATAAGGTCCTAAACATGGATAATAAAGCGACTTAGAAGAACTCATAGGGGATCCATAAGAAGGTGGATTTTGGTGTGGTTCTTCAGAAATAATAGCAGTGTCCTGCTACAGTCTGGGAATTGGGCACTTCGAGATTTAAAGGGAATCTGTCACCAGGTTTTTGCTACCTCGTCTGAGAGCAGCATAATGTAGAGAAAGAGACCCTGAATCCAAGGATGTGTCACTTAGATTACTAGGTGCAGCAGTTGTGACACAATCAGAGGTTTTAGATGTAGCATGAAAGAGAGCTCAGAAAGCTAACCCCGCCCATACACTTTATTAGAAGTTTTCTGTGTACATTGTATATTGACAGTGAGCTGCTAATCAGTGCTGGGGGTGGAGTTGCACCAGGAGTCCAGGCAGTGATAATCTCCTGCTCATAAAACACTCATTGTATTGAAACGGCACACAGTCTAATAAGTGACACATCACTGAAATCAGTGTCTAAGCCCATGCTGTCCTCAGATTACATAGCAAAAATCTGCTGACCGAAAAGGTAAACTGAGCAAATCAGCATTAATTTTTTTTTTGTACTCAGTTTTGAAAAAATGCTGTTGCCCAAGGATAGCCATGTATTATTTGTCTAAATGTGTGGTAGCCGTTTGGTTATGATGGAAAAGACCACTACTTTATTCTAAGATTGATTATTGATCTTGTAGGGTAACATTCCTTCATCTACTATCTCAGTGCCATAGCAGCTTATATAAATGTGGTGGAACCATTTTTCAGGTTCAGATTGGTGGATTCTTAAAACGTACCTGTCCTTTTACACAAAAGCATGGTCTTGCTCTCATGCCGCACAAGTTAAAACTGGATTTAGTGAACATGCCAGTGTAAAATGTGCAGAAACTGTCCCAATTCTTATGTTCTAAATCCCATCTACTGGTTGTGAGTGTGGAGAGGTCCTCGTTATCAGCATTCTATAATTTTGGCGGATCATTTCTCTCACTTCTCAGCATGTGTTGTTACTGTTATTGTCCAATCACTTTCCTGCCCCAAACTGAAAGCCGGCCTCTCTGTTATGTCTGTATGCAGCTGTCAGACAGGAGAGCAGGAGCAGAGAGATGAAGGCTCTCCTCTTCTTGCTGTAATCAATCCCAGCTTCTCTGCTACTAAAGATGGATTACGCTTGACAACAGGCAGAAAGTTAGAAGGAAGGTAGACAGATAGTAGTGGGCACTTTGGCATAATTTTACAAGGCTAAGACAACATAATGTTTATTTGTAAATGGACAAGTCATCACATTATCTATCAAATGAGTTCAAGTTTTCAGCAAGTACAGAGATCAATCACTGGTATAAAGTAACACATCATGTTTGGTTTTTCTATTGTCTTTAGTGGTTACAGTACTTGACCACAGGATCTATAAGTTATCCAGTGGTGCATAACCTAACTGTATGCCCTATATAGATGGACGAAGGTGTATTCAAAAAGTGATGTATAATATTGGCAATTTCCTTTTTATCCTACCAGAACAGTATGTGTTTACAACACTGGTTATGGAATACGACTTATAGTGTAGCCTACCGATATCAGCAATTCTGCATCTTTTTTCAATTCTCATTAAAGTTGAGGGCAATCATCATTTCATGCCAATCTAAGCTACAAGTTCTGTCTCTTTGCCGACCATTTCCTAGTGAGATTAGAGTCTTGCCACATGCAGCGCCATCATGCTAAATTCAGTTGCGTACCTGAAAATCTCATTATCACCTCAATGATAAAATATTCAAGTAATTATAGCTGGATAGAAATATGTCTGCAAACTCAATAATAGTCCCTGAAATGAATTAGATTGCAATAAAAGGAATAGAGAAGGATTTCTGTGACCTGTCACCTCGTATGAAGGGTTTATTCCTTGTTTTGCTGTGCAGTCCATTCTGAGTTTATTGCACATGATGTTAATTTCCAAGATTTGTGGTCCTAAAAATGGGAGACAAATACCTGTCACAGGGAATATTGGCCCTTAACCACGTTATGTTGACCCACTATCTGCCGTAAACTACATTGACTTTGTTAGGTAGAGCGCAGTACAGTCTGAACTGTCACATAACTTATCATTTCAATACCGTTATGTAGCCATTATGCAACACAATCCAAATTATCCCATCTCAACCCACTTTAAAATGCTTGATCTGTCTCTGCCATTGATTGGCTGGACGGGCAATTCTTGCCATTTCCAGTGTGTTAACCCTTTGCAATTCTACGTCTGACCTCGTCCGACGTTATGATTTTCCTGATTCGCTCCAATGTCGGAAAATGCCAAATTTTTTTTCTGTTGCATTTGACCTGATTAGTAGTGGCTTTAGCCAGCAGATAGGGCAGGTTGTACTCTGTTTCTTGGCTGGCCATGTACTTTGAAAAATCACGGAAAAAATTTATTGGAATGGGTTGAGATGGGACTATGAAGTAAGCTTTGGATGGAAATAACCCTTTAAACATTTTATATGTTCAGCGCTCTTGGGGAGCGAGTGTATGGAGCGGGTGTAAAAAACGTGCTCAAGAGCTGAGCCTGCCCCATTCCTGGCAGATGATGACTGTGTAATTCAACCATAATCTGCCTCTAACAGCCATGAAATAGAGCAGAGATGCTGCTTTTAACCTATTAATTACCACTGTCAATCTCTGACAGCAGCATTTAATGCGCGTGGTCCGGGAACATATCGTTCCAGCCTGTAGCTGGGCTTCATAGGAGACTGTGATTTTTACCATATACTGCAATACAGTTGTATTGCAGTATATAGTATAGTCAATCAGACAATCGCAGGTTCAAGTCCCCCAAGGAGATTAACAAATAAAGTAAAAAAAAAAAGTTTTAAAAAATACAAAAAAAATGGAAAAACTTAAAAATGTGAACCATCCCCCTTTTCCCCTTTTAAAAATAAAGATATAAAATAATACATATGTGGTATTGCCTCATTCATAAAAGTCCGATCTCTCAAAGAATATAATTAATTAACCCAATCGGTAAAAACTGTAAAGAGAAAAAGAAAATGAAACCACCAGAATTGCAGTTTTTCAGTCACTGCAATTTATGTACCATAAAATAGTATTTTTTTATTTTTATTACTTAAATAAATAAAAAAATGTAGGTTTGTATTGCCGTAAATTGTACTGACCTGGAGAATAATGTTACCAGATTATTTTTACCACACAATGAACGTCATAAAAACAAAACCCAAAAAACAATTGTGGAATTGCATTTTTTTTTCCGCATTTGGAATTTTTTCACATTTTTCACTACATCGCATGGTAACATGGATAGAGTCATAAAAATGCAACTTGTATCGCAAAAACTAAGACCTCATATGGCTATGTCGACGGAAAATAAAAAAAGTCATGACTCTTGGAAGAGGGGGAGGTAAAAACAAAAGTGCAAAAATAAAAAATCTCCTGGTCCTTTAAAGGATTAATGATTGATCTCTGTTATCTAAAGTTGATATCCTCTAGATAACATTGAAAAACTCAAAACACAATAGGCGACTGAAATCTGAGTACAGAGATAAATAATGCTGAATTCATGTAGTGATGACGGTATAGAAATTTGCAGCTTATTCTATGGCGATTAATGTATAGTTGTAATTGTGTAATCAGAATACACCAACCCAATATCCACTTTTAACACCAGTGCAAGGACCTGTGACCACTGCACCCTAGCTGCGCTCTGACGAAACAGTGTAGGGGAGCATTCACTAGCTCCCACATTACTGACGGGCCAGAGTCTGGCTGATCCTGCCTTTCTTCATGGAAAAATCGCTAGGGCTGGATAACACCACTTCTTCCTTTAGCCTTTCTAGTACTTAGAGGGAACCAATCACCAGAAAAAAACGCTATTAACTTGCAGATATGAGATTAACTAACCTGCACATAGCCGAATGCTGCTGGGAGGAAATTAACTTTATTCCCTTCGGCAGCATTCTGGTTTCAGTCACGGGTGCGGCGCTGGCACGGGTTCAGTCACCGCTCTGGATATACAGAGCAGTGGCTGTAACCACACCCGTGGCCCTAACACTGGCTCTGCATTGGGGCTGGCTATCAGTCAGGGCCGGGGGCGCAGTTACAGCCACCGCTCTGTATACCCAGAGCGGTGACTGAACTCGTGTCAGCGCCGCACCTGTGACTGAAACCAGAATGCTTCCGAAGGGAATAAAGTTCATTTTCTCCCAGTAGTGCGGACACCGGGCAGGTTAATAATACTATTTACCTGCAGATTAACCTCATATTAGCAGGTTAATAGCATTTATTCTGGTGACAGCTTCCCTTTAAGTGCCCCAGACTTGCCTGCTATAAGGAACTGCTGGTATTGTAGAATTTTTGCTGTGACTTGCGCCCTTTCCTTGTCTTGGCTGCCACACACACACACACAGTGATGATAACCTTCCTCTGAGGAGGTCTTTCTTGTCTCTGCTCACTAAAGCCCCCGTCACACTAAGCGAGATCGCTAGCGAGATCGCTGCTGAGTCACAAGTTTTGTGACGCAACAGCGACCTCAATAGCGATCTCGCTACATTTGACACTTAGCAGCGACCAGGCCCCTGCTGTGAGATCGCTGGTCGTGTCGGAATGGTCTGGACATTTCTTTGATCGTTGAGGCCCCGCTGGGTAGCGTGTATCAGTGTGTTTGACAACTTACCAACGACCTTGTTAACGACTCAGACACAGTAACACATTGGCGTGCATCGTTATACAGATCGTTACGGGTCGCTGCATCGTTGGGAAGATCTGACTGTTTGACATCTCACCAGCGATCACATAGCGACGCAGCAACGATCCCTGACAGGTCGTATCGTTGTCGGGATCGCTGTAGCGTCGCTTAGTGTGACGGGGCCTTAACTCACTCTCAGGAACTAACACACAGGTCCATATCACTCCTCCCCAACTATACGCCAGCCCTACAGATAACCCTATCACCCCTGACCAACAGGAATTGCAGCCTCCAGGAGGGTAAAACATGTCATAGAATACATTTTGCATAACATTAAAACAACAGGGGTCTTCAGAGCGGTGTTATGCCAGTATCTCCACCTTTACAGATACACCTCAGCCCATCCAATATATGTTGTTCAATCTGGTTCCTGGGCAGTCCACTCCTCTGGGCAAGGAGAAGGCTTGTGAGGTATAAAGCAGCTTTGTTCGAAGTGATGATAAAAGTTTTTCAGTTCAACAAAGCGAATTAAAAGCAAAAAATTCTTTATTGTGACTTTTTTAAAATAGTTGCATGACCATAGAAAAATATTTGATGCATTTTGAGTCTTAATCATAGATTAATCGATTAAGAGTCAGCCAGACTCGAAACGCGTCAGATATTTTTCTATGCCCTCTTTTCTATTACGGTTTATAACAATGAGCCCATGAGTTATCATCTCCTTAGCTTTAGTTCAATATTTAGTGTCCTAAAATAGAAACCAATCTCCATAAATATAGCCCCAGTGTAAGGCATGTACGTAGCTGTACAACATCCAGCTTTACAATGACAAGACACATGGCGACTGATGCAGATGGGAACACTAAGAGGTACTTATTTTCACTTTACATTAGTCCATGGTCCCTCAGGAGCTTGAAGACGGTACACTAAAGTCACTGAAGCCAGACTAAGCGCTGATGCCTCTGACTTTATGGAGTTCTGTAGGATATAGCTGTAAATTTAAAGATAAGCTGCAAATAAACCAGTATAAAAAACTTTTCTCAGGATGCTATCCTCCGGGGTCTTCTGGAGTTAAGGCCCCGTCACACTTAGCGACGCTGCAAAGATCCCGACAACAATACGACCTGTCAGGGATCGTTGCTGCGTCGCTATGTGGTCGCTGGTGAGCTGTCAAACAGGCAGGCTTACCAACGATCAGGGGAGCAGCGACATCGTGGAAAGAATCTTTCCACGATGTCCTGCTCCTGGTTACGAGCCTGCTGAAGCAGGAGCAGGCTGGTAACTATGGTAAACATCGGGTTACTAGGGGCACACGTGCTCCTAGTAACCCGTTGTTTATCATGGTTACCACTCTGCTACAGTGAGCGGGAGGTTACCGCTCACTTTAGCAGGCTCGTAACCATGAAAAACGACGGGTTACTAGGTGTGCGTGTGCCCCTAGTAACCCGATGTTTATCATGGTTACCAGCCTGATCGCTGTTCCCGCTGGTCACACACAGCGATGTGTGCTGACCAGCGGGAGAGCAACGACCAAAAAATGGTCCAGGACATTCTGCAGCGATCAGCGACCTCACAGCAGGGGCCTGATCGCTGCAAAGTGTCACACATAGCGACATCACTGGTGAGGCCGCTGTTGCGTCACCAAAACCGTGACACAGCAGCGAACTCGCTAGCGATCTCGCTGTGTGAGACGGGGGCTTTAGACTGTCATTAGAACGCTACAGCATCAAAGGCCCAGTGATTAAATCTTTTTTTTTGTTCTACATTAAAGTTTTACAGAACTAGATTACAATCCGTGACATTCACTATTAAACCTTTCTCATAATATATGTTATTAAAGGGTTGTCCACCCCCTGTTGGGGCTTTGCTTTTTTCTAAATGTATGTCTTCTTGGGTAAAAATCTCTATTGTAATTGGGATTCATTAAAATTTTTACTCCATTTGCCTTCTATAGTTTCTCTGTTGCACTTTCTATGGCTGGCTATCAGTATCTGATATAGATCACAGTGGGATCTGTTGTTGTCGTAGGTGGAGAGAAATATTTTTCAAGGACCCATAGACTTGCATTGCTGATTTTAACCCAACACTCAGATCAAAATCAGACATGTCACCGATTTATTCCATGGACCATTTGGTCTGAGAAAAAAATTGGTCATATGTATGGCCCCATAGAACAACATGGGTTTGAGTGCTATCTGTAAAAACACAATTTAAACACAATGCATAAGCCCTTAGGCCACGGCCCCACTATCAGTATTTGGTCAGTATTCAGTCAGTATTTTTTCTCAGGAGTGGGAGACAAACCCAGGTGAGCAACAATCAGAGAAAAGATATAGTAGAAACAAGTCACCAATTCTGCATTTATCATCCACTACTGGTTTCGGCTCCCACTCCTGAGAAAAAATACTGATAGTAGGGCCGTGGCCTAACTGTGTTTCTGTTAAACTTAAGAAAAGTTTCCAAGTTCATCTTTCCCTTGAATCACCCTTTCCTGAACTCCAGTCCTCACGGCCCCCAACAGATCACGTTTTTGGGATTTCCTTCATATTGTACAGGTGAGAGAATCTGTTTCAAATTCTGATACCTAGATAATAATTCCACCAAATGTGCAATATTAAGAGAATCCAGAAAATATCATCTGTTGGGGGCCGTGAGGACTGGACTTTGGGAAAGACTGAATTAAACACTAAAAAAACTGACATGACTTTGATGGCACACGGAATGCTATCCATTTTTTGACGGTCCCATTCACTAAAAATTGGATCAAAGAAGGACCTCTGCTATTTTTTTTTGCAATCGGTATGCAAAAAAACCCCACAGTTATGTAAGTATTTCCGTACTCTATAATGGGTAGGTGTGCGATCTATGGACAAAAAGAAACGGATGTAACATGTATGACACCAAATGGATATCAAACGAGGCATAATTGATCTAAAGCTTAGTTGGTTCCATTATTTAGTCCCATTTTCAAGACAGGACGCCGGGCATACACTGTTCACTATCCATGTGTCAGGCAGCTGCCCTCAAAGCCCTTTGAACTTGTTGGCTGATAAGCCTCCTGCCCCTGCCCAAACTAGGACTGATCAGAGTCTATAACACTAAATCAATAATACTATGATTGATGATAGCATGAAAGAGATAGATGAGACCGGACTATGAGTATTGAGCTGCAAAATTGAGTGCAGTGATGTTATCTGCATCTTTCTTCATTCTGATACCCTCTTTTAATCCCCACTCCTTTTCCTTTTCGCCGTACGAGAAAATTATTTCATTATTCCTTTTTACAAAGCTCCTTGTGTATGCATAAATCATTTACACCTTCTTTTGCTTTATGAATTCTGCTACAATATAGACACATTAATCCATACAGAAGAGTTGGTATCTTTACATCACTGTATTTATTAACATGATTGACAGCGGCCTTGCAATGTGCTGGCGATAAAGCATCGATATATTCATAGACTTCAATAGAACAGCACCCCCTTGTGGTCAGAATATCATAAAGATCAGTTCTTTTGTTTTAGTACATAATAATGTTTAAATAAAAACTCTTTTAAAAAATGCATTTTGTTTTGTATATATATATATATATATATATATATATATATGTATATATATATATATATATATATTTCTTTTTTTTACCATTAACACATTGCAGTGAATAACATATTGATGTTCATTGTTTGATTTTTTTTTTTTATATTTTATAAATCAGTCAAATGTAAAAAATGTCCTAGAAGATTTTCGGCTTCCTACAAATGTGTGTCGTGATAATTGAAACTGACAACTATGTACACAGAGCCTCGGATCCCACACACTTTTTAATATTCTGATTATTTTGTCACTTATTTTTCTGCTGCCAGTTTTCTATCTTCTCCATTTTTAGGACTGAAGTACACATCTTAGGCCGGATTCACATGAGCATATAAAAAATTGTCCGAGCTCCTTCCAGAAAAAAAAAGGATGACTTTTTATGCTCATGGCATTCATTTTTATACATCAGCAATTAAAAATTTACAAGGACAAATACAATTTCCTATGCAAGGAATTGCAATGTGTTAGAGAGGAGAGGATCGTTTCACGGGACTCTGGTCCAGGTCAGTGGTACCCGGTGGCTAGGCGGGAGGCTTGCAAATCCCGCCTCCCTGGCGCAGGATTTGATTTGTCGGGATTAGCGAGACGTCATCTGTGTGATGTGAAGCCTAGATGGCGTTGTGCCAGTCCCAACTAAACAAAAGCTGCGTTGGGGATGCAGGTAGGTAACAGATTCGTTGGCCTAGCGTCTAGCCGCCAGGTACCATTGACCTGGACCCGAGTCCCGCAAATCGATCCGCTCATCTCTACAATGTATCCATAAAAATTGGATGCTATATGGTTGATCCGTATGGTTTTTTTTTTCTTTTTGGGCATCCACACACTTTAATAGATGAGTCTCATCTGACACTCGGAGAAACTTGTGCACACTGTGATATTTTTCATGCACAAATTGGGTCCATGATATCACTACCTCAGCTATTGGCTGAAATTGCACCAATCCTCTTCTTCTGTCCGCCCTCTGGAGCTCTCTACACAAAATCACTATCTTTCAGCCGATTCTTTTTTTTGACCACAAATCAGAGTGAAAGCAGAGGACAGGTGGACTAGGCAGTCCAGATGGTGCAGCTTCAGCCACTGCATACACAGAAGGGGGGGGTATCATAGTAACAGACTATCTGGTACCATTCAGTGGCATACAGCACTACTTGATATTACATGTGGTGTTAACACCTTCCCACACCCCATAAAGTACATGAAGGTCCCTCATTATGTAGCATCTACTTCTACATATATGTTGGTGATATTGTGGGGCAAAGAAGTTGTGCCCACAGGATCACCGGCTGGAGGACGATTGTAATTAATAACTGCCCTCTACCACAAGCCTATTTTTTTTTTTTTTTTAAAGGCAGTTTTTCACTCTGTGGCCTCACTCAGGCGTCCGTTTTTTTCACATATGATTTTTTTTTTATAAAAATAACATTTAACTGATTCTCAACAGTGATCTGCGTGACAGTGTTTGGCCGCTGTGTCAGTTTGTACCATCAGTGATTCTTCAGTGATTTTCTCAATTGCTTTAAAAAAATTACAGTATTAAAATGGACAGCACATGGAAACACGGAATGAACATGGATGGCATCCGCATGTAGTCTGTGTTGTTCATGGACCCACAGACTTGTACAAGTGATTTTGATTCCTGTCTTGGATAAAAAACAGACATGTTCACTTTTTCTTTTTTCACGGAACACTTGGTAAAAAAAAACATGGACATGTGAACAGTCACGTAGACTACAATGAGTACGTTTATACAATCCCTGAAAAATGGATGTCTAAATGAGGCCTAAGGCAAAGGCAAAAAGTCCACAGAAATGTATAGTATAGGTCTGGCCATTCTACATGCAATAATAATATAGACAAACTGTAAGACACTACATTACAGGGGCAACAAAAATGTAAAAGCCACCTAATGGGACTAGAAAAAAACTAACGTGTAAACTTAAATGCAATAATGACAAATTTTAAAATATTTATTGAATAACTATTTTTAGTCGTAAAAGTCCTATTAGACATCTCCAACTTTGTAATGACAAAGTTATTTTGTTAATTGGTAAACAGTGTAAAGACTACGGAGAAATTACATTTTTGTTATATTCTACCATTGTAGAAAAATCATAGTAATTAAGCATGAAATAATTTCTAAAAATATCTACAACTTGCCCTTCCAAAAATCCAAGGCCCTAAATAGCCAATCCTGTAAATATAAAAATTCATCTGTTATGATGGTTCCTGACAAAATTGTTGAGGATTAATGGACCTTTACAGTACAAAGTGTCTTGGAAAAATTACATATTGTAGACCAGCGTTAAAGGGAACCCGTCATATAATTCATGATGACCAAACCACGGGCAGCATTAATCAGAGCCTGGCTGCACAATTCCTATAAGGTATACAGTATTTTCTCTGTAACGCTGGGACCAAAGCCAGAGACGAGACAAGTCTGGGTCCTTCCCTGACCGACTTCTCCCCGCACCGCTCTAGGTGATTGACAGGTCTCTCCCTAGTGTGTCCAGAGAGAGAAACATGTTAATCAGACACAGAAACACTGTGAGAAGCTGGCCAGGGGCGAAGCCAGACTATCCTCTTCCCCCGCTGCATCTTCTAAGTTTACTCTCTCAGAAACTCTGCAGTGTTTCAGGGGAAAAAATTTAGCAGCCAGGCTCCGATTCATGCTGCCTGTGGTTTGGGCAGCATGACTCAGATGACATGTTCCCTTAAAATGGTTTGTCCGGTCTTAGACTACAATTCTGCAGTCACTAACCCCTTTAAAGAATGTATAGCCCTGGTATGTTATATGACCCTAGCAGCTCTATTTTTTATTAATTATGAATATCTGCCTTGAAGGGAATCTGTCAGCAGGTTTTTGCCACCTCATTTGAGAGCAGGGCAATGTAGGAAAAGAGACACTGAATCCAATGATGTACAACTTAGATTACTGGGTGCAATACTGATACAATCAGAGTTGTTAGATTTAGCATGCAGCAGAGCTGAGAAAGCTAATCCTGCCCATAACAGCCTCTCTGTGTACAATGTTTATTGACAGTGAGCTGCTTATCACAGGAGAGGGCGAGGGCCGAATTAGCAAGCGCTCACCAGATGGTCACAGCAATGATAATGTCCTAGTGATAAAGCCTTCAGAGGCTTGATAAGTGACACATGATTGAATTCAGTGTTTTAACCCCTATCTCATGCTGTCCTCAGATTACACAGCAAAGATTATCTTCCCCTAGTTTAAGTGTCATTAGTTAGATTGATTCTTGTGTACTTCTCAAATATAATAAAGAAATGACATTCTATTTCCATTTGTTTCAGTTGTGGGTGAGGCACTCATCTTCTCCTGTCACATCCCGGCACGCTACATGAAAGAGTGGGTCCTGGCTGGGTGTTGGTGTTAGTGTTGTGTGGGTCTTACACCCATGCAGGCTGCCTTTAGCTGATGGTGTTGGCTGGCCAGGACCACAAATTCCACAAATTAATAAAGTAGACTTGATACAGGTTATGTACTGCAGACTGAACTTGATAAGGTTTATGTACAAGGAATAGCGGGTACACAGTCTTAAAGGGGTTGTCCACTACTTATTATTCCCCCTACAATGTATCCCCCCAGGGCCCATAAGTGTCTTTGCAATTACCTTCTGTTGCAGTTACTGCCTGTGAGGGGCGCTATCGGTGGCCGCTCACAGGCATCACGTGACCCCTGGCTGCAGCCGGCTCTGATATCCGCTGATGTCACGTCATGATTTTGGATGCAGCCGGGGGTCTCTGTCTTCTGCTTTCCACGGTGGATGCTGGACTGTAGGCGGGGTTACCCAGCACGTCACACCTGGCATCCACCACGCGCTCTCCCTCTCCTTATTTATTGGGAAAGCGTGCGGTGGATGCTGGGTGTGACGCGCGGGGTAACCCCGCCCACAACCCAGCAGCCACCGCAGGGACCACGTCACTGATGTTACGCCTCACTTAACATGACATCAGTGGCGGGTCACGTGATGCCTGTGAGCGACCACCGATAGCCCCGCTCACAGGCAGAAACTGCAACAGAAGGTAATTACAAAGACACTTATGGGCCTTGGGGAGATACGATAATAAATTGGAAAGTGGATTGGTCGTCGTGGGCCAGTTGAATGGCCACCAAGGTCTCCCAATCTGACCCCTTTAGATTTTATCTTTGGGGTCATCTGAAGGCAATTGTCTATGCAGTGAAGATACGAGATGTGCAGCATCTAAAACAACGGAAGCCTGTGCTAGCATTTCTTCTGCGGTGTTGCTATCAGTGTGTCAAGAGTGGGAGAAAAGGGTTGCATTGACAATCCAACACAATGGGCAGCACTTTGAACACATTTTATAAGTGGTCATAAACTTGTAAAAAACTCATGAAAGAATAAAGTTACATTAAAACCAAGCACATCATTGTTTTTCTTATGAAATTCTCAATAAGTTTGATGTGTCACATGACCCTCTTCCCATTGAAAAAAATAAAGTTGGATCCAAAATGGCCGACTTCAAAATGGGCACCATGGTCACCACCCATCTGGAAAAGTTTTCCCCCTCCCGTATACTAATGTGCCACAAACAGGAAGTTGATATCACCAACCATTCCCATTTTATTTAGGTGTATCCATATAAATGGCCCACCCTGTACATTATGCATATTACACTTCAATACTTATCACACTCTCTGTCATAATACATGACACCGGAACATATCACATGACACAATATATATATATATATAAGACGCACAACACTATCCACCTAACGCGATTGGTGTCTTCAGGGGTAAGAGAATGCAACAGTTCAGTCCACACCCCTTACACTACATCAATCATACACATCACAGTCCTCTCTGAACGCATTGTTTTCTACCACAGTCTGGGCCTCACACGTCTACTACTCTATATGTAAAGAACTGGGCTACAAAAGAACTTACAGCAATCCTGCTTCTCAACTCTCAAGGACAAATGGCAGCAGGGTAACCATGCCAAGAGCTAATGAGCAGGCTCATATGAGCCTTACTACTAATGTGAGAAGCCAAAGAATTTATCAGTAGCAAGACTAAGGGGATTTTTGCTTCCAATTAACCACGTTGAAGGTTGAGGGTTCAGAAAAAGTATTCCAGGTTTACAAAGATCTCAATAGGAAATGTAAAAATAAAAGTTGACCACAGGAAAAAAAAAATTGCCAATGACATGAAAATAAAACAGAAAAAAGTGTTAGAAGTATGTAAATGGCAAAAAGAAAAAAAATCAGATATCGGCCTACTGCAGCTAGAAAACACCACAAAATGCCCATATGAATATATTTGTACAAAGAACAAAAAGAAGGCTGAGATATTACACACATACTTGTATTTGCTTACCAATGCGCTGTCAGTGCCTGATATCATCAGTGATATCAATGTTGCAAGAGAAATTGACATGGTGCGGTCTTGAAAGACGCGCCGCATGTCTGTGTCCGCAGGTGATCCGCATGCACAGATGAACGCATAGTGGACATGGGATTTCTAGAAATCCCATCCACTATGCTGTAACATCTGGACGCTGCTTAACATGCAGCGTCGAACCCGCAGCGGCTCCTGACCGTGTGTACATACCCTTAGACTCTATTAGCACTGGGTGATTGCCACAGAACAGCTTTGCAGCTGAACAATCGATTGGCAATCGATTGGCAGGGTAGCTGGGTTTCGCATCTCCACCAATCAAATATTGATGACCTATCCTAAGGATAGACCAGCAATTTAAAAGTCCTGGGATTGAAAGTAAAGGGTCAGTTTTTACTGAAGTCCCAAAACTTTGCAGGATAATAAAAACTCAGCTTGATTGTAAAATATTACAGAGAAATCTAAATAAATGGTCAGCAAACAGAAAAACAGGCAGATTAATTTTTATATCAGAAATGTAGTTATGTACTTGTAATAGGTAGGTTGCAGTAACAAAAATATACCAACGATTACAGAACAGGAGAGGAACCAGGGTATTCTGGTTACAAGCAGAAGCTGCAAAACCAGATAAGATTTTAGGGTGTATAAAAAGAGAGATAAAATCCTGTGATCATATGCCATGTTATCCCTCTGTAAATGCCTTAAAAGATCAAATCTTATAAAAAGTCTGTCACCGCTAAAACTCAAATTAAAGAACCTATAAAATATCCTGGGTTCACACAAGCGTAAAAAAATCTCATCCAGAAAACGCAGACGATTTCTCTCAATTGTCATTGACCGAAAATACAGTCGGGTGAATCTTCCCATACAGTCATATAAGGGACTTTGCCCCATAAAAATAATAACTGTAGTATAGGTTTCACTATTATAGCTTTACATAAATCTTATTACATATGAAAATGAGGACCCCCTCAATTAACATCCTCTCCTCTGCACCTCCTCTGAGCTTGATTGACAGCACTTTCTTGTCCAGAGCACTGCCTGAATTGAACTATTACATATGCACACTAACAATGCAAGAGCTGGGCGAGCATACGCACACACAGTGTCAGTGTGGGTGCGCTTTTATCCATCTCTCCTGGGTTTCATAAAATGGCAACAAAAAAACTACATTTTCTATTTGCAAAGTTTGGGATTTTTTTCAACCACTAAAATAATAAAAATACAAATACAATACAATGTAAAAAAGGCAAAAAATAACAATGGTGGAATTGCATTTTTTCACCATTTCATGGTGAATCCCACTAGGAATTTCTTCCTGTATCGTAAAATAAATGGTGTTATTCAAAACTACAGCTCATCCCTCAAAACACAAAACCTCATGTAGCTATTTTGACCCAAAAATTAAAAAGCTATAGCTCTTGGAAGAAGCGGAGAATAAAACAAAAGTGCAAAAATTACTAGATTACTAGAAGAAGGTCTCTTTCTGCGTCTTAGTAGTCAGGGCTGCGGTGAACCGGTAGTGGTGGCGGTATTAACAGGAACTTTATACATGTGACAGAAGTATCTAGAGGGTGACAGGTTTGTGCATTGTGAGATGAATGCAAAAATTATACAGATATGATCTCTATCCATGTTGTCTTTTTTTGCTGATACAGTCAATGCCGGCATAGTTCTAGCTGCCATGTAACTAGATGACAGTCCAGTTAAAAGAAGAAAAGAGATAACCCTGTCAAGTTGATGAGTGACTGCAGGAGATTTATGGCATACAGAAATGCCAGTGCCCATAGTATATTGAATGTTATCTCTGTGTGAGGGAAATAAGGATATCAGAATCTACTTTAATGGCGGCTCCTGACTTTCTGAGTTGTATAATGTGTTTGTTGCTAAGGCTTTCATATACTGTAAACCAGGCCTATAAAACTGAATTGAGCCATTATCTCAAAATGATGGAAAGCATAGAGCGTTCAGTATCATCTCTGAGCTCCCAGTGGTTTTCCACTGCAAAAACTTAAAGGAAACTTGATAGGTGATACATGCTGCCTAAACCATGGGCAGCATCAGTAACAATCATGGTCACAGAGGGTGTGACCATGACCAGGCCCTTAGTGCCTACTTCAGCTGGATGTGCATCCGAGGACACACATGTGACGCGCCCCTGGGCCTGTGTCGCGCTGCGTTACGCACGCGGGAGCTTACCCGGAGCCGGATCTCTTGAGGGTTGTAGTCTCGTGGCGGTGATCCGGTCCGTGCCCAGGGAGTCAGACTAAGTGGCGCTGTATCAGCGGTAGATGTTGGACGACTACGCCACCCGTTGAGTACAGCTAAGGAGCTGCTGCTGCAGGGCAGACTGCTGAGGCCGGTGGTAGGATTGTGCAGCGTGATAGCATAACCCCCAACGGGAGGGGTATGGCCTCAGGGCAGCCGACGTGGACGATGGGGGTAGCAGGAACCACTCGGAGACGGTACGGTGTAGTTCAGGGTCTTTACTGGTGACAAAGATAGACCGTCCCGGAGTACTGGCTAGCGATTGGGGCCTGGTCAGTCCTTGAGCAGATGGGATCTCCCCTGGCCAGGCGGAGTTGTAGGCCTCCCAAACTGACTGTACTCTTCTGGCTACCTTGCTAGAGGCGGGTATAAGTAGCCCACGTCCCTGAGTGTACCGTGTGGTGCTCACCCGTATGGCCGGTGACTCGGGGCCTTCTAGTAGCTTCCGCTCCACGATGGCGGTGCTGGTCCCACGCGTGTGACCGTGCCTTCGGGTTTCTGGGCCAGAGGACCTGTAATCCCCTGCCGGTCGGTTTCTGCTGCTGGATAGGAGTTAGTCCCCACAGCCTCGGACTCCGGGTCCGGTGAGAAATCTTCTCAGTCAGGGCGAGCTCTGCAGCTGCCAGCCCCTGACTCCTTGTTGCACTGCTCCTACAGAGCTCCTGTAGTTTCTTCCTATGCTGCTTCTCTTCTCTACTTCTTCTCTACTCACTAACCCTGCCTCAGCCCTAGGTTTATATAGGGGAAGTTCTTCCCCTCCCAGGACTGGGCAGGAGGTGTGGCATGCATAGGATCCCTGACCAAGAGACCTTCCACCTGCTCTCAGACGTAATATCTCTATCACTGTGGCAACCAGACCCCTGGGGTGTCACATTCCCCCCTAGTGAAATTTAGTACTCCGGGACTAAACATATTTTTGGAAAAACATAACAAGGTATAACAATAATGATACAATAAGAAAAACACATAAAGGTGGTCACGGCATGTCCGTAACCGGGTGCAGTCTTTGAAGAAAAGCAAGGTGTCCATTTCACCAAAACAGGGAGACGTAACCAGGTAGGGGTCTGTCCTGCCCCGAGTCCTTAACAGTCTTTAGTCCGTCCTGGGTTACGCTCCAACTATGTACACAGGATTCCCGGTAAATCCACCAAAGACTCCTATAAACAACTAGAAACACATAATTATACACAAGCAACAAGAAAAACAGGTAACCACAAATAAAACAATTTATACACTTCAAATCCTCCAACGTGCGGGTAACTGGCCTCTAGTGGCCCTAGTGGACCTACGGAGCTGACTGTCTAGCCCTGAACTACAGGGTGTAGGAGCTGTCAAGGGTAAACTGGGCAGCTGTCTACCGGCTCCTTGGCTCACTAGGGGTACGGCAGGCTCACTATAAGCAGAGGGTTGATCCTCCTGTTCTGCTTGTGTGGAGTCTTCTGCCTCCTGGACCGGCTGCTCTTCCAGCTCTACCTGTCGCTCCGTAGGTGCTTGGGATGCTGGTTGGAGGAAGGTGAGTACGGGTACCACAACTGCGCCATTGACTTGAGTCCAAGACCGAGGGAAGTCTCCGAGCACAGTACTAACCATGTCTTCCCTTTCCTCTACGGGTCGAGGGTCTTCTTGTTCCTCTTCAGGGTTCCGTAGCTGTTCGGGACACTTCTTCAGGTGATCCTGGGATACAATGGTCGTGGTTTCCCCTCCGTCTTTACTGATGGTACAGACCTTTGGGTTGTCGTGGCTTGAGGGCAGTACGGTGTACGGGTCCTTCTCCCACTGGTCGTCCAACTTGTGGAGCCGTCTTTTTCTCTTCAAGACCTGCTCTCCGGGTACCAGGGGAACAGCGGGAGCATACTGGTTGTAAGTTTTCTCTTGTCTTTCCCTAGCCTGACAGAGACTTCGCTCCACACTCTCCTGTACTTTCCGGTACTGCTGCTGCCTCTCTGTGTCCCAGTCTGCTTCTGGTGAAGTGTCCTCGGGTGTCAGGACTCCCATTTCCAGGTCAACAGGTAACTTACCAGGTCTCGCCCTCATTAGGTAAGCCGGGGTACAGTTGGTGGAACCTACCGGGATGTGGTTGTATAGGTCCACCAGATCGGGCAGCTTCTCAGGCCACAGACTGCGTTCTTCCAGGGGCAACGTTTTCAGAAGATCCATTACCACCTGGTTCATTTTCTCACAAAGTCCATTAGTTTGCGGATGATAGGGTGTTGTCCTTATCTTCCGGCAGCCATACAGAGTGCAGAATTCTTGGAAGACCTCCGCTTCAAAGGCAGGTCCCTGGTCTGTCAACACTTGGTCCGGGTACCCGTGTGGACGGCAGAAATGCTGCTGGAAGGCTCTAGCTGCTGTTCGAGCTGTTAAGTCCTTGACGGGGACGACAACCAAGAACCGGGAGTAGTGATCCACGATGGTTAGTGCGTAGACGTAGCCACTTCTGCTTGGGGTCAGTTTTACATGATCCAAGGCTACCAGTTCCAACGGCTGCCGGGTGACGATGGACTGCAGGGGAGTCTTCTGGCTGGCACGGTCCTTCCTTCTTAGGTTGCACGGGCCACAGTCTCTGCACCACCTCTCGATGGTTCCCCTCATGCCTACCCAGTGGAACCGCTCGCGCAGCAGGAACTCCAGCTTCTTCCATCCGAAGTGTCCAGCCCTGTCGTGGTATGCCTCCATCACCATGGCTGCGTCTCTTCGTGGCACCACTACTTGCCAGATTAGTTCATGCGTCCGGGAATTAACCATTCTGCGGCACAACTTCCCCTTGTAAAGGAACAGTCGACTCTTCTCAGCCCATAGTTGCTTGGCTTCCTCCGGAGCGTCTGGGTCAAGGCGAGCCTCTGGCCGAGTCAGCATCTCCTTCACCAGTCGGACGGCAGGGTCACTGTCTTGCGTTTCCTCCCAGTTGTAGTGAGGCAAGGGGTTAAACGTAGCGGCTTGCTTACTCTTTACCCGATGGGAATACTGGATAGTCCCATGACGGTGGAACGCGGGGAGTTCAACTTCTTCCAGTCCCTCTGGA
The DNA here is from genome assembly GCF_046119375.1 of Phyllobates terribilis. Lineage (NCBI taxonomy): Eukaryota > Metazoa > Chordata > Amphibia > Anura > Dendrobatidae > Phyllobates > Phyllobates terribilis. The sequence goes on from NW_027362763.1 coordinate 200,104,303, forward strand.
TCTTCTCCTACGTCCGGTAGGTTTGGCATCCTGGACAGGGCGTCCGCGTTGGTATTGGAGCGTCCTGCCCGGTATTTGATTGTGAACTCGTAGTTGGACAGACGGGCCATCCATCTCTGCTCTAGGGCACCGAGTCTTGCCGTGTCCAGGTGTGTCAACGGGTTGTTATCCGTGTACACGATGAACCGGGAAGAAGCGAGGTAGTGCTTAAAGCGTTCGGTGACTGCCCACACCACTGCCAGGAACTCTAGCTTAAATGAGCTGTAATTCTCAGGGTTTCTCTCGGTGGGTCGCAGTTTTCGGCTGGCGTAAGCGATTACTCGTTCTTTCCCCTGCTGGATCTGGGACAGCACGGCTCCTAGCCCGATGTTACTTGCGTCGGCGTAGAGGATAAAGGGCTGGCTGTAATCAGGGTACGCCAGAATTTCATCCCCCGTGAGGGCCATCTTCAGCTGGCGGAAGGACTCTTCTTCTAACTTCTCCCATCTGAAGGGTGGCTTCTGGTTCTTGGCCTTCCGGGACTGGCCTATCAGGAGGTCCTGCATAGGAGCTGCCTTTTTGGTGAAACCGGGGATGAATCTGCGGTAATAGCCTACCAACCCGAGGAACTGCCGCACTTCTTTTACACTGGAGGGACTTGGCCATTCCTTAATTGCGGTGATCTTATCAGGGTCGGGAGCCACTCCGTCAGCGCTCACCACGTGTCCCAGGTACTGCACCTTTGGTTTCAGGAGGTGACACTTGGAGGGTTTCACCTTTAGGCCGTAGCTTGCCAGAGCTTCGAACACTTCCGCCAGGTGTTTCAGGTGGTCCTCATACGTCTTGGAATATACGATGACATCGTCCAGGTACAACAAGACCGTCTCGAAGTTTCTGTGGCCCAGACAGCACTCCATTAATCGTTGGAAGGTTCCTGGTGCGTTGCAGAGTCCGAACGGCATGCAGGTAAACTCGCTAAGTCCCATCGGGGTGGTGAATGCGGTCTTCTCCCGGTCCGCCTCTGCTACAGGAACCTGCCAGTACCCACTAGTGAGATCCAAGGTAGAGAAGAAGTTAGCAGATCTTAAAGCAGCCAAAGACTCCTCTATCCTTGGTAAGGGGTACGCATCCTTGTGTGTGATACGGTTGATTTTCCGGTAATCTACACACATCCTCATGGTGTTGTCTTTCTTTTTGACTAAGACTAGTGGAGCTGCCCAGGGGCTACAGCTATCCCTGATCACCCCAGCCTCCTTCATGTCTCTAAGCATCCCCTTGGCGTGTTGGTAGTGTGCAGGGGGTACGGGTCGATACCTCTCTTTTATGGGAGGATGGTCTCCCGTGGGGATGTGGTGTTCTACCCCCTTGACTCGCCCAAAGTCTAACGGGTGTTTACTAAACACTCTCTCGTACTCTTGAACCACCCGATAGACTCCCTGTTTCTGGTGTGAGGGAGTGGAGTCAGTACCCAAATGTAGTTGCTGACACCAGTCCTCCATCGTTTTCTTAGAGCTGTTACCTCCCTCCGGGGAAGATGGAGGCAAGGGTTCTACGGACTGTATGGAATCTTGATTGATGGTATACAATTTGGCTAGCGTGGCATACCGGGGCAGGTACACTTCCCTCTTCCCGATATTTATTATGCGAACGGGCACCCTCCCATGGCGTACATTGACCACCCCCCGTGCTGTCAAAATGGTGGGCCTACTGTCTGAGTAAACTGGTTCTACCATTGCCTGGTAATCTCTACCTCTCAGACCAATAGCTGCCCGGCACCAAATCATCATTTCACTTTTTGGGGGCATGGCAATAGGGAAAGGGTCACACATTCGCACGCTACCAATCTCACCACCGGAGAGTTCTAGCTGTTGCCGTCGCATCAGTGCCCGGATCTCTTTCTGGAGCACTCGCTGCTGGCCGGAGCTGGCGTGCTTGGCAACCTGCTGTAAAAGGAAAATCACCTCTGCAAGACAATTTTCAATTACATTAGTTCCTAGAGTTATCTTTGGGTGACTCTCGTGTTTGTCAATGTCTACAATGATCAGTCCCTGTGCTGCCAATTCGACTCTACCGATTTTAATGGTCACCTCTTTAAATCCAATCTGTGGCACGGGCTGACCATTGCTGGCGATGATACTCAAGTCGTCGTCAGGGTAGCGGGTGATATCCGAGTCATTCCAGTACTGCTTGAAGAGCACGTACGGGATGGTGGTGACTTGTGACCCGGTGTCCAGCAGGGCACTCATAGGAATGCCATCCAGTACCACGGGTAAGACTGGACGTCCTCCCACATATTTGTCGCGCCAGTTCGATGGGCCTGGTGATCTTTTTCCTGGGGGTTGGCCCTCTACCCCAGGTTGTGCCAGTTTAAAGGACAGTACCTTGCCATATGTCCGGGTTGATTGCAGCGGCGGCAGATGGGTCGTCCGTCCTCGTTGTATCGGTCGCTGGGTCTTCCTCTGGCCGGTGGGGTCCTCCTTGGTCGACGCCATGGGATGTCCTCCGGTCCGGATGCCAGCTGGATCTTCCCTGGAGTGGAAACCTGTAAAGACTGCACAGTTCGGGTTAGCGCAGCAACGCTTTTAGCTAGCTCTTGGACCTGATGGTGCAGGTCTGGAGCCGGGTCATTGTTCAAAGCCTGCGCATCAGCTCCCACAGGCCCTGCCGACAAGGGCGCCGCCTCCTGGTGGTAAGTGGTAGTGGGGCGTCTGTGGGTCACAACGCCACCTGGTGCCGGTTCTCGAAGCACCCGGATGGCTCTGTCCTTGAACTGTGCAAATCCCAGATGAGGGTCCTGTAAGGCCATTGCCCGCAACTGGGTTCGGTGGGCATTGCAATATAAACCCTCTATAAATTGTTCAGTCAACAGCCTGTCCTCGTCTCCCACGCTGTCAGGGTCGGTCTGCTTAATGGCTCTCAGGGCCTCTTGTAGGTTTAGGGCATAGTCCCTTATACTCTCATGTGCCCGCTGTTTGCACCCGTAGAATCTAAGCTTGATCTCGGCTGAGGTGCGGGTATCAAAGGTGTCCCTCAGCTGGGTTAGTATCCCTGCGACAGTCCTCCCCCCAGGTGGCCAGGACTTTACCTCCCTTTGGGCTGTCCCGGTTAATTGGGCCACCAGGATGCTCACTTTTTCCTCCTCTGTGAGGGGGTCCACCTGGAAGAGGCTATCCAGCTTTTCTCTAAAGTCATGCAGGGTATGTGACTCCCCCGAGTACTGGGGTAGCCAGGCTGCCCCCGGAATATAGGGCATGGTGAAAGGCATGACCGCCACAGCGGTGGCGCTGGCGGGGGTTGAAGCGGTGAAGCTCTCCTCCGTATCCGACATCCTTCTCCCCCCTAGTGGACCGTGGCCTACCTTGCGATGATCCTCTTCCGTAGGCCGCCGCGGCTCCGCAGTGGATCGTCAGGGTTGAGGACCTTCCGTCACGCTCCTGTGACGTCGGCGTCTGCTGGGCTCCTTCCAGGACCTTACGCAACGTCCGGACGTGAGGCGGGGCTTCAGTTCTCGCGCGCTTTCGGAGTCCACGCCCCTCTTCTTCCCGCGCGGCGTCCTCAAGATGGCGTCCAATGGCGGGAAAACTCCACGTATGGCGGGAAGAAGGCTGAAGATGGCGCCGGATGGCGGGAAAACTCCACCGATGGCGGGAAGGAAGCGGGAGATGGCGCCGGATGGCGGGAATCTTCACCACAGGTAAGTTTGAACAGTCTTTTTCAGGCACGCAGTACCCGGTGGTTGCGGGCACGAAATCCTGCCGACTACGCCAAAAGTTGACGCGCCCCTGGGCCTGTGTCGCGCTGCGTTGCGCACGCGGGAGCTTACCCGGACCGGATCTCTTGAGGGTTGTAGTCTCGTGGCGGTGATCCGGTCCGTGCCCAGGGAGTCAGACTAAGTGGCGCTGTATCAGCGGTAGATGTTGGACGACTACGCCACCCGTTGAGTACAGCTAAGGAGCTGCTGCTGCAGGGCAGACCGCTGAGGCCGGTGGTAGGATTGTGCAGCGTGATAGCATAACCCCCAACGGGAGGGGTATGGCCTCAGGGCAGCCGACGTGGACGATGGGGGTAGCAGGAACCACTCGGAGACGGTACGGTGTAGTTCAGGGTCTTTACTGGTGACAAAGATAGACCCTCCCGGAGTACTGGCTAGCGATTGGGGCCTGGTCAGTCCTTGAGCAGATGGGATCCGCGGAGTTGTAGGCCTCCCAAACTGACTGTACTCTTCTGGCTACCTTGCTAGAGGCGGGTATAAGTAGCCCACGTCCCTGAGTGTACCGTGTGGTGCTCACCCGTATGGCCGGTGACTCGGGGCCTTCTAGTAGCTTCCGCTCCACGACGGCGGTGCTGGTCCCACGCGTGTGACCGTGCCTTCGGGTTTCTGGGCCAGAGGACCTGCAATCCCCTGCCGGTCGGTTTCTGCTGCTGGATAGGAGTTAGTCCCCACAGCCTCGGACTCCGGGTCCGGTGAGAAATCTTCTCAGTCAGGGCGAGCTCTGCAGCTGCCAGCCCCTGACTCCTTGTTGCACTGCTCCTACAGAGCTCCTGTAGTTTCTTCCTATGCTGCTTCTCTTCTCTACTTCTTCTCTACTCACTAACCCTGCCTCAGCCCTAGGTTTATATAGGGGAAGTTCTTCCCCTCCCAGGACTGGGCAGGAGGTGTGGCATGCATAGGATCCCTGACCAAGAGACCTCCCACCTGCTCTCAGACGTAATATCTCTATCACTGTGGCAACCAGACCCCTGGGGTGTCACACATGCAGCTGAAGTGCATTGCAGTGCAGGGACTCTGTCTCTCTGTGCACATGTTAAGGAGCTGAAACTCCTAAACCCTTCGTCCAATTTTAATGTGGATACCCTCAAATGAAAGCTGAAAGTCTGAACTTCAACTGCATCTGAATTGTTTTGTTTAAAATTCATTGTGGTAATGTCTAGAACCAAAATTAGAAAAATGTTGTCTCTGTCCAAATATATATGGACCTAACTGTATATACCAGAATGGGCCCAGGATGGGAGACATATACACCAGGATGGGAGAGATATATAACAGGATGGGCCCAGGATGGGAGACATATATACCAAGATGAGAGACATATATATCAGGATGGAGGACATATATACCAAGATGGGCCCAGGATGGGAGACATATATATCAGGATGGGCACAGGATGGGAGACATATATACTAAGATGAGAGACATATATATCAGGATGGGGGACATACAGTACATACCAGGATGGAGGACATATATACTAGAATGAGCCCAGGATGGGAGACATATATACCAGGGTGAGAGACATATATACCAGGATGGGCCCAGGATGGGAGACATATATACCAGGGTGAGAGACATATATATCAGGATGGGCCCAGGATGGGAGACATATATACCAGGGTGAGAGACATATATATCAGGATGGGCCCAGGATGGGAGACATATATATCAGGATGAGAGACATATATATCAGGATGGGGGACATACATACCAGGATGGGCCCAGAATGGGAGACATATATACCAAAGATATATTACAGGATGGGCCCAGGATGGGAGACATATATATCAGGATGAGAGACATATATATCAGGATGGGGGACATATATATCAGGATTGGGGGCATATATACCAGGGTGAGAGACATATATATCAGGATGGGCCCAGGATGGGAGACATATATACCAGGAAGAGAAACATATATATCAGGATGGGGGACATATATATCAGGATGGGGGACATATATACCAGGATGGGGGGCGGCATATATACCAGGATGGGAGACATATATACCAGGATGGGACCAGATTGAGAGACATATATACCAGGTTGGGGGACATATATATCAGGATGGGCCCAGTATGGGGGACACATATACCAGGATGGGAGAGATATATAACAGGATGGGCCCAGGATGGGAGACATATATACCAGGATGAGAGACATACTGTATATATCAGGATGGGCCCAGGATGGGAGACATATATACCAAGATGAGAGACATATATATCAGGATGGGGGACATATATATCAGGATGGGGGGCATATATACCAGGATGGGAGACATATATACCAGGATGGGCCCAGATTGAGAGACATATATACCAGGTTGGGGGACATATACAGTATATCAGGATGTGCCCAGTATGGGGGACACATATACCAGGATGGGGGACATATATACCAAGAAGAGGGACATATATACCAGGAAGAGGCCCAGGATATGGGACATATATACCAGGATGGGAGACATACAGTATATACCAGGATGGGCCTAGGATGGGAGACATATATGCCAGGATGGGGGAAATATATACCAGGATGGGCCTAGGATGAGAGACATATATACCAGGATGGGGGGACCTATACAGGGTGTCCCTAAAGTCTAGACACATAGGAATTTTCATTAACTATAATTTTAATTATTTAATTTAATTAACTATAAAATAATTTTGCAACATTACAAATGATGGAAATCATATTGAAGTATGGTGGCTCAGTGGTTAGCAACTTAGCACTGCAACCTTGCAGCACTGGTGTCCTGGGTTCAAATCCCACCAAGGACAACATCTGCAAGGAGTTTGTATGTTCTCCCCGTGTTTGCGTGGGTTTCCTCCGGGTTCTCCAGTTTCCTCTCACACGCCAAAGACATACTGATAGGGAATGTAGATTGTGAGCCCCAATGGGGACAGTGCCGATAATGTCTGTAAATTGTCTGAATTGTAAAGCGCTGCGGAATATGTTGGCGCTATATAAATAAAAAAAATATTATTATTATTGAATAACTTATTTAATATTCCAATTGAATAAAATGTTATTTTTTAAGAAATTAAATTTATTATGTATTTTGCCTATGTGTCCAAACTTTAGAGACACCCTATGTACCAGAATGGGCCCAGGATGGGGGGCATATATATACCAGGATGTACCTAGGATGGGGGGCATATATACCAGGAATGGCCCTAGATGGGAGACATACAGTGGCTTGCGAAAGCATTCACCCCCTTGGCTTTTTACCTATTTTGTTACATTACAACCTGTGTTTAAAAATGTTTGTAATTTGATTAGTGTGTGAAGAATCTGCACTAAGTAGGCTAAATTGGTGAAGTGAAGTGAGAAAAATATAGTCATAAATTACATTTATGGGACCAAATAACTAAAAATTGGCATGTGCATATGTATTCAACCCTTTTGCTATGAATCCCTTAAAAAATTCTGGTACAAGCAATTCCCTTCATAAGTCACATTCTTAGTGAAAGGAAGTCCACCTGTGTGCAATCTAAGTGTCACATGTCAGTCAGTATTAAGGCTATGTGCCCAGGATGCAGAAATGAAGCAGAAATTTTCCTGAGCATTTCTGCATCTCCTTGGCAGAAAAACGCATGCGGTTTTTACATGTGTTTTTGATGCGTTTTTGCATGCGTATTTGTCATGCGTTTTTCCAATGCATTGTATTGGCAAAAACGCATGCAGAAACGCACAAGAATTGGTCATGTCTGTATTTCTTCTGCGAGTAAAATCCTGACCATGTGCACAGAACTTGCAGAATGTCATAGGAAGTCATGGGATAAGGTATGAAATGCGTTTCTGGAGCGTTTCCGCGCTGCAAATCCGCACAAAAAAAGCACCAAAAACGCATCGTGGGCACACAGCCATACACACCATTTCTGAAAGACCACAGAGGTTGCAAAACCATTAAGCAAGAGGCACCAGTAATCAAACAACACCAGGAAAACCAAGGAGATCTCCAATCAAGTCAGGGACAAAGTTACAAGTCAGGATCCCCCAGGGCCCCATCAAATCCATTATCATTGTGGAACCCCAGGGGTCTGGTTGCCACAGTGGCATTGCCTCCCTCACAGGGGGTGATGCCATGCCTGGAAGCAAGCAGCGGTCCCCTAATCAGGTTTACCAGCATACAACACTTTCCTGGCTCCAGACCAGAAAGAGGAGCTTCTCCCCTTTAAATTGGAATCTGGAGGCGGGGTTAGTTAGAGTAAGTTGGAGTCAGGAGAACAACGAGGAAGGACCTGGGGAAGGGAGCTGTGGACAAGCTCCCCCAGAGAGAGGCGCAAGGGAACCGGACACCGGAGTCCGTGGTTGTGGGGCACTGAAGGCCCAGCAGCTAAATCCAGAGGGCAGGAGACTGCAGGTCTCCTGGCCCCACCAGACATCCGGCGGCTCAGCAGCATCATAGGGCCCAGCACCGCCACGATGGAGCGACACTTGAGGATGGCCCGAGCTGCCTGCCATACAGATGAGGAAGAGACGTTTTACTCAGGGACGAGGGCCGCAGCATAGCTTCAAGCAGCAGGGCCAAAGAGAATAGCGCAGAGGGAAGGCTTACAACTTCACCTGGCGAGGTGGATCCCCAACTTGCTTCCAGGCTGCCCAGACCTCCACCGCCAGCTAGTACCTGTGCCCCGGTCTGCTCTGTCAAACCGCAAGTAAAGATGGAGGAAACTGCCATTAATTTGTTGTCTGGTCATTATCTGCGCCCTCAGCCCTGAATTACACCGCACCAACAACATTTACCTCCATAATTCTTCATATACTGCCCTGGAGCTTAGCTCTGCCTGTGGAGAGCTGAACCAACTCTGCTGCGTCACCATCCGCTCCAGCGGATCTGCACCCCCCATATACCACAGGTGGCGTAACGAACATTATCTCTAAAAACTTTATTCCCCTTTTACTTTTCCTTTAATTGACCGTCCTGGGTCACGGACTGGGTCACTGCCACCGTGACATCCTCAGCACCGACCGGCCTGGCTACCGAGTACCCCACGGTACCAGGGGGTGCGTCAACTTGGCATCACGAACAGGATCCGAAGTCCGGTATAACCGGGTACTCTGTGCCATAGACTTTGCTGTGAACTGTATCATCACGTCATTTGCCGTCAGCGGAGGGGAAGCAGGAGGCCTCGATCCGAAACCGCCGGGTAAACGATCCCTCTCACCTGCAGAGCAGCATACTGGTACGCCAGCAGAAACCCAGGACCTGGCTGAGATTCACTAGGGGGGAGGAAGATGTCAAACTTGGGAGAGGATCTAGCTGCGGGCGCGGCCGCCGCCACAGTAATGCCTTTATCCATGCCGTATATACCGGGGGAGGCGTGGTTGCCCCAGTCCTCAGGGGAGTCGCACACCCAGAGCGAATTTGAGGAGAGACTGCGCAGTTTGTTCCAAGTGTACCCCCTGTCTGAGGAGCAAAAATTCAGCATCCTCATAGGCCAGCTAATCGGTGCGGCCCAGAGAGAGGTGAAGTCCCGGCCGGGCAGGAACAAAAGCACTGTTAAGGAAATGCTGGCCAGGTTAAAGGATACCTTTGTCACCCGCACAGCAGCAGAGATTAAAACGAAGTTCTACGGGTGCAAACAAAGGGTGCAGGACAGTGTACGGGACTATGCTCTAAACCTGCAGGAGGCGCTGCGGCAGGGGCGGACACAGACTGTAGTGGGCCCCTGTGCAAGAAATTTTTGGGGCCCCCCCCCGCGCTTCATAAGGCAACAAAGTTATGTAAACATAACCCCCCCCATGTGCATCTCTCGCCCCCCCATGTGCAGCTCTCATCCCCACCATTGGGAAGCTCTCATCCACCCCATGTGCAGCTCACCCCCCCGTGCATCTCCCATCCCCCCCGTGCATCTCTCATCCCCCCATGTGCATCTCTCATCCCCCCCATGTGCATCTCTCATCCCCCCCACTCCTAGTTAATTAATTGTATTTAAAACAAATAAAACTTGTTATACTTACCCCCATGCGATCCCTGCAGAATCCTGGCGCTCGTCCACGTCGCTGCCACCAGGCTCTCCTGACGTTCGGCCATGTGACGGTGCCACATGCATAGCTGTTATGTTCTGCTACCAGAGCTAAGGAAAGAGAGGAGATCTGTCCCTACGATAGAACTCAGCTGAATCCCTACGATGTAACAGGGAACCTGATCCTGCGATCAGACCTGCTAAAGTCCTAAGCTAGTCTGTACGGAGACCTATAGATGTGGGGAAGGAATCCCTACAAGTACTAAGGACTGGGAGGAAAATGGGACACCTCCTAACAGAAATAGTAGCAGACAGACGAACAAACAAAATATATAGAACATAGAGGTCCGTAGACCAAGCAAACTAACAGAGTTAGATACAGAGCACAGGCTAGCTAGAAAGTAGTTATACAATGAAGTCCAGCAAAGCCAGAAGGGCGGAGCAGGATTAAATAGGCCAACAAGGTCATGTGACCAGCAAAGGAAAAAACCTAAGAGCAAGGTTCTAACAGTACCCCCCCTTCTAAGAGGATCCTCCGGATCCCCTAGGACCAGGCTTATCAGGAAATCTCCTGTGAAACGCTCTGATAAGTCTGGACGCGGAAACATCATCTGACCTCACCCAAGAGTTATCCTCGGGTCCGAAACCTTTCCAGGCCACAAGATACTGCAAACTACCTCTATACCGTCTAGAGTTAAGGATGCGAGAAATTTCATATTCCCCGTCCTCCACCACCGGAGGAACAGAGGCAGAGGCGTCACCATCCGACACAACAGCTTTTTTTAACAGAGAGACATGAAATACCGGATTAATTCTCCAGGAGGTAGGAACCTCCAACCTAACAGCAGATTGGTTGACAACCTGGAGCACCTTAAAGGGCCCTACAAACTTGGGACCCAATTTCTTAGAAGGAATCCTCAACTGCAGATTCCTAGAGGACAACCAGACCATGTCACCAACAGCGAACAAAACCTCCTGTCGTTTCCTATCAAAGTAGTCTTTAGATTTTCTGTTGGCCTCCAGAAGATTACCACGCACATCCGTCCAAACTCTCTCCAAATCACCGGAAAAATTCTCCTCCTCAGGCACAGCAGATCCCAACTTGGAGAACGACCCAAACGACGGATGTCTCCCAGAACAACAAAAAAAAGGCGAACAACCAGCAGAAGAAGATGTATGATTGTTCAGAGCAAATTCAGCAAGTGGCAGAAACTCAGACCACCCCTCTTGATTGTCTGCCACAAAACAACGCAAGAACTGCTCAACATCCTGGTTTTTCCTTTCTGTCTGGCCATTAAATTCAGGATGATATCCGGACGAGAACGACAAATGAACTCCCAACCTGTCACAAAAGGCACGCCAAAAACGAGCCACGAACTGAGGACCCCTATCAGAAACAATGTCAGTAGGAACGCCATGAAGTCTGACAATTTCCTTGACAAAGGCCTTAGCGAGAGTTTTAGCGCAGGGCAGTTTGACGAAGGGAACCAAGTGACACATCTTGCTAAAACGGTCCACGACCACCCAGATGACAGTAAAACCCTCAGAGGGGGGAAGGTCAGTTATAAAGTCCATAGCCAAATGTGTCCAAGGAGCACTGGGAACCTCCAAAGGACAAAGCAACCCCGCAGCAGGAGTATGTGAGGACTTAGATCTAGCACATATAGTACATTGACGCACCCACTTAATGACTTCCTTCTGCCATCCAGGCCACCAAAAACTGCGACCCACCAGTCTCTTGGTCTCAGAGATTCCGGGATGACCTGCCAACCGAGATTCGTGACACTCAACAAACAAATCTCTCCTAAAGGTCCCAGGCACAAACAACCTCCCATGAGGAGTGTTAGATGGGGCATTCTCCTGTGCTTTAAGAATCTCATCTTCCAAAACGGAGTCCAAAGCAGCTATCACAACACCTTCTTGTAAAATGTTCTCCTCTTTCTCAGCACCGACTATGGGAGAAAAACTGCGAGACAAGGCATCCGCCTTAACATTCTTAGTACCAGGGATGTAAGTAACGAAGAAATTAAACCGCGAGAAAAACAGTGCCCACCTAGCCTGACGGGCATTCAGGCGCTTGGCAGCATCAAGATATATCAGATTTTTATGATCCGTAAGAACCTGAACGGGAAATTCCGCACCTTCCAAGAAGTGGCGCCAGTGTTCAAATGCGAGTTTAATAGCCAATAATTCCCGATTACCAATATCGTAATTCAGTTCAGTCTCCGAAAATTTTTTTGAAAAAAAGGCACAGGGATGTAATCCATCCTCGTTATCCTGAGACAATACTGCGCCAACCCCCACAGAGGAAGCATCAACCTCAACCAAAAACGGCTTAGTCACATCAGGCTGCATAAGGATGGGAGCAGAGGTGAACCTCTCCTTGAGATACACAAAAGCTTCAATGGCCTCAGAAGACCACTGAACCGCATCAGCACCTTTCCTGGTGAGATTGGTCAGAGGTTTGACAATACTAGAAAATTTTTTTATGAATTTTCTGTAATAATTGGCGAAACCCAAAAACCTCTGTATCGATTTCAAACCAATAGGCCTAGGCCATTCCTGTACAGCTTGAACTTTAACCAGGTCCATCTCAAAATCTTCGCTGGAGATAATGTAACCCAAAAAACTGATTCTCTGTACAGCGAACTCACATTTCTCCAGCTTAGCAAAAAGCGAATTGTCCATTAATAACTGTAATACCTCACGTACGCTCCGCCAATGAGACTCCAGATCCGGCGAATAAATCAAAATGTCATCCAAATACACAACCACATTTTTGCCGATCAAAGGTCTAAGGATGTCATTAATCATAGAATCATAGAATCATAGAATCATAGAATGGTAGAGTTGGAGGGGACCTCCTGGGTCATCTGGTCCAACCCCCTGCTCAAAGCAGGATTCACTAAATCATCTCAGACAGATTTCTGTCCAGCCTCTGTTTGAAGACGTCCATTGAAGGGGAACTCACCACCTCTCGTGGCAGCCTGTTCCACTCATTAATCACCCTGTCAAAAAGTTTTTTCTAATATCTAATCTGTGTCTCCTCCCATTTAGTTTCATCCCATTGCTTCTAGTCTTTCCTTGTGCAAATGAGAATAAAGATGATCCTTCTACAATGTGACAGCCCTTGACATATTTGTAGACAGCTATTAAGTCTCCTCTCAGTCTTCTCTTTTGCAAGCTAAACATTCCCAAATCCTGCAACCGTTCCTCATAGGACATGGTTTGCAGACCAGTCACCATTCTGGTCGCTCTTCTCTGAACTTGCTCCAGTTTGTCTATGTCTTTTTTAAAATGTGGTGCCCAAAACTGTACACAGTATTCCAGATGAGGTCTGACCAAAGAGGAGTAAAGACCGATAATGACTTCACGTGATCTAGACTGTATGCTTCTGTTAATACATCCCAGAATTGTATTTGCCTTTTTTGCTGCTGCATCACACTGTTGACTCATGTTCAGTCTATGATCTATTAGTATACCTAAGTCTTTTTCACATGTACTGTTGCTTAGCTCTATTCCTCCCATTCTGTATATGCTTTTTTCATTTTTATTGCCCAGATGTAGTACTTTGCATTTTTCCCTGTTAAAAACCATTCTGTTGGTTGCTGCCCACTGCTCCAGTTTATTTAGGTCTTTTTGAATCCTCTCTCTCTCTTCTCTAGTATTAGCTATCCCTCCTAGCTTTGTGTCATCAGCAAATTTAATCAGTTTACCCTCAATTCCTTCATCTAAATCATTGATAAAGATGTTGAACAATACAGGTCCCAGGACGGAGCCCTGTGGTACCCCACTTGAGACATTCATCCAGCTGGATGTGAAGCCATTTACAACCACCCTTTGAGTCCGATCACTAAGCCAGTTATGAATCCACCTAACAGTTGCCTGGTCCATTGCATACTTGGTCATTTTTTCAATAAGGATGGTGTGAGATACTTTGTCAAATGCTTTGCTGAAGTCAAGATATACTATATCTACAGCATTTCCCTGATCCACCCAGTCAGTGATTCTGTCATAGAAGGAAATTAAGTTAGTCTGACATGACTTGTTAGTTACAAACCCATGCTGACTCTGGTTAATCACTTCATTCTTATCCAGGTACTTACATACATGTTGTTTAATAATTTGTTCAAAGATCTTTCCTGGTATAGAAGTCAGACTCACCGGCCTATAGTTCCCTGGGTCCACCTTCTTCCCCTTTTTGAAGATAGGAACAACATTTGCTCTTCTCCAGTCTTCTGGGACTTCTCCTGTTCTCCAAGAATTTTCAAAGATTATGGAGAGTGGTTCTAAAATTTCTTCTACGATCTCCTTCAGTACTCTGGGGTGTAATTCATCTGGACCTGGAGACTTGAACTCATTTATGTTAGCTAAATATTCCCTCACAATCTTTCTGTTTACAGATAACTTGGATTCCTCTATTCCTTTAAAAGGACAGTGAAGATTAGTTGATGTTACATTTTCTTTCTGAGAGAAAACAGATGCAAAATAGGAGTTAAAAAGTTCGGCCTTCTCAACATCCTCTCTTACCATTTCTCCATTTTCATCCTGTAAAAATCCTATAGCATCTTTGACTTTTCTTTTACTTTTGACATACCCCCAAAATCCTTTTTTATTGCTTTTGACATCTCTTGCAAGCCTTAATTCATTGTCAGCTTTAGCTAACCTGATACGTGCCCTGCAGGATCTGCAGACTGCATTATAATCTTCTTTAGATATGCCTCCCTCTTTCCATTTAATAAACATTTCTTTCTTTCTTTTTAGCATGTGTTTAAGTTCTGTGTTCATCCATCCTGGTTTCCTTAAATGCTTCCCATTCTTCCTACTTTTCGGGATTGTTAACGATTGTGCTTTGAGAATCTCATTTTTAAAAATTTCCCATCCTTCCTGGACATTTTTGTCCTTAAGGACATCCAGCCATTGGATCCCTCCTATTCTCTTTCTGAGTCTCTTAAAATCTGCCTTTCTAAAATCTAACCTTGAAGTTTGAGTCTTCACATGTCTTCCTCCTCTAGTTATCCAAAATTCTATAATAGCATGATCGCTGCCTCCTAGGGTCCCAGCCACCTTTACCTCCTCAACCATTTCCTCCCATTAATAAGATTCTGAAAAAATGCAGAAGCATTAGTAAGACCAAAAGGCATAACCAGGTTCTCAAAATGACCCACAGGAGTGTTAAAAGCAGTCTTCCATTCATCACCCTCCTTCATGCGCAACAGATTGTATGCCCCCTTAAGGTCAATTTTAGAGAACCACTTGGCCCCCATTAACTGGTTAAACAGATCAGGAATCAATGGCAGTGGGTAAGGATTGCGTACAGTAATTTTGTTAATCTCACGAAAATCCAGACAAGGACGTAAACCGCCGTCCTTTTTTTTTACAAAAAAAAATCCAACCGCCACAGGAGACTTAGAGGGCCTAATGTGACCGGCGGCCAAACTTGTCTGTATGTATTCCTCCAAAGCCTTCCTCTCAGGAATAGTAAGGTTAAATAATCGACTTTTAGGAAGAGTCGCTCCAGGGACAAATTCAATAGAACAATCATAGTCTCTATGGGGAGGCAAAACCTGCGATTCCTTCTCAGAAAAAACTCTCCAAAAATCCTGAATAGGAACAGGCAATTCTCCCCTATCCAAAGCTGCAATACGCCCGTTACAACACTTGTCATAACATTTATGGCTCCAGGATTTAATTTCACTGGTAGACCAATCCAGTACAGGATTGTGAAATTTTAACCAGGGCAATCCCAATATTACTGGAGAAGGCAAGTTATTCAAAACTACCAAATCCAATTTCTCATGGTGAACACCATTAATAGTGAGAGGAAATTCACAGACCTTGAGAGTAATATTCTTCAAAGGGGAACCATCCACAGAAACCACAGCAATGGGGGATGATAAAGGTTCGGGTTTTAAATTGAGTCTTTCCAAGAATCCCCCATCAATTACATTCAGAGTAGACCCACAATCAACAAACACCCGAAATTCCATTAATTTTTCCTGAGCAATCGTGGAAGCAGCTAAAAATACACCCTTGGAATTTAAACAGGCAATACGGGCATGACTGACCATTTTTTTTTCTTTCTTCATACGAAGCTCACAGCCTTTAATCAAATGACCAGATTTTCCGCAATAGAAACACAAGCCTTCAGAAAATCGACGGTCTTTTTCTTGAGAGCGAGGTGCCACCGATCCAATCTCCATCGGTTCACCACTGTTAGTACACACATTCTCATAACCAGAAACTGACATAGCAGAGGATTTGCTCTCATTAACCCTTGCACGCAGTCTCCTATCCACCCGTATAGCTAATTGCATAGCCTGTTGCAAATCTTCAGGTGTAGGATAAGCAATTAGCAGGTCTTTAACCCTTTCATTGAGCCCAGCAAGAAATAGACTTTTCAGAGCAGAATCGTTCCACCCTGTTTGAGTAGACCATCGACGGAAATGAGTACAATATTTTTCCACATTACCTGATCCCTGTTTCAAACGTCTCAACTCAGTCTCAGCTGATGCGACACGGTCAGGATCATCATATAATAGTCCCAAAGCAGAAAAAAAACTATCCACTGATCTGAAGCATGTATCACTAGGTTGCAAAGAAAAGGCCCACTCCTGAGGCTCTTTGCGCAAAAGTGACATTATGAACCCTATGCGCTGGGATTCATCCCCAGAGGACTTGGGTCTCAAACGAAAATACAATAAGCAAGCATTTTTAAATGAAAAAAATTCTCGGTGTTCACCAAAAAATAAATCCGGCAAACATACCTTAGGCTCCAAGAAATGTGCTCCAGGACAGTTACTCACGTGCTGACGGAGCTCGGCCACCTCCAGAGAGAGTCCCTGCAGGTGTTTAGCCAAATCCCGAACCGACACCATGATGGAACAGAAAAATCTTTCCTTAGAGAATTTGCAGGCTGGACTTACTGTTATGTTCTGCTACCAGAGCTAAGGAAAGAGAGGAGATCTGTCCCTACGATAGAACTCAGCTGAATCCCTACGATGTAACAGGGAACCTGATCCTGCGATCAGACCTGCTAAAGTCCTAAGCTAGTCTGTACGGAGACCTATAGATGTGGGGAAGGAATCCCTACAAGTACTAAGGACTGGGAGGAAAATGGGACACCTCCTAACAGAAATAGTAGCAGACAGACGAACAAACAAAATATATAGAACATAGAGGTCCATAGACCAAGCAAACTAACAGAGTTAGATACAGAGCACAGGCTAGCTAGAAAGTAGTTATACAATGAAGTCCAGCAAAGCCAGAAGGGCGGAGCAGGATTAAATAGGCCAACAAGGTCATGTGACCAGCAAAGGAAAAAACCTAAGAGCAAGGTTCTAACAATAGCCATCAGCTTTTGTTTTGGCCAAAAGATTTTTAAAGCCGCCACCGCGATAAGGTAGACTCTTCTGGGCGGGCCCTACTCTAACCTATTAAAATTTTCTTAAAATATCCAATACTCTTTTTAGTTATATTTTTATTTAGTTGTCTTTAAGGGAATGTGTCATATACATTTTTTTTTTAAAATGACCAATAATACCACATACAGGGAATACCGCCACACCATGACCAGACCACATATTACCACAACATAGTGACCGAATAATACCACACAGAAGGGGGAAAAACTGCCACACCATGACCAGACCACATATTACCACCACATTACTAATATTACCACCACATTACTAATATTACCATAAGTGTCATTATACACGGGAGCTCTATACATGGTATGTATAATGTAAGTGTCCAGGTAATCTAGTGATCACCAGTGACATTATACACAGGAGCTCTGTATATAGTGTCAGTGTACAGGTAATACAGTGATCACCAGTGACATTATACACAGGAGCCCGGTACATAGTATATAGTGTAAGTGTACATGTAATGCACTGACTCACTGGTGACGTCTCTAGGTGAAGTCCTTCAGCTACGCTTTTCTCCTTCATCCAGCACAGACCGCCATCACGTCTTCCAGCCAAGACTCGTCTCTGCATAAAATAACACAGCTATCTAGAGCACATTCCCCAACTTCTACATTACGCAGCTGAATACAGACGTGCATCCACCATCAATATATGGTTAGTTATTATGCAACCTACCATTCCAAATATAAATTGTAATCCACCACGGTGCCCCCATTAACTGTAAATAGGCACTTAATATATAATTTAATTAGAACCTCTACTCTTTCCGACAATTTGTTACCAGTTACACTCCTGCATCCGCAACGCCCCCTACTCTATACTTCCTGCTCCCCGCATTCATTATTTACATGCACCCCCTGCCCCAATTCATTATATCATGTCCGTGCTCTCCCCACCCCATCCACCCCATCATCATTTATCATTTACTGTCCCCCACCCCACATTCATTATGTGCAGCTCATTATCCCCCTACTCCCAATTCCCCCATGTGCAGCTCATTTTCTCCCAATTCCCCCATGTGC
Organism: Phyllobates terribilis; assembly: GCF_046119375.1. Taxonomy (NCBI): domain Eukaryota; kingdom Metazoa; phylum Chordata; class Amphibia; order Anura; family Dendrobatidae; genus Phyllobates; species Phyllobates terribilis. The sequence continues at coordinate 200,122,486 of NW_027362763.1, forward strand.
AGCTCTCACCCCTCCATGTGCACATCTCTCATCCCCCTCCCCCACATGTGCCCCTCTCTCATCCCCCTCCCCCACATGTGCCCCTCTCTCATCCCCCCCATGTGCACATCTCTCATCCCCCTCCCCCACATGTCCACATCTCTCATCCCCCTCCCCCACATGTGTACCTCTCTCATCCCCCTCCCCCACATGTGCACCTCTCTCATCCCCCTCCCCCACATGTGCACCTCTCTCATCCCCCTCCCCCACATGTGCACCTCTCTCATCCCCCTCCACCACATGTGCATCTCCCATTCCCCCCACTCCTAGTAAATTGTATTTAAAAAAAAAAAAACTTGTTATACTTACCCCCATGCGATCCCTGCAGAATCCTGGCGCTCGTCCAAATCGCTGACACCAGGGGAATCATGAAAGCGCTGCCGCATAAGCGCAGCGCTGAGATGTCCCGGACCCGGCGCTTAGCATGGGGCCGGGGGCCCCATGAGGAGAGAGACGCACAAGAGGGGGGCCCCCAAGGGGGCCCCTACCGGCTGGGCCCCATACTGGAGTCAGGGCAGTCATGCCCTGATGGCGGCCCTGCTGGAGGCTGGAGGGGCCCCCTCTCCCTCGGGGCCCCCGTTCAATGAACCGGCTGCATGGGCGGTAGTTCCGCCCCTGCGCTGCGGGCCATTAAACAGGTAGACCCCGACAGTGTGCGAGATGGGGACAGATTGCTAACTGAGCAGTTTATCGAGGGGCTCCTGTCTAACGCTCACTGGACACAGCTGCGCATAATAGTTCTGCAAAACCCTGATATGGACTTTGCGCAATTTAAAGCCATCTGGGTGCTGCGAGAACCAACCCCAAGTGGCACTGCACCCCTCCGGCGCCCAGCTATCACATACCACCAGGAGGCGGCATCCTTTTCCCCGGCGCCTGTGGAGGCTGACACGCAGACACTAGATCAGTGTTTCCCAAACTGCAGTCCTCCCCCCAACACATCATGTTTTCAGGATTTCCTTAAATTGCACAGGTGATGGAATTATTATTAAGGCATCAAAAACTGCCACATGTTCTGTCATCTGAGTAATACTAAGGAACTTCTGAAAACCTGATCTGTTGGGGGCTGCGAGGACCGGAGTTTGGGAAATACTGCACTAGATAATGACCCCTCTGCAGACCTACGCCTTCAGGTCCAGGAGCTGACCAAAAGTGTGGCTACACTAACCAAAACCGTGCAGGCCATGCAAGTGTCTCCAAAGGAAAGAATCCAGCTGGCTTCCAGTCTAGATGACGTCCCGTGGCGACGACAGAGAAGAATTCCACCGACCAGAGGGAGAAACAGCGATCGCTACGACCAGAACGGACAACCCATCTGTCGTCGCTGTCAAAAGGCTGGGCACCACGCAAGATTCTGCGATTTAAACGAGCAACCCCTGGGGCAGAGGGCCAACCCCCAGGAGTAAGACGACCAGGCCCACAAAGTTGGCGAGACAAGTACGTGGGAGGACGGCCGATCCTACCTGTCGTGCTTGATGGCATCCTGATAAACGCGTTACTGGACACTAGTTCCCAGGTGATGATGATGCCATATATCCTTTTCAAACGATACTGGACTGATTCAGACATTACCCGCAGTCCTAATGAACATACAGTATTAACATCTTTGCCAGCAATGGTCAGCCCTTGCTTCAGGTGGGGTATAAAGAGGTGACCATAAAGGTTGGCCGAGTAGAATTGCTATCACAAGGGATGATTATTGTAGATATTGATCGCCGAGAAAGCCATCCTATGATAACCTATCACCAATGTGATAGAGAATTGTCTTGGGGAAATTATTGTTTTGTTGCAACAGGTCGCAGAGACTGCCAGTTCTAGTCAGCAGCGAGTTCTGCACAAGGAGATCAAAGCCCTGATGAAAAGACAACAGGTAGAGCTGTCTAGTGGAGAAGTCGACAGTGTCACAATGACTGATCTACTCCCCATTGCGATGCCCCCTAGGAGTGAAATGTTAATATGGTGTAGGGCAGCAATAGGTCTCAGGGGTCAAGATTATCAGGCCCTGGTAGAACCCGTGTACTCTGATAGTAGGCCCACCATCTTGACGGCCAGGGGGGTGGTCGATGTCCGCAAGGGGAGAGTACCGATACGCATCCTGAATTGTGGGGAGAAAGAGGTCCATTTACCCCGGTATGTCACCCTTGCTAAGCTGTTCACTGTCAGTAACAGTGCAATAAAGGCATTGGAACCCTTGCCTCCGTCTGAACAGGTCGGAAGGCAATGGCCCCAAGGGGCAGGTGGAGGATTGGTGTCAGAAGCTACAAGTAGGCACTGACTCCACCCCTTTGCACTTAAAGCATGGGGTGTACCGGGTGGTCCAAGAATATGAGTGAGTCTTTAGCAAACACCCACTAGACTTTGGGCAGGTAAAAGGGGTCCAACATCATATCCCCACAGGAGATCATCCGCCCATTAAAGAGAGGTACCGGCCTGTACCCCCAGCTCACTATCAATGTGCCAAAGGAATGTTACAGGAGATGAAGGAGGCTGGGGTGATCAGAGATAGTTGTAGCCCCTGAGCAGCTCCATTAGTCCTTGTTAGAAAAGATGGTACAATGAGGATGTGTGTTGATTATAGGCAGATTAACCGCATTACACATAAGGATGCCTACCCATTACCCAGAATTGAGGAATAATTAGCTGCACTAAGATCTGATAACTATTTCTCCACTTTGGATCTCACCAGTGGGTATTGGCAGGTTCCCGTAGCACAGGCGGACAGAGAGAAGACCGCGTTTACGACACCAATGGGCCTCTGCGAGTTCAACTGCATGCCATTCGGGCTCTGCAATGCCCCGGGAACATTCCAGCAGTTAATGGAGTGTAGCCTAGGACACAAAAACTTCAAAACTGTTCTGCTGTACCTGGACGACGTAATCGTCTACTCAAAGACGTACGAAGACCACCTGGAGCACCTGGCCGAGGTGTTCAAAGTCCTATCTGGTTATGGCCTGAAAGTAAAGCCGTCCAAGTGCCACCTGTTGAAGCCCAAGGTGCAGTACCTAGGTCATGTGGTAAGCGTCGGAGGTGTAGCACCTGACCCTGCAAAAGTCACCGTGATCAAGGACTGGCCAAGACCCTCCAATATCAAAGAAGTGCGGCAGTTCCTCGGGCTGGTAGGCTACTACAGGAGATTCATCAAGGGTTTCACCAAGATAGCGGCACCCATGCAGGACCTCCTAGTGGGCCAGTCCAAGAAAGCGAATCCTCCGTTCAAGTGGAGTAAAACAAAAGAAGAATCCTTCACGCGACTGAAAGTGGCTCTTACGGGAGACAAAGTCCTGGCCTACCCCGACTATGGCCAACCCTTTATACTCTATACGGATACCAGCAACGTGGGATAGGGAGTGGTGCTGTCCCAGGTACAGCAGGGCAGAGAGAGAGTGATTGCCTACGCCAGCAGGAAGCTCCGCCCCACGGAAAGGAACCCGACAACTATAATTCCTTCAAGTTGGAGTTTTTAGCCATAGTCTGGGCTGTAACAGAGCGCGTCAAACACTACCTGGCTTCAGCGAAGTTTACAATTTTCACAGACAATAATCCGCTGACCCACCTTGAAACGGCGAAGCTAGGTGCGCTGGAGCAGCGATGGATGGCCCGGCTGTCCAACTATGAGTTTACCATCAAGTATCGGGCGGGGCATAAAAACGCTAATGCTGATGCGCTGTCCAGGATGCCCAACTTGCCAGATGGGGGAGAAGACCCGGAAGAGCTGGAGGAGATAGAACTACCGGCTTTCCATCGTCACGGGGTGACCCAGTGCTCCCACTATGTGAGGAACACGCGATCCGCCAGCCGAGAGGCCACGTTTAACCCATTGCCCCACCATGGATGGGCAGAAACGCAGAATAGCGACCCGGCTGTCCACCTAGTAAAGGAGTTGTTGACACAAGCTGACTCGCACCCTGGTCCAGTTGCTCCACAGAGATCCAACAGTTGTGGAAGGAGAAGGGCAAGCTTTTCATCTACGAGGGAAAGCTGTATCGGAGAAGCATCAACTCCCGGACACACAAACTGGTCTGGCAGGTGGTAGTCCCGAAGCGGGATGCGCCAATGGTCTTAGAGGCGTACCACGATGGAGCAGGACACTTCGGGTGGAAGAAGTTGGAAGTCCTGCTATGTGAGCGATTCTACTGTGTTGGCATGAGGAAAGCAATCGAGAGATGGTGTCGAGAATGTGATCCATGCAACCTGAGACGGAAAGACCGTGATAGCCAGAGGGCTCCCCTGCAGCCCATAATCATCAAACAACCACTTGAACTGGTAGCCTTGGACCACGTGAAGCTAGCCCCAAGCCGGTCAGGCTATGTCTACGCTCTCACCATAATAGACCACTAATCCCAGTTCCTGGTAGTAGTGCCAGTGAAGGATAAGACGGCAGCCAAAAAGTTTCAACAACACTGTTGTTGCCCGCATGGTTACCCTGAACGAGTGCTTACCGACCAAGGCCCAGCCTTTGAAGCAGAAGTGTTTCAAGAATTCAGTAACTTGTACGGCTGCAAGAAAATAAGGACGACGCCGTATCATCCCCAGACCAACGGGTTGAGCGAGAAAATGAACCAGGTGGTAATAGACCTGTTGAAGACGTTGCCCCTTGAAGAACGTAGCCTGTGGCCAGAGAAGTTATCAGATTTGGTGGACCTATATAACCACATCCCGGTGAACTCCACCAACTGTACACCTGCCTACCTGATGAGGGCAAGACCTGGCAAGTTACCCATTGACTTAGACATGGGAGTTTTAACACCTGAGATGACATTACCAGGTGCAGACTGGGATATGGAGCGGCAGCAACAATACCGCAAGTTGCAAGAATGTGTGGAGAGAAGTTTGTCCCAGGCGAGACAGAGGCAGGAGAGAACTTATAATCAGCACTCACCTGCAGTTCCCTTGTCACCTGGAGAACAGGTACTCAAAAGGAAAAGACGAGTTCACAAATTAGATGATCAGTGGGAGGTTGAGCCATACACCGTCTTACCTTCAAATTTCAACAACACCAAGGTATGCCTCGTCAGTAAAGATGGAGGAGAGGCTTCAGCGGCAGTCTCAAGAGACCACCTGAAGATATGCCCTGATCAATTGAGACACAAAGAGGAAGACCAAAACAGCCACCAGCACACAGAAAAGGTGGAAGAAACGGTTCAAACCATCCTTGGAGAATTTCACTGGTCTTGGACGCAGGTGAACCAAGCAATCGTGGTACCTGTCCTGACCTTTCCCCAAGTAGCCTCACCGAAAGCCGCAGAGACTCTAGAACAGCAGAGAGACCAGTTGGCCCCAGCAATAGATGCCACAACAGCAGTGGAACAAGTGAATCCGCCTCCTGCTAGTGGTGAACCTGTCGTACCCATGGTGAGTCAAAGAAGTCGTAGAAGACTACCAAGCCTATCGGTGTTACCTCAGACTAACCGTAGTGTAGTCCACACTGAGCCCACCACACCAGCGGTAGACACTAGAGACCCGGGTAGGTCATTGGCAACAAATGTACTGTGTAGATCAACCCATAGTACCATAGGTCAGCTCCCTGCCCCTTATAGGGACTAAAGTGTAGTAAAATAATAGTGTATAGTATATAGTTGCAACCGTTAAGCATGAGAACCTACAGAGACTTCCTGTAAGAACTTTTAAACAATCGTGAGTGTATGAAATAAGTATAGTTATTAAATTTATGGACAAATGGACCACAGGACTAGGTGTGGTCAGGACAATGTTGAATAAAGTTAATAGTTGGCCTTGAAAATAAACCGCAGGCGTGGCCGAAAACCAGGCCCACCGACAGAGTGCCCTGAAGCCACGCCCAGGGATGATACACGAAGTGGGTTGAGGCGGTTCCCACCAAACAACCTTCAAGTACCCGGAAAAAAGACAATTCCTGGGTAGCGGCATAAAGACTAAGCGCTGCAATGACTGCTCCCAATTCTAGTATGGTTTTTGTTATTCTGCAATTTTTGCTTTTTTTTTGAGACTTTGTAAACTATTTGTAATATGAATGGTTATTGTTGTTAATTGTTTAATTCTAAAGGTGTCCTCAGTCCGGGAGTACTGAATTTAACTAGGTGAGAATGTGGCCAGGGGTCCGATTGCCACAGTGGTATTGCCTCCCGAACAGGGGGTGATGCCATGCCTGGAAGCAAGGAGGGGTCCCCTAATCAGGTATACAAGCATACAACACTTTCCTGGCTCCAGACCAGAAAGGGGAGCTCCTCCCCTTTAAATTGGAATCTGGAGGCGGGGTTAATTAGAGTGAGTTGGAGACAGGAGAAAGACGAGGAAGGACCTGGGGAAGGGAGCTGTGGACAAGCTCACCCCAGAGAGAAGCGCAAGGGAACCAGACACCGGAGTCCGTGGTTGTGGGGCACTGAAGGCCCAGCAACTAAATCCAGAGGGCAGGAGACTGCACGTCTCCTGGCCCCACCAGACGCCTGGCGGCTCAGCAGCATCATAGGGCCCAGCACCGCCACGAGGGAGCAACACTTGAGGAAGGCCCGAGCTGCCTGCCATACGGGTGAGGAAGAGACGTTTTATTCAGGGACGAGGGCCGCAGCATAGCTTTAAGCAGCAGGGCCAAAGAGAATAGCGCAGAGGTAAGGCCTACAACTTTACCTGGCGAGGTGGATCCCCAACTTGCTTCCAGGCTGCCCGGACCTCCACCACCAGCTAGTACCTGTGCCCCGGTCTACTCTGTCAAACCGCAAGTAAAGATGGAGGAAACTGCCATTAATTTGTTGTCTGGTCATTATCTGCGCCCTCAGCCCTGCATTACACCGCACCAACAACATTTACCTCCACAATTCTTCATCTACTGCCCTGGAGCTTAGCTCTGCCTGTGGAGAGCTGAACCAACTTTGATGCGTCACCATCAGCTCCAGTGGATCTGCACAGCAGCAGTGGCCCCATATAGCCGCATACCACAGGTGGCGAACACGAACATTATCTCTAAAAACTTTATTCCCCTTTTACTTCTCCTTTAATTGACCGCCCTGGGCTACGGACCGGGTCACTGCCACCGTGACATCCCCAGCACCGACAGGCCTGGCTACCAAGTACCCCACGGTCCCAGGGGGCGCGTCATCATCAAATGGAAAGAACATGATACGACAACAAACGTGTCAAAAGAGGGCTGCCCACCAAAACTCTCAGCCCGGGCAAGGAGCACATTAATCAGAGAGGCAGCACAGAGACCAAAGGTAACCCTGAAGGAGCTGCAGAGTTCAGAAGCAGAGACTGGAGTATCTGTCCATACGACCACAATAAGCTGTACACTCCATAAAGGAGGCCTTTATGGAAGATTGGGCAAAAGAAACCCTTTAGTGACACAAAAAAATTGTAAGACATGTTTTGAGTTTGCCAAAAGACACGTGAGAGACTCCCCAAATGTATGTGCTGTAGTCAGATGAGACCAAAATGAATTTTTGGCCAACCAAAGTAAACGCTATGTCTGGCGCCAAACCAACACAGCACATCACCCCAGAAACACCATCATGCTGTGGGGATGTTTTTCGGCAGCAGGGATAGGGAAAATGGTCAAAGTCGAGGGGAAGATGGATGGTGCGAAATACACGGATATTCTTTGGCAAAACCTGTCAATGATTTCAGTCTGGACGGAGGTTCACTCTCCAACAAGACAATGACTGAAAGCATAATGCTAAAGCAACACTCGAGTGGTTTAAGCAGGGTTCCACAACTCCAGTCCTCAAGGTTCACCAACAGGTCATGTTTTCAGGATTTCCTTACTATTACACAGGTGATGGAATTATTGCCTGTGCAGGTGATGTAATTATCACCTATGTAATACTAAGGAAATTCTGAAAACATGTCCTGTTGGTGGGCCTTGAGGACTGGAGTCGGGGAACCCTGGTTTAAGGTAAATGTTTTGGAGTGGCCTAGTCAAAGCCAAGACCTTAATCCCATTGAGAGTTGTCAGACTTGAAGATTGCTGTTCACCAGAGGAAACCATCTAACTTGAAGGAGCTGGAGCAGTTTTGTCTTGAGGAATGAGCAAAAATCTCAGTGGCAAGATGTGGAAAGCTCACAGAGACTTATCCAAAGTGACTTGCAGCTGTAATTGCCGCAAAAGAAGGCTATACAATGTACTGACTTTAGGAGGGTGAATAGTTATGCACACTGAAGTTTTCAGTTATTTTGTCCTATTTGTTGTTTGCTTTACAATAAAAAAAAATGTTCACAGTTGTTCTTTACATGAACTGATGCAAACCCTAAAAAACAGTGAACTTCCAGGTTGTGAGGTAGTAAAACATGAAAAATACTAAGGGGGTGAATACTTTCACAAGCCACTGTTTATACCAGGATGGGGGACTTATATACCAGGATGGGGGATATACATCCCAAGAAGTGGGACATATGTACCAGGAAGAGGCCCAGGATGGGGGGGGTTTATATACCAGGATGAGAGACATGTATACCAAGATGGGGAACATATATACTAGAATGGGGGACATATATACCAAGAAGGAGGACATATATACCAGGATGGGCACAGGATGGAGGGACATAAATATTCCTGGATTGGCTCCGGATTGGAGACATATATACCAGGGTGTGGAACTTATATACCAGTATGGGGGATATACATACCAAAAAGTGGGACATACACAGGATTGGAGACATATATACCAAAAAGGGAGACATATATACCAAGATTGGGGACATACAACCCCTGGCAAAAATTATGGAATCACCGGGTTCGGCGGATGTTCATTCAGTTGTATAATGTTGTTGAAAAAAAGCAGATCACAGACATGGCACAAAACTAAAGTCATTTCAAATGGCAACTTTAGGGCCTTAAGAAATACTAAAAGAAATCAAGATTAAAAATGTGTACTCAGTAAGGGTAATTTTTTTCAGACCAAGCAGAGGGAAAAAATTATGGATTCACTCAATTCTGAGGAAAAAATTATGGAATCACCCTGTAAATTATCATTTCCAAAACTAACACCTGCATCAAATTAGATCTGCTCGTTAGTCTGCATCTAAAAAGGAGTGATTACACCTTGGAGAGCTGTTGCACCAAGTGGACTGACATGAATCATGGCTCCAACATGAGAGATGTCAATTGAAACAAAGGAGAGGATTATCAAACTCTTAAAAGAAGGTAAATCATCACGCAATGTTGCAAAAGATGTTGGTTGTTCACAGTCAGCTGTGTCTAAAATCTGGACCAAATACAAACAACATGTGAAGGTTGTTAAAGGCAAACATACTGGTAGACCAAGGAAGACATCAAAGCGTCAAGAACGGAAACTTAAAGCAATATGTCTTCAAAACAGGAAATGCACAATGTCTGTGACCGAACTGTAAGAAACCGCCTAAAGGAAATGGGATTTACATACAGAAAAGCTGAACTTAAGCCATCATTAACACCTAAACAGAAAAAAACAAGGCTACAATGGGCTAAGGAAAAGCAATCGTGGACTGTGATTGACTGGATGAAAGTCATATTCAGTGATGAATCGCGAGTCTGCATTGGGCAAGGTGATGATGCTGGAACTTTTGTTTGGTGCCGTTCCAATGAGATTTATAAAGATGACTGTATAAAGAGAACATGCAAATTTCCACAGTCATTCATGATATGGGGCTGCATGTCAGATAAAGGCACTGGGGAGATGGCTGTCATTACAACTTCAATAAATGCCCAAGTTTACACTGATATTTTGGACAGTTTTCTTATCCCATCAATTGAAAGGATGTTTGGGGATGATGACATCATTTTTCAAGATAATAATGCATCCTGCCATAGAGCAAAAACTGTGAAAACATTCCTTGAAAGAAGACACATAAGGTCAATGTCATGGCCTGCAAATAGTCCGGATCTCAATCCAATTGAAAACATTTGGTGGAAGTTGAAGAAAATGGTCCATAACAAGGTTCCCAACCTGCAAAGCTGATCTGGCAACAGCAATCAGAGAAAGTTGGAGCCAGATTTATGAAGAGTACTGTTTGTCACTCATTAAGTCCATGCCTCAGAGACTGCAAGCTGTTATTAAAGCCAGAGGTGGTGCAACAAAATACTAGTGATGTATTGTAGTGTTCTTTTGTGTGTTTGTTTTTCATGATTCCATAATTTTTTCCTCAGAATTGAGTGATTCCATAATTTTTTCCCTCTGCTTGGTCTGAAAAAAATTACCCTTACTGAGTACCGCATTTTTAATCTTGATTTCTTTTAGTGTTTCTTGAAGCCCTAAATTTGCCATTTGAAATGACTTTAGTTTTGTGCCATGTCTGTGATCTGCTTTTTTTCAACAATATTAAACAACTGAATGAACATCCTCTGAGCAGTGGCGTACCGCCAATGGCGGCAGACCACGCCACTGCTATGGGGCCCGTGGCCGGAGGGGGCCCGTGAGGGCCCCAAGCAGCGTGGGAGCGAGGAGGATAGGTGAGTAGGAGGTTGCGGCGGCATAGGAGCGGGTTGCGGCAGTGGAGGAGCGGGGCACACGCTGTAGCCGCTGCTGCAGCTACCACGTGTGCCCGCTGCTAAAGGGACATGAATATTCCCTCTTCTCCACTCCCATGGGCGTGGAGAAGACAGAATATTCATTCTCTTTAGTAGCGGGCACGGAGGAGCGCTGAGCCCCGGCTCCTGCTGTCAGTGCCCGCCGCTAGAGAGAAAGCATATTCACGCTTCTCCACGCCCATAGTCCCGGCGTGGAGAGGAGTGAATGTGCCGGCAGCAGCTCACCTTGGCTTCTGAGAGCGCGCGCAGCTCAGATGCCGACATGAGCTGCTGCAGACATGACTCAGCGCTGGAGCAGAGGTGAGGAAGGAAGGTGAGTATAAGTGTTTATTGTTTTATGTGTGCAGTGATTGGGGGGATGAGGAAGCCACACATACCAGGAATGGGGGATTGAGGAGGCCACACATACCAGGAATGGGGGATTGAGGAGGCCACACATACCAGGAATGGGGGATTGAGGAGGCCACACATACCAGGATACTTGGATTGAGGAGGCCACACATACCAGGAATGGGGGATTGAGGAGGCCACACATACCAGGAATGGGGGATTGAGGAGGCCATACATACCAGGAATGGGGGATTGAGGAGGCCACACATACCAGGATACTTGGATTGAGGAGGCCACACATACCAGGAATGGGGGATTGAGGAGGCCACACATACCAGGAATGGGGGATTGAGGAGGCCACACATACCAGGAATGGGGGATTGAGGAGGCCACACATACCAGGATTTGGGGATTGAGGAGGCCACACATACCAGGATTTGGGGATTGAGGAGGCCACACATACCAGGATTTGGGGATTGAGGAAGCCACACATACCAGGATTGAGGGGTTGAGGAGGCCACACATACCAGGATTGGGGGATTGAGGAGGCCACACATACCAGGATTGGGGGATTGAGGAGGCCACACATACCAGGATTGGGGGATTGAGGAGGCCACACATACCAGGATTGGGGGACTGAGGAAGCCACACATACCAGAATTGGGGGATTGAGGAGGCCACACATACCAGGATTTGGGGATTGAGGAGGCCACACTTACCAGGGTTGGGCGATTTAGGAGGCCACACATACCAGGGATTGTGGGATTGAGGGGGCCACACATACCAGGGATTGTGGGATTGAGGGGGCCACACATACCAGGGATTGTGGGATTGAGGGGGCCACACATACCAGGGATTGTGGGATTGAGGGGGCCACACATTCCAGGGATTGGGGGATTGAGGAGGCTACACATACCAGGGATTGTGGGGGCCACACATACCAGGGATTGTGGGATTGAGGGGGCCACACATACGAGGATGGGGAAATTTACCAGTAGCTGCTGCATTTCCCACCCTAGGCTTATACTCAAGTCAATAGGTTTTCCCATTTTTATGTGGTAAAATTAGGGGCCTCGGCTTATATTCGGGTCGGCTTATTTAAAATATACGGTATTTTAAAATCAGTGAGTATGTGGTGCCCATAATACTGCAGGACTGTGGCGTGCATTATACTATATGGGGGCTGCATTTTACCCTATGGGGTGTGTAATATACTGTATGGAGGACTATGGGGAGTGCATTATATTCTATGGAGGACCATGGGAAGTTCATTATACTATATGGAGGATTATGGGGGGCGCATTATACTATATGGAAGTTTATGGGGGGAGCTTTATACTATATGGAGGATTATGGGGGCGCATTATACTATATGGAAGATTATTGGTGGTGCATTATACTATATGGAAGGCTACAGTATGTGGGGCCATTATAATATTTTGAGGGCTATGTGGGGGGCCATTATACTGTATGAAAGCAATTATACAGTGTGAATGTTTGTGTGGGGTCATTATACTGTTTGGAGGGCTGTGTGGGGGCCATTATACTGTTTGGAGGGCTGTGTGGGGCCATGAGAGTGTATGGAGGGCTCTGTGGGGTTCACAGTTGGGGGATTATACTGTGTTAGGGTCACCATATTTTGCCGTGGGAGTTGAAGTGGGGTACAATAGGGTCATTATACTGTGCATGTGGAGGAATGCACCATAGGGGTATCATACTGTTTGGGGGGCACTTTTGTTGGCATCATACTTTATGGGGGCAATGAAGGAGGAATCTACAACTTCAGAAGGAGGTAAATTACTATGTAAAGGCTGGAAAGTTATGAGATCTGCTCTTCTGTGACACAGACAAATATTTATTTTTTGTAGGGGGGGGGGGGCCCAATTAGAGCTTCTGCTATGGGGCCCCATGACTTCTATGTACGCCCCTGCCTCTGAGCCCAGTGATTCCATAATTTTTGCCAGGGGCTGTATATACCAGATGGGAGACATATACAGTGAAGACTCCTGTCCACAGACTCAATTAATCAGTCAGACTCTAACCTCTACAACATGGGCAAGACCAAAGAGCTTTCCAATGATGTCAGGGATCATAGACCTGCACAAAGCTGGAATGGGCTATAAAACCATAAGTAAGATGCTGGTTGAGAAGGAGACAACTGTTGGTGCAATAGTAAGATAATGGAAGAAATACAAAATGACTGTCAATCGACATCGATCTGGGGCACCATGCAAAATCTCACCTCGTGGGGTACACTTGATCATGTGGAAGGTGAGAGATCAGCCTAAAACTACACGGGGGGAACTTGTTAATGATCTCAAGGCAGCTGGGACCACAGTCACCAAGAAAACCATTGGTAACACATGACGCCTTAAAGGTTTAAAATCCTGCAGCGCCCGCAAGGTCCCCCTGCTCAAGAAGGTTCATGTGCAGGCCCGTCTGAAGTTTGCCAATGAACACATGGATGATTCTGTGAGTTATTGGAAGAAGGTGCTGTGGTCAGATGAGACAAAAATTGAGCTCTTTGGCATTAACTCAACTCGCTGTGTTTGGAAGAAGAAGGAGGATGAGTACAACCCTAAGAACATCGTCCCAACTGTGAAGCATGATGGGGGAAACATTATATTTGGGGGTGCTTTTCTACAAAGGGGACATGGCGACTGCACCGTACTGAGGGGAAGATGGATGGGGTCATGTATCGCGGGATTTTGGCCAACAACCTCCTTCCCTCAGTAAGAGCATTGAAGATGGGTCGTGGCTGGGTCATCCAGCAAGACAATGACCCAAAACATACAGCCAAGGTAACAAAGGAGTGGCTCAAAAAGAAGCACAGTAAGATCATGGAGTGACCTAGCCAGTCTCCAGACCTTAATCCCATAGAAAACTTATGGAGGAGTTGAAGCTCCAAGTTGCCAATAATAACAAATAACACATATTCACCTACCAGTCTCCAGATGCTGTTTCGTCCCACTGGCCAGGTCCCCCACCAGTCTCCTCTCTGATGGTGTCAGCACGTGAATGTTGCAGACAATCAGTGGCAACAGTAATACATTGATCAGTACTTCATTGAATGAGATATTTGTTATGGTCTTGACACGCCCCCTGGGCCGTGTGAGTGTGGGGATACCCGGAACCGGACCGTTTGTGGATGCTGGGGGTTGTAGTCACCGTGGCGGTGACCTGGTCCTGTGGCTCAGGGTGGTCAAACTAGATGGCAGTCTATTTGTGTGGTTTTATGATATTTAAATGTCCGACTACGCCACCCGTGGATTGCGGTCAGAGTGTACCGCCGCTGCAGGGCAGACCGCTGAGGCTGGTATTGGGAATGCAGCAGAGAATAGTATAACTCCCCACGGGAGGAGTATAGCCTCAGGGCAGTAAATAGGGATGTTGGTGGTGATGGTGCGCGGGAGCAGCAGTAACCACACGGAGTCTGTCATGCAATTCAGGGTCTTTACTGTTGGTGGTATTAAGGGACCTGTCCGGAATACAGGTTAACAATGGAGGCCTGGTCAGTCTGAGAGCAACTGGGAAATTCTGCTGGTCAGGGGGGAGTTTGTAGGCCTACCGTGCTGACTTCACTCTTTCTTGGCTATCCCGCTGTAGTGTAGTGGTAGCCCACATCCCTGAGTGTACCGTGTTGTTCTCACCTGTATGACTGGCGACTCGGGCCTTCCGTGCTTCTCACCCCTCCAGGGTAGTAGTGGTCCCTGTCGTGTGGCTGAGCCTCCGGGCTTCCTTGGGCCAGAGGACTTGAAGTCCCCTGCGTGGTGGTTTTCTGCTGCTGGGCTTATAACCCTCACAGCCTCGGACTCCTTTGTCCGGCTTTTCAAGTCTCTAGTCAGGATGAGCTCTTCTAGCTCCCCTCCTGGCCTCGTGTTCCTCTTCTGCCTACAGGGACTCCTCAGCCTGCTGCTGACCTGTCCCTGTCTCTGGAACTAGACTGTCTAACCCCGCCCCAGATCCAGTTTATAAAGGGCAGGTTTCTCCCCTCCCTGGACTGAGGCGGGAGGTGCTGCATGCTAATTGTCCCCAACCAGGGAACCTCCCACCTGCTCTCAGACATGACATTGCTGCCACTGTGGCAACCAGACCTGGGGTGCCACAGTCTCAGCTTCCTAAAGCAATCTAGAAGCACACGGACACAGGAGAGAAGCTGCAGAAGAAGCATCTCTCTAGCTCTTTCTGGACTATAGTCTGACCTGTTAGCACACATGAGAGAAGGCATGCTGAGAAGTGATTAATGCTAGTCTTACACCACTAGCTTGTGGTGTTAAACAACTGTTGATCAGTTTCTTGTTTACCTGTTTCAAGGTAATCGTGCAGTATAAACAGGATGCCAATCACAAGGAAACTAGTTCATCAGGTGAAATTATCTTTTGGTTTTCCCAAAAGATCATTGTCCTCGGCAGCGCATCATCTTGTGTAAACAGGACCTGTGCTGCTGAGGAAAACGGTAGCCTTTGCCCATCTGTAATAGATCATTCAGCTCGCATCGGAAGAGCGGTTGGTGTGTATAAAAAAGCTATTAAATGACCGCAGACCAGCAAACATGTTCTCAATCGGTGTTCATTTAACGCTGCTCATTGCACAAATGTAAATGCATCCTTGCACTGCCCAATTATCAAGAAACAAACGTTCCTAAGAATGCTCTTTCCTGATAATCGGGGCAATGTGAATCCAGCCTGAGGTTATATACATGACAGCAGAAGATAATTGGAGTCATTAAAAGAAGAGCTGCTGTAGAGGAGACAATAGAGGTAAGGATATAATCTGAGTCACATATTAGGTACAATCATAAACCCCAAAATAATCACTTTACTGGAGTTTAGCTTTACCCATTGTCTGATGCTGGGAAACTTTTTTTTTTCTATTTCTGTATCATTTTTTGCCTCAGGAAAGAAGTTCACACATTGTCATATCCTACATTCCCTGATCTCTGTAAAAACATAAAGGGTGTCCTAATTCCTGTCCATTTTTTGTTTCTTGTTGGCAGCTACCGTGTGGGCGTCCCTGATGAAAATAGTCATATTAATTAGTCTTTCAGCCAAAGTCAGCAATGCCACTCATTATAAGCCCAGAGCACCAATATCACCTTATCTCTACATAGAGCTTGCGATCCAGCGCATGGCTGCGTTGTATTGCTAGTATTTATATCATCCGCCTCTACTCCCCTTTATCATGCCAGCCAAGTGAAAACCAGGTCTCCTAAATCACAAACAGGGCAAGGCATAAATGTGAAAGAAGAAAAATGCGAGTGCAGGGCAAACTGACACCTTGGGCATTAAGCACTCCCTACTGACTGCTATAGCCATGATGCACTAGATGTAAGAGGCTGCATTTGTAAAATACTTATCAAATGAATAGGGTCAGATCTACATTACCCGGCACCCGCCACTAATCAGTTGCTATCAGTTCCACAATTGCTTACAACCATCCGCTGCTGGAGCTGAGAAAAGCTGAATGGTTGGGGTGGCGGGTGACAGACCCCCACTAATCTGAGATCAATAACTAATCCTAAGGATAGGTCATCAATATCATTGTAGTGGAACAACCCTTTAAAAGGTCATTTCAACTAACTTAGCATAAGTCAATAATACAAGTGAGCAACCTTGTAATATATCTTATCAGATACATTATGATTCTTTATACAGTATGAGGCAGTCTGCAAAGCTACTAAAATGAATCTTGCTTAAAAAAATACTGACTGCGAGCTCACTGAGGGATCAAATTACAGCAGCCAACTGAAGTCTTTGGAGAGGAGGATAAAGGAGCAGAATGAGAACAAGTAGAGGGAGAGACAGACAGATCATGCTGCAACTCTAATATATGTTGCATCTCATATCAGAGCTGGATGCCCTGGTACACTGCTCAGTTCTGCTCAATACTACTGTATAATGTCCTCCATACTACAGCTAGTTTCCATATTAGCTAGTCTCCAGCTCAGAAAAAAAAGTGAAAATTAGAATCAAAGACCGCAGAGAAGAAAACTAGAATTAATATCATTCCTCATGTACACACAAACAGCTTATTATGTGTAGACACCTGATACGTCAGATATGTTTCAGTGACTTACAAAATCACAGGATGTGAGCTACAAGTCATAGGTCACTACTCTATTGCTCTATTGCTTGAATGGTCACTAATGCCATATACATACAGAAAGTGTATGGAGCATTGGGTAAGCCAAAATAATTACATAAAATCCCTAATCTGTTCAATTTCTGCTGCTTTTTAGTTGTCTTCAGAATTTTTAAATAGGTCACAAAAGTCAATGGCTAAGAGAAAACATGAAATTACTTGAACTATATTTCTTAACACATGAAGATCTTGGCATTGGACGGTTCTGAGTAGATTTGTAGATGTGCTTGACTAAAACATGATTTCAGGCACAATAAGCATAGCGGGTTTTGCAACAACTTATCTACAGTCTATTCATATGCACAATGGCACATTTCTAGAACATTCTGTATCGGCCTCATGGCCACGAGAGGAGAATAAGGACAGTCCCACAATCATGCACAAAACCATAAAGCGCCTCCACAAGACCAAGCTGACTGGCCTTGGTTTACTTTGCAACTCTCCATTCCTTACAAGTTTGCAGACATATGCTGCTATTAAAGGTCTATGCCCGTAGCAGACCTCAGCACCCTTATCCGTCTCTAACACATGCCCGCAATCACTTAGAATGGTGCTGTCTGGTGCTCATCATTGCTCATATGCTCGTGTAGTACAGTCCTATCTTTTCTTCTTCTGAGCGGGTGATGCATTATTGCTCACATACAGGGTCAGGGTAGATTTGGCATAGAGCACCCTCGACAACACCTAAGGCCTCATTCAGACATGCCTGACTTTTCTAGTGCGCAAAAACACAGACCGCTGTTTATCAGTGTTTTGGATAATAGTTTTATCAGTGTTTCATTTTTTATCATCAGTGTTTCCTCAGTGATTTTTCACTAATGTAAAAAAAAATAAAAATGAAAAGCTTTTCTTATACAACACAAAGTCAGTAACGGACAGCACACAAATTATACGCTGATGCCATATGTGTGCTGTCCCTAATTATCAGGAACCCATGGACTTGTATGGATAATTTTGATCCACGATTCGGAGCAAAAACTGACCTTTCTCTGTGATTTTTTACAGACACACGGTCTGTAAAAAAAGCAGACATTTAAACAGCCCCATAGACTATAATGTGTGCGCATTTTACGCGCCCAGGGGATGGGGGACGGACGACTCGGCGCCCGGGCCTTGTTCTTGCCTGATCTTGGGGGATGTCGCGGTGGCCGACTCCCGGGCCCGTACCCTGGGGTCACTCTTAAAAGAAGGGGGAAAAGGTTATCTGGGATAGGGGAATGTTCGTGACGCCACCTGTGGTGTCTGGTGAGGATCACCAGCGCTGCGACAGTCCTCTGAGGCAGATGATAGGGCAGCTTTAGATGGTTCGGCTCCCCCCCAGGTGGAGCAGGCCTCAGGGAAGCGTAGAGAGGGTGTAGAATAGAGTGCTGGCGGTTGCAGAGCCGCGGAAGAAAGAACAGACAGAGGCGGTAGTTGAAGTCATCCAGGGCTTTACTCACTTTGGTGCGTAGGCAGCTCAGAGTTTCTCTCTGCTGTCACACGGAGAGCTGCGTCTGCCAGGGTGGGGTTCAACACTCTCCAGGTAGTTCAGGAGCACTTGTCAAGACCCCCGCTCTAGTGTGTTCCTCTCTTGTTGAACTTCTCCCGCCTTGTGTCCCCCACTGAGTCCCGTACAGATACTGCGATGTCCCTTGTGGGTAACGTGTAGTTCCTGGACCGACTGGGTGCCCTTATTGGTGACTTGTGGTGAGAACGTGGCGTAAGGCCGGGTTCCTCTGGATAAACTCAGATTAGGGCATACGGGTGGCAACTCCGCTCCGTCCGTATCCTCCTGGGATCCACATAAGCCTCCGGACTTTTCTGACAGAGACTTGAAGTGCAAAGTCAGATAATCGGGGACCGGTACCCCCTCTTGCGGCAGAGTCTCTCTGGCTGGGCCAGAATAAGGTATGCAGGTGGCGACTCCGCTCCGTCCGCACCCCCTGAGATCCTTTCGCCTGTGGAGCCTATCTCCTCTGCTCCCCTCCTGGGCCTTCCTGCTTGGACTCTGACCAGGGACAGAGCTGGTTATAACTCTGCCTCAATCCCCCGTCTCGAGGCCTGAGACCGGGAACAGTGGACCCTCAGCCGGCTGCAGCCTTGTGCTGACTTGCCGTCCCAAAGACCC
This sequence comes from Phyllobates terribilis, assembly GCF_046119375.1. Taxonomy (NCBI): domain Eukaryota; kingdom Metazoa; phylum Chordata; class Amphibia; order Anura; family Dendrobatidae; genus Phyllobates; species Phyllobates terribilis. The sequence goes on from NW_027362763.1 coordinate 200,141,577, forward strand.
ACGACCAAAGACCTTGTTATCAAAATGGCCTCCAGTTATATAGAATTCTAATTAAGTGCTTAAGTAAATGCTTCCTCCACCCTCACTCACTACATGGTTCCCCCGAACTTTGGTCCCCCCCAACTCCTCCATTCAGGCCCGGGGCAGCACTATGGTGCTTTAGGCCCCCTACAGAACTGGAGTGGTGTAGTGTTCAGTGTGTGGTTGGGGTCCTGTGTAGCACTCCATCCTTACTTGAGAGAGGAGATACCACACCTCGTTCTGAGGTGCAATACCCCCGTGGCGACTGAACCCTCAGGGGCGCCACACATTCTATCTGTGAAAAATACTGACAGAACATGTATGTGACTTATGAATGTTTGAATGAGGCTTTATGTAGTAAAAAAGGCCTCTTGACAAGGGAAGTAAGGCAATAAGCTCTATTCTAGTGGAAGTGCATGTGCATATAAACTCTGTTTAAAAGGGTTGTCTGGCCTAAGGCTACAAGCCAGATTCTGACTAGCATCGCTCAATACAATTGCCAGTTCCTCTCTAAACAGTGTTTGTACAATGTGTGCTGACCTGAGTTCTATGAGCACTAATGTATGAGGTTAATGTAATGTACTATGATTAATATATAATGTTATTCATGTATAGTGTGTAGGGAAAGTCTAGAATTAAGATTAGAGTATAAGGTGTAGCATAGGACATAAGGATTAAGTTAGAATGGGAAAGATTTAGATGTGGGCACACTAGATATAGGAAGTCGGAAGTATATTGCACAGGTTAGGATACAGTTAAATGTTTAGGGCCAATCCAGCTTGGGAGGGGGATGGGTTAGTTAATAAGGGCAGCATTTCCTGTTTTTTGTGAGATAGAGATGGTTAAAGATTAGATTGTAAATGAAAGAGTGTTAGCAGCGTTCAAGGCCAGAGGGCTGGAGGGCACGGAAAGTACAGACTGTTCGGGCAGCATGAGAACGTCGGCTACTGTTTTCTGCGGACATCCCTGTAATGTTCGGGGACTACGGTCAGAGTTAGACACTGGAAAGTGTGCCTTATTCCCTTTCCACAAGTGGAAGCCGGACGGGAAGCCAAGTGAGAGAGACAGGACGAAAGTCATGGGAGCTGTAGGGCCGGATGGAGTATCTCAGGGGAAGCCATTAAGCAAAGAGATAGCTCAGGCCGAACGAACAGAGAACATGGAAATATACTGTGCTGCAACATCAATTGAACATGGACTGCTAAATAAAGTTGAACTGTTGGTTATGAAGCAAGTGTCCCCTGATTTATGTGCGGCTGTTCCTGGATTCGGGATCGTGGAGACAGCGGAGGCCTCCGGTCGAAACGTGAGTGTTATGCAGTACACCAACAGCAGATGGGAACTAGGACATTTTTTATTTGTGGGGTGCCAGGGCGAAGAGAAACAGCAGCCCCTCGACCATGACTACCACCTGTGGTATCTTACAGATATACACTTCATAACCCTTTTTCAGTCAAATGATTAAAAGGAACTTGTCCACACATTTATATATATAAAGTTCTAGTATCATTATATAGCTTCTTGTCCGAAAAATAAAAATGATCCTGTCACTGTGTACAGTTCTCCAAGGCATGCTGAAAAATCAAAGATAAGGCAGCAAGGCAAAATGGGTAAAAAGCAACCTGGAAGCAACCAGATGGCACCTGGTGTACTGATGACATAACTAGCTGTAAGGCTACATTCACACATCCATGTGACATGTCCCAGTGCTGTTGTTTTTTTTTTTCCAAACAGTACACTGACCCTTAGAGGTTTTTTTAATCCATACACACATCAGTTTTAAAAATGGATTTGTGTGTCCAATCTGTCAGACTCACAGCATGTCCTATTCTCATCTAGTTTGAAGATTCAGCCATTAAAGTCCATGTGGATCCATTAAACACAAATGAAAAATTAAAGTCATACTTGTTACTTCAGTTTTCCATTGGTGTTTGAACCATTTTTATCTGATCCATTGTTAAAGGTGTTTTCTGGGACTATTTTATCTTTTTTTCTTATGGGCCTAAGAACTTATAGGCTAACTACCTGCCAGTTAAGCCCGATGCCGACTTTTACACCAAAATTCAAGGTTGTGCTAAAATTTTGAAACTTTTTGCATTTTCATGCTATTTTTGACCAGCTCTGACAAAGTTGGCGAAACTGGTACAGCGGCTGTGCAAACCCGCTCGTCAAATTCATGATGAGCATTGGCATACATTACACCACACATCTTACTCCAGTCAGTGACTGAAGTAAGATGTGTGGCGTGGAGCACTTGGAGGTGCACAACACTTTTCAGAAGCTCCTAATTCATTCACACATTTACCTCTAAATGATTCGGGAGCATCGGACCCCAACCCGATCCCCCATCAAGACTATGAACAACGCCGGCAGAGTCGGCGTCAGCACCCGGCGCACACGGGCAAGTGTTGGGGCCCTTACCAAGTGGGGGGGCCCACTCCCCCTCTGGGACCCTGACACGGTATGGGGCCGGTGAGTCAGGAGGGACGGTGCCAGCACCCACGAGTAGGCCACCCCTGCTTTGCTCAGGGCCCCGACACTTGAAATACTTACCTCTCCTCGATCCTCCGCAGCTCTGGCATTGCCATCTTCGACATCTTGTGCCACTGTGACGTATCAGGGCAGAGGGCGTGATGACGTCATTACAGCCCCCTCTGCTCTGAGAGTGCAGAGAGCCAGAAGACGTTGAGGAGTCCAGACCTACAGCCAGCGAGGAGAAGGGAGTATTTGATTTTTTTTATGTATGGAGCATTATGTGGGGTCCATTATTCTGTATGACGTATTATATGGAGCTCATTATACTGTTTGAAACATCATATGGGGCTCATTTTACTGCATGGAGGACTATGTGGTGCCCATAATACTGCATGGAGGACTATGTGGTGCCCATAATACTGTATGGAGGACTATGTGGTGCCCATAATACTGTATGTAGGACTATCTTGTCCGGTCTGCACTATGCGCTGCTAGGATTCGCCAGTTTCTGAGATATTGTAGAATTTACAATAGATATCACTCATGTAATGTAAGCAGTAAGTGAAATCTTTGGCATTGTACTATACCTATATTTCTCTGCCGTATCTGTGCATCATGTGTTAAAGGGGCAACTGAGACGCTTTCGATCTGAGCCCATGAAAACTTGGAGCCGGTCCTGTACTCCAGTCTTGACGAATCGGGGCCTGAGTGTTGCCAGAGACTGGTTGGTATCTCCAGTATAAAGACGTTCCCATCCATGCTTTTAGTGTGCATTGATCGTCTGTCATTGCCATTATTTCCCTGCTTTGTTTCTTGACAGTGCATCCTACATTGCATAGTTCATTGCAAAGTTCAGTAAAGCAAGAGTTAATTGCACCAGAGCGTCTCGAGTTTGCACTATGTCACATATCTACGTCACAGCATGCGATGGCTACTAGGTATTAAATGAGACCTGACAGGTCATTTGCCTGGGCCTCAAAGAGTGGCAGCAACAAAGCTAACATTCCTTTCATCCGGGATAAAGATCAATTCCATAATAATACAGTCATACAATAGTACCAAGCACAGACAATGCTCGTGCTTATTGCTGCAGCCATATAGTAGTGACACTACATACTGTGCAGGTTGAGTTTGCTGCTCCCCTCCGTACCCAGGGCACATGCTCATCAGCCTTTTCTAGCTACAGCCCAGTACTCCCTGATGGCAGCCCTAGCGTTACACAAGGTAATAACACCCAGTTTTGCAATATAGGTCATATTCATACTTCTGGCAGTCAAAGGGTTACTGATGAACCATTTTGGCTTATTTTGCTGTTGTGACTCTAAACATCTTGTCATAGTCCCTGGAGAAGCCGCAGCTATATGCGGTATCAGGTGAGGAGAGGGGAGCTGATGAAATACTTAATGAGGGTGTTTGTCACCTTGGCAAGGACTCCAACCAGAAATGCAGGGTGATGAGCAGAAGTCAGATGTGACAAGTACAGCGCAATACGTTACCTGTAATCTGTGTGATTTATCGTTAGCCGCTCTAACACATCCGGCTTGATGCATATTTGATGGGTTTGTACCAGTGACACGCGCAATCCGTCATCCCTCTGTAAAGACACTTCTTCTGTTATCGTCACAGATACTTACAGCTACAAATTTCAGCTGCTGACAATCCTCTGCAGTCGTGAAGATACATGCAGAACTTCTTGAAAGACTTGTAGAATAAAAACAAATGGCCTTGCTCATCTGCACTTCACAACATGGCCTCGTCAAGGCAGGACTTCCACAAAAATGCTAGACTCTTTTCTTTAAGGAGCTTTTTTTAGGCAAAATTTGTTCCAGTCAAGGCTCAACAGGTCACAGTGAATATGTGAATATTGAAGGGCCAAATCATCAAGCATTTATTGCCAAAAAACTGGTGTTAAAAAGTTGCACATTTTTTGCACAGAATGTCAACTCTACCAACTTTTTGCAAAGTGGGCAGAACTCGGCATTGTGTTTTTCCTCTTTTATTCCTTTAGGAAATCCTGGAAATAAATGAAAAGATTATTCTAAAAATATTATGTTATCCAGTATTTTGCTGGCTCTAGCTGAGCGCAGCATTGAGCGAGCGACTCTGATTAGAGCTGTCAGTACCCGGTGCCTGTGAATAGTGGTCACTTTACTGCTATCCACAGACGCTGGAGATATCTGAGAACGTGGACTATGATGGAGGAGTTTCGCGAGAACATTCTTGATAATGAATTGGTGAACGAGGGATAGTGTGATGGAGCCTTTATTCAAATAAAGTATTTTCTGTGTGTGTGTTTTTTTTATTACTGGGCTAGTAATGGGGGTATCTGATAGATGCCTCTCCATTACTAACCCCTGGGCTTGATGCCAGCTGACATTTCACAACTGACATCAACCCCCAAAAATATTACCCGATTGCCACTGCACCCGGGCAATTGGGAAGAGCAGGGCAAAGTGCCAGAATTGTTGGCTGGTATTTTTAGGTTGGGAAGGGTTCAATATCCATGGATCTTCCCAGCCTGATAATATCAGCCCCCAGCCATCTGCTTTATGTTGGCTGGTTATCAAAAATAGGGGGAACCCCACGTCATTTTTTTAATTAATTAATTATTTATTTAATAAGTTTAAAAAAGGTTAAAAACACCCTTTAGTGCCACATGAAAGGCTACAGCTTTATAATATTTAAGGGGAGTGGCATTAATCTCACCTCTTCCTCCTATAATAACTCTCTCTGAACTGCTTCCAGAGAACCAGGGGTGGATTAAGAGTAGCAAGGCCCCCCCACACCCACACCCACACACCTGATGTATCACATGACATGTCACATGATCCCCTGTGATAGATCATGTCATAGTTCACGTGAAATTAATTTGGCACAATATTAATTATAATAATTTTTTTTAGGCTGTGTGCCCACTATGCGTTTTTTAAGCATTTCCGCAGCGGCAATTCCGCTGCAGAAACGCTTAAAAACGCTTGGTAGAAGGTCTGCCATGTTCCCCAATGATAATCCGCATGTGCTGTGCACATGCTGCGGAAATTTCCGCAGCGGATTATCATTGCGGAAAAATCCGTAGCATTACCAATTATTTTGCGGAAGCGCGGCGCTTTCGCCGCCATTGACTTGCATTGGAAAGCATGGAATCTGCATCACTGCATCTGTACATGCAGAATCCATGCGTTTCCATGTGCGGATGGTACCCGGGTGAGGAGGACAGGAGACTCTCCTCCGGACCCGGGTACCATAGAAATTGTAAAAAAAGAATAAAATAAAAAATAAATATTATACTTACCTTCTGATGGCCCCCGGTGTCTTTATCCGATGTGTCCTGGCTTGCCGGCAGCTCGCGATGGTCTGAAAAGGACCTGCCGTGACGTCATTTAGTCATGTGACGGGTCACACGACCGCTGACGTCAGCAGGCCATCAGAAGGTTATTATATATTTATTTTTTACCATTCTTTTACGGTCACACTATATAAATCCATGCCGGTTGCATGGATTTATATAGTGTGACCAAGTTGTCAAGCACTTTCCAAGTGATGCTAAAATCGCTTGGAAAGCCCTAAAAGGGCCGACAATCTCTCTCCCCATGATTCCAGCCCAAAACATTACTCCACCTCCTCCTTGTTGGCGCCGTGTTTGCATGGGAAGTCCATCAACCAGCCATCCTCCACTCCATCCATCTGGACCATCGAGATCATTTCATGCATGATAATGCCTCGTCTCATGCTGCACATAACACATCTGCATCTCTGGCTGCTGTGGGCATAAAAGAGGACAAACTTATGGTGTGGCCCCCATGCTCCCCTGACCTTAACCCCATTGAGAACCTCTGGAGCATCATCAAAAGGAGTGTCTATGATGGCGGGAGGCAGTTCACATCTAAGCAACAGCTCTGGGAGGGTATTCTGTCCTCATGCAAAACAATTGAAGCAGAAACCATCCAAAACCTGACAAATTCAATGAATGAGAGAGTTCAGAAGCTCCTTTCGAACAAGGGGTCCTATGTGCAAATGGTACATCACCTAGAATAAAGTTTTGAGTTGAAAACTGTTTGATTTCAGTTTGTAATAACCTGCTAATGCTTATAATTTCAAAAATGACCATTTTTTTGTTCTTTATTAAAATGAAAAGGTTGAAAACTCTGCTGTGCATAGTAATTTGGAACATGCATTTTGAGTGCAGTTTGAGTGTTTTATTTTTTTTTAAATATACTGTTATCATAGGCAGTTTGTACAAAAACCTTTCAATTGTACTCTAATAGCTATTTGACTGGAAAATTACAATGACTGCAATTCATATAGGTAATCTGGGAAAATCTGAGAAAATATTATTTGCATAATAATTTGGAACACAGTGTAATCCGCCTATGCAGAGGACAGTGTGCCGAGCATCGCATCACCGGGTCTTCTATAAGATCCCATGACGCGATGTGGCCGTAAGATCACAGTAATGCCAGTAACCAATATGGATACAGCATTACACTGTATGGTGGGCAATCCCCGCATGTTTATTGGCTGTCTAACAGCCGTGAAACGTGAGGGCCTGGGACTCGAGCATGGAGCTCGAGCACCGGCGATACTCGATCGAGTATCGAGCTGTGTGCGCCAAGCACGCTCGCTCATCCCTAGATCTTACCATTCTTACCATCCTCCCAAAGCGACAGATCCCTGTAGAGACTAACACTGGCCATTCAGCGTGCACTTTGCAATATCGTGTAAGAATGGCAAAATGCAGATTTCAAGGCAATGATTCGGCTTGTTATTTCATTAGATAATTAATAAACCACATATCAGGAGAGTTGGTTGGTCCTCTCACTGTCTCATAGTTTTTAAGTATATTTTACTTTTTTATAATAGTATCTCCATTTTTCAAGCACCCATGGCAATTTCAATGCTTTATGGAGATTTCAGGTTTGGGGAGAGGCCTGTTGACCACCGAGTTACCGCAGGTCAGCAGAGAAGGACAGCTCTGTGCACATGTCTGCACGCATCCTGCTCATATAGAATTCTGACTGAATATAAGCAGTGAAGCTCTGGATCTCTGCTTCTGTAATGCCCGGAGCGGTCCTCCTATGTTCTCTGTCAGAACAAAGTTGAATGGGGAAGCAGCGATCATGCATGCTCCAACCTTCTCATTATTAAAAAAAATATCAGAATGCTGTCTAAGTTACATTGTCCCACTTGGGGACATGTTTTTGTAAATTTATTTTCCATTTTAGAGAAATTAGTAATATTTTGCAAATTTGGTTCACAAATATCCTCATCGTGGTACCCTCATCACACTCTATACCTTGCCCTTGTAATGACCTTAATTTGTGTCAGCGTTGCCACCAATTAGGAGATTCAGGAGCTTTGTAGTGCCCATAAGTTAGTGCCAGAAGCTGCCGGCAGCGCTTTGTAGAGTCCTGGGACGCTGTACTCCAGAGTGGTGAAAAGTTTAAATGACTTACAGACATGACACCTATAAACGCTGCAGAGAACTGAGATGTACACACAAAAAGTGAAGAGAGTCCCTCAGAGAGATTGTCGCCTTGTTAAAAGAAATCTCACATGGGAATCTTCATACCCCCAGGGTTTCTCTTCCTGACAGGTACTCAGACGTCTCTTCAGGCCGAGATTTGTGGAAAGCACACACAGGCCTGGGGTATTGAGGCTGAGTAATAAGAGCGTTGTGAACTCATTTAACACATCATTACTATATTTTTAATCAAAAAAATCTGAGCAAAGAAGGACTCAATCAAAATAAGTAGATGGGGTTTAAATAATTTTGCATTACTCATTAAAAAAATAATCTAATATGACTTTGCTGAAGTTTGTCCCACAAGATGTGGACAATTATGAGAAAACCTATAGCAAGAGAAAAATGGGGCCCATATTGGTACTTCTCATCTTTATAACAGAACAGTCAATGCTTGATGATCCTCCAGTTCATTTCTTGTATAGCAAAGAGAACTTTAGGTCCTTGAACTGCCAGTTGTCCATAGACTCGAGACAGGGGCGAACATACCATCATACCTCCCAACCATCCCGGATTTCAGTGGGACTGTCCCGGATTTGAGGGGCCTGTCCTGCACCTCTGTCCTAGCAGGTCCGTGCTGTGTTCCGACTTCCACTCACTCTCTCTGTGTAATGTCTTCTTCGTGTCTTCATCACTTAATAGCTCATACTCCTCTGGGTGGGGGAGGGGCAGGGATGGCATCTCTGTCTGCACACACAATTAATTAAATAAATAAAATTCTATTCTTATCTTGTGATCTGGTCTCCCCGGGAATCAAACCCACATCATGTATCATTGCAGATCAAACAAAGTCCAATAATATTGTAACCATCAAGTCTGTGGGTCACCCAAATGATTCAGTACATATCAACAAATATTACAATCCCAGGATTACCTAGTTAGATAAATAGAGTGGACACCATATTTAATGATGAATGTGAATGCTTTATTAACTGAATAGTAAAGAACATTTTCATAAAAAAGTACTGTAGATACTTCAATATAAAGGGGCACAGAACCAGTTTCACATAAATCCCATTCATAATATGTTCAACTAATGTTATAAGCAGAACATGTTCACTTATGCTTGGGGGTCCGACATTGTATTCCCTAGGATTTACTGTACACTGGCCAGTTCAACACTATGAAATATTAGCTCCTTGTGTTGTTGTCTTCTTCCTCTGAGACACTACAGTATGTTGATATGCCGTAAGAAGACAAACAAATGCTTTCTTCGCCCCAAGGCTACCTAATGTCTTAATGTCCTGCGGTTTGTACATGATTAACTGCATAGAGTACAGATTATAAGTGCAGACAGAGCGCGATGTATCCCGCTACGAGGTTGAATGCACGACACAGGGCATAGAGTGCATCATCAGGTATGATGTTTTTTGTGGTAGGATTTGTGCTTACCGCAGGACCTTCTATAATGTCTGCATTAGACATGGTAACCACAGGCAGCTGTGACACATCTGATCTCCACAATCCTGAAATAACCTGCTAAATAATTACTCAGGGGAAGTATAGGCAGAAAGCAGAAGGGATTCAGGACAGCTGTGAGTAGTGGCCAGTGCGCACACATCCCTTATACAGGCTCTGCTTTCATAAGTCTTCTCTTACTCTGCCGCGTTTATAGGGGAAGCTGGCTCACACCGTGAATGGCTGTGGGTAACCTATAAGTATAGGGTACGGAGCTAGTCACACTGTAATTGTCAAAAAAGAGGATCACGTAACGGCACTGGCTTCTCCCTTCTGTATTAAGTCTTCATATTGCATTCAAGTAAACTTTTCGAAATGTAACAATTTATAGTGCTACTTGAAAACCAGAGGAAAGGATTCTGAGGGTCCACACTCTTTCTATACAGGACATGGATTGTCAAGTTTTATCTTTAACATAATCTTTAGTCTGGGGCTACATGGTGACTTTAAAATGGATTGCTGGCCTTAGGCTACAAGTCTGCAGTCACTCTATGTCACTCATTCACTGCATGCTGTGAGGATTCTCCATTGCTGGCGCCAGGAGCGGGCGATCATGTGACCACTAGTAAGCGATTTGCATACTTCCGACCACATTCCGACTAGACTATGTCTGGCCACGCTCAATGCCCAACTAGTCAGCACGTGACTGCATGTATTCAAATCACGTACTTGCAGTCACGAGCTCACCGCTCCCTGCGCTAGCAATGAAGAATCCTTACAGCGTGCAGTGCACACGATGAGAGGATTCCCACACAGAATGACTGCAGACTTGTAGCCTAAGGCCGAATGTCATGGATAACAGCCACCAGTTTGTCAAGGGACACAACTCCGCTGCCTCCAATCATCAGGACAATTATGCAATTGACTGACAAGTGCTGGACGAGGCCGCAGCTGCATCCACTACTAGGCCAGTTATAAGGGAACTCACAGTGAGTGTATGGTATATACACCTCAGATTCCAGCTGGTGGAATATATATACGGTATATACCCCGGTTCGGTCACTGCCAACTCCACAATAACTAAAAGGAACTACTAGTGTAGCACCCTGAGGATTCGGCTGCTACAGGGGTATTGCACCTCAACCCAGAGGTGTGATATTCCACTCCCGGGTAAGGATGGAGTGTGGAACTGAGCTCGGTAGGCTGCATGCACTACACACATCCCATTTCCGGGGAACAGACCGACGGTACTCCCACTTAGAAATGTGCAGGTACGACCGAGTCTGTTCCTGGCTGGAGTGGGAGGGGGGTGGAACATCCCAAGTAGTGTAGGGGCAGATAGGGGGAGCAGCCTGGGTAAAGATAGGAGCTCATTGGGTGCTGGTCACCTGAGCTCACACATAGAGGGTGTATATAAGGTGGGCACCATCAAAGAACAGGGTCAGTCTGTGAGAAGTCAGAGGAGGAAGAGGAGCAGAGAAGCCCCAGAGAGAGAGAGAGGAGAAAGCAAGAGAGACCCAGAGGGGGAAACAGAAGAGAGGACTCTGAGACCCCAAATCCAATCCACGGGTGAAGAGTCGGCATCAGGGTACCGGAACCCAAGCTGGTGGGGGCAAAAACACACCCCAGCCAGAGACCGGAGGCCGTGGGCAGCATCTGCCACGGCCACCCACCACATCCACCACGAAGGCATACCACGTGGAGGGTCAGGGAACCCAAGGCCAAGGGTCTCCCAACAGAAGGCCCGAGGGAGCTGGACCTGGGTGGATCACTAGTGGGGACGGCCAGAGAAAGGACAGAAGGAGAGCTCAGGGTCACGCTCCGGACTTGCTTGGGGGTTGGCTGGATCCAGGACCTGGTGGATGCAGCACGGCTCGGGAGGTCACTTGAAGCTGGAGTGACCGGAACATCAGCAGTGAGTAAATACCCTAAACTGCATAACCCGACTCTGTCTTCCTTTAACACCTATGCTGCACCACCACAACCCCCATCCTCTGCACCTGACCCCCTGAGGCTATACCCCACCCGTTGGGGGTTATACCACCAAAAGCTGCACCAACACCATCAGCCTCAGCGGACCCTGCTGCAGCGGCGGCCATAGTGACCGCAATACAACGGGTGGCGTAGTCGACATTAAGAACTTAATAACATCTGTAGGACTGCCACATACAACTGAGTTTGACACCCTGGGCACGGGACCGGGTCATAGCCACTCGGAAGACTACAACTCCCATCTGATCCGGCTCCGGATATTCCCCCTAAAAGAATATGGCCCAGGGGGCGCGTCAACTTTGGCGTAGTCGGCAGGATTACGTGCCCGCAACAACCGGGTACTGCGTGCCTGAAGAAAAGTGCAAGTTTACCTCAAAAAGAAGTCTCCTGCCAGTTCCGGAGGGTCCCCGCCATCGGACCCCATCACCAGTCGATTCCAGCCGGTTGTCCGCCATTAACAGCGTTTTCCCGCCATCTGCAGAGTTTCCCGCCACTGGGAAGCGATTCCCGCCATTTCCAAAGGTTTCCCGCCTTGGAAGAGCGGACGCCATTATGGGCGTGCCAGAGGGTGGCGAGAGGCCACCTCCCATCGTGGGCCAGGACCGAAAATGGCGCCAAAAGTGGAAACCGCCCCCACCAACAGAGACTGTGATGCTAGAGGTGTCTGTCAGCGTGAAAGAACTGCCCCTGGAGCTGACAATCACCAAGTGGCCCCGGGACCGCCCTCGAAGGGGGAGGAGACGAAAGGAGAGAGCAAAGATGGGTGTCGCTTGGAGCAGTCTAGAGCGAGCGCACCCGGAGGCAAGAAGCCTGGAGAAGAGTATCGGAGGAGCTTACCCGGAGATGGCGAGAAAGCAGAGCAGCACCGGCCCGCTGGCCAGGAGCCTGCTGGAGACAACTGTAGGAGAGCAGAGCAGCACCGACCCGTTGGTCAGGAGCCTGCTGGAAACAACGACCCCACTAGGCCTAGTGGAGGTCCTAGCACAGCTCCCCCGAGACCGGGAGTGTGCGCAGACCGCTCTGGAGGGCCTCGCAAGGAGGATGGCCCGGGTGCAGCGAGAGACGTTGGCGGAGTGGAGCCGTGAGATGGCCCAGCAGACCGAGACCTGTCAGCGGAGCACGCCACCCGAGACGAGGAAACAGACCGCCTCTGAGGATGGCGCGGGAGGATTGAAGGCCGGAGACGGCGCCGAGAAGGGAGCCGAACGAGTGGAGGCAGGTAAAGGGGACGTCTATACCCCAAACCGGGAAACCGCGTACCTGCCCCAGCTCCCCGTCGCAGAGCCCGAAGTCTATCCTGCCGTGCCCGTCGCTGCAACGTCATCGCCGCAGACTAGGCCTCAAACGGGAGCCGCGACCCCTGTGACGTCACATGCCTCGACCCCGAGCGTGACCAAGCAGGAAGTACCACCAGCCTGGTCGCAAGGCCTAGTACCCCCGGGCGCCGCAATACCAACAGCGCCCCCTACCTCCGCGGAGCCCCCGGCCTGGTCGCAGGGCCAAGTAGCCCAGGGCGCCGCCGTCCTTACGGTGCCCTTCACCTTCCAGATACCCCAGGCCTGGCCGCAAGGCCCGGGCAACCCGGGCGCTAACACCACCGCGCCCATAAGACCAAGAGTGCCGCATCTGGGAGAGGACCTGTACGCCCAGCACACGTGCCCGGATGGGCAGCCATTTATATGGCCACCGGAGTTCCACCATCCCCGACTCCGGAGAGAGAGACCCCTGGATGAACCCCTGATCCCGGCTCCAAAGCCCGTGAAGAGGATCTCGCCCCCGCTAGCGGAAGCGCAGTTTGAGTGGGACCCCACCGGAGAAGATCTTATGGGGTTCACTCAAGAAACTCGGGCAGCTGCAGCGGAGCGTGCTGAGTGCTGCCGCCAACAGCTCGAGGACTTCGAGAGGGAGCGGAGAGAGAGGCGGGTCCGGGAACAGCAAGCTCAAATAAGGAGCGCGGAGCAGAAGAGCCGGGCCAGGAGAGACCCCCGTGCAGCGCATAGTCCCCGCACCACCGGGACTGTGATAAAGTTTAACCTGCAGCATGGGTGGGGCTTCATCCGAGACCACCACACCCTAGGCGACGTCTTCGTAACCAGGAGAGACGTTGAGTCCCACCTACCGGAGGGACACAGAGGTCGTGACCTTTACATCGGGGACGAGGTCACCTTCACCCGGCACAAGTGTGCCAAAGGTCCCTACGCCCTCCATGTGCATCGCCTGACGGAGGAAGAGCTGCGGTGTGAGGAGGAAGAACAAGAGGACCCGGACGGGTCTGAAGCTAAAGGTAACCATAAAGCAAGAGCAGGAGGACGCCGTCGCTAAGGACAGCGAAGCAGAAGCTGTATATAGTTGCCCGTCGGGGCACCGTAAACTGAAACTGAAACTGAAACTGAAACTGTTGCTGTTGCTAATATAGTCCCCGTTGGGACCAGCATGTGTGAACTGTTACCCGTATTTCCCTAAATCCCACTGACCGAGGACTGAGAGCGGTCATTCCTCCCTAATACCTGGCCGAGGACTGAGAGCGGCCATATCCCTGTATATAGTTGCGCGTCCTAAAGCGCCCCCTACCGGTTTTATAGGAAAACCAGTTTTCCAGAGAGACTGTCGCACTTTACCCGGTCACACGTTGCACAGTGACCGGAGGAGGAGCCAGAGGCGACGAGAATGTTTTATATTGATATATATATATATAATGTTTTATATGTTTTATATGTTTATGCAAAAATTTGTATGTTTTGGTGTTATGTCTTACAGCCCGAGGACGTGCTGTGATTTACCAGGGGGGAATGTAGCACCCTGAGGATTCGGCTGCTACAGGGGTATTGCACCTCAACCCAGAGGTGTGATATTCCACTCCCGGGTAAGGATGGAGTGTGGAACTGTGCTCGGTAGGCTGCATGCACTACACACATCCCATTTCCGGGGAACAGACCGACGGTACTCCCACTTAGAAATGTGCAGGTACGACCGAGTCTGTTCCTGGCTGGAGTGGGAGGGGGGTGGAACATCCCAAGTAGTGTAGGGGCAGATAGGGGGAGCAGCCTGGGTAAAGATAGGAGCTCATTGGGTGCTGGTCACCTGAGCTCACACATAGAGGGTGTATATAAGGTGGGCACCATCAAAGAACAGGGTCAGTCTGTGAGAAGTCAGAGGAGGAAGAGGAGCAGAGAAGCCCCAGAGAGAGAGAGAGGAGAAAGCAAGAGAGACCCAGAGGGGGAAACAGAAGAGAGGACTCTGAGACCCCAAATCCAATCCACGGGTGAAGAGTCGGCATCAGGGTACCGGAACCCAAGCTGGTGGGGGCAAAAACACACCCCAGCCAGAGACCGGAGGCCGTGGGCAGCGTCTGCCACGGCCACCCACCACATCCACCACGAAGGCATACCACGTGGAGGGTCAGGGAACCCAAGGCCAAGGGTCTCCCAACAGAAGGCCCGAGGGAGCTGGACCTGGGTGGATCACTAGTGGGGACGGCCAGAGAAAGGACAGAAGGAGAGCTCAGGGTCACGCTCCGGACTTGCTTGGGGGTTGGCTGGATCCAGGACCTGGTGGATGCAGCACGGCTCGGGAGGTCACTTGAAGCTGGAGTGACCGGAACATCAGCAGTGAGTAAATACCATAAACTGCATAACCCGACTCTGTCTTCCTTTAACACCTATGCTGCACCACCACAACCCCCATCCTCTGCACCTGACCCCCTGAGGCTATACCCCACCCGTTGGGGGTTATACCACCAAAAGCTGCACCAACACCATCAGCCTCAGCGGACCCTGCTGCAGCGGCGGCCATAGTGACCGCAATACAACGGGTGGCGTAGTCGACATTAAGAACTTAATAACATCTGTAGGACTGCCACATACAACTGAGTTTGACACCCTGGGCACGGACCGGGTCATAGCCACTCGGAAGACTACAACTCCCATCTGATCCGGCTCCGGATATTCCCCCTAAAAGAATATGGCCCAGGGGGCGCGTCACTAGCTGCTACCCCCAATGGTTTATACAGGCCGATTGGACATCTGCTACAGGTAGCATATGGCTTCAGGGGTGCAGTTTACAGAGTAAGAGGGACAGAGCTATTAAATTTCATATATTTAATCCAGAAAGGTAGACAGTGTTTATAAAAAATATACAAAGATGATACAAAATGGGAACAAAACAATACGGTATATACAATTACATAAGATAAAAAGGAATAACGAAAGAGAAGTACTAAGCCTGAAGTTGCAGAAATGTCTCTTATCTTTATGTAGAGAAGCGCTCCGATTAGGAAAATGGAACACTCTCACACCAAACTATGTCTTCCAGAATGGACAAAGACAGAAACCTAAACTCTCATTTTTATTAGAACAAGGTTACACCCACATATATCCCCTTGGTGAGCTCATATAAGGACTGGTGCTAGGTCTTTTAGAATGGGATGTGCTAGGTCTTTTAGAATGTTATGAGATCCCCAATTTACAGGATATCTTCACCCCTGGAGGTCCCAGACAGTAGAGATTGTCGTCATGTTTCATATTGCGATTTTATCTTTCTATAGAGATGAAACATGGCCTGGATAGCATCATCCATTGGACCGATATTAAGTTGGAGGGGTTAGAAGGGCCTTACGTTGACGTGAAGAAATGCATTATGTTTGTCCCTTCGCTACAACACTGAAAATATATCTCCCATAAATATCGGATCGATACAAACCCCAATATTCATCACTTACCACTGTTTTTTTAAATCCACCATTCAGTTTCAGAGACATGGCCCATTTTATTTGGTGCTAATTTTGTGGTCTTTCAAAGTAGGCGGCTCTCAAAGGGTAATTATGCAGAGCAACCTAAAGACACACCCCAAAGAATCCTATGAGTTATGATTCTTTCGTAAAGAACATAGAAATGAGTACTAAATAAAGAGGACCATATATCTGGTAGCATATGGCGGATTTTAATAAAGTAAAAAAAACTGAAAACTCAGGGAAAAAGTGGTTATAAAACAAGAACAAAAACTGCCCACTCTTGTCAACAAAAAGGAGGAATTTTCTCTTATAATTTTTTCCTGATACAATATATGGTGTGATGTTTAGTTGCATACCATTAGTTCTGAGCAAAAAGATTAGTAGGAACCAGGTCCAGTGGCTACAGCGGTAGTCCATGATTCCTGGACCTGAACCTTCGTACCTCCTACCTGCTGACATTTCCGGCGCCTCTTCTGATTAGTAGACTCAGCGCTAGGTCATGCATGCATTGCTCGACAATGATAATATAACACGGGACCTACTAATCAGAAGAGGCACTGGCGATGCTGGCAGGTAGAAGGAGATTCACAGTGCTCTGGTACAGCAGACACGGGTTCAGGGTCCTTCAAATCTAATAACATGATACTGTGTGGGGACAGTATAATAGTATTAGCAAACGTTCTGTCCCCATCACTTTATATACAGTGCAGTAAAAGACCGCCAATCGACTTAAATGACCTTTGATCAGTTGTATGTATTGGCCTGGCTTTGCTAAATGGGCCATAACATTGTAGTTTGATAAGTAAAACAGCAAAACAAACAAAACAAATTAAATCTGATTATGACTGGAAAATTTAAGGAAAATTGACACGTTGTACATACAGTTCTATTTCTGGACACAATGTCACATGACAGGGGAAACTGAGCAAATAGATGTGTATTTTTTTGCGAAAAGGTTTAGTATATACTCTAATACTTAATTCATTTAAAACCCTGCCCTTTCTAAACTTAGAGTCCAGTAGGCGGTTCTATCAATCATTAACAGTCTTCTCTGACGGGGCATACAGAGATAGTTGTCAATGACTGAGTAGGACCACCCACTTGGCTCCTAGGCATAGAAATGCCAGGGATTTCTAACAAGTTCTGAATCTATATTCACAATGCTGGGAGATTCTAGAGATGATAAACACATATCCCACCATTTGGTTAAGTGCTAATGTCTATCTCCTTAAAGGGGTATTCCCATCTCCAAGATCCTATCCCAATACGTAGTAGGTGTAATAATAATAATATTAGCAAATACCTCAAATTAGAAATGTAGTATAGTTTTTTGATTCGCTATGTCTCTTTCCTCATGTGCAGGCATTGCAGGACCTTAGGTATCCATGGTTACGACCACTAGCAACTAGCTAACTAACTGTCACTATATCAGTGGTCGTAACCATGGATACCTAAGGTCCTGCAATGCCTGCACATGAGGAAGAGACATAGCAAATCAAAAAACTATACTACATTTCTAATTGGAGGCATTTGCTAATAGTATTATTATTACACCTACTACATATTGGGATAGGGTCTTGGAGATGGGAATATCCCTTTAAAGAGGACAGGTCATCAGGTCAAAACAGATCAGTTTTTGCTCTTATTTTATTACCACTGCTTCCCCAAGTATTCTGTATCTTGTTTTTTTTTTTTTTATTGAATATGCCAGATGGTTCCTGACATAGGGGCCTCTTTATTTAGTACTCTTTTTTATGGTCTTTAAAAAAGGGGCGTGGCTCACAAGATTCTCTGGGGGCGTGTCTTCAGGCTTCTCTACATTATTACCATGTGAGACATGCCTTCTTGCTTAAGACCACAAAATTAGCAACAAATAAAAAGGCCCACATCTCTGAAACCCAATGGTGGATTTATTATAAGAAAAAAAGGGAATATTCAGAGGAGCAGCGTGAATAAAGTAAGAGCTAAAACTTTCCACTTATGACCTGATGGACCTAAAATTGAATGTTTAAAGACTTCCTCTTTAAACATTCAATTTTAACAAAACACTTTTTTTCCATGGTGCAGTCCCTTTAACCATTTTTAACCTCTGCTCTGCTGCAAGCAAGATGCCATCTGATTGCTTTTCTTTTTTATCAACATCTTATACAAAATTCATCAACCAAAGAAAAAGCTTCCACGAGTTTCCACATGGACATAGTTTAAATATACAAATGGAAAGATGGAAAATACACATCACGGTGAAACCACTTCTCTCGGCCGACTCCTGGATGAAAGCACACAGCCAGTGTTTTCCAAGCCGGGAACCAATGAAATATTTAAGGTATGAAAGAACAGCACTTAATTTTTTTTTTTTTTTTTTTTTTTACAGAACCCTGTAATTTCCTGGTAATTATTGTTTTGAAAGGGTGGCATACAGAAATAGAAGGGTTAGATGAATACAAATTGTCTTTTTTAAAGATTGAGGGTTTCTTAAATTCCATAGATTTCAGCAACAATGTCTGCCAGGGAAAAGGGTTGACTTGGTAAAATTAGAAATAGTTGTTGAAGCTTTAAATTACAGAGAGACTTGAGAGATGAGTTGTTCCATGTTGGAGAACATGCACTATGTAATTCATATCTTCACAATAGATGATATGTTATTTTCTGTGTGGACACACGGACTGGCATCTTAGACAGGATGTGGCTTTTCGTTGTCTGGCCACGAGTTTTGGCGTTGTGTCATAGCTGTTAAAATCACAGCTTTTGTAAGAAATGACAATTATACGATAGCTGGAAAAAATATTCTGGAATCAGAGAGACATTTAATGAAGTCTTATGACTGAAACACAGCGATTTCCCAAGCAGACATCAGCTCATTTCTAACGTCTGTGAAAGTGGCTATCCTGTAAGACTCGCCCAGAGGGATATGGGGGAAACTCGGTACCCAGGCCTTGACCTTCTGTGGGATGTCACGGCAGTCGGCTCCCGGGCCCGTACCCTGGGGTCACTCTTTAAAAGGGGTTTGTTACTTGAAAGGATGAATAACAGTTTTGTCTCGTGACGCCACCTGTGGTTCCTGGTAATGGGTACCAGCGCTGCTGCAGACCTCCGGGGGTGATGGGATGGCAGCTGAGATGTTTCTGCTCCCCACAGGTGGAGCGGCTCCTGGGGCAGGGTTGATGGAAGGGATGCAGGGGAGAGGTGGCCCAGTCGGGTCAGGGGGAATGACGGACACACACACAGGGGATTCGCTTCAGTACCTTTACTGGTGTAAAGGCAGGTATGGTCCAGGGTACCTAGTAGGAAGGGTGCACTTCTGGACTCTCCCTAATGAGGGGGTAGTAGGCCTCCTGATCCATTTCTTCCTCTCTCTAAAGCTCCTGGCCAGCCTGGAACTAGGCCTAGCTTGTTTGCAGGTTTACTCTCTCACCTGTCTGCTTGGTAGTAGAACTGTTCTCTGGCTACCACTATCCCTGGACGCTGGGGCCTTCGTGGTTCCTAGTTCTGTAAATGATTATAGCTTCAGGTTGACCAGGGGTCTGGAATCCTCCTGGTATGCCGGTTATCCCTACTGGGTGTAGAGGACCCTGTAGGCGCGGACCCGGTGTCCGGCTTGCCTTCTGGGGTGAGCTTCAGATGCTCCTCTGCCACCTTAACTCCTCTCCCCTCTCCTTGCCTCGGCCACACTCCAGGCCCTCAGCACAGCAGCAAACGTGCTGCTTCTTCACTGCTCTAAAGTGTCAGCACACTCTCCCTCCCTAATTCCACCCTCCTGTATATATATCCCTAACAGGGCTCCCTCTGGTGGTATGAGGTGGAAGGGTGGAAGTGTCTGTTATGTAATGAGGGCCTCTTGTGGAGAAGTCCATCCATGCACCCTTTTGGGTCCTGTGGTACCTGTGTGTAGCAGGGTGCCATAAAAGCATAGGCAAAGGTCCTGGCATCTGTAATTAATATAGTAATCACCCTCAGGGTACCATCTTTTGATCATCTCCCACAACAGTAGAAGTTGCCAACTAGTATAATCCAAAATCTTTACATCTTACTCTTTACATAATTTACATGGTTAGTTTCCTACTTCCTACTTGTTGGTGGTGGATATTGTGAAAATTGATTGGTACTTAATGTAGGGGTTTCAAAAAGCTCCCCACCACCACAATAGATGCCTACACTTTAGCATGATAGTGATGGATTGGCCCTCATTCAGCCTTCAGCTATCAATTTTTACTTTCCTGGAAATAAATATTTTTGTTGGGCGTGTAACCAGACTCAGACTGACCGATAGGAGAAACGGTGAATCCCCCGGTGGGCCCTCCACCCCAAAATATGAGCAGTAGTTGGCACAATACACTTGATTCATTATACACAGACAAAGGAAACATCTGATCATTCATTTAACAAATTACCAGTTTATTATTATATAGACTCATTGGTAAATTTGTGAATGAGGGTAATGTAATATTTGCATGGAGCTGAACAGTGGACACCAGAGTCAATGTTACTGGAAGGCCCCAGGCACCCCAGTCTGACTGCATGTAACATTTATATGTATATACAGGTATGTATCAGACAGTGTTTTATTAGCTGAAGGAAATTGAAACCCAACTGTGACCCCTAATGTCTCCATAGGTGGCTCCTAACTTCATCTACCCTGAGCCTGCCCTTGTGGACACGACCAACATAAGTGGGATCTCCTTCTAAATAAGCCTCATAGTAAAGCATGTATCGATTCTTCTTGACTGTCGTTTTTTCTAAATCTGAAATATCACTACCAGGCAATATGGTTGGTAACTCCCACCAAGGACAACATCTGCAAAGAGTTTGTATGTTCTCCCTGTGTTGGCGTGGGTTTCCTCCGGGTTCTCCGGTTTCCTCCCACACTCCAAAGACATACTGATAAGGAATGTAGATTGTGAGCCCCAATGGGGACAGTGATGATGACGCCTGTAAAGATCTGTGGAATTAATGGCGCTATATAAGTGAGGAAAGTAAATAAATAAACACAGCCCCAATATATTATGGTATAATAGATTAAAGGGGTTGTCCACTACTATTAATAATTGGCTATTCTTGGTCAAGGATAGCGCCGCTCACAGGCAGTAACTGCAAAGCAAGGTATTTACAAAGATAGTTATTTTCAACCTAAAAATAGAATGGCCAAATATTAAAAGTAGAGGACAACCCATTCAAGGAGTAAAAGATATGGGAGTGCGAGAGATAAGGAAGAAAAGCTCAATCAGAAAAAAGCCACATGGAGACGGCAGAGTAATCCTAATTTGCTCCAGTTGGACGTTATACTTTAGTGTTTATGACGGTGGGGGTGTGGAGACCATTCTCCATGAGAGCCTATTTCTTCATCACAACATACCTGACATACTTCATTCCCAAGAAGAAATGCTGACTTGTACTTCGTGCCATCTGGAAACACAAGAAGTGGCCACATCCCGCTCCACAGACAGCCAATTATACAGTAACTTAGAGCTACCCACAAGACCAGCTGCCTCAGCTATTTCCAGGCCGCTCATGGGATTCTTAGTCTACTGTTCTCTCGTAAGGGCCAAACGCCGACAGCAAAGGACATCGGCGGAGTGTAATCTGTGCGGCTCTGCACAGGAACTGCACATGCTGATGCTGTCAGACTGACTGTGACCTCAACAGTTGGACGGAGAGCAGCAAATAATCAGGAAAGATTAACATTTGGTCATGGTATTATCCCCAAATAAACGTGTTAATCTCAGCAACGCAGACAATCTACAGTGGTCGAATCTCAGCACAGCATGAATGAGCGCGGAGAAGTGGGCAGAGAGGGCACGATGGCAAATATGGCAGCAGGGATTTACTATCCAATCTAGTGATTATTCTAACATCAGGTATATTTGTTATACAACGTGCATTTTCTATGTTACCAGCGGACATACCTGCTCCTCTCCACTAGTTCGTACACGATGGAATAATGCTGCAGAGCATTCTGCCGCAGAAATCCACCCTACGCATCTAAATAGGTTTTGTAAACTAAATCCCAGGCAGATGTTGCAGACATAATCCCATTTAGAGGCATAGAACGAATTTCGGCCACAGAAATTTCTGCAGTGTATCTGCCACATTTAAGCATACCCCTATATGCCCTATATTTACTACGCTCCAAGAATTATTACGTGTAGGTAAAATCCAAGTAGGTTCAGTAGATCCAAGTATCTGTTGCTTCTAAAATCCAGCGACAATGGGATCATGTACAGTATTTTATCCATGATAACAATATTATCAGATCTTTATTCACCCAAGATGAATCATGAGAACACTATCCCAATATGTGCATCACTGAATGAAGAAGTCTCATACTCAAATGCAAAGATCTGCGCATGAGCGGCCATCTCTCCGCTACTAGCGCCACACGTGACAGTGCCCTTTTCTCAAGATACGTAGCAGCAGGTGCCAGTGGTGGGATCCACATCTGCTGGATATTTATGATATATCCAGTGGATGTGCCAGGAATTTCTCAAATAGGGTACGTGCACACGACGTCATTTTCAGGGGGATTCCACCTGGAGCCACCTGAAGAAAAAAGAAGCCCCACAAACCTGCTACAGAAAATGAAAATAATGCACAGCAATATAAAAAACGATATTGCTTTACACATGTTGAGTCTTCTGTCACTTCTTTTAACCGCTTTAGAGTTCGGAAGCCATGAAGGGGTTAATAGAAGCAGCACGCTCATTCTTCATTTAGAAGCCGCTCAATAGTGATAGGTTAAAATATAGCAGATACATAAGGTAGGAAGGATAAAAACCGCAGTTGCTTCACCTAGGAAAACATTGGTGGGTCCACCGGCATCTTAAAGACATTGTGTGCACATACGGTAATGTTTCTTTCAGATTTTAGTTTGATAAAATCCTCCTGTTATCAGTGTGCTGTCTAGATGCCGACATTTAGAAACGCAGACTCAGGCTGGTTACAGATGGATTGAGGGCCCGTTCACACTGGTGTAAAACTATATTTTATCGCATAGCACTCAACTCAATGTTATACTATGGGGCAGTGCAGATCTGCGATTTTTTTCCTGATTCGGCATGAGAAAACAATCGCAGCATGCTGCGAGGACATCCAATGAATAGGTAGACCTGTATGGGTGCACGTGAAACATCGAACTGCACTTGGATATCATCCGAGTGCAATCCGATGTAGGTGCACAAAGACAATGGAGAAGATGGAGAAATGAAGTTCTCCATCTTCACCACACCTGTGATGCGATTCTCTTATGCGAGAGATCATAGTAAGATGACCCTCAGATTATACTTAATCAGACCGATTCTCGCGCATGACAGAATCGACGGCCTCGTGACCCCGGACTGAATGTGATCATAATTTAGTGTCTGTACTTCGGTTGACTAGATGCAGGGTAGATCTGGTACTGTGGTCTTAATACAGATATTAAAATGCACTATGGCATTCTGAATTTATTCTTATCATTGGGAAAATGGACGTCAAAAGTAATGAATCAGATATCACATTGTATTTCCTGCCTGTATTCACTTAAAAGTGTAAAAACTAGCAGCCAACATCTGAAAACCTTACTTACCTTTCCCTTCACTGGTGTCAGATGCAGTTATATGTAGTAAAAAGTTGGAAATAAATTTGCCACGTATTGCAGGTTTTCTATTTGTCCTGAAAAAAATGCATCCAAGGCCATGTTCACACAAAGCGTTTTTTCAGCATTTTTTTAATGCAAATTTTCAGCTGAGTTTTACAGTACAGTACAGTCTATGAGATTCCAGAAATCTCATGCACACACCTTGGTTTTTATTTGATCAGGATTTTGTGCTTTGCATGTTTTTTTGCACGGTAGAGAATGTCACTTCTTTCAGTGTTTTTTCAGTGTTTTTCACCCATTGGAAGTAATGGGTAGTGAAAAAAAATGCACCAAAAACGCAGTTGTCAGGTTTTTCAGCGTTTTCAGCGTGCCAAAACCAGAATGAGATTTTTTTTTTCACTGAACTTTATGTACATGCATAAAGAGACAAAAGTACGGTGAAAAAAATGCAGCAAAAAACAAGCAAAAAAGCAAGAAAAATCCTGATCAAACCTCCTGGCAACAGATCAGGTTTTGCTGCAGAAAAAAAAAAACGCTGAAAAAATGCAATGTGTGAACATAGCCTTACACTCTGAGGTCTCCTAGGAATTCATGCAATTTCTTCCCATGCTTTTAATGGAAAGCCAGTCTTTGTATGTGAGCTGAGTCAAGGAGAGAGAAGAGCGAGAGTGTCCACACAGCAAGAGACAGGCACAACCAGTGATCCTGACTGCTGGATTAACACTATTAGAAGCACAGGGTATGAGAGTCTCTCCTGATCGGGGAAGCCAACGCAGTTTTTGACTTTTCTGCAATGTGTGAAATGGTGACAGACTTGTTTGACGATTTGCAGACATCAAATTGTTCATTTTTTTAAATTCAACAGGACCTATGTATTTTAGAAAATTCCACTCTAATTTGATTCGCATTAAATTAATTCAATCATCTCTAATATTAACTCAAAATTTCCTTTAAAGAGGTGTTCTGGTTTCAAACCTGAATCATTTGAAAATTAAGAAATTATCATTAGTTACCGCTTTCCACTCCTGTGCTGCCTCTTCACCCGGTCTTTGCTCATATGGCTGCAGTGGGGATGTCATAACTACAGCTTGTAAAAAA
This sequence comes from Phyllobates terribilis, assembly GCF_046119375.1. Lineage (NCBI taxonomy): Eukaryota > Metazoa > Chordata > Amphibia > Anura > Dendrobatidae > Phyllobates > Phyllobates terribilis. Next base: position 200,166,381 of record NW_027362763.1, read on the forward strand.
AATAATTGATAAAAGCTCGGGATGGGCTGAAACATCTTGTGTGGCTGTCCATTAAAGAAGCCTTGAAAACATATGTGAGTGACGGGATTTTACTTCATTGATGAATATAACTACAGCTTGTGACCACTGCAGGCAATCACTGGGCTCAGTGGTCATAGTAATATGTTGCAGCCATCAATGGCAGAAAAGGGGAAATCAACACTGCAGCCATGTCAACAAAGTTGACCATTGGTTAGCAGAAGAGAACTGACGCTAGGGTAACTAATGATGGCTTTAAACATCAAGAAGGGGGCTGGAGGCATGGGAACCTAGAAGGAAGCCCCACATGGCCAGGAGGGTGCAATTTTTAAATCCCAATGGTCGGGATTGGGTATAGGCTTGGAGGGGCTAGCATTTTAATGGGGGTGGGGTAAAGGGGGGGGAGACGTATAATAGGGAAAAGTGCGGGAAAACAGGCAGTCCAGGGAAGAAGTCATTGAGAGAAGTTCTGGAGCACTAATCCCCAAAAAATATATATATATAATAATTTTACCTTTTACCAATTTGCTGGGACACTCTTCTGGCTATTATGGAGTCCGTGGAGTCCCTTATCGCCAGGCTGAGGGAGACTGTCAGATCCAGGCGAGGAGGGTGGCTTGAGTCCCAGCTGGCCGGGCTGCTGGGGAATGCCAGAGAGGAAGAATCCCCGTCGGGATCGGGAAGAATTGCCAGGAGGACGCGGCCCCCCGAGAGGCTTTCCCCAGAGATGGTCGGTACGGGCAGCAGGCGCAGGCTGCGGAGCCCCTCAGGGGACCCTGCGTCCGGTGAGCATGCCGGCGGAATCCCCTGCCGGCGTGCCCGCCGCGGCAGGAATCCGCCCAGCCGGTCTGCGGGCTCCCCCTGCATCGGGTCGCGGTCAGCGACTGAAGTTCCCCGCTCCGTCGTGGTGCGGCCTGCCCCTTCAGCGCGCCGCAGTACTAGATCTCAGGCCGCGCCGGAAGCAAGGCCCGGGCCGCCGACGCGTCACCCGGGGGGCGGGGCCTCACCGGAAATGGGGCCTACGTCACTTCCGGCCCCGGATACAGATGGAAGGGACGCACAGCCAATGAGCGGCGGGCGCAGGGACACGCCCCCCGCTCCTAGATCCGGCGGCGATTCAAGACGCCGGTTATTCAAAAGAAAAAAGGGCGGCAATCCTGCAGCGGGGAACGGAGGGATCACCAGCGCGGCAGGCACACCTGGCGACGTTCCTGTCGGGGTGCCATCCAGACAGACCAGAGGGGGCAGACAGCAGCGGAGCTACACGGGCAGGCAGCAGCAATTCCAGGACCTGCTGCCTGGCCCAAGTCACTCCAGGCAGAGGGATGGAGCGGCGGGCAGCAGCACGGAGTTGCCTGGCAGTTATCCACGGATCAACACGAATCGGGCTGGTGAGTCCGGGTCTGAAAATCGCGGAGGTGCACGGTTGGCGGTGTGGACCGGAGCAGGGACGAGCGGAGGACGAACGACGGGGATGTCGGCACGGGCTCGGGTTCCCCCTGGTGACGAGGAGGCCAGGGGCGCGGGCCTTGAGCGGCAGGGGTCGGTCGGACTGGATTATGGAGAAGAACAAGACGAACCAAGGACTCATCAGGACTCGGGGAGTACGGCTGGCGGGGACACAGCACCTGTGCAGCTTCGTGAGTATGCGTCTATGTATGGTTTGTCGCCCGCGGGGTCTTTAACGGATGGGGTAGGTGATAGGCAGGTGCCTGGGCCCAGCAGGGAAAATGTTAGGGGAGGTAGTGGGTCGGATGTAAGCGGGTTTAGGGATTTGTTGGTTAGCATGTCGCGCATTTTGGCGAGAATAGACGGGGGGGGGAGCCATTCAAGGGGGGTTGTCACCTGCGGGGGCTTGGCTACCTAGTCAACCGGCGTTGTTGCAGGTGGGGAGCGAGTCGGCCAGGTCAGCGGGGTATGCAGCTGGGACACCTTCTGGGGTATCGGTCTGTGTGCAGACAGAAAAGGAAAATACGGATACTGTAAAACTGGATGATAGGGTGAAAGGGGAGGTATACGTGTGCTTTGAGGGGCCGTTGGGGGCGCATTTAAAAAAAGAGGTTAAAGAAAAGATTTGGCGGGACGAGTATGTTGAAATTTTTTCCCTTCTTCCGTTGGAAAAGTTTAACCTGGATAAGGGAAAAAAGGACGACAGTAAAAAAGAGGAGGAAGAGAAGCGTAGGTGGAGGTTGATTCCACAGACGTTTGTCAATTGGTTACAAGCTTTTGCAATAATGGCTAGTGTTATTGGGGAAAAAGCTCCTGATAATTGCTCGGGTTTGTTTTGCTACCTTGATTCTATTGGGGAGGCTCATCGTACTTACGGGGGTCAGGCGTGGTTACGATATGACGAGCAATTTCGGCAGAGGAAGGCAGTCCGCCCGGAGATCAGATGGGATCAAAAGGACATTGGGTTGTGGCTGAAGGTTATGGCACCAGTAAGGTATGGGCAGTCCTTTCACGGGAGCAGCAGTAGTGGGAACCAATCAGCAGGACACGGGGGAAGTAGCCAGGGGGCACAAAGCACTAAGAAGGAAGTGGGAACTTGCTGGCAATTTAACGACGGCCAATGCAAGTACGGGACCTCCTGTAAATTCAAACACGTGTGCTCCCATTGTAATGGAAGTTCACACGGAGCATCAAAATGCTTCAAGAAGGGTAAGGGAAAGCCAACATTGGGTACCAGTCAAGTGGGTGACTCCGGTGAGGGTGCACGCGATGGCCCCCTTTCTAAGTAGGTATCCGGATCAGTTGAAGGCTAAGGTCATTTCGGATGGGTTTTTGGTAGGTTTTAGAATCCCTCCTTCTGAGCACGAGGTCCCCTTTTCAGTAAAAAATTTGACGTCGGCTTCCCTTCATCCGGATGTGGTTAGCGTGAAGTTGGCTAAGGAGGTGGAATTGTGCAGGATGGCTGGACCGTTTCCGGTATTACCTAGCAGCAGGGTGGTTATTTCGCCGTTGGGGGTTGTGCCCAAGAAAGAGCTGAATAAGTTTCGTTTGATTCAGCATTTGTCGTACCCGAAGGGGCTCTCGGTGAATGATGGCATTGCACAGGAATTATGTTCAGTTGAATATACATCATTTGATGCGGCGGTTCGTTGGGTACAGCGATATGGGTCAGGATCGTTGCTAGCCAAGACGGATATCGAGTCGGCTTTTCGGTTGCTGCCAGTTCACCCGGATAGCATCCCGTTGTTAGGTTGTTTTTGGAATGGGGCATATTACATGGATAGGTGTTTGCCAATGGGTTGTGCAATTTCGTGTTCTTTGTTTGAAACGTTTAGTACCTTTTTGGAATGGGTGGTGAGGGACTTGGCATCAGTTAATTCAGTCATTCATTATTTGGATGATTTTTTGTTTATAGGCCCTCCGCAATCGTTGTTGTGTAGGAATTTATTAGGTACTATGGTGTGGGTAGCGGAGCATTTTGGCGTACCATTGGCAAAAGAAAAGACGGAAGGCCCTTGCACAATCCTAAGCTTCTTGGGCATTGTAATTGATACGGAAATGATGGAGTGTCGATTACGTGAAGATAAATTGCGTTTGCTCAAGCAGGAGGTCGATAGAGTCGGGAGGTTGCACAAGGTGACCCTGAGGGAGCTACTATCGCTGTTGGGGCGCTTAAATTTTGCATGCAGGATTATGCCAATGGGCAGAATTTTTTGGCGCAGGTTGTCAGGCGCCACAGCAGGAGTGCGTGCGCCCCATCATTTTATCCGCCTAAATAAGGAACACAAGAAGGACCTGAAGGTTTGGAAGTTGTTTTTGGAAAGCTATAATGGCAGGTCGTTAATCCAGCAGGAGTTTGTAAGCAGTTTTGATTGTGAGATATTTACAGATGCTGCAGGAAGTGCTGGTTATGGGGCCTACTGGAAGGGGCGGTGGAGTGTTGGGGCATGGCCGATTGGTTGGACAGAGAGGGGTCTTACGAGGAACCTGGCGTTTTTGGAATTGTTCCCTATTGTTGTTGCGGTTACTATTTGGGGGGAGTGTTTTGCCAACAGGAGAATTCGGTTTCATTGCGATAACATGGGAGTGGTGTCTGTCATCAACAGCTTGTCAGCCTCGTCCCCGCCGGTTATTAGGCTGCTCAGGGAACTAGTTCTTTGTTGTCTCAATTTGAACGCTTGGATTACACCAGTCCATATTCCAGGTGTACAAAATTCCATAGCAGATGCCTTATCTCGTTTTCAGTGGGACCGTTTTCGGGCGCTAGCACCAGAGGCAGAGGATGTGGGTCAAGAATGCCCTTCGCATTTGTGGCAACTGGTTATGGAGGAGCCGGACGGTTAATAAGGGAGTCCATTACGAGGCAGACCTGGGCATCATGCGAGGCATCGTGGCGAGTATGGCAAAGTTGGATTCTGGAGTGGGGTGTGGTGGAAAGTGAAGGAGATAGAGAGATGGCGGTGTTGTTTCTTGTGGGAAGGGCAGCAGAGATTGGATGGTCTGTGTCAAAAGTTAGTAAATTTGTAGCAGGATTGGCATTCGCTTTTAAATTGCAGGGGATAAAAAATGTTACAAAGTCCTTTTTAGTGAAGCAAGCACTTAGGGGCTTTAGTAGAAGCGGTAAGGTGTTGGATAGACGAAGACCAGTGACTTTTTAGTATTTTAGAGCGGTTGGGTTTTGTATTGGATAAGATTTGTTGTTCAGTTTTTGAAGCCACACTGTTTAGATTGGCTTTTTCATTGGCGTTCTTTGGCGCACTAAGATTAGGTGAGTTGGTGGCACCAAGTAGGAATAAGGTTGGGGGTTTGTTTGCTGAGGATGTGAGCGGTCGGAAAGGGGGCATCGAATTTTGGATTAGGAGGGGGAAGACGGATCAATTGGGCAGAGGCAAGCGAGTGGTATTGGGGGAAGTTAATGGATCTTTTATTTGTCCTAGGAGATGTTTAATGGCTTATTGGCAGGTTTGGTCAGGACGTAAGGGCCCATTATTGTGTCATAAAAACGGAGAGTTTTTGTCACGTTTTCAATTTATTGCAGTATTTAAAAAAGAGATCCGGGAGTTGGGCCTTAGTCCTTTGGTGTACGGGTCGCATTCTTTCAGAATCGGTGCGGCGTCAGAAGTGGACGGTTTGGGTTTAGGAAAGGATGTGATAAAACGCATCAGGAGGTGGAGTTCTGATCGTTATCTGTCCTATGTACGGCATTAGGTATGCGGAATTGTGGTTTTTATTTTGTCCAGAAGTGAATACCCCCTTTTTGGTTGTCTTGTTGCAGGTGACGTCCCGTTATTAGTCTGGATTCTTGGACACTCTTTCGTTCATTGGGGGGCGCTGCGGGCTGATGTGAGGCCAAACAGTAGGCAATTGGGTTTTAGCAGAGAGCAAGTGGTGGTCCGGTGGCTGGGTTTTCGAGGGATGGTTTGGACCGGGCGCCGGACATTTTGGTGGTGCATATGGGGGGGAATGATTTGGGGGCTCGGCCGGTTAGGGAATTGATGAGGGATATTCGAATTGATTTTTTAAGGTTATGGACATCTTTTCCTGGGGTGTTGACGGTTTGGTCTGACATTGTGCCGAGAAAAAATTGGTGGGAGGTCAGATCAGTGAAAGGCATTAATAGGGCACGAGTAAAGTTGAATAGAGCCATAGCAGCTTTTGTTGGTAGAACTGGGGGGTGTAAGTGTGGCACCCCAGGGATCTGGTTTCCACAGTAACAGCAATGTTATGTCTGAGAGCAGGTGGGAGGTCTCTTGGTCAGGAATCCTATGCATGCCACACCTCCTGCCCAGTCCTGGGAGGGGAAGAACTTCCCCTATATAAACCTAGGGCTGAGTCAGGGTTAGTGAGTAGAGAAGAAGTAGAGACAGAGAAAAGAAGCAAATATAGGAACAGAACATCAGGAGCTCTGTGGGTGCAGTGTTACAAGGAGTCAGGGGCTGGCAGCTGCAGAGCTCGCCCTGACTGAGAAGATTTCTTACCGGACCCGGAGTCCGAGGCTGTGGGGACTAACTCCTACCCAGCAGCAGAATCCGTCAGGCAGGGGATTCCAGGTCCTCTGGCCAAGAAACCCGAAGGCCCCGAGTCACCGGCCATACGGGTGAGCACCACACGGTACACTCAGGGATGTGGGCTACTTATACCCGCCTCTAGCAAGGTAGCCAGAAGAGTACAGTTAGTCTGGGAGGCCTACAACTCCGCCTGGCCAGGGGAGATCCCATCTGCTCAAGGACTGACCAGGCCCCAATCGCTAGCCAGTACTCCGGGAGGGTCTATCTTTGTCACCAGTAAAGACCCTGAACTACACCGTACCGTCTCCGAGTGGTTCCTGCTACCCCCATCATCCACGTCGGCTGCCCTGAGGCCATACCCCTCCCGTTGGGGGTTATACTATCACGCTGCACAATCCTACCACCGGCCTCAGCGGTCTGCCCTGCAGCAGCAGCTCCTTAGCTGTACTCAACGGGTGGCGTAGTCGTCCAACATCTACCGCTGATACATCGCCGCTCAGTTTGACTCCCTGGGCACGGACCGGGTCACCGCCACGAGACTACAACCCTCAACAGATCCGGCTCCGGGTAAGCTCCCGCGTGCGCAACGCAGCGCGACACAGGCCCAGGGACGCGTCAACCTTTGGCGTAGTCGGCAGGATAACGTGCCCGCAACCACCGGGTACTGCGTGCCTGAAAGAGACTGTTCAAACTTACCTGTGGTGAAGATTCCCGCCATCCGGCGCCATCTTCAGCCTTCTTCCCGCCATCGGTGAAGATTCCCGCCATCCGGCGCCATTTTCAGCCTTCTTCCCGCCTTCCGTGGAGTTTTCCCGCCGTTGGACGCCATCTTGAAGACGTCGCGCGGGAAGAAGAGGGGCGTGGACTCCGAAAGCGCGCGAGAACTGAAGCCCCGCCTCACGTCCGGACGTCGCGTAAGGTCCTGGAAGGAGCCCAGCAGACGCCGACGTCACAGGAGCACGACGGAAGGTCCTCAACCCTGACGATCTACTGCGGAGCCGCGGCCTACGGAAGAGGATCATCGCAAGGTAGGCCACGGTCCACTAGGGGGGAGGAGGATGTCGGATACGGAGGAGAGCTTCACTGCCTCAACCCCCGCCAGCGCCATCGCTGCTGCAGTCATGCCTTTCACCATGCCCTATATCCCGGGAGCGGCCTGGCTACCCCAGTACTCAGGGGAGTCACATACCCTGCATGACTTTAGAGAAAAGCTGGATAGCCTCTTCCAGGTGTACCCCCTCACAGAAGAGCAAAAAGTGAGCATCCTGGTGGCCCAATTAACTGGGGCAGCCCGAAGGGAGGTAAAGTCCTGGCCACCTGGGGGGAGGACTGTCGCAGGGATACTAACCCGGCTGAGGGACACCTTTGATACCCGCACCTCAGCCGAGATCAAGCTTAGATTCTACGGGTGCAAACAGCGGGCACATGAGAGTATAAGGGACTATGCCCTGAACCTACAAGAGGCCCTGAGAGCCATTAAGCAGACCGACCCTGACGGCGTGGGAGACGAGGACAGGCTGTTGACTGAACAATTTATAGAGGGTTTATATTGCAATGCCCACCGAACCCAGTTGCGGGCAATGGCCTTACAGGACCCTCATCTGGGATTTGCACAGTTCAAGGACAGAGCCATCCGGGTGCTCCGAGAACCGGCACCAGGTGGCGTTGTGATCCACAGACGCCCCACTACTACTTACCACCAGGAGGCGGCGCCCATGTCGGCAGGGCCTGTGGGAGCTGATGCGCAGGCTTTGAGCAATGACCCGGCTCCAGACCTGCACCATCAGGTCCAAGAGCTAGCTAAAAGCGTTGCTGCGCTAACCCGAACTGTGCAGTCTTTACAGGTTTCTACTCCAGGGAAGATCCAGCTGGCATCCGGACCGGAGGACATCCCGTGGCGTCGACCAAGGAGGACCCCACCGGCCAGAGGAAGACCCAGCGACCGATACAACGAGGACGGACGACCCATCTGCCGCCGCTGTAATCAACCCGGACATATGGCAAGGTACTGTCCTTTAAACTGGCACAACCTAAGGTAGAGGGCCAACCCCTAGGAAAAAGATCATCAGGCCCATCGAACTGGCGCGACAAATATGTGGGAGGACGTCCAGTCTTGCCTGTGGTACTGGATGGCATTCCTATGAGTGCCCTACTGGACACCGGGTCACAGGTCACCACCATCCCGTACGTGCTCTTCAAGCAGTACTGGAATGACTCGGATATTACCCGCTACCCTGACGACGACTTGAGTATCATCGCCAGCAATGGTCAGCCCGTGCCACAGATCGGATTTAAAGAGGTGACCATTAAAATTGGTAGAGTTGAACTGGCAGCACAGGGACTGATCATTGTAGACATTGACAAACACGAGAGTCACCCAAAGATAACTCTAGGAACTAATGTAATTGAAAATTGTCTTGCAGAGGTGATTTTCCTTTTACAGCAGGTTGCCAAGAACGCCAGCTCCGGCGAGCAGCGAGTGCTCCAAAAAGAGATCCGGGCACTGATGCGACGGCAACAGGTGGAACTCTCCGGCGGTGAGATTGGTAGCGTGAGAATGTGTGACCCTTTCCCTATTGCCATGCCCCCAAAAAGTGAAATGATGATTTGGTGCCGGGCAGCTATTGGTCTGAGAGGTAGAGATTACCAGGCAATGGTAGAACCAGTTTACTCAGACAGTAGGCCCACCATCTTGACAGCACGGGGGGTGGTTAATGTACGCCATGGGAGGGTGCCCGTTCGCATAATCAATATCGGGAAGAGGGAAGTGTACCTGCCCCGGTATGCCACGCTAGCCAAATTATATACCATTAACCAAAATGCTATACAATCTGTGGAACCCTTGCCTCCATCTCACCCGGAGGAAGGTAACGGCTCTAAGAAAACAATGGAGGACTGGTGTCAGCAACTACATTTGGGTACTGACTCCACTCCCTCACACCAGAAACAGGGAGTCTATCGGGTGGTTCAAGAGTACGAGAGAGTGTTTAGTAAACACCCGTTAGACTTCGGGCGAGTCAAGGGGGTAGAACACCACATCCCCACGGGAGACCATCCTCCCATAAAAGAGAGGTATCGACCCGTACCCCCTGCACACTACCAACACGCCAAGGGGATGCTTAGAGACATGAAGGAGGCTGGGGTGATCAGGGATAGCTGTAGCCCCTGGGCAGCTCCACTAGTCTTAGTCAAAAAGAAAGACAACACCATGAGGATGTGTGTAGATTACCGGAAAATCAACCGCATCACACACAAGGATGCGTACCCCTTACCAAGGATAGAGGAGTCTTTGGCTGCTTTAAGATCTGCTAACTTCTTCTCTACCTTGGATCTCACTAGTGGGTACTGGCAGGTTCCTGTAGCAGAGGCGGACCGGGAGAAGACCGCATTCACCACCCCGATGGGACTTAGCGAGTTTACCTGCATGCCGTTCGGACTCTGCAACGCACCAGGAACCTTCCAACGATTAATGGAGTGCTGTCTGGGCCACAGAAACTTCGAGACGGTCCTGTTGTACCTGGACGATGTCATCGTATATTCTAAGACTTATGAGGACCACCTGAAACACCTGGCGGAAGTGTTCGAAGCTCTGGCAAGCTACGGCCTAAAGGTGAAACCCTCCAAGTGTCACCTCCTGAAACCAAAGGTGCAGTACCTGGGACACGTGGTGAGCGCTGACGGAGTGGCTCCCGACCCTGATAAGATCACCGCAATTAAGGAATGGCCAAGTCCCTCCAGTGTAAAGGAAGTGCGGCAGTTCCTCGGGTTGGTAGGCTACTACCGCAGGTTCATCCCCGGTTTCACCAAAAAGGCAGCTCCTATGCAGGACCTCCTGATAGGCCAGTCCCGGAAGGCCAAGAACCAGAAGCCGCCCTTCAGATGGGAGAAGTTGGAAGAAGAGTCCTTCCGCCAGCTGAAGATGGCCCTCACGGGGGATGAAATCCTGGCGTACCCGGATTACAGCCAGCCCTTTATCCTCTACACCGACGCAAGTAACATCGGGCTAGGAGCCGTGCTGTCCCAGATCCAGCAGGGGAAAGAGCGAGTAATCGCTTACGCCAGCCGAAAACTGCGACCCACCGAAAGAAACCCTGAGAATTACAGCTCATTTAAGCTAGAGTTCCTGGCAGTGGTGTGGGCAGTCACCGAACGCTTTAAGCACTACCTCGCTTCTTCCCGGTTCGTCGTGTACACGGATAACAACCCGTTGACACACCTGGACACGGCAAGACTCGGTGCCCTAGAGCAGAGATGGATGGCCCGCCTGTCCAACTACGAGTTCACCATCAAATACCGGGCAGGACGCTCCAATACCAACGCGGACGCCCTGTCCAGGATGCCAAACCTACCGGACGTAGGAGAAGATCCAGAGGGACTGGAAGAAGTCGAACTACCCGCGTTTCACCGTCATGGGACTATCCAGTATTCCCATCGGGTAAGGAGTAAGCAAGGCGCTACGCTTAACCCCTTACCTCACTACAACTGGGCGGAAACGCAAGACAGTGACCCTGCTGTCCAGCTGGTGAAGGAGATGCTGACTCAGCCAGAGGCTCGCCTTGACCCAGACGCTCCGGAGGAAGCCAAGCAACTGTGGGCAGAAAAGAGTAGACTGTTCCTTTACAAGGGGAAGTTGTGCCGCAGGATGGTTAACTCCCGGACGCATGAACTAATCTGGCAAGTAGTGGTGCCACGACGAGACGCAGCCATGGTGATGGAGGCATACCACGATGGAGCTGGGCATTTCGGATGGAAGAAGCTGGAGTTCCTGCTGCGCGGGCGGTTCCATTGGGTAGGCATGAGGGGAACCATCGAGAGGTGGTGCAGAGACTGTGGCCCGTGCAACCTGAGGAGGAAGGACCGTGCCAGCCAGAAGACTCCCCTGCAGTCCATCGTCACCCGGCAGCCGTTGGAACTGGTAGCCTTGGATCATGTAAAACTGACCCCAAGCAGAAGTGGCTACGTCTACGCGTTAACCATCGTGGATCATTACTCCCGGTTCTTGGTTGTCGTCCCCGTCAAGGACTTAACGGCTCAAACAGCAGCTAGAGCCTTCCAGCAGCACTTCTGCCGTCCACACGGGTACCCGGACCAAGTGCTGACGGACCAGGGACCTGCCTTTGAAGCGGAGGTCTTCCAGGAATTCTGCAATCTGTATGGCTGCCGGAAGATAAGGACGACACCCTATCATCCGCAAACTAATGGACTTTGTGAGAAAATGAACCAGGTGGTAATGGATCTTCTGAAAACGTTGCCCCTGGAAGAACGCAGTCTGTGGCCTGAGAAGCTGCCCGATCTGGTGGACCTATACAACCACATCCCGGTAGGTTCCACCAACTGTACCCCGGCTTACCTAATGAGGGCGAGACCTGGTAAGTTACCTGTTGACCTGGAAATGGGAGTCCTGACACCCGAGGACACTTCACCAGAAGCAGACTGGGACACAGAGAGGCAGCAGCAGTACCGGAAAGTACAGGAGAGCGTGGAGCGAAGTCTCTGTCAGGCTAGGGAGAGACAAGAGAAAACTTACAACCAGTATGCTCCCGCTGTTCCCCTGGTGCCCGGAGAGCAGGTCTTGAAGAGGAAAAGACGGCTCCACAAGTTGGACGACCAGTGGGAGAAGGACCCGTACACCGTACTGCCCTCAAGCCACGAGAACCCGAAGGTCTGTACCATCAGTAAAGACGGAGGGGAGACCACAGCCATTGTATCCCGGGATCACCTGAAGAAGTGTCCTGAACAGCTACGGAACCCTGAAGAGGAACAAGAAGACCATCGACCTGTAGAGGAAAGGGAAGATATGGTTAGTACTGTGCTCGGAGACTTCCCTCGGTCTTGGACTCAAGTCAATGGTGCAGTTGTGGTACCCGTACTCACCTTCCTCCAACCAGCATCCCAAGCACCTACGGAGCAACAGGTAGAGCTGGAAGAACAGCCGGTCCAGGAGGCAGAAGACCCCACACCAGCAGACCAGGAGGATCAACCCTCTGCTTGCAGTGAGCCTGCCATATCCCTAGTGAGCCAAAGGGCCCGTAGACCGCTGCCCAGTTTACCCTTAACAGCTCCTACACCCTGTAGTTCAGGGCCAGACAGTCAGCTCCGTAGGTCCACTAGGGCCACTAGAGGCCAGTTACCCGCACGTTGGAGGATTTGAAGTGTATAAATTGTTTTATTTGTGGTTACCTGTTTTTCTTGTTGCTTGTGTATAATTATGTGTTTCTAGTTGTTTATAGGAGTCTTTGGTGGATTTACCGGGAATCCTGTGTACATAGTTGGAGCGTAACCGAGGACGGACTAAAGACTGTTAAGGACTCGGGGCAGGACAGACCCCTACCTGGTTACGTCTCCCTGTTTTGGTGAAATGGACACCTTGCTTTCTTCAAAGACTGCACCCGGTTACGGACATGCCGTGACCACCTTTATGTGTTTCTTTATTGTATTGTTATTGTTATATCTTGTTATGTTTTTCTAAAATATGTTTAGTCCCGGAGTACTAAATTTCACTAGGGGGGAATGTGGCACCCCAGGGATCTGGTTTCCACAGTAACAGCAATGTTATGTCTGAGAGCAGGTGGGAGGTCTCTTGGTCAGGAATCCTATGCATGCCACACCTCCTGCCCAGTCCTGGGAGGGGAAGAACTTCCCCTATATAAACCTAGGGCTGAGTCAGGGTTAGTGAGTAGAGAAGAAGTAGAGACAGAGAAAAGAAGCAAATATAGGAACAGAACATCAGGAGCTCTGTGGGAGCAGTGTTACAAGGAGTCAGGGGCTGGCAGCTGCAGAGCTCGCCCTGACTGAGAAGATTTCTTACCGGACCCGGAGTCCGAGGCTGTGGGGACTAACTCCTACCCAGCAGCAGAATCCGTCAGGCAGGGGATTCCAGGTCCTCTGGCCAAGAAACCCGAAGGCCCCGAGTCACCGGCCATACGGGTGAGCACCACACGGTACACTCAGGGACGTGGGCTACTTATACCCGCCTCTAGCAAGGTAGCCAGAAGAGTACAGTTAGTCTGGGAGGCCTACAACTCCGCCTGGCCAGGGGAGATCCCATCTGCTCAAGGACTGACCAGGCCCCAATCGCTAGCCAGTACTCCGGGAGGGTCTATCTTTGTCACCAGTAAAGACCCTGAACTACACCGTACCGTCTCCGAGTGGTTCCTGCTACCCCCATCATCCACGTCGGCTGCCCTGAGGCCATACCCCTCCCGTTGGGGGTTATACTATCACGCTGCACAATCCTACCACCGGCCTCAGCGGTCTGCCCTGCAGCAGCAGCTCCTTAGCTGTACTCAACGGGTGGCGTAGTCGTCCAACATCTACCGCTGATACATCGCCGCTCAGTTTGACTCCCTGGGCACGGACCGGGTCACCGCCACGAGACTACAACCCTCAACAGATCCGGCTCCGGGTAAGCTCCCGCGTGCGCAACGCAGCGCGACACAGGCCCAGGGGCGCGTCATAAGTGTTCGGCATCTTGATCTTGAGGCAGGGGTTGGTGATTTTTGGGCGAAGGATGGTGTGCACCTGAACGATATTGGGATTGATTTATGGGCATTATCTATACAGGAGGGGATTGAGAGGGCTTTGGCAGTGTTGGGGCGCTCACGAGCCTGAGGTGGTCAGGGCTGTTCGTTTGTGGCGGGGGGTGGGGTTCTTGGAGTTGGCACAGAAGTGTCGGTGGGAAAGTTATTGGAAATTTACAGGCAGTGGCTTGATTAAGCGAGGTGATCTGGCATTTGGTTTTTGGGGCTCTGGACGGGGTTTTACCCTGGGAGCTTTTGGTGCCCTTGAGCTGGTGATGGACGGCTGAGGGTAATACGGTGGTTCGATTTTGGTTTAGTTATGCCAGATCTAATTTTTAACTCCAAGAACCCTCCCTTCTTATTTATTTGAATAATAATGTTTATATGTTAATGTTGTTTGTTAATAAAGTGGCCGCTGTGGCCAAATTTATCCAAAGAAATTACAGGTGCAGTGTTTTTATTGGTTAAGGTACTTGAGGTCGGTAAGATGGGGAGGGGTCTTACGGAACTATGGAACCCGGGTTGGCCGTACACGGTCATGCCGATTAAGCCTTTGGATGATAAAGTTTGGAGCCAGGACACCCTTATATGAATGATGAGATATCATATTACTAACATTAGCAATTAATCAAGACTTTATGCCGATCTTGATGAAGGGTTTGCTGGAGTTAGATGCCCCAAATTCATTAAGAGATGTGCGCCTCTTTCAGCTGTCGTGCACCCCTGCAAGAAATATACTTCACTCATAGACTGGAGTAGGTTTCTGGAGCAATTTATAAGTTAAATGAGTTTATTTGGTCATGCCGCCTCCTGACCAAGCTCCAAGCACTTTTTTGAAAGGTTGGCGGGGCTGACCTGGACTGGAGTAAAATCGCCATCATTTTAAAAAATTTGCAATATTTCGAACAGTTATACGCCACAACTCTGTCAAAAACAGTTTCACATTTTCCCAAACACGCTGGGAGTCACAGTTTTGCAACAGCTGAAAAGCCCCAGGTCAGAAACCACTGATTAAATAACGGTAAGGATAAGTCCATCAGCAAATCTGTACAGACCCTGCTCAAGTTTCACGATCAGAAGGAGCTAAGAATTTTAGCAGAACCTGTTGCCACACCCTGTAGAAGAAAATGATATGATATAATTTCATTTCCAATGATTCAGGCAGTGCAGAGGGAATTACAGGACTGATTCATATCTATGGTGAGAACTGATCGTTCTAATGCCAGCCATGAAATGATTTCCACTTAGAAGACAGATGAAGTAAGTGTCAAAATCATTTTAGCCAGCGGTGCCCTGTCATAATCTCTCTTAAAATAAGTCACAGCAGAAGTGAAAAATGGTTCAATTCCAAAAACCAGAAGGTATTTCAAGAAATGATTGTAACCTGTATTGTAAGTCTGTCCTGCCCGTCACTTGACATGATATCTCACAAGCGCTGCCATTCTTACATTTCTCAGTACTGTTGTGTGAATGCGCAGGCTGCTCATTTTGTCACTGTCATCAGAAGTTGATATCTGCTGGGAAAACACTGCTGGTTATTACAGATCTTGGATGTGAGCAGCACTGTAATCATCTGGATACTGAAAAAAATCCTCCCTGCAGAATCCTCCTTTAGCATTTACAGTATGTACAGCTCTTCTTCACTACTCCACATGGTGCATGCATGTGAATGTCCCTGGGTTGCTTGTTTTTCAGATCATCAACCAATGAATATCAGAATTTAAAAAAAGATTGTTGGATACTGTCAAGTCCATTTTAACCACTGGAGACAATTTGTACAATGGTTAACCCGGAATTTCCTGTCTTTGGGGTAACCATTGTGTTTGTGTTTTCTACCATTGTACTTATCCTCTACTTCATTTTTTAAAGGGAATCTGTCACCTGGTTTTTGCTACCCCTTCTGACAGCAGCGTCAGAGACCCAAATTCTAGCAATGTGTCACTTACAAGACTGTTTAGTGTCATTTTGATAAAATCACTGTTTTATCTGCTAAAGAACTAGCAGTTCTCTAAATGTTGAGCCCTACCAAATAAATGAAAAGAAAAACGAGTGGTCATCATTACTTTTAGAAATGAAGGTCAGTCAGTGCGAAAAATTGGGCAAACTTTGAAAGTGTCCCTAAGTGCAGTTACAAAAACCATCAAGTGCTACAAAGAAATTGGCTCACATGAGGCCCGTCCCAGAAAAGGAAGACCAAGAGTCACCTCTGCTTCTGAGGATAAGTTTATCCGAGTCACCAGCCTCAGAAATCGCAGGTTAACAGCAGCTCAGATTAGAGACCAGGTCAATGCCACACAGAGTTCTAGCAGCAGACACATCTCTACAACAACTGTTAAGAGGAGACTTTGTGCAGCGGGCCTTCATGGTAAAATAGCTGCTAGGAAACCACTGCTAAGGACAGGCAACAAGCAGAAGAGACTTGTTTGGGCTAAAGAACACAAGGAATGGACATTAGACCAGTGGAAATCTGTGCTTTGGTCTGATGAGTCCAAATTTGAGATCTTTGGTTCCAACCACCGTGTCTTTGTGTGACGCAGAAAAGGTGAACGGATGGACTCTACATGCCTGGTTCCCACCGTGAAGCATGGAGGAGGAGGTGTGATGGTGTGGGGGTGCTTTGCTGGTGACATTGTTGGGGATTTATTCAAAATTGAAGGCATACTGAACCAGCATGGCTACCACAGCATCTTGCAGCGGCATGCTATTCCATCCGGTTTGCGTTTAGTTGGACCATCATTTATTTTTCAACAGGACAATGACCCCAAACACACCTCCAGGCTGTGTAAGGGCTATTTGACCAAGAAGGAGAGTGATGGGGTGCTACGCCAGATGACCTGGCCTCCACAGTCACCAGACCTGAACCCAATCGAGATGGTTTGGGGTGAGCTGGACCGCAGCGTGAAGGCAAAAGGGCCAACAAGTGCTAAGCATCTCTGGGAACTCCTTCAAGATTGTTGGAAGACCATTTCTGGTGACTACCTGTTGAAGCTCATCAAGAGAATGCCAAGAGTGTGCAAAGCAGTCATCAAAGCAACAGGTGGCTACTTTGAAGAACCTGGAATATAAGACATATTTTCAGTTGTTTCACACTTTTCTGTTAAGTATATAATTCCACATGTGTTAATTCATAGTTTTGATGCCTTCAGTGTGAATGTACAATTTTAAAAGTCATGAAAATACAGAAAAATCTTTAAATGAGTAGGTGTGTCCAAACTTTTGGTCTGTACTGTATGTGCAATGTGTAAGAGCATGTTCACATTGTGACCATTTAACAAACAAAACCTAGGATAAAAAACAAAATGAGAATATATCCTGTAGTAAGTACCGTAAATAAGTTAATAGTAATTGTACATGTGAATAACATAGGATACTTAACACTATTTTGATCAAAAAAGCGTAAAAGCTGTCCCACCGTGACAAGGTGTACCCCAATCGGGATGGTCCTATCCTCTGGTATTAAAACCTCAGCTTGTTTCAGCAGACCTCAATGTAAATGAGGCAGAGAAGGATCAGGGCTCGACTGCAGACACCTGGCCATGGGAAGCTATATAGATGCCTAGCTCAAAAGAAGGAGCCACACTCCTGTTTGTACAAAGTACAAGAAACTACAGCAAAACCAAAGAAATGAGCCAGAGCATAAGTTGGTATACGTGCAATGTATTGGAGCACGTTCACAGTTCTAATTAATATTAGAGGATATGACTGTCTTCATTGGGTACACCTTGTCATGGTGGGATGGGTTTTACGTTTTTTGGTCAAAATAGTGTTAATTAAGTACAATATATTATTTACATGTATTATTGTTATTTACTTATTTACTTACTATAGGGCGTATTCTCATATTCTTTTTATCTTATGTGTTAAATTTTGAGCTCTAAATAACCCCACTCACAGCACTGATTGGCAGCTTTCTGTGTTCACTGTGCATAGCCAGAAATCTGGCAATCATTGGTGGGGTTGGGGTTATACAGAGCTCAGGAATACTACCTTGACTACCCCGTTTGTCTACCCTTGTTGTCTATAGAGTTTAGTGGAGTTTGACTAGTGCTCATCTCCTCCCATCCCTAGCCTTTGCCATTCGCCTGGGAAAGACAGGGCGAGGCACGCGTGCGGCGATTGCTGAAGAGCCAATATAGGGACAGTAGCTGAGTCAGGGTGACACTAGACCAGACTAGGATGTCTCCACTTCCCCTTTTCTCTAGTGTCTGGGCTCCCTTTCCCTCTTCCCTCTGTGTTGCACTAAGTCTTTCCCACATCTGGCGTGACAGATTCCTTTTAATATTGCCTTATCTAAAAGGAAGAGTAAATAAAAGGGTTGGGCTCATTTTACCAACTTCAACACTTAGGCACTGTTCGTACCTTTTCGTAATGGAGCCATGACAGGTATACATCAGTTATTTGACTAATCCTGGTGGACAATAACTGGTTGAAGAAAAGAAAGTCAAAAGTCAGCAATAAATAATAAAACATCACTCACAGCAGTTACAAGTAATAGTATAGTTCAGCCATCACTGGACAACAATAACATTCCTTACTAAGCAAGGAGAACTGCTGAGACTCCAGATCCTTTGGCGTTAGGATCATGAAAAGTAAAGTTAGCTGTTTTTCCTGTTGTGATAATTTTTTAAAAAATATTTTCATATATCCTTGAGTGAAAGAAACCATGTTCTAATGAGAATTCATCCTCCCAATGTAAGATTAAGTTGCAGATCAGCCAAAAATAATCAGCTATGTCGTCTGTAGCATGATGGCCCACTGTGTTCAAAATATAATTGAAAAGGAAATTACAATTCTAAAAAAAATATTTAAGAAAAAAATGTTTCACTATCTACTTTCAATAAGTAAAAAAAAATATCCTGTAGCTCAGTGACTCATTATTTTCATTTTTTCCAATGCCCAATGGTTCAATGTACATTTTATAACTACAGAACTGGCAAATGAAGCTGGCAGCAAAATTATTGGCCTCGAAATTACCCTTCTACATGGTTCTTCTAAAGTCCAGTGTGTTCACTTTATGATCTATTCAAACAATGCTTTTGTTGAAGGGAAATTAATTATGAAAATGTATTTTGCAATTTTTTGCTGTACACAAAGCAAGAAATGTTGCACATACTTAGTCACTTTGTGGCTGCTTTCACCATCACTGTTCAGTATTACGTTATGATTGTATATTTCTAAGTGTGATCTGTCTCTGGTCAGCAGAACACATGGAAGATGGCACATTAAAGAAAATATTTTCTCATGAGGTTTAATATTTTAGTTTAAATATTAAAGAGTTCTACCTATCTTCATGAATGGGGTATTAGCAGGTACAATTGTGACCAATAGTTTTGAGACAGACACAAATATTTGTTTTTCACAAAGTTTGCTCCTTCAGTGTTTTTAGATCTTTTAGTCGGATGTTTCTCTGGCTACTGAAGTACAATTTCATAAGTTGTTTTTTTTTACTTTTATTGAGAAATACATCAAGTGTGTATAAAGACTCAATATTTACAGCGTTGATGGTTATATTCATGATTTCTGCCCTTCGCCCTGGCAGCTGGGTATCAGCTTCTGGGCCAAATCCTGACCGATGACAACCCATTCTTGTCCAATCAGTGTCTGGAGTTTATCGCAATTTTTGTGTTTTTGTTTGTCCTCACGCTTTTTTGAGATTGACCACAGGTTCTGAATGGGATTGAGATCTCGGGAGTTTCCTGACCATAGACCCAAAATTTCAATGTTTTGTTCACCAAGCCACTTAAGCAGGGCCGGCGTCAGCACCCGACGCACCCGGGCAAATGCCGGGGCCCTGAGCAGGCAGAGGGGCCCACTGGCGGTCGCGCACCCCGCTGGGCTATGGGCGGAGGAGAGCGGTGTCAGCGCCCGCCCTTCTCCGCCGCTTGCTCAGGGCCCCGGCAGGCGGATACTTACCTCTCCCCGTGCCTCCGCAGATCAGCTGTCTTCCTGCTCTGCGCTCCCTGTGACGTCTCAGGTCAGAGGGCGCGGTGACGTCTTTACACCGCGCCCTCCCCTGAGCCTTCACATGGAGCGCTGAGCGGGAAGACGCCGACAACGCTGGAGTTCGGACCCGAGCAGCGGGCAGCAGGTAGCAGGTGAGGAGAAGGGAGGTGAGTATTTGATTTTTTTTTCTAATGTATGGAGGCATGGGGAAGTATAAAGAGAAGGGGGGGGGTGGCATCCTCCATGGAGCATTATAAAGAGAGGGGGGGACATCCTGCATGGGGCATTATAAAGAGGGGGGGTGACATCCTGCATGGGGCATTATAAGGTGGGGAACAGCCTGCATGGGGCATTATAAAGGGGGGGAGGCAGCCTGCATAGTGCATTATGTGGGGGGAACAGCCTGCATGGAGCATTATAAGGGGGGGGGCAGCCTGTATGGGGCATTATGTGGGGGGTAACAGCCTACATGAAGCATTAAAAGGGGGGGGCCTGTATGGGGCATTATGTGGGGGGTAACAGCCTGCATGGAGCATTATAAGGGGGGGACAGCCTGTATGGGGCATTATGTGGGGGGGTAACAGCCTGCATGCAGCATTATATGGGGGCCAGTATCCTGTATGGAGCGTTATAAGGGGACCGGTATCCTGTATGGAGCGTTATAAGGGGACCGGTATCCTGTATGGAGCGTTATATGGGGGCCAGTATCCTGTATGGAGTTTTATAAGGGGACCAGTATCCTGTATGGAGCGTTATATGGGGGCCAGTATCCTGTATGGAGCTTTATAAGGGGACCAGTATCCTGTATGGAGCGTTATATGGGGGCCAGTATCCTGTATGGAGTTTTATAAGGGGACCAGTATCCTGTATGGAGCGTTATATGGGGGCCAGTATCCTGTATGGAGCTTTATAAGGGGACCAGTATCCTGTATGAAGCCTTATATGGGGGCCAGTATTCTGTATGGAGCCTTATATGGGGGCCAGTATTCCGCATGGAGCCTTATATGGGGGTCAGTATTCCGCATGGAGCCTTATATGGGGGCCAGTATTCCATATGGGGCCTTATATGGGGGCCAGTATTCCTTATGGGGCCTTATATGGGGGCCAGTATTCCGTATGGGGCCTTATATGGGGGCCAGTATTCCGTATGAAGCGTTATATGGGGGCCAGTATTCCGTATGGAGCCTTATATGGGGGCCAGTATTCTGTGTGGAGCGATTCACCGGTTTCTGAGCTATTGTGGAATTTATATATATATATATATATATATATATATATATATATAATTTCTCCGCCGTATCTCTGCATCATGAATCGTGGTATGTGTTAAAGGGGCCCACTGAGACTCTTTCGCCCGGGGCCCAGAAAAACCTGGAGCCGGCCCTGCACTTAAGGTATCACTTTTGCCTTGTGACATGGTCTCTATGATGCAGGAAAAAAGTATAAACAAATTGCTCCTAGGGTTGGTAGAGAAACCTGGCTTTTGGAGTAAGTTCTGACACCATTCTTTCAGGTGAAATAAAAAGTCTGAAGTACAGGGATTGGACTGGGGTAAAGTTATTTTCCCTTATGAAGTCTCTTATGAATGACTGACCAGAGAAGAAAAGGTGATCACTGCCATTAGTCCTGTGTGATGCCAATAATAAAGTATCCTGAGACCATTCATGTGTTGGAGTCTTTTTATCCAAGGGAGTGGGCTCACAATTTTGCCTTTTATCACTGCCATGAATAAAGAATGGTGACTGCACATTCTCCAAGAGAAACTTCTTCTAACGAAACAGGAGTAATTTGGTGATGAACTAAGCTTTTTCTAGCATGAAGGAGACCATGTTACAAGGCGCAAGTGGCTTGGTGAACAAAGCATTGACATTTTGAGTTCATGGCCAGGAAAATCTCTAGATTTCAATCCCTTTTAGAACCTCTCGTCAATCCTCAAAAAGCGGGTGAACAAGCAAAAACACAGAAATTGTGATGAACTCCAAGCACTGATTGGGCAAGAATGGGCGGGCATCAGTCAGGATTTCGCCCCAAAAGCCGATATATCCAGCTGCCAAGATGAATTGCAAAGGTCTTGAGAAATAAGGGTCAACACTGTAAATATGGAGGCTTTGCATAAACTTGATGTATTTTTAAATAAAAGTTTACAAATTTATGAAATGCTTATAATTGTAGTTCAATAGCCATAGAAATATCTGACGAAAAGATATTACTCATCGTCCCCACCACATACAAGGAGGAGAGTGTTCCTGTAGTCTCCAGATGTGTCACCCCTAATTGCCTAGTGCAGAGATTTCCCGAAATTCTTACGGTACTCCTTCCTGATGTCAAGCAAATCTATTTCACTCCTGGAAACCATAACTCTGACCAGAGTGGAATTATCAGTGCCAGATCCCTTTACTGCATTATTCAAAGTTTCTGCAAGGTACGCAGGGACGCTTCGGACACACTTCGCTATGGCAAGAAGAAGGTTTTCTAGGTTACCAGATGTTTCCCGGCCAATGCTCTCTTCAATCTGAAACCCAGAGATGGTCATGTACTTATCAAATGCTTTCCTTAGGTGGGCAATGCTGCGTGTTCCCAATATTGTGATGAACTTTTCTTCATCTGTACCCCACTTAAGTTCACCAGCTTGAAATAAATCCTGAGCGTCCTTCTCAACGAGATCATCATTAACTTTGGAGTCAGGGTCCCTGTTAGCCTGGACAAGAACCACCAACATTCTCTGAAAGTAACCAGATGTATCTCCAGTGATGCTGTCCTCCAGTTCACGTTCATACTCTTCTTTGTAAACTTTTTTGATGTGACAGATTTCAGCTGGAGTTCTGGAAGCAAGAATTTCAATGAGCACTTTCTCATCAATGCCAGCACCCTTGATAGCATGTCGGAGTTCATACGCATCATACAGATTGGATGGAGTCATTAGTGCAACTATCACATTCTCAAGTTTCCCAGTAAGTTCGGATTTCAGGTCATCAACAAGATCCCTGCCAAATAAAGTCTTAAAAGCAACACCAATTTGTTGACGCTGATCATTGCTTCTTGATGTAAGAATTTTCATAATTGTGTCTTCATCTGTACCCAATCCCTTCATAGCTTTGCGGAGAGTCTCTGCATCATCAATGGCTTTGAAGCTACTGAAATCCTTTATGGTTCCTCTTGTGGACTTTGCCATTTTACTTCGGATGGGTTTTCCGGAGTGTGGTTTATGGCAAGAAACAAGCAAGGAGATGCTGAGGAGCCGAGCTGCAGAAAGCAAAGGAGAGCCAGAGCTGCCACACCCTGAGCACTGAGTGTAAAAACACTGAAGCGACAAGCAAGCAGTTTGAAAACCAAAATTTGTGACAGTCTCAAAAACTTTTGGCCACGACTGTAGGGCTTGTAAATACAACCAATTTTGCTATTTACTGCTTTTTCAAATTTTCTGCCGTTCACATCGTCGAAGGGGCTCTTGATGTGTATCCTTAGTCATTTGTGGCCTGACTTAAATTTCACAATGACTAAGGATACACATCAAGTGAGCTTTCTTGACATGATGGTTATGAAGTATGAGCTTGGCTGTTTGACAACAGATCTTTACTCTAAACCCACAGACCGTAATGGTCTGTTGCATTTCTCTAGCTGCCATCCAAAAGCCATGAAATCCTCCATACCTGAATCCCAGTTTCGGAGGATCAATAGAATTGGTACCAGTGAGCCCCTTCGATGATTAAGGACACAGGAAATGGAGAATAAATTTCTAGAACGAGGTTACCCCCCAGTCATCTTACAAGATCAATTGACCTGCTCCCTATCCACTCGGACTGATACCAAAGATCGTAATCCGTTTGTACATACCTTTCACCCCTATGCCTACATACTACATAAAACCATATGCTGACATTGGGGTATTCTTAAGACTGCATACCCCAGCATCCCCACGTTTCAAAAACCCTTTCTGTCATGTTTTAAGAGAGCCCTTAACTTAAGATTCTCTGGTACATGCAGATATAGGCACAACTAAACTAGGACCACAACAACGATTCTCACAGAACCCCAAAATGGGTACCTTTGCGTGCCTCCAGTGCAGACACTGCAATAATGTGATACGGGGCAGTATAGTCCATCATCCTCGGACAGGCAAAAAAATATTCTATCAAAAATGATTTCACTTGTGATACAACTTTTGTTGCTTATCTCATTAAATGCCCATGCGGTCTTATATACGTGGGAGAAACCACTCAGGCAGTTAGGGATAGGATCTCTAAACATAATCGACAATACGGTGTAAAAACCTGTTACTACCCATTCCACATCATTTTATAACAGCAGGGCACAATATATCCCAATTAAAATTCCAAGTCCTCGAACAGATCCTTCCGCCACGCCGAGTGGGTGATCACGTACGCCTCCTCAAAGGAAGGGAGGCATATTGGATTCATGAGCTCCAGTCCCTGTCCCCTAGGGGATTTAGACAGAGATTGTGATCTTCTTTCCTTTCTGTAAGATACACAGGTACCAAGTGTGGAGCTACTCAGTAGGGACACGTCTCATGGACCATTCAGCATCAACCACAAACTTGTGGAGAATACTGACTGAGCTACACTAGATTATGATCCCAAATAATTGGGTTAATTTTGTATCTTATTGCTACTATCCATTGTTACATGCATGTTTTATTTTACCAGGATTTCTAGTTGTAACCATGTAATAGGGTCATTGATCCATATGTGCTCACATTAATTCTGTGTCTTTATGTTACAGATCAGCCTATTACATGGGATATCATCTTCCGCTTACCACCTCTGATCGTTCTTCCTAGATTCACAGCACTGGGCACTGTTCTCCTCATCTTTCCTGCCTGTGGAACGCATGCTTCCGGTCTATGCTGCCCACCTGCACCACAATCTATTTCCTGGGGGTGGACCAGGACCGCGATACGTCACTTCCTGTGACATCACGGACATGCCCCCTTCATTCCGGCCATTACGCCGGTGGTGATTCGCTCCACAGTGACTCTGTTGAGGAGAGCCATAGGCTCAAATACTTAATTAACCTCAAGACAAAGGAGATTGAGAGAAAAGAACCACAAAGTGTATTATTTCACCTTACATAAGGTTGTTTAGATCAAAAGATGGCTGCCATTTCCTGTTTCATCACATCATGCTCTGTTCTGGGAGGAAGCTGCATTCTATAGAAGGACTAACCAACCACAGAGCGACACATCGCACGGACTACGCCCCCTGATGACCTCATGGACCAACCCACCCTGATGACCTCATGGACTATGCCCCCTGATGACCTCATGGACCAACCCACCCTGATGACCTCATGGACTACGCCCCTGATGACCTCATGGACCAACCCACCCTGATGACCTCATGGACTACGCCCCCTGATGATCTCATGGACCACGCCCCCTGATGACCTCATGGACCATGCCCCTGATGACCTCATGGACCACACCCCCTGATGACCTCATGGATCACGCCCCATGATGACCTCATGGATCTGCCCATGGACTAACCAATGAATACATCTGGTTACTCCCATTGTAGGGCTAACCGAGCCCCCATATACAGTCCATATAAGTCTATGTTCGGGTTGAATAAACACTTGGAGCTGTGCCATAGCTGGTCAAGGAGAGCTTACATGCGACTGTGTGTGTGTCTGATGTTATTCTTTGCATGCACTTCATCACATCCATTAGGCCAGGAGCAGGCAACTAGTGAACATACCAAAATGTTCGCCCTAACATTTTTGGCTGCCCAACGTGGGGTCAGCAGAGGAAGAGGCCTTACACCTTTAGGACCGGTGAGTGGAATGGCAGAACGAGCCAGGAGACTGATCACCTCCTTAACCAAACACGGTAAGTCTGCTGATTTTTATAATCTGTAGTCTTTTCCTGTGTTCCTCGGGGTATCCTGTGCAGATTGCCTGACTGAGTCCGGTTTTCGAGGTATCTGTAAGACGGCAGAAGGGTCTCTCTGCTGCTGGCCATTTAATTGCGGGAGAAACGTCACAAGCTCAGTTGCCTGCTGCCTGTTATGTGTCGTGTTGAGGGGAGATTGAGTGGTATTTAAAGGGAGCAAGTGGGTTTTTGAGCGGTGTTTGGAGAAGTAAAGGATATTGTCTGTGGCACAGTTCATGTCTGTCGCCTGTGATACGACTTTCAGTTCTGGTGCAGAAAGTAGGGGTACTTAGCCTGGAGTGAGTGACTCGGCATGGCCTAGAGTGAGTGACTCGGCCTGGTACCGGCACGGAGCCTGGAGTGAGTGACTCGGCCCGGGGCCTAGTAAATTGAGTTTCGGCACTTAGCCTAGAGTGAGTGACTTGGTACGGGGCCTGGTAATTGGATTAGTAAATTGAGATTCGGCATGTAACCTAGAGTGAGTGGCTCGGTACGGGGCCTGGTTAGTAAATTGAGTTTCGGCACGTAACCTAGAGTGAGTGACTATGGTACGGGGCCTGTTAATTGGATTAATAAGAGGTGTTTTATTTTGTTTATACGGAAATCAAACAGGGACCACGTGGCAGGAGGGAGACAGATAGAAAGTGTGTGCTGCAGACTCAGTTTTCCTTTAGAATCTCAGGTTTGAGTCATCCTCCCCTGTCTTATTGTTTGTTTTGTGTTTATCTTGGTCTATATAGAGAAAGATGGAGAAATTAATGCAGTTTTGTCGTATTGGCACTAAGCCAAATTCAGATGGCAAGTTAGACCCATGTGCATTAGTTGTGACTTATGAAGGGAAAAGTCATGTTAAACAATGTAAAAAGCTTATGAAGTTGTGTGGAATTCCAGAAGGGGGGAGGTTACAGCCCCTGGAGTGGAAGACTGTCTTAAAACAAAGAAAAGGTACTTTAGAAGATAATGGATTGTTGTCTACTGTTAGGGCATGGGAAAGAGTCTCTGAAAGTTTGTATAGAGAAAATTGGGTAGAAGAGAAAAGGAAAAAGGACCGAGTTTTGAGTTATGTGTATTACAAAAATGTATCCTGTGAGCGGCCACCGCCGTATAATGGTGGTGATGGTGGCACATTGCCATGTGCTGTTTCTGATGGTGGCCATTTTGTGGATGCCACATATACTCCTTCTGGCGGCAGCCATTTTGTGGATGTCACATGTGCTGCTTCTGGCGGCAGCCATTTTGTGGATGGCACATGTGCTGCTTCTGGCGGCAGCCATTTTGTGGATGGCAAATGTGCTGTTTCTGGCGGCAGCCATTTTGTGGATGACAAATGCACTGTTTTTGGTGGCAGCCATTTTGTGGATGGCAAATGTGCTCCTTCTGGCGGCAGCCATTTTGTGGATGGCAAATGTGCTCCTTCTGGCGGCAGCCATTTTGTGGTTGGCAAATGTGCTGTTTTTGGCGGCAGCCATTTTGTGGATGGCAAATGTGCTGTTTCTGGCAGCAGCCATTTTGTGGATGGCACATGTGCTGCCTCCGGTGGCGACCATCTTGGAACGTTGCCTCAGATCATACAAACTGAGCCATATCATCATGTAACTGACATAGATCTGGCTAAATCGAGTGGGGCACAATCCAGGAATATACACACGACTTTCGGTGGTGAACATACTAGGCAAATGCTACACACCACAAGATCAGATCCTTTTTACCCAGTAATGACCACTAATGGCCAGTACTTTACTCCTTCGGGAAGTGAACAGGCTTTACCCATGTTCCCTGTCACAACGGTGTCCAGTGGATCACCGACCCTTTCACCTAACACTCTCATCGTGAGCCCAGATATTCTCCCACCTGGATCATCCCCAGCACCGACCCTTTCCACTGTCACTTCCACTGGCAACTCAGTCACACGTCCACACGAGTTACTTCAAGCAGCGACTTCTACTCCCAACACTTCCGCTACAACAGCACTCTCACGCAGTCTACCTAACTCCATTCCCAGTACCTCACAGCCCCTCTCGCAGCCGAGCACACACCTGTATGGAACGGTGGCCACTGAATCAAGGAGGGGCTCAATCTGGGGGGGGGGGGGGGGACACCAACATCACAGGAAGCACGAAGGGGAGGGAATGTTGGCAACCCATTTTTGAAAAGGAACTTCCTGAGGGACCCTTGTTAGTGGTGGGTAAGGGGGACATAACGACAATGGAAACGGATGCTATTGTTAATGCTGCTAACCCTCGGTTAGAGCACAACAGAGGTGTGGCTAGAGCTATAGTGGAGGCAGGACAACTATTCAAATTGACAGTCGTATCATTGTTGAGTCGCCTGGTCAGATAGCTGTTGCGGACATAGCGCTGACTAAATCTGGCAATCTTCCTTGTAGAATAATCATACAAGCTGTAATCCCTACTTTTGACCCTATTCATCCAGATGTCAGTGCTCGACAACTACGCGCGGCAATAACTCATCTTAGAGTATGCGAATATTAGTGAGCAGATTGAGACCTTGACAATTCCTGCCATTGGTGTTGGCCTCCTCGGGTTCCCTGTTCATGCGTGTGCAAGGGACATTGTTGGAATGGAATTATAATGAACAGGTGTAGCCCCCCAAGCATTTGCTGCCTCTCCGAAATCAGGTTAATTAGTAATGAGGACAGGACTGTTAAAGCTTTTAAGACTGCCTGCGTCACCTAGACTCCACCCCATGATATAGAAGCTCCCCAAATAGAGCCCCTCATTCCAGGACTGTTACCTCCTCCTGCTCCTCATACACAAGTAATTACACCTGTACTTCCGGTGCCATCTCTACTCCCGCCTCAGGTGCCACCACCAACCGTGTCAATGCCCACGTCTGAGGAGCCCACCCTTTATGTTAAGTTTACACCCCAGAAAGCTGCTACTCTGCTGAACCAACTCCCAGATCCAGAAAAACAGCCGATGCCTTTCTATAGAAGCATGCTTCAAAGCCAAAGGAATTACTCCGCCATATGGCAAGATCTCATTTCCCTGGCAAATCTTAAAGCAGGTGATGCATATTGGCCTGTTATGGACAATGCATTTAATGATGCCTCACTTGTCAGTGACACCACATGGGACTCTGGTGTTCAGTTCTGCCAACAACTTAAGCTCCGAGCTGTTAACGTGGCAACCGTACTAGAAAGTCCCATTGTGCCCAATCCACATACATTGTTGTCAGAAATACCATCAGATGCAAAATGTTTCACTGTCATTGATCTGGCCAATGCTTTCTTCAGCATATCACTGCATCCAGAAGATTGGTACCTGTTTGCCTTCACTTACAGAGGATCACAATACACCTGGACGGTCTTACCACAAGGAGCACAGAACTCACCAAGTCATTTCTCTCAGGCTCTTGCCTCTTGTTTACAGCCGTGGAAAGAGACTAACCATCAAGTTGTCCTTCTTCAGAAGTGGATGATCTCCTACTTTGTTGTCCGGATCAGGCGACAGCTAAAGAGTCGAGTTTCAGTCTTCTCTTTCATCTTGCACAACAAAACTGCAAGGTGTCCCTCAACAAAATCCAGTGGTGTCAGCCCAAAGTTGTGTTTTCCGGCCACTGTCTCTCTCCAAACCTGAAACACCTAACGGGTGAAAGGAAACTTGCTATTGAGACCGTTCCTCTACCAAAAGGATCTAAGCAATTATAAGCTTTCTTAGGACTTATCACATATTGTCGCCAATGGATTCCAAATGCCTCAAAGCTGATGCAACCGTTGTACGAAGACCTCAAGACGTCAGCTTTTCCACTATGCCCCAAATCCGTGGAAGCCTTCTACGCTCTTAAACAGGCCATACAGTCTGCACCAGCTCTTGGAATCCCAAATTATCAACTACCTTTTTACTTGTTTGTCAATGAAGTAGCAGGACATGCTTCCCGGAGTCCTAGCACAGAAACATGGGGGAAGAACAAGACCCATCGACTATTACTCTGCCCGCCTGGACTTGGTGTCTCAAGCTTCCCCGACTTGCCTCAGAGCCGTTCATGCTGCACATGTGCTTCTGGACAAAACTTCTGATATCATCTTAGGACATCCAGTTCGCTTAATGGCTATTCTTCACCAAACTCAACCTAAACATCTGTCGCTGCAGCGTCATATGAGACTCCAATGTTCTCTCTTGATTCCGGGTAATGTCACTCTTGTCCGCTGCACCATCCTCAACCCGTTCACGCTACTTCCTCTTTCCAGGGGGGATGTGAATGATAATACTGATGCTCTAGGTGAAGATGCCTTTACACACTCAGAGGATCATGATTGTCTCGAACAGATGTAGGAAGAAGCTGCCTCCAAGAGAAATGTGTCTGAAGACTCACTCCCGCATGCTGACCTGATGTTCTTCACCGATGGTTCCAGATTAGCAGATGAAACAGGAAGATTCCATACGGGATATGCCATGGTTACACATGACCAGGATTCATTTAGAAAAGAGAAAGCAGCGGTGTATGTGTCTTAAGACACTGAAGAAGGGCCTCAAAGCTCTCTTATGAAGTTTTATCCATTTACATCAAGACAAGACACCGGATGATGAAAAGAAGTCATGGCAAGAAGCAGGAGCTAAAAAGGATGAATATGGAGTCAGGAGGAAGAACAAAAAGATCTGTCTACCTCATAATCTGTACCCCTCGGTGACAGAATGGGCACACAGTATCACCCATAGAGGCAAGAATCAGATGAATGACTTGATTTGGAAGATTTATATGGCACCTGGAATTTCTACTGTCACCCAAAAATATTGCAAGTCCTGCTTTGTGTGTGCAACATGCAATCCAGCACCGCCTCAGAAAGTTACTCAGAAACATTTGGCTAAATCACTCTATCCCTTTCAAAGAATTCAAATCGATCATATTCAAATGCCAAAAGTAGGGAAGTACGAGTATGTACTGGTAGTGACTGACATGTTCTCGGATGGCCTGAAGCCTATCCAGTAACCAACATGACTGCCAGAGTGACTGTTAAGAGACTGATGACTGAGGTAGTGTGCAGATATGGAATCCCAGAGGTAATTGAGAGTGACCAAGGACCCACATTCATTGCAGCACTGACTAAGGAACTATAGACATTGGTAGGGGCCGATTTGGGTTTACATACTCCGTATCACCCCCAGAGCAGTGGTAAAGTGGACAGGCTAAATGGCACCTTGAAAAATTAAATACTGAAAGCCAGTCAGGAGGTCAGACTTCCTTGGACAGACATTTTGCCCATTGCCTTATATTCAGTCAGAAACACTCCGAGGGGTCCCACTAAACTTACACCATATGAGATTCTTTTAGGGGGGCCTCCAAGGTTGGGTCAATATTTTCCACAACAGCTAGCCTTAGGAAGTGATACTCTTGTAAATTATGTCATTGCCCTCACTAAAGAATTGTCAATAACACATGTACGAGTTTTATCATCCATTCCAGATCCAGATTTCAGTGAAGGTACTCACACTTTCCAACCTGGTAACTACGTGCTGGTAAAGAAGTTCACCAGAAAGACATCCCTGGAATTGAGATTTGAGGGTCCCTACCCAGTGCTCCTGACCACTCTTACCTAGACGTGGATGCACGCCTCCCACTGCAAGAAGTTTATGCCTCCATCAGAACCTTCTACATATGTCACGCTGTCACTGTATACTGGAGGTAGGGGGCCTAAGCTGACCCTAAGCTGGGGCCCTGACTAATCCCTCAACCTGGAGGTACTGTTAAAGGTACAGAGGTCCAGGCCGCCAGCGTAACCCCTACCTCCTGAAGATCCCTGCACCTCAGTAATCTAGTCCTGAGAAGGACCCCGATCACAACCAAAGGGAACAAGAAATAATATGCCCAAACACAGTATTTAGACGAACGAGACAGTACAAGGGAAAAACCAAAACCACCTTGCATACAAACAACTTCTCAACTACAACAGAGGGAAAACCAACGGGAAAGGAGATAAATGATAAAGCGAGGAAAGGGAAAAAACACTTCCAAATACACTTATCTCAGCAACTCCAAACACCACGATCCGCTCTGTCAGTCTGAATGAAATGCTTTCACCGACACCTCCCAAACAGACCAGCAGGTATATGAAGGAGTCTCACTACAGAAGTATTGATTGCAGCTGGGCGAGGCTGGACCTCATCTAGCCTAGAGAGAGAGAGAGAATTAACTCCCTCACTGCCGAGAAACACAAAGCACCAACAAGTCAGCTGCGAGAAGTCAGGCTGTGTACTCGTGACGATCTTCGTGGCAACACACCCGTGACAACATAATGTTACATATCCTCTACTTTGTGTGTTGTGCCATTCTATACTCATTTGTAGGAGCACAACAGGTCGCAATCACCCAAGCAAGAGGGGTGAGGGAACCACAGAAGGGACAAAAGGTTAATAAAATATTTAGGGGGGACTGTTGAGGAGAGCCATAGGCTCAAATACTTAATTAACCTCAAGACATAGGAGATTGAGAGAAAAGAACCACAAAGTGTATTATTTCACCTTACATAAGGTTGTTTAGATCAAAAGATGGCTGCCATTTCCTGTTTCATCACACCATGCTCTGTTCTGGGAGGAAGCTGCATTCTATAGAAGGACTAACCAACCACAGAGCGACACGTCGCATGGACTACGCCCCCTGATGACCTCATGGACCAACCCACTGTGATGACCTCATGGACTACGCCCCCTGATGACCTCATTGACTACGCCCCTTGATGACCTCATGGACTATGCCCCCTGATGACCTCATGGACCATGCCCCTGGTGACCTCATGGACCACACCCCCTGATGACCTCATGGATCACGCCCCCTGATGACCTCATGGATCTGCCCATGGATTAACCAATGAATACATCTGGTTACTCCCATTGTAGGGCTAACCGAGCCCCCATATACAGTCCATATAAGTCTATGTTCGGGTTAAATAAACACTTGGAGCTGTGCCATAGCTGATCAAGGAGAGCTTACATGCGACTGTGTGTGTGTCTGATGTTATTCTTTCTTGCATACACTTGATCATATCCATTAGGCCAGGAGCAGGCAACTAGTGAACATACCAAAGCGTTCACCCACTCCACACATGTCTCATAAGCCAGGATTGGCCAGTCACTGTTTTACCACGCCTCCCACTCTAGCTAGTCGCGACCTACACTACCATTGGCCTCCTTAGTCCTTAGGTTCCACCCTACTTATATTTAAATCTATTGCTCTCACCACCTCACCCAGGGCAGACGCTGGAACCAGCAGTGGACACAGCTTTCGAGCCCCACACGGTATTGGCAGGTGACACAGGCATAGTACTTCCCCTTTATCTCCACTGCTCTGGGAATCAGGGTTTTTACTAAGGATTTACTCCATTATGCCTTCCTTAGGTCCTACTGACCTTTCACCTTTGAGACATAGAGTCTTGCCCATCCCCCAGTTTCACTGATCTTCATAATGGTCGGGTAGGTCTCTTTCACTTGTTGATGACTAGTATATTTGTGATCTCTGATGCATTTGACGCGCCCCCTGGGATGTGGGGTACCCGGTGCCGGGCCGGTAGATGCTGGGGGATGTCACAGTGGCGATGAGCCGGTCCGTGACCCAGGGCGGTTAATCAATAGGGGTATTATTTAGAGGGGATTTATGTGCAAAGTTTGTGACGCTACCTGTGGTATGCGACTAAGGGAGCCGCCGCTACGGAGCAGGTCCTCTGGAGCTGATGTTACTGCAGCAGGGATGGTGTGGCTCTCCACAGGTAGAGCTTAGCTCCAGGGCAGTGTAGATGTTGTTGGATGTGCTGGGCGTTGTAGTGCAGGGGTGATGGCGCAGGCAATAATCACAGACAGTGGGGTGCAGTCTTCCAAGTTTACTCACAGTTCTTAAGTCCTTCAGATTGCACTGTACAGGTACAGCCTCCCACGTCGCGCTGCGTTCACCAAGCAGGGGCTCAGCAATCCCCCAGATAATTCAGGAGCACTTAACGGTACCCCTTTCTGTGTGCCTTTCTCAGTTGTCTTCTTGCGCTGGCTCTTGCCCTCCTGCCCTGCGCCTCACAATCAGTGTCCCAATCCGGTAGCCTCGGGTCTTGTCGGGCGACCTGCAGTCCCCTGGACCCTCTGTGGCCACCTTCTCGGCGATATAATTGCGGATGTGGCCACTGCACCTTGCAAATACAGCAGCCTCCAGTTTCTAGCTGAGCCTTGTAGTTCTCCACTAGTTAAGGGGCCGGTCCCCTCTGCGGCTTGATCCCTCCACCGCCTGGCAGATTCAGGCGTACGGGTGGCCTCCAGCACTTCCCGTACCCCTGGGATCCCCTCTTTCCTTCTGGAGCCTTCCCCCCCCCTTCTCTCTCTCTCTCTTCAGACTTGGGCCTCACTGGCTAGGCCCGCCTCTGGAGCAGAGCTCCTGCAGAGCCTCTGCTCCCCTCACTTTCCTCCTCTGACTGGCTTCTCTGACTGAACTGTCTTTCTAAGATGGCTCCCCTTTATATACTGCTACTGAAGTGCTCCCCTGATCTACGTACCACACCTCTGGGTGAGATGCAGTACCTCTGTGGCGACTGAACCCGCAGGGGTGCCACACATTCATTACAGGTTACCATTTTCTGACACTTTATTTTGTATATACTTTATTTATTTTAATATGTGTTTTGTTTTGAGTAGATTACACTGACGAATGTCATGTAGGCTGAAAAGTTTGTTGTTTTCCTAGACTGCACTTACATTATGATATTAAAATCTGGAAGTTCAAAAGAGCTATACAGAGTGCCAAGGTTTTTCTCAGACTGTTCTTGAGATATCAACTCTTTTCTTCTTCTGTTGTCTTGGGGATCGGCCACCTCTGCTAGACAGGAGAACATGCACAGTGCTTACAAACGCTTTCTATTGAGCTTGTATGCACTGTTATGCAGGTGGCCAGGATCTCCGGAGCGCGCTGTTACCTCCTAATCTTGGTCGGTCTCATTGGTAACAAGCTGTAAACAAAAGAACAGAAAAGTAACAAAAATTTCAAGATCGGCAGCAAATTTTAATAAACAGTAAATTGCAAAAGTGCTTTATTTTATAAGCACTATCCGACAATATCAATCTATGAAGATGGGAATATCCCTTTAACCCCTTTCTGATGTGGGGCATAATAATACGTATCATACGCCCTAGGCCTATTGGATCAGATACGTATTATTACGCGATCGCGCCCCCACAGAGGTTGTGCTCAGGGCCGGCATCAGCACCTGACGTACCCGGGCAAGTGCCGGGGCCCTGACCGCTTCCCTGGCATCTGTGCTGGACCACGGGCACTGTGTGAGTGCTGTCACTTTCCAGACATGGCCGCGTGCATGTCTGCGTACGGTGTGTGTGCGTGCATGTCTGCATACGGTGTGCGCGTGTGCATATCTGCATACGGTGTGCGCGTGTGCATATCTGCATACGGTGTGTGCGTGTGCATGTCTGCATACTGTGTGTGCATGTCTGCGTACTGTGTGTGCATGTCTGCATGTCTACGTATTTTGTGTGTGCATGTCTGCGTACTGTGTGTGCATGTCTGCGTACTGTGTGTGTGCATGTCTGCGTACTCTGTGTGTGCATGTCTGCATACTGCGTGTCTGCATGTCAGCGTACTGTGTGTGTGCACGTCTGAGTACTGTGTGTGTGTGCACGTCAGCGTACTGTGTGTGTGTGCACGTCAGCGTACTGTGTGTGTGTGCATGTCTGCATACTGTGTGTGTGTGACGCGCCCCCTGGGCCATGTTGTTAGGGATACCCGGAGCCGGATCAGATGGGGGTTGTAGTCTCCGAGTGGCTGTGACCCGGTCCGTGCCCAGGGTGTCAAACTCAGTGTGCGGCAGTCCTTGTAGATGTTTTAGTGTCGACTACGCCACCCGTTGATTTGCGGTCAAAAGGCCGCCGCTGCAGGATGGTCCGCTGAGGCTGGTGGTGTGTGTGCAGCTGTGGTAGTATAACCCCCAACGGGAGGGGTATAGCCTCAGGGGGTCAGACGTGGAGGATGGTGGTTGTGAAGGTGCAGCAAGGAGACTCAGAGGCATAAAATGCAGTTCCAGGGTTTTACTTACTGGTGTTGCTCGGGTCACTGTGTACAGCAGTGACCACCCAAGCCGTGCTGCGTCCACCAGGTGCGGGACTCGGTCAACTCCCGGGCAATTCCGGAGCATGATCCTGAGCTCCTTTCTGACTCTCCCTTCCTCTGGCCGTTCCCACCAGGGATCCACTTTTGGCCGGCTCCCTCGGGTCTCTTGGTGGTCAAGGCTCCTCTGGGCTCCCTGACCCTATGCTTGGTATGCCTTTCTAGTGGATTTGGTGAGGGTCGTGGCAGATCCTGCCCACGACCTCCGGTTCCTGGCTAAGGTGTGCTGTAGCCTCCGCCAGCTTGGGATCCGGTACCCTTCTGCCGACCCTTCACCCTTTTGTCCTTATTCTGGGATCTTGGGGTCCCCTCTCGTCCTGCGCCTCTGGGTCCCTCTTCCTTCTCCTCTGCTCTGCTTCTCAGGCTCTCAGACAGACTGTCTGACTGACTCACAGGCTGACTGACTGACTGACCCTGACCTAAGATGGTGCCCACCTTATATACTCCCTCTATGTGTGAGCTCAGGTGACCAGCACCCAATGAGCTCCTAGCTTTACCCAGGCTGCTCCCCCTATCTGCCCCTACACTACTGGGATGTTCCACCCCCCTCCCACTCCAGCCAGGGACAGACGCTGTCGTACCTGCACATATACTGGTGGGAGTACCGTTGTTCTGTCCCCCGGAAATGGGATGTATGTAGTGCATGCAGCCTACTGAGCTCAGTTCCACACTCCATCCTTACCCGGGAGTGGAATATCACACCTCTGGGTTGAGGTGCAATACCCCTGTAGCAGCCGAGTCCTCAGGGTGCTACATTCCCCCCTGGTAAATCACAGCACGTCCTCGGGCTGTAAAAGAATAAGCATCCAAAAACATACAATTTTTTTTCAAAACATAAACATATAGAACATTATATATATCATAAAACTTTTCATATTAAACATTCTTGTTCCTCCGGCCACGGTGCAAATTGTGACCGGGTAAGTGCCACAGTCTCTTCTGGAAGAAAAACAGTTTCCTATAAAACTGGTAGGGGGCGCTTTAGAAAGCGCAACTATGTACAAGGGGAATATGGCCGCTCTCAGTCCTCGGCCAATGGGGAAGAGGAATGGCTGTTCACAGTCCTCAGCCTGTTGGGGGATAGGGACACACGGGTACAGTTCACTGGTCCCAACGGGGACTATATTTTAAACTATTAACTGTTCTTGTACCCTGATGGGTAACTATTTTACAGTTTCACGATACCGTACTCTAATGACGGCGTCCTCCTGTTCCTCCTCGCGGGCAAACTTCAGACCCGTCCGGGTCCTCTTGCTCCTCCTCACACCGCAGCTCCTCCTCCGTCAGCCGGTGTACATGAAGGGCGTACGGTCCTTTGGCACATTTGTGCCGGGTGAATGTGACCTCGTCCCCTACGTATAGGTCACGTCCTCTGTGTCCCTCCGGCAGATGACTTTCAACGTCTCTGCGGGTGACAAAGACGTCGCCGGGGGTCTGATGATCCCCGATGAAACCCCAACCGTGCTGCAGTTGGAATTTAATCACAGTCCCGGTGGCACGGGGACAATGAGCTGCACGGGGGTTCCTCCGGGTCCGGCTCTTCTGTTCAGCGCTCTGTATTTGCAGCCGCTGCTCACGGACCCGCCTCTCTCTCCTTTCCCTGTCAAAGACCTCCAGCTGCTGCCGGCAGCACTCTGCACGCTGGGCTGCGGCCGCCCGTGTTTCTTGGGTGAACCCCATTAGGTCTCCTCCAGTGGGGTCCCACTCAAACTGCGCCTCCTCCAACGAGAGCGGGGTCATCTTGACAGGCGCCGGAGGCGGTATCAGGGGCTCATCCAGGGGTCTTTCTTTCCGGAGTCGGGGATGGTGGTACTCCGGTGGCCACTCTAAGGGCTGCCCATCCGGGCCAGTGTGCTGGGCAAACAAGTCTTCACCCAGGTGTGGCGCTGTGGATGTTGAGGGCGCGGAGGTGGTAGCGGCGCCCAGGTTTACCAGGCCTTGCGACCAGGCTTGGGGCACCCTGAAGGTGAAGGGCACCGTGAAGACGGCGGCGCCCGGGTGTTCCTGGCCTTGCGACCAGGCCGGTGGCTCGGCAGAGGTAGAGGGCGCTGTTGGTACTGCGGCGCCCGGGGGCACTCGGCCTTGCGACCAGGCCGGTGGCGTCTCCTGCTTGGCCGCGCTCTGGATTGAGGCACGTGACGTAGCAGGGGGCGTGGCCGCGGCTCCGGCCGCTTGAGGCCTAGCTTGGAGCGATGACGCAGCGGCTACGGGAACGGTGAGTGGGGCTTCGGGCTCTGCGACGGGGAGCTGGGGCAGGTTTACGGCTTCTGGGCACGGGATGCTGTCGTCCCCATTACCTGCCTTCATTTCTTCGGCTCCCTCCGCGGCGCCGTCTCCGGCCGTCGTCCCTCCTTCGCCGTCCTCAGAGGTGGACTTGCTCCTCGCTGCGGGTGGCATGCTTCGCTGGCGGGCTCCAGCCTGCTGGGCCATCTCTCGAGTCCACTCCGCCAGTGTTTCTTGCTGCACCCGGGCCATCCTCCGTGCGAGGCCCTCCAGCGCGGTCTGTGCACGCTCCCGATCTCCGGGGAGCTGCGTCAGGATCTCCAGCAGGCCTTCTGGAGTGGCGACCTGCAACAGGCTCCTGACCACTGGGTCGGTGCTGCCTGACTCTCCCTCCATCTCCGGGTGTGTTCTCTCTGGACTCTCCTCCAGACTCCTCCAAGCTGCTCCCATCTTCTTTCTTTTGTTCTGTATACGCCCATCCTGAGGGCGGTCCTGGGGCAACTTTGTGATTGCCAGTTCCAGGGGCAGTTCTCTCACGCTGATGGACATATCAATCATCACAGTCTCTGCTGGTGGGGGCGGTTTCCACTTTTGGCGCCATTTTCTGTCCTGGCCCACGATGGGAGGTGTCCTC
The DNA here is from genome assembly GCF_046119375.1 of Phyllobates terribilis. NCBI lineage: Eukaryota > Metazoa > Chordata > Amphibia > Anura > Dendrobatidae > Phyllobates > Phyllobates terribilis. Next base: position 200,204,670 of record NW_027362763.1, read on the forward strand.
TTGCCATCCTTTGGCACGCCCATAATGGCGTCCGCTCTGCCAAGGCGGGAAATCTTCTCTGATGGCGGGAATCGCTTCCCAGTGGCGGGAAACTCTGTGGATGGCGGGAAAAGACTGCAGATGACGGGCAAATGGCGGGAACTGATCCGAGATGGCGTCCGATGGCGGGGACCCTCTGGAATTGGCGGGAGACTTCTTTTTGAGGTAAATGCGAACTTTTCTTCAGGCACGCAGTACCCGGTTGTTGCGGGCACGTGATCCTGCCGACTACGCCAAAGTTGACGCGCCCCCTGGGCCATGTTGTTAGGGATACCCGGAGCCGGATCAGATGGGGGTTGTAGTCTCCGAGTGGCTGTGACCCGGTCCGTGCCCAGGGTGTCAAACTCAGTGTGCGGCAGTCCTTGTAGATGTTTTAGTGTCGACTACGCCACCCGTTGATTTGCGGTCAAAAGGCCGCCGCTGCAGGATGGTCCGCTGAGGCTGGTGGTGTGTGTGCAGCTGTGGTAGTATAACCCCCAACGGGAGGGGTATAGCCTCAGGGGGTCAGACGTGGAGGATCGTGGTTGTGAAGGTGCAGCAAGGAGACTCAGAGGCATAAAATGCAGTTCCAGGGTTTTACTTACTGGTGTTGCTCGGGTCACTGTGTACAGCAGTGACCACCAAAGCCGTGCTGCGTCCACCAGGTGCGGGACTCGGTCAACTCCCGGGCAATTCCGGAGCGTGATCCTGAGCTCCTTTCTGACTCTCCCTTCCTCTGGCCGTTCCCACCAGGGATCCACTTTTGGCCGGCTCCCTCGGGTCTCTTGGTGGTCAAGCCTCCTCTGGACTCCCTGACCCTATGCTTGGTATGCCTTTCTAGTGGATTTGGTGAGGGTCGTGGCAGATCCTGCCCACGACCTCCGGTTCCTGGCTAAGGTGTGCTGTAGCCTCCGCCAGCTTGGGATCCGGTACCCTTCTGCCGACCCTTCACCCTTTTGTCCTTATTCTGGGATCTTGGGGTCCCCTCTCGTCCTGCGCCTCTGGGTCCCTCTTCCTTCTCCTCTGCTCTGCTTCTCAGGCTCTCAGACAGACTGTCTGACTGACTCACAGGCTGACTGACTGACTGACTGACCCTGACCTAAGATGGTGCCCACCTTATATACTCCCTCTATGTGTGAGCTCAGGTGACCAGCACCCAATGAGCTCCTAGCTTTACCCAGGCTGCTCCCCCTATCTGCCCCTACACTACTGGGATGTTCCACCCCCCTCCCACTCCAGCCAGGGACAGACGCTGTCGTACCTGCACATATACTGGTGGGAGTACCGTTGTTCTGTCCCCCGGAAATGGGATGTATGTAGTGCATGCAGCCTACTGAGCTCAGTTCCACACTCCATCCTTACCCGGGAGTGGAATATCACACCTCTGGGTTGAGGTGCAATACCCCTGTAGCAGCCGAGTCCTCAGGGTGCTACATGTGCACGTCTGCGTACTGTGTGTGTGCATGTCTGCGTACTGTGTGTGTGCGCATGTCTGCGTTCTGTGTGCGCATGTCTGCGTACTGTGTGCGTGTGCATGTCTGCTTACCGTGTGTGCATATCTGCGTGCTATCTGTGTGCATGTCTGCGCACTGTTTGTGTGCATGTGCATGTCTGCGTACCGTGTGTGCATATCTGCGTGCTGTCTGAGTGCATGTCTGCGTACTGTTTGTGTGCATGTTCATGTCTGCATACTGCATGTGTGCATGTCTGCGTACTGTGTGCATGTGCATGTCTGCGTACCGTGTGTGTGACGCACCCCCTAGGCTGTGTGGGGAACCCGGAACCGGGCCTCTTTGTGGATGCTGGGGGTTGTAGTCTCCGTGGCTCAGGGTGGTCAAACCAGTGGCAGTCTATTGATGTGGTTTTCATTATTTTTAAATGTCCGACTACGCCACCCGTGGATTGCGGTCAGAGTGAACCGCCGCTGCAGGGCAGACCGCTGAGGCTGGTGTTGTGGGTGCAGCAGAGTGTGGTATAACTCCCCACGGGAGGAGTATAGCCTCAGGGCAGTGTGTAGGGAGGATGGGGGTGATGGTGCAGGAGTAGCAGTGACGACACAGAGTCAGTGATGCAGTCCAGGGCCTTTACTCACAGTTCTTAAACTCCAGACCGCTTCTACAGGTACCGGCTGCCCACGTCGCACTGTGCTCACCAGGTGAGGGGCTCGGCCGACTCCCAGTGACCACGCTTCTGTCCAGCAGCCTCGGGCCTTGGCGGGCAAACGTGCGTTCCGTTTCCCTGGACCCTATGTGGTGCCTTCCTAGCGGGTGTAGTGAGGGGCTGCGCCACTTGAAATGTCGCAGCCTCCAGTTCCTAGCTGAGGGTAGTTTCGCGCCTCCACTAGTAAGGGATCCTGTATCCTCTCTTGGCCTGACCCCTCTACGCAGGTAGATACGGGCGTGCAGTGGCGACTGGCCAGTCTGCACCCCTGGGATCCGTTCGTTCCTCTGTTCCTGGAGCCTCCTCCGCTCCCCTCTCCTTCCTCTCTTTCTCTTTCTCCAGGCTTAGGCCTCCTGACAGGGCCTGCCTGGGGAGCAGAGCCATGCAGCAGCTCTGCTCCCTGACTTCTCCTCTCACAGAACTCACTCACTAAGATGGCCCCCACCTTTTATATCTCTCTCTTGTGCATCCAGGAACTGCTTCCTCTCTGCCCCTGCACTACTGGGCTCCTCCTTCCTGGGTGTTCCCTCCCTCCCACTCCAGCCAGGGACAGGGACTGTCGTGCTCATCTCAGGAGCATATCGGTCACCCTGTCCCCCGGAAATGTGGTGTAGTGCATGCAGCTGTCGGGGTCCTGATCCACACTCCATCCTTACCTGGAAGTGAGGTATCGCACCTCTGAGTGAAATGCAATACCTCTGTAGCAACCGAGCCCTCGGGGTGCTACATGTGCATATCTGCATGCTGTCTGTGTGCATGTCTGCGTACTGCTTGTGCGCATGTGCATGTCTGCGTACCGGTTGTGTATATCTGCGTGCTGTCTGTGTGCATGTCTGTGTACTGTTTGTGTGCATGTCTGCATACTGCGTGTGTGCATGTCTGCGTACTGTGTGTGTGCATGTCTGCGTACTGTGTGTGTGCATGTCTGTGTACTGTGTGTGTGTGCATGTCTGCATACTGTGTGTGTGTGCATGTCTGCATACTGTGTGTGTGCATGTCTGCGTACTGTGTGTGTGCATATCTGCGTACTGTATGTGTGTGCATATCTGCGTACTGTGTGTGTGTGCATGTCTGAGTACTGTGTGTAGGCATGTCTGCGTACTGTATGGGTGCATGTGCATGTCCGCATACTGCGTGTGTTCATGCCTGCATTCTGTGTGTGTGCATGTCTGCGTACTGCGTGTGTGCATGTCTGCGTACTGCGTGTTTGCATGTCGGCGTACTGTGTGTGTGCATGTCTGCATACTGTGTGTGTGCATGTCTGCCTACTGTGCGTGCATGTTTGCATACGTGAAGAATGAGGGGACAGCCTTGGCCCTGTGTTGTATACCTATATTTCTCCGCCGTATCTGTGCATCATGAATCGTGTATGTGTTAAAGGGACCCACTGAGACTCTTTCGCTCGGGCCCACGAAAACTTGGAGTCGGCCCTGGTTGTGCTGGTGTAATCGCTGCTGGGTGTCAGCTGATTGTCACAGCTGACACCTGGTACTATGTGCTAGGAGCGGTGCCGCACCGCTCCCGGCACATTAACCCCTGAAATGGTGCAATCAAAGACGATCACTGCATTTCCGGTGCAGGCACCGGTAAGAGCGCGCCTCTTACCTTCTATCCGGCGTCCTGCGCTGTGTATGCCGGGTCCGGATAATTGCTATGGTGAACCGATGTCGTTATGAAGACATCCGGGTCACCAGGCATCAGCAAGATAAGTAGATCGTACTCAGTGCACAATCTACCGAACTTGTGTGTGCAGGGGCTGACAGCATGCACAGCACAGGGGATGATGCTTCATTCCTATGCTATGCAAGCGGTCAGCCTGCAAAAAGTGAAAGTCCCATAATGGGACAAAGTGTAAAAGTTAAAAAAAAGTCTCAGAAAGTGAAGAAAAAAAATTGTAAAAATATGAAAAAAATAAATAAAAAATAATCCAAAAAAATAAAAATATACTGTACCCATAAATAAATATTATAATGAAAAAAAAAAAAAACCACACATAAGTGCACATATTTGGTATCGCCACGTCTGTAATGACCTGACCTATAAAACTGTCTTACTAGTTAACCCCTTTAGTGAACACGGTAAAAAAATATACACTGTGTGCAGAATTATTAGGCAAATGAGTATTTTGATCACATGATACTTTTTATACATGTTGTCCTACTCCAAGCTGCATAGGCTTGAGAGCCAACTACCAATTAAGTAAATCTGGTGATGCGCATCTCTGTAATGAGGAGGGGTGTTGACTAATGACCTCAACACCCTATATAAGGTGTGCTTAATTATTAGGCAACTTCCTTTCCTTTGGCAAAATGGGTCAGAAGAGAGATTTGACAGGCTCTGAAAAGTCTAAAATTGTGAGATGTCTTGCAGAGGGATGCAGCAGTCTTGAAATTTACAAACTTTTGAAGCGTGATCACTGAACAATCAAGCGTTTTCTTGGCAAATAGCCAACAGGGTCACAAGAAGCGTGATGGCCAAAAAAGGCGCAAAATAACTGCCCATGAATTGAGGAAAATCAAGCGTGAAGCTGCCAAGATGCCATTCGCCACCAGTTTTTCCATATTTCAGCGCTGCAATGTTACTGGAGTATCAAAAAGCACAAGGTGTGCGATACTCAGGGACATGGCCAAGGTAAGGAAGGCTGAAAAACGACCACCTTTGAACAAGAAACATAAGATAAAATGTCAAGAATGGGCCAAGAAGTATCTTAAGACTGATTTTTCAAAGGTTTTATGGACTGATGAAATGAGAGTGACTTTTGATGGGCCAGATGGATGGGCCAGAGGCTGGATCAGTAAAGGGCAGAGAGCTCCACTCCGACTCAGACGCCAGCAAGGTGGAGGTGGGGTACTGGTATGGGCCGGTATCATAGTTACATAGTTACATAGTTTATCATCAAAGATGAACTTGTGGGACCTTTTCGGGTTGAGGATGGAGTGAAGCTCAACTCCCAGACCTACTGCCAGTTTCTGGAAGACAACTTCTCCAAGCAGTGGTACAGGAAGAAGTCAGTATCGTTCAAGAAAAACATGATTTTCACCTAATCTGAAACCCATAGAGAACCTGTCGTCCATCTTAAAATGTGAGATCTACAGGGATGGAAAACAGTACACCTCTCGGAACAGTGTCTGGGAGGCTGTGGTGGCTGCTGCATGCAATGTTGATCGAAAACAGATCTAGCAACTGACAGAATCTATGGATGGAAGGCTGTTGAGTGTCATCATAAAGAAAGGTGGCTATATTCATCACTAATTTTTTTTGTTTTTGTTTTTGCATGTCAGAAATGTTTATTTCTAAATTTTGTGCACTGATATTGGTTTACCTGTTGAAAATAAACAAGTGAGATGGGATTATATTTGGTTTTTACTAAGTTGCCTAATAATTCTGCACAGCAATAGTTACCTGTACAAACAGATATCCTCCTAAGATAGCCAAATCTAAAAAAAAAACACTCCAACTTCCAAAAATATTAAGCTTGGATATTTTTGAGTCTTTTGGGTTGATTGAGAACATAGTTGTTGATCAATAATAAAAATAATCCTCTAAAATACAACTTGCCTAATAATTCTGCACACAGTGTATATAAAAGAGCAAGCAAAAAACGATGCTTTATCATCATACTGCCAAACAAAAAATGGAATAAAATGCGATCAAAAAGACGAATGTAAATTAAAATAGTACTGCTGAAAACATCATCTTGTCCCTCAAAAAACAAGCAGCCATACAGCTCCATCAGCCGAAAAATAAAAAAAGTTATAGCTCTCAGAATAAACCGATGCAAAAAAAAATATTTTTTCTATAAAATAGTCTTCATTGTGTAAAAGCGCCAATTTTAGCACATGCTGAACGGCATAAAAAAAAAACAATTCCTGAATTGTTGTTTTTTGTTTATTCTGCCTCCCAAAAATCGGAATAGAAAGTGATCAAAAAATGTCACGTGCCCGAAAATTGTACCAAGAAAAACGTCAACTTGTTCCACAAAAAACAAGCCCTTACATGACTCTGTCGGCCGAAATATGGAAAAATTATAGCTTTCAAAATATGGCGATGCAAAAACTAGTCTTTGCAAAAAAAGGGTTTTTTCGTGTGTGACGGCTGTCAATCATAAAATCCCGATATAAATCTGATATTGCAGTAATCGCACCGACCAGAAGAATAAAGTCATCTAATCACGAGGAACGGCGTAAAAAATAAACTCTAGGTTTAGAGTTGTGCTAGAGTTAGGGTTGTGCTAGGGTTGCGCTAGGGTTAGGGTTGCGCTACGGTTAGGGTTGCACTAGGCTTGTGCTAGGGTTAGGCTTGTGCTAGGGTTGTGCTTTGGTTAGGGTTGTGCTAGGGATGTGCTAGGGTTAGGGATGTGCTAGGGTTAGGGTTGTGCAAGGGTTACGGTTACGGTTAGGGTTGTATTAGGGCAATCCCCACATGTTTTTTTTTGAGTGCCTAATAACCGTGAAACATGTGGGACGGGGACTTGAGCACCTGTGATACTTGGTGCATACCTGAGTACCTGATGCAAACTCAAGTAGCGAGAACTATCACTCAAGACTAATGACAACTTATTCAATATGATGACCTACTGTTATTAAATTCTGTGTCGTACCGCTGAGTTCAAAATTTTCACTATACCCCCTGATAAAATCCTTGAGGGGTCTAATTTCCAAAATGGGGTCACTTGTGGGGGGTTTCCACTATTTAGGCACATCAGGGGGGAGGCTCTCCAAAAGCGACATGGCGTCCGCTCTCGATTCCAGCCAATTTTGCGTTCAAAAAGTCACACAGTGCACCTTCCCTTCCGAACCCTGCCGTGTGCCCAAACAATAGTTTTCTCCCACATATGGGGTATCAGCGTACTCAGGAGAAATTGCACAACAAATTTCATGTTGCAATTTCTCCTGTTACCCTTATGAAAATGCAGACTTGGAAGCTGAAAAACATTTTTGTGGGAAAAATGTGAAAATTGTATTTTTATGGCTGAATGTTATAAACTTCTGTGAAGCACATGGGGTTCAAGGTGCTCACCACACATCTAGATAAGTTCCCTGAGGGGTTTAGTTTCCAAAATGGGGTCACTTGTGGGGGGTTTCCACTGTTTAGGCACATCAGGGGCTCCCTAAACGCGACATGACGTCCACTAATTATTCAAGCAAATTTTACATTCAAAAAGTCAAATGGCGCTCCTTCCCTTCCGAACCCTGCAGTGCGCCCAAACAGTGTTTTTTCCCCACATATGGGGTATCAGCTTACTCAGGAGAAATTGCACAACAAATTTTGGGGTCCATTTTTTCCTTTTACTGTTGCGAAAATAAAAAAATTTGGGTCTAAAGTAACATTTTTTGTGAAAAAAGTTAAATGTTCATTTTTTTCTTCCACTTTCCAAAAATTCCTGTGAAGCACCTGAAGGGTTAATAAACTTCTTGAATGTGGTTTTGAGCACCTTGAGGGGTTCAGCTTTTAGAATGGTGTCACTTTTGGGTATTTTCTGTCATAAAAGCACCTCAAAGTCACTTCAAATGTGATGTGGTCTCTAAAAAAAAATGGTTTTGTAAATTTTGTTGGAAAAATGAGAAATCGCTGGTCAACTTTTAACCCTTATATCTTCCTAACCTAAAAAAAATTTGGTTTCAAAATTGTGCTGATGTAAAGGAGACATGTGGCAAATGTTATTTATTAACTATTTTGTGTGACATATCACTCTGATTTAAGGGCATGAAAATTAAAATTTTGAAAATTAAAAGTGTTAAAAATTTTTGCCAAATTTCCGATTTTTTCACAAATAAACTCAAGTCTTATCGAAGAAATTTTACCACTATCATGAAGTACAATATGACATGAAAAAACAACCTCAGAATCAGTGGGATCCGTTGAAGCGTTCCAGAGTTATTACCTTTGACAATGGTAAAAATTGGCCCTGTCATTAACGTGCAAACCACCCTCGGAGGTAAGGTTTAATAGCATGGACATATTCTGGAGCTGATAGGTAACCATGTTGGTTCATTCATCATACTAAAATACCAATATAGAAATGTGCAAGGCTCAAAATCAATAAAAAATATATTCTTTATTGGATAACGAAATAATTAAAAGCATAAAAATATACATACAAAAGTTAGACATACTGTATAAAATACTAAAGATAGGTAATTGATATTAACAAAACAGGTAGGCCACATTCAAACGTTCAGTATTTGGTCAGTATTTCACCTCAGTATTTGGAAGCCAAAACCAGGAGTGGGTGATAAATACAGAAGTGGTGACGTGTTTCTATTATCCTCTGACTGTTCCTCACCTGATTTTGGCTTACAAATACTGAGGTGAAATACTGACCAAATACTGAAGGTGTGAACGTGGCCTTATATTTTGTGCAATCACTGTATTGAGGACAGATACTCAAAAGGTAGACGCCAAAATAGCCAGTACTGTATAAGTTAAAGGGGTATTCCCATCTCCAAGATCCTATCCCAATATGTAGTAGGTGTAATAATACTATAATAATATTAGCAAATATCTCCAATTAGAAATGTAGTATAGTTTTTCTGATTTGCTATTTCTCTTTCCTCATGTGCCGGCATTGCAGGACCTAAGGTATCCGTGGTTACAACCACTAGGAACTATAACTGTCACTATATCAGTGAACATAACCATGGATAACTAAGGTCCTGCAATACCTGTACATGAGGAAAGAGACATAGCGAATTAGAAAAACTATACTACATTTCTAATTGTAGGTATTTGCTAATATTATAGTATTACACCTACTACATATTAGGATAAGATCTTGGAGATGGAAATACGCCTTTAAGGCTCTTTAACGTAAATTGAGGTAAACAGGGAAAGAGTGATATCACATAAAAGGAAGGAATTGATTTTTTCTTAAGCTATACAGGAAAAAAACGGATGGCACATTGATCCAAAACACTGACGGCACACTGATCCAAAACACTGACGGCACACTGATCCAAAACACTGATGGCACACTGATCCAAAACACTGATGGCACACTGATCCAAAACACTGATGGCACACTGCTCCAAAACACTGATGGCACACTGATCCAAAACACTGATGGCACACTGATCCAAAACACTGATGGCACACTGATGGCACACTGATCCAAAACACTGATAGCTCACTGATCCAAAACACTGATGGATCACTGATCCAGAACACTAATGGCACACTGATCCAAAACACTGATGGCACACTGATCCAAAACACTGATGGCACACTGATCCAAAACACTGATAGCTCACTGATCCAAAACACTGATGGCTCACTGATCCAAAACACTGATGGCACACTGATCCAAAACACTGATGGCACACTGATCCAAAACACTGATGGCACACTGCTCCAAAACACTGATGGCACACTGCTTCAAAACACTGATGGCACACTGATCCAAAACACTGTTGGCACACTGATCCAAAACACTGATGGCACACTGATCCAAAACACTGATGGCACACTGATCCAAAACACTGATAGCTCACTGATCCAAAACACTGATAGCTCACTGATCCAAAACACTAATGGCACACTTATCCAAAACACTGATGGATCACTGATCCAAAACACTGATGGCACACTGATCCAAAACACTGATGGCACACTGATCCAAAACACTGATAGCTCACTGATCCAAAACACTAATAGCTCACTGATCCAAAACACTAATGGCTCACTGATCCAAAACACTGATGGCACATTGATCCAAAACACTGATGGCACACTGATCCAAAACACTGATGGCACACTGATCCAAAACACTGATGGCACATTGATCCAAACACTGATGGCACACTGGTCCAAAACACTGATGGCACACTGATCCAAAACACTGATGGCTCACTGATCCACAATACTGATGGCTCACTTATCCAAAACACTGATGGCACACGAATCCAAAACACTGATGGCTCACTGATCCAAAACACTGATGGCACACTGATCCAAAACACTGATGGCACATTGATCCAAAACACTGATGGCTCACTGATCCAAAACACTGATGGCACACTGATCCAAAACACTGATGGCTCACTGATCCAAAACACTGATGGCTCACTGATCCAAAACACTGATGGCACACTGATCCAAAACACTGATGACACACTGATCCAAAACACTGATGGCAAACTGATCCAAAACACTGATGGCACACTGATCCAAAACACTGATGGCAAACTGATCCAAAACACTGATGGCACACTGATCTAAAACACTGATGGCTCAGTGATGGCACACAGATGGCTCATTGATGACATGCTGATCCAAAACACTTGATGACACAGGTACCGTTTTCCCTGGTGCCGGTATTATACAGACATGTGAACGTGGCCTAACTCTGTATTGATTTGTAGTATTCACACAAGGGAGTTTTGTTATTATCATTTACCTTTCCTTGGTATTTTATATATATGACTTTACAGGTGCTTCTCACAAAATTAGAATATCATCAAAAAGTTAATTTATTCTCAGTTCTTCAATACAAAAAGTGAAACTCCTATATTATATAGAGTCATTACAAACAGAGTGATCTATTTCACGTGTTTATTTCTGTTAATGTTGAGGATTATGGCTTACAGCCAATGAAAACACAAAAGTCATTATTTCAGTAAATTAGAATAATTAACAAAAAACACCTGCAAAGGCTTCCTACGCGTTTAAAAAAGGTCCCTTAGTCTGTTTCAGTAGGCTCCACAATCATGGGGAAGACTGCTGACTTGACAGATGTCCAGAAGACAGTCATTGACACACTCCACAAGGAGGGTAAGCCACAAAAGGTCATTGCTAAAGAAGCTGGCTGTTCACAGAGTGCTGTATCCAAGCATATTAATGGAAAGTTGAGTGGAAGGAAAAAGTGTGGTAGAAAAAGGTGCACAAGCAACCGGGATAACTGCAGCCTTGAAAGGATTGTTAAGAAAAGGCCATTCAAAAATTTAGGGGAGATTCACAAGGAGTGGACTGCTGCTGGAGTCATTGCTTCAAGAGCCACCACACACAGACGTATCCAGGACATGGTCTACAAGTGTCACATTCCTTGTGTCAAGCCACTCATGACCAATAGACAACGCCAGAAGCGTCTTACCTGGGCCAAGGAGAAAAAGACCTGGACTGTTGCTCAGTGGTCCAAAGTGTTTTCAGATGAAAGTAAATTTTGCATTTCATTTGGAAATCAAGGACCCAGAGTCTGGAGGAAGAGTGGAGAGGCCACAATCCAAGCTGCTTGAGGTCTAGTGTGAAGTTTCCACAATCAGTGATGGTTTGGGGAGCCATGTCATCTGCTGGTGTAGGTCCACTTTGTTTTATCAAGACCAAAGTCAGCGCAGCCGTCTACCAGGAAATTTTAGAGCACTTCTTGCTTTCCTCTGCCGACAAGCTTTTTGGAGATGGAAATGTCATTCTCCAGCAGGACTTGGCCCCTGTCCACACTGCCAAAAGTACCGATACCTGGTTTACACAACAACAGTATCACTGTGCTTGATTGGCAGCAAACTCGCCCGACCTTAACCCCATAGAGAATCTATGGGGTATTGTCAAGAGGAAGATGAGAGACACCAGACCCAACAATGCAGACGAGCTGAAGGCTGCTATCAAAGCAACCTGGGCTACCATAACACCTCAGCAGTGCCACAGGCTGATCGCCTCCATGCCACGCCGCATTGATGCAGTAATTGATGCAGAAAAGCCCCAACCAAGTACTGAGTGCATTTACTGAACATACATTTCAGTAGGCCAGCATTCCGGATTTTAAAACATTTTTCAAGCTGCTGTTATAAAGTATTCTAATTTACTGAGATAATGACTTTTGTGTTTTCATTGGCTGTAAGCCATAATCATCAACATTAACAGAAATAAACACTTGAAATAGATCACTCTGTCTGTAATGACTCTATATAATATACGAGTTTCACTTTTTGTATTGAAGAATTAACTTTTTGATGATATTCTAATTTTGTGAGAAGCACTTGTAAATGTTTATTTTTATGCTTCTAATTATTTTGTTATCCAAGAAAGAATATATTGTTATTGATTTTGAGCCTTGCCCATTTCTATATAAGTATTCTTGAATGTATGGGAATATTTTGGCCCTTTGTATATTGCTCCTTATACTCATGTATGTGTTTTTTTTCATTCATCATAGTAGTAGCTTGGTAAAATGACAATACTGCAGAATCAATGGTTCTGGATCATCCTGTCTATAGATGAAAGAGCAGCGTCATTATAGTTTTGCAGCTGTACAAGGCTTATTATAGCCGTAATGTAAGGGCGTACAAGGATCAGCAGAATTTACACAATCTAGACAGTCAGTAAGGACAGGACCCAAGGGAGCAAACAAGTTATATTAGATATAGAGATATTAGGCCAGGCAGCCTGGTTCGTACATTGGTAATGCCTCCTGCCAGCTTCCCCTGTGCCCACATGTGGTAAGGTGGTCTCCGTTTTCCACAGATGGGGACGTAGCGGCAGTGACCACGTCTGCATCCTCCCCCAGCACACAGACATCTCTCTCTATTTTTTGCTGATTGATAATCCCACAGAAGCAGCTGACTTCCAGGCACACCATGGCCAGCAGCTGACTAGCAGAAGGACAGAGCCGAGATAAAGGGCAGACTGTAGTACGGTCAGCGAGATCACTCTACACATAGCACATCATTAGAAGGTTTTCAGCTGTCAGCCAGATAGCTTAATTACATTCTGTACATTTAACTTCTTTTAACCCTTTCTGCTTTCTTCTAAAGATGCCCATAGATATTACGTAACTGGTATCTGATAGTCGTATATGGCCAAGAGTTGCAGGGCAGGAGGGGTGCATGGTTGGTGCATGAATGGGAATGCATCATCAGAAAGTGATTTATTCTTTAAATCAAGTTTTTATGTCAAATGCATTCTATTATTTTTTATAGTGTTTTTTTTATATCATTACCAATATTTAAAAAAAATCACTGGCCTTTAGGCCTAATTTAAGACTTTCACTTCCTGTTGGGTACATGAACATTAGCAGCGATAGATTGACTAATGTGAGCGTGTAATCTGAGCCTGCTCTAATCTTGGCAAAAGTCATTGTGAAGGGGGAAGGAGGAGGCGAGCTGTGATATAATTTATTATGACTGTCAGATTCTGTGTTATTTACTGTCTATAGAGGTGTTACCTATCTGTGATGATAATGGGATTGCTGAAAAGTCTTCTTGAACTGAAGTGAAAGCATGAGTCTAGTGTAAGGCATCGTGGCCAGCATGAATATTGCAAAGTTTCAGTTTTTTCCTTTTTTATACATATACAAAACACAAAACATTATTTAAAAAAATATATATACTGTATATGACGCGCCCCCTGGGCCATATTCTTTAGGGGAATACCCGGAGCCGGATCAGATGGGGGTTGTAGTCTCCGAGTGGCTGTGACCCGGTCCGTGCCCAGGGTGTCAAGCTCAGAGTATGTGGCAGTCCTACAGATGTTACAAAGTTCGTTATGTCGACTACGCCACCCGTTGGATTGCGGTCACTACGGCCGCCGCTGCAGCAGGGTCCGCTGAGGCTGATGGTGTTGGTGCAGCTTTAGATAGTATAACCCCCAACGGGAGGGGTATGGCCTCAGGGGGTCAGGTGCAGAGGATGGGGGTTGTGGTGGTGCAGCGTAGATGATATTAAAGACAGAGTCGGGTTGTGCAGTTCAGGGTGTTTACTTACTGCAGATATTCCGGTCACTCCGGCCTTAAGTGACCACCCGAGCCGTGCTGCGTCCACCAGGTCCTGGATTCAGCCAACCCCCAAGCAAGTCCGGAGCGTGTCCCTGAGCCCTCCTTCTTGTCCCTTCTTCTGGCCGTCCCCACCAGGGATCCACCTAGGTCCAGCTCCCTCGGGCCTTCTGTTGGGAGACCCTTGGCCTTGGGTTCCCTGACCCTACACGTGGTTTGCCTTCAGGGTAGATGTGGTGGGTGGCCGTGGCAGATCCTGCCCACGGCCTCCGGTCTCTGGCTGAGGTGTGCTTTAGCCCCCACCAGTTTGGGATCCGGTACCCTGTTGCCAACTCTTCACCCTGTGTTTGTATGTGGGTTCTCAGAGTTTCTTCTTGTTTTCCCCTCTGGGTCTCTCTTTCTCTCCTCTCTCACTCTTGCTCTGGGGCTGCTCTGCTCTCTTCCTCTGACTGCTCTGCAAAGACTCACAGACTGACTGACTGTGGCTGACTGACTGACTCCTCTCTGCAAAAGACCCTGTCCTAAGATGGTGCCCACCTTAAATACTCCCTCTATGTGTGAGCTCAGGTGACCAGCACCCAATGAGCTCCTAACTTTACCCAGGCTGCTCCCCCTATCTGCCCCTACACTACTGGGATGTACCACCCCCCTCCCACTCCAGCCAGGAACAGACTCGGTCGTACCTGCACATTTCTAAGTGGGAGTACCGTTGGTCTGCTCCTCGGAAATGGGATGTGTGTAGTGCATGCAGCTTTCTGAGCTCAGTTCCACACTCCATCCTTACCCGGGAGTGGAATATCACACCTCTGGTTGAGGTGCAATACCCCTGTAGCAGCCGAATCCTCAGGGTGCTACATTCCCCCCTGGTAAATCACAGCACGTCCTCGGGCTGTAAGATATAAACAACACCAAAACATACAATTTTTGCATAAACAACATAATAAACACATATAAAACATATATATCAGCAATAAAACTTTTTTTTTCATAAATAACATTCTCGTAGACTTCTCTTGCTTCTAGCTCCTCCTCCGGACACTGTACAACGTGTGCCCGGGAAAAGTGCAACAGTTTCTCTAGAAAAATGGTTTTCCTATAAAACCGGTAGGGGGCGCTTTAGGAAGCGCAACTATATACAAGGGGATATGGCCGCTCTCAGTCCTCGGCCAGGTATTTAGGAAAGGGATGACCGCTCTCAGTCCTCGGTCAGAGGGATTAAGGGAAATACGGGTAACAGTTCAATTCTCTGGTCCCAACGGGGACTATAATAGCAGCAACGGTTCACTGTGCCCCGACGGGCAACTATATACAGCTTCTACTCCGCTGTACTCAACGACGACGTCCTCCTGCTCTTTCTTTAGATTCTTCAGACCCGTCCGGGTCCTCTTGCTCCTCCTCACACCGCAGCTCCTCCTCCGTCAGGCGATGCACATGGAGGGCGTAGGGTCCTTTGGCACACTTGTGCCGGGTGAAGGTGACCTCGTCCCCTATATAAAGGTCACGACCTCTGTGTCCCTCCGGTAGGTGGGACTCAACGTCTCTCCTGGTCACGAAGACGTCGCCTGGGGTGCGGTGATCTCGGATGAAGCCCCACCCGTGCTGCATATTAAACTTGATCACAGTCCCGGTGGAAGGGGGACCATGAGCTGCACGGGGACTCCTCCTGGCCCGGCTCTTCTGCTCCGCGCTCTTTATTTGGGCTTGTTGTTCCCGGACCCGCCTCTCTCTCCGCTCCCTCTCAAAGACCTCGAGCTGCTGCCGGCAGCACTCTGCACGCTCCGCTGCAGCCGCCCGGGTCTCCTGAGTGAACCCCATGAGATCTTCTCCAGTGGGGTCCCACTCAAACTGTGCCTCCTCTAGCGGGGGCGAGATCCTCTTCATGGGCTTTGGAGCCGGGATCAGGGGTTCGCACATGGCCCTTGCTTTTTGCAGCTCCAGCTGGATGTATTCCTGGGGCCATACGAAGGGCTGCCCATCCGGGCACGTATGTTGGGCGAACAGATCTTCTCCCAGATGCGGCACTCTTGGTTTTATGGGCGCGGTGGTGGTGGCGCCCGGGTTGCCCAGGCCTTGCGGCCAGGCCTGGGGCACCTGGAAAGTGAAGGGCACCGTAAGGACGGCGGCGCCCTGGGCTACTTGGCCCTGCGACCAGGCCGGTGGCTCCGCGGAGGTAGGGGGCGCCGTTGGTATTGCGGCGCCCGGGGGTACTAGGCCTTGCGACCAGGCCGATGGTACTTCCTGCTTGGTCACGCTCGGGGTCGAGGCGTATGACGTCACAGGGGTCGCGGCCGCGGCTTCCGGTTGAGGCCTAGTCTGTGGCGGTGACGTTGCGGTTACGGGCACGGCAGGGGGTACTTCGGGCTCTGCGACGGGGAGCTGGGGCAGGTACGCGGTTTCCCGGTTTGGGGTAGAGACGTCCCCTTTACCTGCCTCCTTTCGTTCGGCTCCCTTCTCGGCGCCGTCTCCGGCCTTCAGTCCTCCTGCGCCATCCTCAGAGGCGGTCTGTCTCCTCGTCTCGGGTGGCGTGCTCCGCTGACGAGTCTCGGTCCGCTGGGCCATCTCTCGGCTCCACTCCGCCAACGTCTCTCGTTGCACCCGGGCCATCCTCCGTGCGAGGCCCTCCAGCGCAGTCTGTGCACACTCCCGATCTCGGGGGAGCTGTGCCAAGACCTCCACTAAGCCTAGTGGGGTCGTTGCTTCTAGCAGGCTCCTGACCAACGGGTCGGTGCTGCTCTGCTCTCCTTCCGTTGTCTCCAGCAGGCTGATGGCCAGCGGGCCGGTGCTGCTCTGCTCTTCTCCCATCTCCGGGTAAGCTTCTTCTGGACTCAGCTCTAGGCTTCTTGTCTCCGGGTGCGCTCTCTCCAGACTGCTCCAGGCGACACCCATCTTTGCTCTCTCCTTCTCAGTCCTCCCACTTCGAGGGCGGTCCCGGGGCCACTTGGTGATTGTCAGCTCCAGGGGCAGTTCTTTCACGCTGACAGACACCTCTAGCATCACAGTCTCTGTTGGTGGGGGCGGTTTCCACTTTTGGCGCCATTTTCGGTCCTGGCCCACGATGGGAGGTGGCCTCTTGCCACCCTCTGGCACGCCCATAATGGCGTCCGCTCTTCCAAGGCGGGAAACCTTTGGAAATGGCGGGAATCGTCTCCCAGTGGCGGGAAACTCTGCAGATGGCGGGAAAAAGCTGTTAATGGCGGACAACCGGCGGGAATCGATCTGTGACGGAGTCCGATGGCGGGGACCCTCCGGAACCGGCAGGAGACTTCTTTTTGAGGTAAACTTGTTCTTTTCTTCAGGCACGCAGTACCCGGGTGTTGCGGGCACGTAATCCTGCCGACTACGCCAAAGTTGACGCGCCCCCTGGGCCATATTCTTTAGGGGAATACCCGGAGCCGGATCAGATGGGGGTTGTAGTCTCCGAGTGGCTGTGACCCGGTCCGTGCCCAGGGTGTCAAGCTCAGAGTATGTGGCAGTCCTACAGATGTTACAAAGTTCGTTATGTCGACTACGCCACCCGTTGGATTGCGGTCACTACGGCCGCCGCTGTAGCAGGGTCCGCTGAGGCTGATGGTGTTGGTGCAGCTTTAGATAGTATAACCCCCAACGGGAGGGGTATGGCCTCAGGGGGTCAGGTGCAGAGGATGGGGGTTGTGGTGGTGCAGCGTAGATGATATTAAAGACAGAGTCGGGTTGTGCAGTTCAGGGTGTTTACTTACTGCAGATATTCCGGTCACTCCGGCCTTAAGTGACCACCCGAGCCGTGCTGCGTCCACCAGGTCCTGGATTCAGCCAACCCCCAAGCAAGTCCGGAGCGTGTCCCTGAGCCCTCCTTCTTGTCCCTTCTTCCGGCCGTCCCCACCAGGGATCCACCTAGGTCCAGCTCCCTCGGGCCTTCTGTTGGGAGACCCTTGGCCTTGGGTTCCCTGACCCTACACGTGGTTTGCCTTCAGGGTAGATGTGGTGGGTGGCCGTGGCAGATCCTGCCCACGGCCTCCGGTCTCTGGCTGAGGTGTGCTTTAGCCCCCACCAGTTTGGGATCCGGTACCCTGTTGCCAACTCTTCACCCTGTGTTTGTATGTGGGTTCTCAGAGTTTCTTCTTGTTTTCCCCTCTGGGTCTCTCTTTCTCTCCTCTCTCACTCTTGCTCTGGGGCTGCTCTGCTCTCTTCCTCTGACTGCTCTGCAAAGACTCACAGACTGACTGACTGTGGCTGACTGACTGACTCCTCTCTGCAAAAGACCCTGTCCTAAGATGGTGCCCACCTTAAATACTCCCTCTATGTGTGAGCTCAGGTGACCAGCACCCAATGAGCTCCTAACTTTACCCAGGCTGCTCCCCCTATCTGCCCCTACACTACTGGGATGTACCACCCCCCTCCCACTCCAGCCAGGAACAGACTCGGTCGTACCTGCACATTTCTAAGTGGGAGTACCGTTGGTCTGCTCCTCGGAAATGGGATGTGTGTAGTGCATGCAGCTTTCTGAGCTCAGTTCCACACTCCATCCTTACCCGGGAGTGGAATATCACACCTCTGGTTGAGGTGCAATACCCCTGTAGCAGCCGAATCCTCAGGGTGCTACATATATATATATGTATAAAACTCTGATGGCACATTTCCACTAATGTCTATCCCAAAGTGCAACACCGCCATGTATTAGGGTTGTCTTACTTATGCATACAATTATTAAGTTAAAAAATAAAAAATCCAGCAATCCCAAATGAGAAGAAATATATATAAAAAATTTACATTTAATGAAAAACCTTTAAAAACATCATGAAATAGAAAGGAAAGTGGGGAGGAAGAGAAGGATAAACTAAAAGATAACATGGATGACACGTTTTGAACCACACTGGCTCTTAAGCCATGTTCACACGTTCAGTATTTGGTCAGTATTTCACCTCAGTATTTGTAAATGACGTGCTCCCTAAGACCATGGGGTACTCGCCACTGGGTCGGTCGGTTACTTGGGATAGTCATGGGGGTGTGACCCGGTCCGGGGCCCTAGGTGGTCAGTAAAAAAGGACAGTTTATTTAAGGGAAAAGTATCGTGACGCCACCAGTGGTATGCGGCTATAGGTGGCCGCCGCTGCTGAAAGAGACCGATGGGGCCGTTGGTGACGCAGCTGGAATGGATTTTCTCGGTTTATGTAGGGGATTGTGGATGTTGGGGTGCAGGACTGAGGGTGCAGATAATGACCAAACGACACAGGAATGGTGGTTTCCTCTACCTTTACTTGATGTTTGATGGTGCAGACTTGGTCACTGGTAACAGAAGGTAATGGAGATCCGGGCAGCATAGAAGCAATTTGGGATCCACCTCGTCAGGTGGGGTTGTAGGCCTTCCTTCTGCGCTGTCCTCTTTGGCCCTGCTGCCTAAAGCTATGCTGCGGCCCTCTTTCCTGAGTGATCGTTAAATCCTCGCCCGTATGGCAGGCAGCTCGAGCCTTTTACAGGTGTTGCTCCTTCGTGGCGGCTCCGGGCTCTAGTATGCTGCTGAGCCGCCGGGTGTTTGGTGGGGCCAGGAGACCTGCAGTCTCCTATCCTCCAGATTTAGCTACCAGGACTTCAGTACCCGAGCAACCACGGACTCCGGTTTCCGGTTACTGCCGCTTTTCTCTGGGGAGAGCTTGGTCACAGCTCCCCTCCGCAGGTTCTCCCTCGTCTCTCTCTCACTCTCCTCCGTCTCCAACTGACTTTTCTAACTTCCGCCTCCGATCCCCAATTTAAAGGGGAAGCTCCCCTGAAACCGGGTTAGAGCTTCCCCTTCTGGTCTGGAGCCAGGAAAAGTGTTGGATGCTGGTGTTACCTGATAAGGGGACCCCTCTTTGCTTCTAGGCATGGCATCACCCCCTGTGGGGGAGGCAATGCCAATGTGACAACCGGACTCCTGGGGTGCCACATAAGCCAAAACCAGGAGTGGGTGATAAATGAAGAATTGGTGACTTGTTTCTATTATACCTTTTCTCACCTGATTTTGGCTCCCAATCCTGAGAAAAAATACTGACGAAATACTGATAGTGGGGCCGTGGCCTAAAGATTAGTCTTGCATGCCACCAGGTATCAGATCATGACAACGTATCTGCTATTTATTACTTTTTGGAAAATGCCGTTCTAGTTCCTCATCAGAAGAACAACCAACATGTCTGTTATGTGCATCGTATAGCTCCCCATATTCAGCCATTAGTGGCTAGAGACAGGGTACCATATTTTTCGGACCATAAGATGCACCCCAAATTTTGATGTGGAAAATAGGAAAAAAATTGTTTTATAAGATAGGGGTCCGTCTTATAGTCTGAATAGGTACAGCATCTTACCTGGGGGACAGTAGAGTGGGGGTCAAAGGAGGCAGGGTCCTTCAGGAAGTGGAGGAATGGGACCCTGGGCGCGAGAAGGCAGTGCTCCAGTAGCAGGGAGTTGCAGTGGTGGTGGAGCAGGATCGCGGAGCTGTCAGTTCCCTCCCTCCCTCAAGAACCCGGCGGCGGCAGCACAAGAGGTGAGATGCTGCGGGGCTGATGTCTGGCTGTCGGCTGTGAAGCAGAGTGGTGTGCACTGCTTTCCAGTGGCCGCAGCCATCTCTCTGAAGCCATGATTTACAGGAAAATGGCTGCCCAAACTCCCAGTCTGCGCATGTGCCGGCTCAGGAGGCCATTTTACTGTAGATCACGGCTTCACGGCGTATGCTGCTTCTGCCACTGTGCCTCACCCCCAACAGCCAGACACCGGCCCCGCAGCATCTCTCCTCTTCTGCTGCCACCGGGTTCCTGAGAGAGAGAGGGATCGGAGGGCCCTGCGATCCCGCTCCACCACCACTGCAACTATCCGGTAAGCTACGTTCGGACCATAAGACGCTCCCCCCATTTTCCTCCCAAATTTAGGGGAAAAAAGTGGTCCTATGGTCCGAAAAATAAGGTAATTCCAATGTTCCTCGATTAAACTATTGATAGGTTGCCCAGGAAAATGCCTACGTAATTTCATATATGTCTGAGAATATCATTGATATAATTATTTCCAGCAAATGAAAGATTTTTCCAAAAGAAGGCACATGAAGTTGAGTGAGAGACGGTGTACCCTAAGACAATACCTTTCCAACTCCAATCTCTGAGGCATCTACCTCCACCACGAAAGGACATTCTAGGCCAGGCTAGACCGGTAGAGTGTCAAATGAGAAATGTTCTTTTAAGTCAGTGAAGACACAGATTGCACCAGGCTTCCAGCTAACTACACATGTCTCCTATTTAGTCAGTCAATGGTTTGTCAATCTCGGAAAAAAATGTAATAAATGCTGCAAGGCCTTTAGAGATTTGGGTTGCACCCTCTCCTTAAAGGGAATGTGTCACCCCCCTGGGCGATATCAGACCTCTACTCTATACTTACCTGTATGGCCCATAGCAGAGGTCTGATTGCAGAGAAATCTGGTTTTATAAAGTCTGTTTTCCAGAGGCTTGGCGTCTGGGCAAACCCCTCCTATCTGCTTATTATTTCCCTAAATCGCCGCCTCTGTGCTAAATGACCATATTCCCCCCTGCCCTGCACGTCACAGGCCCCTGTGACAGGCCCTGTGACGTTCCCTGCTCTGCCTCTCCTGCCGCGCATGCGCAAAGCGCCGCTCCCATGAAGCGTGCTTTGTTTCCCTCCGGTCTCATTTGGCTGCATACTGCCAGCGGAGCGGAAGTCTCAGTGACTCACCGTCGCTTGCGCAATACAAGGCTGAGGCGCAGTACGCAGCCAAACAGGGCTGGAGGGAAACAAAGCGCGCTCCATGGGAGCGGCGCTTTGCGCATGCGCGAGAGGGGAGGCAGAGCAGGGCACGTCATAGGGCCTGTCACAGGACCCTGGGACATGCAGGGGAGGGGGGAATATGGTAATTTAGCACAGAGGCGGCGATTTAGGGGAATAGTAAGCAGACAGGAGGGGTTTTCTCGGCGTCCCACGGACAGCAGTCCTCTGGAAAACAGACTTTATAAAACCAGATTTCTCTGCAATAAGACCTCTGCTGTGGGCCATACAGGTACTAAGTATAGATTTACTTTTCTATACCCTGTATGCCCATAGTAGAGGTCTGATATCGCCCAGGGGGGGTGATACATTCCCTTTAAAGGGGTTGTCCACTAGTAGTGTAAGTCGTGCACCAAGAGTGTTGTTTAGGACACGGCAGAGCCACAGGCGAGAAAACAACCTCTTACATAGTTTTATCTCAAACTAAACTATTTACTTATTTAACTGTGTATTTCTTTACCCAGACCATACAAAAAGACAACATTTAAATATTATGTGAACATTAATCAACAGCTGAACCTCAGTGCTATACAGCGTGGTACCTAAGCAATCTGTATTTACTCTCTTTTTATAAATTTGCTTGCTAGCGTACCTGTCTAAACTGGCCGCCTGTTACCGTTTTACACCTTATTAATTAGATTAATTATATGAATGTAACGTACAGGCTAGCCAGCGGTATAACACTGAGGTTTTACAATCTTACAAATATTTCCTCCATTTACCCAACCAGATTTCCCTTCCCATAGTATTTACAGAGGAACAGTCAGTCGTCTTCTGTAATTGACGCACCCCCTGGGCCTGTGTTGTGCAGGGGAACCCGGAACCGGGCCTGTTGTAGAATGCTGGGGGTTGTAGTCTCCGTGTGGCGGTGACCCGGTCCGTGCCCAGGGTGGTCAAACCAGTGGCAGTCTTAATGTATAGCAAATGTCCGACTACGCCACCCGTGGATTGCGGTCAGTGGGGACCGCCGCTGCGCTGCCGACCGCTGAGGCTGATGTTGTCCGCGCAGCCGAGTATGGGATAACTCCGGACGGGAGAAGTATTGCCTCAGGGCAGCTAATGTGAGAGATGATGGGAGTGATGGTGTGAGGGTCCCAGTGCTAATGGTGCTGGTGCGGCAAGGAATCACAGAGACGTGAGGTGCAGTTCAGGGTCTTTACTGATGGTACAAGGCAGACCCTCCCGGGAGTACTGGCTAGTATAAGGGGCCTGGTCAGTCTGCGAGCAAGCAGGAGCTCCCCTGGCCAGGTGGAGTTGTAGGCCTCCCCGTTTATCTGCACTCTTCCTGGCTACCTTGCTGTCAGCGGTTACAAGTAGCCCACGTCCCTGAGTATACCGTGTGGTGCTCACCCGTATGGCTGGTGACTTGGGGCCTTCTGTTAGCCTCCGCTCCTGGATGGCGGCGCTGGTCCCTTCTTTGTGACTGAGCCTCCGGGCTTCTATGGCCAGAGGACCTGGAATCCCCTGCCGGCTGGTTTCTGCTGCTGGGTATATATCAGTCCCCACAGCCTCGGACTCCGTGTCCGGTTTTAGTAACTTCAGCCAGGGCGAGCTATATCTCTACTCACAGCCCCTGGCCTTCTGCCTCTGCTCCTACAGAGCTCCTGTTGTCACTTTCCCTCTCCAGGCTCTGACTGCTCTGCTTGTTCTGCAGGCTCTGTCTCCCCTAATCCCGCCCCAGACCCAGTTTATAAGGGCAGATTCCTCCCCTCCCAGGTCTGGGCGGGCAGTGTTGCATGCTTAGGGCTCCTGACCAGAGAAACCTCCCACTTGCTCTCAGACATAATATCTCTATTACTGTGGCAACCAGACCCCTGGGGTGTCACATTCCCCCCTAGTAAATTTTAGTACTCCGGGACTAAACACATTTTTAAAACATAATAACAGGGTATAAACAATAATACGATAACATATTTACAAGAAGCTTTAGTTCTTTAAAGGTCACGGCGTGTCCGCAACCGGGTGTCCATATCACCCAAGGTGAAGCTTTAAGCGAAGTAGGGGACCTGTCCAAAGCAAACCCCTTGCGTTGGCCTTGGGCGTGGCTGCTAGGGTAGACTAACTACTTTGGGCCGCAAGGAGGCCACGCCAGACAGGTTTTCTCTTCCGCGGCCGTCTTCGCAAGAGGCACCAAAGTGCAACTATCTACAAAACTGTTCCGGTTATCCAGCGTCCATAACCTGTTAGTCCATAAAAATCTGCAGGGTAACTGAGAAACATAATTAATAACAGGCAACAAACATAAACCATAAACAGTTAACAGTTAAATTCACAGTGCATTAGTTTAGATTCTCCAGCGAGCGGGCATCTGACCTCTAGTGACTCTAGTGGACCTACGGAGCTCACTAACTGGTTCTGCACTACAGGGTGTAGGAGGTGTTATGGGTAAGCTGGGCAGCTGTCTGCGCACTCTTTGGCTCACTAGGGGCACGGCAGGCTCACTACTAGCAGAGGGTTGATCCTCCTGTACTGCTGGTGTGGACTCTTCTGCCTCTTGGGCCGGCTGCTCTTCCAGCTCTACCGGTTCCTCTGTAGGCACTTGCGGGGCTGGCTGGAGAAAGGTGAGGACGGGTACCACGACAGCGCCGTTTACTTGTGTCCAAGACCGGGGGAAGTCTCCGAGTACGGTACTGATCATTTCTTCCCTTTCCTCTGCGGGTTGAGGGTTTCCTTGATCTTCTTCAGGGCTTTGCAGCTGCTCGGGACACTTCTTCAGGTGGTCTCTGGAGACAATGGCTGTGGTTTCTCCTCCATCCTTACTGATTACGCAGATTTTTGGGTTCTCATGGCTTGATGGCAGTACGGTGTACGGGTCCTTCTCCCACTGGTCGTCCAACTTGTGGAGCCGCCTCTTCCTCTTCAAGACCTGCTCTCCAGGTACCAGGGGAACAGCGGGAGCATACTGGTTATAAGCCTTCTCTTGCCTTTCTCTAGCTTGAGACAGACTTCGCTCGACGCTCTCCTGTACTTTCCGATACTGCTGCTGCCGTTCTGTATCCCAGTCTGCCTCTGGCGAGGTGTCCTCAGGCGTCAGGACTCCCATATCCAGGTCAATAGGCAGCTTACCAGGTCTTGCTCTCATTAGGTAAGCCGGGGTACAGTTGGTGGAACCTACAGGGATGTGGTTATACAGGTCCACCAGATCGGGCAGTTTCTCAGGCCACAGACTGCGTTCTTCCAGGGGCAACGTTTTTAGCAGATCTATCACCACCTGGTTCATCTTCTCGCAGAGTCCACTGGTTTGACCACCCTGGGCACGGACCGAGTCACCGCCGCACGGAGACTACAACCCCCAGCATTCTACAACAGGCCCGGTTCCGGGTTCCCCTGCACAACACAGGCCCAGGGGGTGCGTCAACTGATCGGGCAGTTTCTCAGGCCACAGACTGCGTTCTTCCAGGGGCAACGTTTTTAGCAGATCTATCACCACCTGGTTCATCTTCTCGCAGAGTCCATTGGTTTGAGGGTGATAGGGCGTTGTTCTTATCTTCTTGCAGCCATACAGGTTGCAGAACTCCTGGAAGACCTCCGCTTCGAAGGCTGGTCCTTGGTCTGTCAACACTTGGTCCGGGTACCCGTGTGGACGGCAGAAGTGCTGCTGGAAGGCTCTAGCTGCTGTTTGAGCCATTAAGTCCTTGACCGGGACCACCACCAGGAACCGGGAGTAATGATCTACGATTGTGAGGGCGTAGACATACCCAGATCTGCTTGGAGCCAGTTTCACATGGTCCAGGGCTACCAGTTCCAGTGGCTGTCTGGTGATGATGGGCTGCAGGGGAGTCTTCTGGCTGGCTCGGTCTTTTCTTCTCAGGTGGCACGGGCCACAGTCTCTGCACCACCTCTCGATGGCTCCTCTCATGCCTACCCAGTAGAACCGTTCATGCAACAAGAACTCCAGCTTCTTCCATCCGAAATGCCCTGCTCCATTGTGGTATGCCTCCAGAACCATAGCCGCATCTCGTCTTGGGACCACTACCTGCCAGGTCAACTCATGTGTTCGAGAGTTAACCATTCTCCGGCACAGCTTCTCCCTGTAGAGGAACAGCTTACTTTTCTCCTTCCACAGTTGCTTGGTCTCCTCCGGAGCATCTGGGTCAAGACGGGCATCGGCCTGGGTCAGCATTTCCTTCACGAAATGGACTGCGGGATCACTGTCTTGCGTCTCCGCCCAGTTGTAGTGGGGCAAGGGATTGAACGTCACGGAGCGCCTGTCCTTCACACGGTGGGAATACAGGGTAATCCCATGACGGTGGAACGCAGGGAGCTCAACTTCTTCCAGATCTTCTGGATCTTCCCCTACGTCCGGTAATTTCGGCATTCTAGACAGGGCATCCGCGTTGGCATTTGAGCGTCCTGCCCGGTATTTGATGGTGAATTCAAAGTTGGACAGGCGGGCCATCCATCTCTGTTCCAGGGCACCGAGCCTTGCAGTGTCCAGGTGTGTCAATGGGTTGTTATCCGTGTACACGGTGAATTTGGAGGAGGCAAGGTAATGCTTGAAACGTTCGGTCACTGCCCGCACTACTGCCAGGAACTCCAGCTTGAATGAGCTATAATTCTCAGGGTTCCTCTCCATGGGCCGTAGCTTTCGGCTGGCGTAAGCGATTACCCGTTCTTTCCCTTGCTGGATCTGGGACAGTACGGCTCCTAGCCCGATGTTGCTTGCGTCCGTGTGGAGGATAAAGGGCTGGCTGTAGTCTGGATATGCCAGGATTTCATCCCCCGTGAGGGCCATCTTCAGCTGGCAGAAGGACTCCTCTTCCAGCTTTTCCCACCTAAAGGGTGGCTTCTGGTTTCTGGCTTTCCGAGATTGACCTATCAGGAGGTCCTGCATAGGGGCTGCCATTTTGGTGAAACCGGGAATGAATCTTCGGTAGTAGCCTACCAACCCGAGGAACTGCCGCACTTTCTTTATGCTGGAGGGTCTTGGCCAGTCCTTAATCACGGTGATCTTATCAGGGTCGGGAGCCACTCCGTCAGCACTCACCACATGTCCCAGGTACTGCACCTTTGGTTTCAGGAGGTGACACTTGAAGGGTTTCACCTTTAGGCCGTAGTTTGCCAGAGCTTCAAACACTTCTGCCAGGTGTTTCAGGTGGTCCTCGTAGGTCTTGGAATAGACGATGATATCGTCCAGGTATAACAGGACCGTCTCGAAGTTCCGGTGTCCCAGACAGCATTCCATCAACCGTTGGAAGGTTCCTGGTGCGTTGCAGAGCCCGAACGGCATACAGTTAAATTCGCTGAGACCCATCTGGGTGGTGAATGCGGTCTTCTCCCGGTCCGCCTCTGCTACAGGAACCTGCCAGTACCCGCTAGTGAGATCCAAAGTAGAGAAGAAGTTAGCAGATTTTAATGCAGCTAAGGACTCTTCTATCCTTGGTAACGGGTACGCATCTTTGTGTGTGATACGGTTGACCTTCCTGTAGTCTACACACATTCTCATGGTGTTGTCTTTCTTTTTCACTAAGACTAGTGGAGCTGCCCAGAGGCTACAGCTGTCCCTGATTACCCCAGCCTCCTTCATGTCTCTAAGCATCCCCTTGGCGTGTTGGTAGTGTGCCGGGGGTACGGGTCGGTATCTCTCCTTTATGGGATGATGGTCTCCCGTGGGGATGTGGTGTTCTACCCCCTTTACTCGCCCGAAGTCTAGCGGGTGTTTACTAAACACTCTCTCGTACTCTCGAACCACCTGATAGACTCCCTGTTTCTGGTGTGAGGGAGTGGAGTCAGTACCCAAATGCAGTTGCTGACACCAGCCCTCCATTGGTTTCTTAGAGCCGTTACCTTCCTCTGGTTGAGATGGAGGCAAGGGTTCCACGGCCTGTACAGAATTCTGGTTTATGGTGAACAATTTGGCTAGCGTGGCATACCGGGGCAGGTATACTTCTCTCTCCCCGATATTTATGATGCGAACGGGCACCCTCCCATGGCGTACATCGACCACCCCCCGTGCCGTCAAAATGGTGGGCCTACTGTCTGAGTAGACGGGTTCTACCATTGCTTGGTAGTCTCTACCTCTTAGACCAATAGCTGCCCGACACCAAATCATCATCTCACTTTTTGGGGGCATGGCAATAGGGAACGGGTCACACATTCTCACGCTACCTATCTCACCACCAGATAGTTCCACCTGTTGCCGCTTCATCAGTGCCCGGATCTCTTTTTGGAGCACACGCTGCTGGCCGGAACTGGCGTTCTTGGCAACCTGCTGTAAAATGAGAATCACCTCTGCAAGACAATTTTCAATCACATTAGTTCCCAAGGTTATTCTAGGGTGACTCTCATGACGGTCTATGTCCACTATAATCAGTCCTTGTGCCGCCAGTTCGACTTTACCGATCTTAATGGTCACCTCTTTGAATCCCACCTGCGGCACGGGCTGACCATTGCTGGCGATGATACTCAGATCATCATCTGGGTAGCGGGTTATGTCCGAGTCATTCCAGTACTGTTTAAAGAGCACGTACGGGATGGTGGTCACCTGTGACCCAGTGTCTAGTAGGGCACTCATAGGAATGCCATCCAGTACCACAGGCAAGATTGGACGTCCCCCTACGTATTTATCACGCCAGTTTGATGGGCCTGATGGTCTTATGCCTGGGGGTTGGCCCTCTACCCCAGGTTGTGCCCGTTTAAATGACAGTACCTTGCCACATGTCCGGGTTGATTGCAGCGGCGGCAGATGGGTCGTCCGTCCTCGTTGTACCTGTCGCTGGGTCTTCCTCTGGCCGGTGGGGTCCTCCTCAGTCGGTGCCACGGGACGTCCTCCGGTCCGGATGCCAGCTGGATCTTTCCTGGAGAAG
This sequence comes from Phyllobates terribilis, assembly GCF_046119375.1. Classification (NCBI taxonomy): domain Eukaryota; kingdom Metazoa; phylum Chordata; class Amphibia; order Anura; family Dendrobatidae; genus Phyllobates; species Phyllobates terribilis. The sequence continues at coordinate 200,233,128 of NW_027362763.1, forward strand.
AGACCTGTAAAGACTGCACAGTTCTGGTTAGCGCGGCAACGCTCTTAGTCAGCTCTTGGACCTGATGGTGCAGGTCTGTAGCCGGGTCACTGTTTAAAGCCTGCGCATCAGCTCCCACAGGCCCTGCAGACAAGGGCGCCGTCTCCTGGTGGTAAGTGATAGCAGGGCGCCTGTGGGTCACAGCGCCACTTGGTGCCGGTTCTCGGAGCACCCGGATTGCTCTGTCCTTGAACTGTGCAAAGTCCAGGTCAGGGTCCTGTAAGGCCATTGCCCGCAACTGGGTTCGGTGGGCATTGCACAGTAGACCCTAAATAAATTGTTCAGTCAACAGCTTATCTTCATTTCCCACGCTGTCAGGGTCTGCCTGCTTAATGGCTCTCAGGGCCTCTTGTAGGTTTAGAGCATAGTCTCTTATACTCTCATGTGCCCGCTGTTTACACCCGTAAAATCTGAGCTTTATTTCGGCTGAGGTGCGGGTATCAAATGTGTCTTTCAGCCGGGCTAGTATTTCTCTGACAGTCCTCTTCCTCCCAGGTGGCCAGGACTTTACCTCCCTTTGGGCTGCCCCGATTAATTGGGCCACCAGGATGCTCACTTTTTGCTCTTCTGTGAGGGGGTACACCTGGAAGAGGCTATCCAGTCTTTCTCTAAAGTCATTTAGAGTATGTGACTCCCCTGAGTACTGGGGTAGCCAGGTTGCCCCCGGAATATAGGGCATGCTGAATGGCATGACTGCTGCAGCGGTTGCGCTGGCGGTGGCTGTGGCAGTGGAGCTCCCCTCGGTATCCGGCATCCTCCTCCCCCCTAGTGGACTGTGGCCTACCTTGCGATGCTCTTCTTCCGTAGGCCGCGGCTCCGCAGTCAATCGTCGGGGTTGAGGACCTGGCGTCGCGCTCCGATGACGTCAGCGTCGCTCTTCCTCCCTTCCAGGACCTTGCGGAGCGTCAGAGCGTGGGGCGGAGCATGGGGCTGAGCTTCGGATCTCGCGCGCTTTCGGCGTCCACGCCCCTCTTCTTCCCGTGCGGCGTACCGAAGATGGCGTCCGAAGGCGGGAAGCAGCTGCGGATGGCGGGAATCGGCTCCGGACGGCGGGAAACTTCACCACAGGTAAGTATAAAAGTCTCTTTTTCAGGCACGCAGTACCCGGTGGTTGCGGGCACGAAATCCTGCCAACTACGCCAAAGTTGACGCACCCCCTGGGCCTGTGTTGTGCAGGGGAACCCGGAACCGGGCCTGTTGTAGAATGCTGGGGGTTGTAGTCTCCGTGTGGCAGTGACCCGGTCCGTGCCCAGGGTGGTCAAACCAGTGGCAGTCTTAATGTATAGCAAATGTCCGACTACGCCACCCGTGGATTGCGGTCAGTGGGGACCGCCGCTGCGCTGCCGACCGCTGAGGCTGATGTTGTCCGCGCAGCCGAGTATGGGATAACTCCCCACGGGAGAAGTATTGCCTCAGGGCAGCTAATGTGAGAGATGATGGGAGTGATGGTGTGAGGGTCCCAGTGCTAATGGTGCTGGTGCGGCAAGGAATCACAGAGACGTGAGGTGCAGTTCAGGGTCTTTACTGATGGTACAAGGCAGACCCTCCCGGGAGTACTGGCTAGTATAAGGGGCCTGGTCAGTCTGCGAGCAAGCAGGAGCTCCCCTGGCCAGGTGGAGTTGTAGGCCTCCCCGTTTATCTGCACTCTTCCTGGCTACCTTGCTGTCAGCGGTTACAAGTAGCCCACGTCCCTGAGTATACCGTGTGGTGCTCACCCGTATGGCTGGTGACTTGGGGCCTTCTGTTAGCCTCCGTTCCTGGATGGCGGCGCTGGTCCCTTCTTTGTGACTGAGCCTCCGGGCTTCTATGGCCAGAGGACCTGGGATCCCCTGCCGGCTGGTTTCTGCTGCTGGGTATATATCAGTCCCCACAGCCTCGGACTCCTGTGTCCAGTTTTAGTAACTTCAGCCAGGGCAAGCTATATCTCTGCTCACAGCCCCTGGCCTTCTGCCTCTGCTCCTACAGAGCTCCTGTTGTCACTTTCCCTCTCCAGGCTCTGACTGCTCTGCTTGTTCTGCAGGCTCTGTCTCCCCTAATCCCGCCCCAGACCCAGTTTATAAGGGCAGATTCCTCCCCTCCCAGGTCTGGGCGGGCAGTGTTGCATGCTTAGGGCTCCTGACCAGAGAAACCTCCCACTTGCTCTCAGACATAATATCTCTATTACTGTGGCAACCAGACCCCTGGGGTGTCACATAATGAAAATAAAAATAGTTCAAATATGATCCGGAGTCCGTAGTGTGCCGTGTCGGCACCTCAAAGTGGATTGGGATTAGTTATAAACTGTGTCAGCGAATCCGAAAGTTCTGGAAGCTGATATTAGCCACAAACGTTGTGTGAAGAAATTAATATACATAACTACCTACAGACTATACTTTAGCCTTGAATATTTTGGTGCCAAAATGTAATGTGTGAACAGGTGAGCGGTACCATTGATGCTTAATTTCTCAGTGATGTCCAACACCTCTTCACCATAGATCCTGGCCTTTATCGTCTCTGGACAGCGTTTCTGACATGAATTTCCTCAGATTTGGACAGGTTCCGGTCGTGAGCAATCTCAACTTCAATATCCCATTTCTCTTGAGTCAATGGGGTGTTTTCACAAGCAGATTCTGCTGAATTCCCTTCCAGCACATCCTCTTCAGTTCAGGACATATTCCACACTACCCCCAAAATGGCCTCTCCACTCATTCCTGTCACGTACGTTTTTCAAATGTCACTGAGAAATTCTCTGAGCACAATAGCTAAGCCCCTCCCACACTGGAGCTAGACCAATCACCAACTCCCCTTTGGTTATTGGGCAGATTTCACCATTACTACCCTATCATCAATATATTAACTGCTTATTCTCCTTATCTAGTCATGTAATACAATACATTTTAAATCATTCGCAGAGTCAAAGCCTTACATATATACAGTACAGACCAAAAGTTTGGACACACCTTCTCATTTAAAGATTTTTCTGTATTTTCATGACTATGGAAATTGTACATTCACACTGAAGGCATCAAAACTATGAATTAACACATGTGAAATTATATACTTAACAAAAAAGTGTGAAACAACTGAAAATATGTCTTATATTCTAGGTTCTTCAAAGTAGCCACCTTTTGCTTTGGTGACTGCTTTGCACACTCTTGGCATTCTCTTGATGAGCTTCAAGAGGTAGTCACCGGAAATGGTCTTCCAACAATCTTGAAGGAGTTCCCAGAGATGCTTAGCACTTGTTGGCCCTTTTGCCTTCACTCTGCGGTCCAGCTCACCCCAAACCATCTCGATTGGGTTCAGGTCTGGTGACTGTGGAAACCAGGTCATCTGGCGTAGCACCCCATCACTCTCTTTCTTGGTCAAATAGCCCTTACACAGCCTGGAGGTGTGTTTGGGGTCATTGTCCTGTTGAAAAATAAATGATGGTCCAACTAACCGCAAACCGGATGGAATAGCATGCCGCTGCAAGATGCAGTGGTAGCCATGCTGGTTCAGTATGCCTTCAATTTTGAATAAATCCCCAACAGTGTCACCAGCAAAGCACCCCCACACCATCACACCTCCTCCTCCTTGCTTCACGGTGGGAACCAGGCATGTAGAGTCCATCCGTTCACCTTTTCTGCGTCGCACAAAGACACGGTCGTTGGAACCAAAGATCTCAAATTTGGACTCATCAGACCAAAGCACAGATTTCCACTGGTCTAATGTCCATTCCTTGTGTTCTTTAGCCCAAACAATGCTCTTCTGCTTGTTGCCTGTCCTTAGCAGTGGTTTCTTAGCAGCTATTTTACCATGAAGGCCTGCTGCACAAAGTCTCCTCTTAACAGTTGTTATAGAGATGTGTCTGCAGCTAGAACTCTGTGTGGCATTGACCTGGTCTCTAATCTGAGCTGCTGTTAACCTGTGATTTCTGAGGCTGGTGACTCGGATAAACTTATCCTCAGAAGCAGAGGTGACTCTTGGTCTTCCTTTCCTGGGGCGGTCCTCATGTGAGCCAGTTTCTTTGTAGCACTTGATGGTTTTTGCAACTGCACTTGGGGACACTTTCAAAGTTTTCCCAATTTTTCGGACTGACTGACCTTCATTTCTTAAAGTAATGATGGCCACTTGTTTTTCTTTACTTAGCTGCTTTTTTCTTGCCATAATACAAATTCTAACAGTCTATTCAGTAGGACTATCAGCTGTGTATCCACCAGACTTCTGCACAACACAACTGATGGTCCCAACCCCATTTATAAGGCAAGAAATCCCACTTATTAAACCTGATAGGGCACACCTGTGACGTGAAAACCATTTCCGGTGACTACCTCTTGAAGCTCATCAAGAAAATGCCAAGAGTGTGCAAAGCAGTCATCAAAGCAAAAGGTGGCTACTTTGAAGAGCCTAGAATATAAGACATATTTTCAATTGTTTCACACTTTTTTGTTAAGTATATAATTCCACATGTGTTAATTCATAGTTTTGATGCCTTCAGTGTGAATGTACAATTTTTATAGTCAATAAAATACAGAAAAATCTTTAAATGAGAAGGTGTGTCCAAACTTTTGGTCTGTACTGTATATATGTACATTATTTTAGCAAGTACAGTATTATACACAATTATATCACTCTGGTGAACCGACACACATCTTACACTAGGACAACCCCTTCTTGAACTAAATGTTTTGGCCAGATAAAATAAAAAAAGCCTATACTCACCTTCCGTGCTGGCGCCATTCCAGCGGTGTCAGCACTCTGCGACTCTCTTGGATGGTTGTTGTGACACGTGATGCCCAGCGCCCAATCAACGCTGACTTCAATGTCTACGCATTTGAACAAATCAAACATGAAGAGGAATCCCGGGCTGTGGCTGATCTCGGACTTCCTCTTCATGTTCAATTCGACAGGAGGCGGGGACAGTGATACCAGCGCTGATTGGGCACCGGGCTCACTTGGTCACGTGTCACAACAACAGCACGGGAGCCCCGGGAAGAGCGAGTGCTGACACCGCGGGAACAGCACCGTCATTGGAGGTGAATATAAGGTTTTTCATTTTATCAGGACCAAGAGTGGGGGATGACAAGGAGTTGTCCAAGTAGTGGACAATTTCTTTAATAGTTTGGACTTTAGAAGGGTCGATTCAGAAACCTTTAACAGATAAGAAATAGGCTAGAAAATTTATAGGAGAGTTACTTCTACTACTTCTTACTACATTATCAAGTATAGCAAATAAAAAATTGTCTGTGAGACTTTGGAGTACAGTCCTTACATTTCAGACTTATAATCAGGTGAATAAATTATAATGTCATTCAGGTAGACAACCATATATTGACCACTTATATCTCTAAAAATGTCATTAACAATTTTTTGTAAAACAGTTGGTGTGTTACTTAGCCCAAAAGACATTACAAGATTCTCATAGTGACCCTTAGTTGTATGAAATTTACCCTTGGGGAGACAGGAATTAGGTACTAGATCAATGGGACAATCATAAACTCTATGTCGGAGTAATTTTTCAGATACGGACACAGAAAAAACATCAGACAAATTTCTAATTTTTCAGTTAAACCACTGAGCAGGGTTTTTGACAAGGTCAAAGATAAATACATACATTTGTTTTGATACTCACGGTTTTAGTGTACAATATTGCCCTGAAGCCAGTCAATAACCGAGCTATGTTTACGCTACCAAGGCATGCCCAAGATCATAGATTCCAAATGTAGGGTACCAACAAGCAAGTACACCTCCTGAGAGTGACGTACTTCACCACACCCTGGGTGACAGGTGTATCATCAATAGCATTTACTTTCATAGGAAAACATGATTTTAATAATTTTAACAAGAGTAAGCCATGATCTTAGCATCAACAAAATTTGCTGAATAACTACAACCAATAAAGTTCTGAAACCACACCGATTTTTCTAGATAAGATAAACAAACAGGGACCGATCATTATTGTCAAAATACCTGTGCGCAAAGCCCACCTTTACACTGCCGTTTTTCTGGCGGCAGTTGTCTTGGGCAAGCATGCACCAGACATCCAGACCCTCCACTGCTGCTACCAACAGCCAATTCTTGTCTGTTGACCCCTAGTTGTTGATGTGAGTGAATCTCCCCAATCTGCATGGGCTCCTAAGTAAGTGGAGCACCAGTCTTGGGTGGTTACACAAATGTAGACTCTGCAACTCCACCTATTCAGTTGGATTGCCAGGAACGTGGGTGAGTCAAGGAAGTCAGGAGATGGGAACTGTGCTAACATATTGTAACGGGTCTGGGAGGCGGAACCTCTGAGCAACTCTACAAGGGGGCGGTCCTTGTGAGGAAGCGGGTGGCTCCCAGGGAAGACGGGCAGGTACTCACGGCAAGTGACAGGGACAGTCTCTGGGTAGAAGGGCTGGTAGTCACGGCAAGTGACAGGGACAGTCTCTGGGTAGACTAGCAGACAGGTAGCAGGTGGACGCTCCCAGGTGAGCGGGCAAGAGTCTCTGGACGGGCAGGTGGTATGGCAGAGTCTCCAGGTAGGCTAGCAGGCAGGTAGCAGGTGAGCGCTCCCAGGTGAGCGGGCAAGAGTCTCTGGACAGGCAGGTGGTCACGGCAAGTGACGGCAGAGCCTCCAGGTAGGCTAGCAGGCAGGTAGCAGGTGAGCGCTCCCAGGTGAGCGGGCAAGAGTCTCTGGACTGGCAGGTGGTCACGGCAAGTGACGGCAGAGCCTCCAGGTAGGCTAGCAGGCAGGTAGCAGGTGAGCGCTCCCAGGTGAGCGGGCAGGCTGGTCCATAGACAGACTGACAGGTGTCGGAAGGCAGACCGTCGGACCGCAGGCTTGCAAGCAGGTAAGCGGATATCAGGCAGGTATCAAGCAGGAATCTGGCAGGTGACTGGCAGGTAACTGGCAACGGGACCTGAGGGCTGAAGCAGAGTGAAGGCTTTGCAACAACATTGCTCGGGCACCTCCATTTTGGAGGAGGTGCCTTATATATGGTGAGGTCCTCCGGCCATTGGCCAGGGACTCCTTAGGACGGCGCACGGCCCCTTTAAGAGAGGGGGAGCGCGCGCGCGCCCTAAGCACAGTGGCCGGGAAGCAGCGCACGCTGCCAGCAGAGCGGAAGGAGGACGCGGGGCACGGAGCGGAGAGGTGAGGGGAACAGCGTCCCTGCCTAGCAGGAGGCAGGGACGCCGACGCTACAGTGCCCCTCCCTTTAGGCCCCCCCTTTTTTAGGCCAGACAGAAATTTATCAAGGATGAGAGGGGCATGGATGTTCTCCCGGGGCTCCTACGTTCTCTCCTCAGGACCAAACCCCTTCCAATCTACCAGAAAAAAGGTTTTTCCTCTTACCCTTTTGGTGGCCAGAATGTTCTCTACCTCAAACTCGTTTTCAGCGGAAACCGGAGCAGGAGGCGTACCTGTAGACTTGGAAAAAGAGTTAAGTACCACAGGTTTGAGGAGAGATACATGGAAGGAGTTAGGGATCCGCAAGTTGGCCGGGAGTTTCAATTTATAGGCCACTGGGTTGATTTGTTTGATAACTTCTAGTGGGCCGATGAACCGAGGCCCTAACTTGTAGGAAGGAATCTTGAGCCGGACATACTTGGACGAGAGCCACACTTTATCTCCAGGATGGAATTGTGGAGGATCCAGGCGTTTTTTGTCAGCGTGTTTTTTCATCCGCTCGGACGACTGAAGGAGTGCGGATCGGGTACTCTCCCAAATGGAGGAAAATTTGCTAACGAGAGATTCCGCAGCCGGATTGTCCACCGAGGTGGAGACGGGAAATGGGATCCGAGGATGTTGACCGAAGACTACAAAAAACGGGGATTTGGAGGAAGATTCGCTCTCGTGATTATTGTAAGAAAATTCGGCCCATGGCAGGAGATCCACCCAGTCTGAATGGTGGGCATTAATGAAGTGCCGGAGGTAACTGGTCAGGATCTGATTGATCCGCTCCACTTGACCATTGGACTGTGGGTGGTATGCGGAGGAGAAGTCCAGGGTGACGTCTAGCAGCTTACATGTGGCTCTCCAGAAGCGTGAGGTGAACTGAACCCCACGATCCGACACGATGTGGAGGGGCAGGCCATGGAGACGGAAGATGTGGCGGATAAAGTCTTTAGCCAGCTCGGGTGCAGACGGGAGGCCTGGCAGGGGAATGAAATGAGCCATTTTGGAAAAGCGGTCAGCGACCACCCAAATGACCGTACAACCGGCAGAGACAGGGAGATCTGTTATAAAGTCCATAGCTATATGCTGCCACTGGGCAGCAGGTACTGGAAGAGGAAGGAGGTGACCGGCTGGCAGGTGTCTGAGAACCTTGTTGCGGGAGCAGGACACACAGGCAGAAACAAAGTCTATTACGTCCTTGTGCAGAGTAGGCCACCAGTAGTGCCGGGTGATAAGCTGGAGGGTCTTTTTCTGACCGGCATGGCCAGCAAGCTTAGACGAGTGACCCCAGTGTAGGATCTTCTCCCGATCAGGTACCGTTACAAACGTCTTTCCGGGAGGGAGACGATTTAGACTCACGGGGGCCACCTGCATTACTCTGGTGGGATCGATGATGTGTTTAGGTTCCTCCTCAAGATCAGACACCAGGAAGGATCGGGACAAGGCGTCAGCCTTGATGTTTTTGTCAGCCGGGCGAAAATGAAGAACAAAATCAAAGCGAGCAAAAAACAAGGACCACCGGGCTTGGCGCGGGTTAAGTCTCTGGGCACTCTGGAGGTAAGCCAAGTTCTTGTGGTCCATGTAAATTATTACCGGGTGAAGAGCCCCCTCGAGCAGGTAACGCCACTCCTCCAATGCCAGCTTAATGGCCAATAACTCTCGGTCTCCTATAGAATAGTTGCGCTCGGAAGAGGAGAAGAGTTTGGAGAAGAAGCCGCAAGTTACCATTCTCCCGGAAGACGATTTTTGGGTAAGTACCGCTCCGGCTCCAGAGGAGGAGGCGTCAACTTCCAGGAAGAACTGTTTGTTGCCGTCCGGGCGATGCAGCACCGGGGCGGAAAAGAAAGACTGTTTTAAGGAAAGAAAGGCTTCCTCAGCTTCGGGCGGGCATTCTCTGGGATTAATGCCCTTACGGATGAGCGCAGAGATTGCGGCAGTCCGGGAAGAGAAGTGCGGTATGAAGAGGCGGTAGTAGTTGGCGAAGCCCAGGAACCGCTGAATAGCCTTCAACCCCTCTGGTCGAGGCCACTTCTCGATGGCAGACAGTTTCTCAGGATCCATTCGTAGGCCGGTCTGAGAAATTATGTAGCCCAAAAACGGAAGCGAGGTCTGCTCAAAGAGGCACTTCTCATATTTGGCGTAGAGGTGGTTCTGCCTGAGCCTGAGCAGAACCTGACGAACATCCCTCCAGTGTGTGGGGAGATCCGGAGAGAAGACCAAGATGTCGTCCAGGTACACCACTACGCAGGAGTAGAGACGGTCCCGGAAGATGTCATTGACCAACTCTTGAAAGACGGCGGGAGCGTTACAGAGACCGAAGGGCATTACCAGGTATTCATAGTGGCCGTCCCGGGTGTTGAATGCCGTCTTCCATTCATCCCCCTGACGGATACGGACCAGGTTATACGCCCCACGGAGGTCCAGCTTGGTGAAGATTCTAGCCCCCCTCAGACGGTCAAATAATTCCGGAATGAGCGGAAGGGGGTATTTATTCTTCACCGTGATCTGGTTAAGGCCTCTATAGTCTATACAGGGACGGAGTGAGCCGTCCTTCTTTTTGACGAAGAAGAAACCTGCTCCCGCCGGGGAAGTAGATTTCCGGATGAATCCCCGGGCCAGATTCTCCTCAATATATTCTGACATGGATCGGGTCTCAGCAGCGGACAAAGGGTAAATGCGCCCACGGGGAGGAGTAGCGCCGGGCATCAGGTCGATTGGGCAGTCGTATGGTCTATGAGGGGGTAATGTCTCTGCCTCCTTTTTATTAAAGACGTCCGCATACGACCAATAAGGAGCCGGAAGACCAGGTAGATTGGCTGGAGTAGGAGAAGGACGGACAGGATGGACGGGAACTAAACAAGTCTTATGGCAGTCCTGTCCCCAGCGAAGGACTTCTCCGGTCTGCCAATCAAGCACGGGTGCATGTCTCTGAAGCCAAGGTAGGCCTAGCAAGAGGGCGTGAGAGAGTCCAGGCAGAACATGAAAGAAGATGCTCTCAGAGTGCAGCATTCCCACCTGCAGGGTTATGGATTCGGTGATGAGTTGGATGGAATGTGGTAAGAGGACCCCATCCACGGCAGCGACAGATAAGGGTACAGCTAGAGGTTTGGTGGGAATGCGGTATTTATCTACCAGAGACTGAGAAATGAGATTTCCGGCAGCTCCAGAGTCAAGTTGGGCTAGTTCAAAATAACGGTTCTCCCCGCAGATGATAGAGACCGACAGCAACAGAGATGGAGAGGGTTTACTCTTGTCTAGGACGACCTCTCTGAGCGATCCTAGACACAGGCGTTTCCCGACCTCTCCGGGCAGGAACGGATCCGGTGCTCCTTACTGCCACAGTAGAAGCAGCTCCCCTCGGCATGGCGTAACTCTTGACGGGTTTTGACCATCTTGGTCTGGTCGACCTGCATAGGCTCGGGTGAGTGCGCCTGGGGAGTAGCGGGAGAAGTGACAGGTTTCTGAAAGGTAGAGGCTAGACGTGGAAACCTCCTCTCACGGGTGACCTCTTTGGCGCGTTCCTGGAACCGGATGTCAATCCGGGTGGCAAGAGTTATTAAGTCGTCGAGAGTGGTAGGTATATCCCGACCGGCGAGTTCATCTTTAATACGGCCGGACAGACCCTCCCAAAAGACAGACACCAGGGCGTCGTTATCCCAGGCCAGCTCCGAAGCAAGGGTACGGAACCGTATGGCATATTGGCCCACGGTGAGATTTCCTTGATGGAGGCGTAGCAGAGATGATGCGGATGAGGTCTTCCGTCCGGGTTCGTCGAAGACTTTCCGGAAAGCCGTGAGAAAGGCTGGCAGGTTGGACACCAGGGGGTCTCCTCTCTCCCATAGAGAATTTAGCCAAGCCAGTGCCTCCCCCATGAGATGGGACATGATGAAGGCTACTTTGGCCCGGTCGGAGAGAAACTGGTGGGACAGGAGTTCAAAGTAAAGGGTGCACTGGTTTATGAAGCCCCGAGCTTGAGCGGGGTCGCCACCGAAGCGTGGAGGTGTAGAAAGCCGGGGTCCGGGGCAGGATGCCATGGTATTGGTGGGCAGCGGCGCTGCCGAGCTGCGAGTCATGACACTAGCGGTGGTTGCTGGTGGAGCAGTCAGAGTGTCCAGGAAAGAGTTGACATTCCGCAGATGACTCAGGATGGACTCCTGTTGGGACCTCTGACGGGACAGTTCATGACATAGGTCCGAGAGCGAGGGAGCTTGGGTGCCACCGGGTTCCATGGCCCGAGCAAACTGTAACGGGTCTGGGAGGTGGAACCTCTGAGCAACTCTACAAGGGGGCGGTCCTTGTGAGGAAGCGGGTGGCTCCCAGGGAAGACGGGCAGGTACTCACGTCAAGTGACAGGGACAGTCTCTGGGTAGAAGGGCTGGTAGTCACGGCAAGTGACAGGGACAGTCTCTGGGTAGACTAGCAGACAGGTAGCAGGTGGACGCTCCCAGGTGAGCGGGCAAGAGTCTCTGGACGGGCAGGTGGTACGGCAGAGTCTCCAGGTAGGCTAGCAGGCAGGTAGCAGGTGAACGCTCCCAGGTGAGCGGGCAAGAGTCTCTGGACAGGCAGGTGGTCACGGCAAGTGACGGCAGAGCCTCCAGGTAGGCTAGAAGGCAGGTAGCAGGTGAGCACTCCCAGGTGAGCGGGCAAGCGTCTCTGGACTGGCAGGTGGTCACGGCAAGTGACGGCAGAGCCTCCAGGTAGGCTAGCAGGCAGGTAGCAGGTGAGCGCTCCCAGGTGAGCGGGCAAGAGTCTCTGGACTGGCGGGTGGTCACGGCAAGTGACGGCAGAGCCTCCAGGTAGGCTAGCAGGCAGGTAGCAGGTGAGCGCTCCCAGGTGACCGGGCAGGCTGGTCCATAGACAGACTGACAGGTGTCGGAAGGCAGACCGTCGGACCGCAGGCTTGCAAGCAGGTAAGAGGATATCAGGCAGGTATCAAGCAGGAATCTGGCAGGTGACTGGCAGGTAACTGGCAACGGGACCTGAGGGCTGAAGCAGAGTGAAGGCTTTGCAACAACATTGCTCGGGCACCTCCATTTTGGAGGAGGTGCCTTATATATGGTGAGGTCCTCCGGCCATTGGCCGGGGACTCCTTAGGACGGCGCGCGCGGCCCCTTTAAGAGAGGGGGAGCGTGCGCGCCCTAAGCACAGTGGCCGGGAAGCAGCATGCGCTGCCAGCAGAGCGGAAGGAGGACGCCGGGCACGGAGCGGAGAGGTGAGGGGAACAGCGTCCCTGCCTAGCAGGAGGCAGGGACGCCGACGCTACACATATCTTTGATTTGGTCAGAAAGTACAGTACAAAACTTATAGTGAAGGGCTTGGTCATTCCACTGTGAGTCTGTGGTCCAGCGTCAAAAACTCAATACTGTATTCCTGAGCAGTACATTGCCCCTGGTATAATTTACCAATTAAGTACTCATTTACTTTTTGTGAATGCTACTTGGTCAGAGTCGTCATATAGGAGCCCTAATGCCTCAAAAAATGAGTCAACTGTCGAGAGTTTTCAAAAATTAGCAGCTAGGGAAAAGGCCCAAGTCTAAGGGTCACCTGCAGCAGATAACTGATGATCCCACACACTAGCTTTCAAAACCAGAGAAATGTGGGCAGAGCCTGAAGTATAGGTTTCTGCTTTCACTAATAAAAAAAAAAAAATGAAGGTCACCTGAAAAATTGGTCAAGCAGGCTGGGGGTTGCTGCATTGGCTAGGGCCTGAGTGGTTCAATAATATTGAAATTGTGCTGTTTAGACCAGCTAGACCAGGTTTTGCATCCTGTGACAAGGTTCTTTCTGTGGTTGTCTGACTGCTCCAAAAATGGCTCCCACCTACAGGCTTTGCACTGGCTACTCTGACTATCAGGTCCCAGGAGACCCCTGGTCTTCAGCCTTTAACCCCTGTAAAGAGTTGTGGACTTACACAGGGACCCTGGGATAAGTCACTGGCCGGTGGTCCAGGCTGGCAGAAATAGTCAGATCATTTACCGTAATCAGTACTAGGTGGGCAGCAAGAGAAAAAATTGTTGGGCAGTAGAAAAGTTAGAAAACGGGGCAAGGTCAAAAACAAGAATAACAAGAAATACTGCAGTAACTGAGCACTGAGGTGTGGACCAGATTAAGAGCACTAATAATTGACAGCTTGAATTAGAATTACAGGAGTTTAAATAGAGGACAGCCCTGCCCAGAGCGCACAGCAAGGCATGATACTAAACTATCCAGGAATTAACCCTATAGCTCCCTGGATGAACTGAACCAAAAGTCCCAGGAATTAAGCAGGGCTGCAGCATTGTTACCCTGTGTCACTCAAAACAAGGGTGCGGTGCTGCCCAGCAACAGAAGTGTAACCAAAAGGGATAGGTACTGGCATGGGTGTTACAATAAGTATCTGACAAATTACTACTGTCAACTATATAAGCGCTGAGCCTGGGGTAGATTTATGGTTATCAGTGAAATAAATCACGCAAGATGTTTCTGCACATCTGATGGTCTAAGAGACTTAAGTAGAGACAGGAGCAAAGTACCATGAAGCTCCCTACCAGATCTTCTCTATTGCAGTACCATATGATGTCTGCCCTACTGACAGATAACTGATAGGGGCTGTTGGCTCAGGTGGGTGATAGGGGGCACTGACTCTCATCAAGCAGACTATTTGCAATAGAGAAGCATCCAATCAATAGCAAGGGAGCAACCAGGACAATTGCTCTACTATCTTGAACTATTTAATTTAGTCCTCGAGATCACAGTGCTTTATACTGTACATTGCTTTTCCATTACCATTAGCCTGAAGAGGACTTGTGTGCTGCAGATTAATTTTTTTCATTGCAATAAACAAACAGGGTGGATAATACTGACTAGACCGGCAGGGTTTATGAACATGTGAAAGCTCATTTTTCAGAAAACACAATTGTACTGTAAGCAATAAATACAGTATCTATTTGCAAGTAGTATGACACTGACAATAAACATGAATCTCTATGTAGCCTCAGCCATAACGGGACTGTAAATTTCCTCCAGAAACAGTGCCGTACATGTCCAAAGGTTATGTCAGGTATTGCATCTCAGTCTTCTCTAAACACTTATCCTGTGATGCATGTGATATTGCATCTCAAGTGGGCAAGATTGACAATAACCAATTCTATACTACTCTTGGACAATACAGACATGCATTTTGCTGCAATATAACACTGCACATTAGATACATACAATTGACAAAACATCCTCTTCTCTAAGGCTGCGTGCCCACGTTGCATATTACAAGCGTATATGCTGCGGAATTTCCGCAGCGTAAACGCTTGTAAAACGCATGTATATCCGCACCCCATGGTCCCCAATGGCATTCCGCAATGTCAATGCCCATGCTGCGGATTTTTCCACAGCGTATATGCTGCAGTCAAAAATCCGCAGCATGTTCATTAATTTTGCGTTTCCGCATGCGGAATCAATGTGCGGATGGTACCCAAGTCTGGAGGAGAGGAGACTCTCCTCCAGACCTGGGTACCAAAGAACCTGTAAAAAAAAGAATAAAATAAAGTTTATACTTATCTTCTGATGTTTTCCCTCCGTCGCACTGTTGTGTGAAGGACCTGCCACGTCATTGAGTCATGTGACCCATCACATGACTCGATGACGTCACCGAAGGTCCTGCACACAACAGCGTGAGCCGCTCAAGACTCCGGACGGGGCAGAGAATGCATAGGTAGGTGAGTATAAACTTTATTTTTTTATTTTTTACCATTCTGATTCTTTTTTTTTTAACTATTACTTGGTCACACTATATAAATCCATGCCGGTTGCATGGATTTATATAGTGTGAACAAGTTGTCAAGCACTTTTCCAAGTGACGCTTAGGCTATGTGCCCGCGTTGCGGAAATGAAGCAGAAAATTTCTGATTCATTTCCGCATGTCCTCTCCCGGAAAAACGCATGCGGAATTCCGCACGCGTTTATTGCGCGTTTATCGCACGTTTATCGCGCGTTTTCCACATGCGGAATTGCCTTGCATTTTTAATGCATTGCACAAGGCAATTCCGCATGAGGAAACGCAAAATTAATGGACATGCTGCGGATTTTTGAACGCAGCAGAAACGCTGTGGAAAAATCCGCAGCATGGGCATAGAAATTGCGGATTCTCATTGGGGACAATGGGATGCGGATTACCAAGCGTTTTACAAGCGTTTCCGCTGCGGAAAATCCGCAGCAAAAACGCTTGTAATCCGCAACGTGGGCACGCAGCCTAAAATCACTTGGAGAAGTGCTTGATAACCCGCATTCGGAAATGCATGCAAAGACGCTGCAAAGACGCCTCACAAACGCTTCTACCTGGCAGGAAAACCGCATGTAAAATCCACATGCGATTTTCCCGCCAGGGAGAAGCGTAAAAAATATGCAGCATTTCCGCAACGTGGGCACATAGCCTTAAGAAAAAGTTGCCAAACTGATTACAACGATATTGCAGGGAGAAATTCTATCTGGCTACATATATAGAATTACATGGTCCTTACTCAAATGGATAAGTGACTACGTGACACATGGCTAAAGCAAAATATACACAGGCTGATAATCCGCAAACAAGCATTTATAAGAACACCATCTGACAAACAACGAAAACAGATGAGCCATGCGGGGCTGCGTCTGCCATGAGACGAGAGAAGCATCTTGTGTCAGTTTGCCCAATGCATAAGTCTGCAGAGCTGCCGCTCTTCAGGAGGATCGCATACAGCATGAGCCTAGCTACACCTCTTAGGCCTTATGCATAACAGTGGGGGCTGCAATACACCTGACAGCTGTAGGCCAAGCTCACCTGCTGCAAAATATGCTAACACCTAAACCGCTGTGCTCCCTGAATGCTGTCCTCTGCTCCTTAACCCCTTAAGCCCCGAGGGTGGTTTGCACGTTAATGACCAGGCCAATTTTTACAATTCTGACCACTGTCACTTTATGAGGTAATTACTCTGGAACGCTTCAACGGATCCCCCTGATTCTGAGATTGTTTTTTCGTGACATATTGTACTTCATGATTGTGGTAAAATTTCTTCGATATCACTTGCGTTTATTTGTGAAAAAAACGGAAATTTGGCGAAAATTTTGAAAATTTTGCAATTTTCAAAATTTGAATTTTTATGCCCTTAAATCAGAGAGATATGTCACACAAAAGAGTTAATAAATAACATTTCCCACATGTCTACTTTACATCAGCACAATTTTGGAACCAAAATTTTTTTTTGTTAGGGAGCTATAAGGGTTAAATTTGACCAGCGATTTCTCATTTTTCCAACAAAATTTACAAAACCATTTTTTTAGGGACCACATCACATTTGAAGTCACTTTGAGAGGTCTTTATGACAGAAAATACCCAAAAGTGACACCATTCTAAAAACTGCACCCCTCAAGGTGCTCAAAACCACATTCAAGAACTTTATTAACCCTTCAGGTGCTTCACAGGAATTTTTTGAATGTGGAAGAAAAAAATGAACATTTAACTTTTTCCACAAAAATGTTATTTTAGACCCAATTTTTTTTATTTTCACAGAGGTAACAAGAAGAAATGGACCCCAAAATTTGTTGTGCAATTTCCCCTGGGCACGCAGATACCCAATATGTGGGGAAAAAACACTGTTTGGGCGCACGGCAGGGCTCGGAAGGGAAGGAGCGCCATTTGACTTTTTGATTGTAAAATTTGCTTGAATAATTAGCGGACGCCATGTTGTGTTTGGAGAGCCCCTGTGTGCCCAAACATTGGAGCTCCCCCACAAGTGAGTGCCTTGGGGGGTCTAGTTTCCAAAATGGGGTCACTTGTGGGAGAGCTCCAATTTTTGGGCACACAGGGACTCTCCAAATGCAACATGGTATCCGCTAACAAATTGAATGGAAAATCGGCTCAAATTGTTAGCGGACACCAAGTTGCGTTTGTAGAGCCCCTGTGTGCCCAAACTTTGGTGCTCCCCCACAAGTGACCCCATTTTGGAAACTAGACCCCCAAAGGCACCTATCTAGATGCATAGTGAGCACTTGGAACCCCCAGGTGCTTCACAAATTGATTCGTAAAAATCAAAAAGTGAAAAAAAAACACTTTTTCATATTTATGAATCAATTTGTGAAACACTTGGGGGTTCCAAGTGCTCACTATGAATCTAGATAGGTGCCTTGGGGGGTCTAGTTTCCAAAATGGGGTCACTTGTGGGGGAGCTCCAATGTTTGGGCACACAGGGGCTCTCCAAACGCAACATGATGTCCGCTAACAATTTGAGCCGACAATTTGTTAGCGGATACCATGTTGCATTTGGAGAGTCCTTGTGTGCCCAAACATTGGAGCTCCCCCACAAGTGACCCCATTTTGGAAACTAGACCCCCCAAGGCACCTATCTAGATGCATAGTGAGCACTTGGAACCCCCAGATGTTTCACAAATTGATTCATAAATATGAAAAAGTGTTTTTTTTTCACTTTTTCATTTTTACGAATCAATTTGTGAAGCACCTGGGGGTTCCAAGTGCTCACTATGCATCTAGATAGGTGCCTTGGGGGGTCTAGTTTCCAAAATGGGGTCACTTGTGGGGGAGCTCCAATGTTTGTGCACGCAGTAGCTCTCCAAACGCAACATGGCGTCCGCTAACAATTTGAGCCGATTTTCCATTCAATTTGTTAGCGGACACCATGTCGCGTTTGGAGAGCCCATGATGTGCCTAAACAGTGGAGCTCCCCCACAAGTGACCCCATTTTGGAAACTATACCCCTCAAGGATTTTATTAAGGTGTATAGGGAACATTTTGAACCCAGAGGTACGACACAGAATTTGTTTACATTAGGTCATCATATTGAATAAGTTGTCATTAGTCTTGAGCGCAAGTGCTCGCTACTTGAGTTTGCATCGGGTACTCAGGTATGCACCATGTACAGCGTGTGCTCGAGTGACATGCTCGAGTCCCTGCTCCGCATGTTTCACGGTTATTAGACACCCAAAAAAAAACATGCGGGGATCGCTCGTGCATGGCAGGCAAATCCCCGTAAAGTTTTTTTGGCCGCGAAGCATATGGGGCAGAGACTCGAGCATGTCACTCAAATACCCACGATACTCAATGCATACCAGAGCACCCAATGCAAACTCAAGTAGCGAGCACTTGCGCTCAACACTAGTCACCATATCGTCATCTTTTTTCTTACTTTTGAAAAAAATCCCAACCCCATCACAACCCTAACCCCAACCCTAACCCCAACCCCAGCCCTAACCGTAGCACAACCCTAACCGTAGCACAACCCTAACCCTAGCACAACCCTAACCCTAGCACAACCCTAACCTCAAACCCAGCCCTAACCCTAGCCCAATCCTAACCCAAGAGTTTATTTTTGACGCCGTTCCTCGTGCTGTATAAGTGATTAGACGACTTTATTCTTCGGGTCGGTGTGATTACAGCAATACCAGAATCATATGGGGTTTTTATGACTGACAGCTGTCACACACAAAAAGACGCATTTTTTGTAAAATATAGTTTTTGCATCACCATATTTTGAGAGCTATAATTTTTCCAGATTTTGGCAGACAGTCATGTGACGGCTCGTTTTTTACGGGATGAGTTGACGTTGTTATTGGTGCCATTTTCAGGCACGTGACATTTTTTGATCGCTTTCTATTCCGATTTTTGGGAGGCAGAATAAACAAAAACCATCAATTCAGGAATTGTTTTTTTTTTTTTATTCTGTTCCGCGTGTGGTAAAAGTGATAAGGCAGCTTTATTCTTCGGGTCAGTACGTTTACAGAGGTACCACATTTATATCGTTTTTCTATGTTTTGCACTTTTACATAATAAAAGCAATTTTATAGAAAAAAATATTTTTTAGCATAGCTTTATTCTGAGAGCTATAACTTTTTTATTTTTCGGCTGATGGAGCTGTATGTCAGTTTGTTTTTTGCGGGACGAGATGACGTTTTCAGCGGTACCATTTTTATTTATATTTGTCTTTTTGATCGCGTGTTATTCCATTTTTTATTTGGCGGTATGGTGATAAAGCATTGTTTTTTGATTCGGTTTTTTTTTTTTTTTTTTACCGTGTTCACTGAAGGGGTTAACTAGTGGGACAGTTTTATAGGTCAGGTTGTTCCGGACGCGGCTATACCAAATATGTGTTTTTTTTATAATAATATTTATTGATGGGTACATTATATTTTTATTTTTGGTGGATTATTTTATTTATTTATTTTTTTTATATTTTTGCAAATTTTTTTTTTTTTTTTTTTTTTTCACTTACTGACAGTTTTTATACTTTATTACTTTGCCCCACTATGGGACTTTCACTTTTTTTTCTCTGATCGCCTGCATGGCACAGGAATGCAGCACCATCCCTGTGTCATACAGGCTATCAGCGCTGCACAGTGAGAAGATTGTTTGGAGATGCACTGCGCATGTCCAAACAATCTTCCTGCTGTCTGGTGACCCGGATGTTGTCATGACGACATCGGGTCGTCATGGCAACACCCGGGAAGCCTTTGCAGACAGCGCTGGAAACCGGAAGAGGAGGTGAGTATCTGCGATCACCTCCCCTTGCCCCCGCAATGCTGCGATCGGCTGCGATCGACTTCGATCGCAGCATCGCAGGGGTTAATGTGCTGGGAGCGGTGCAGGACCACTCCCTGCACATAGTACCGGGTGTCAGCTGTGACAATCAGCTGACACCCAGCGGCGATCGCACCCGCACAGCCTGTGTGCGCGCGCGATCACGATGACGTACTAATACGGGTCTGGCTCTTAAGTCCCAGGGCACAGACGCGTATTAGTACGTCAGATGTTATTAAGGGGTTAAAGGGGTTGTACACTACTATTTAAAATATGCCAAAGCGTTCGCTATCGGTGGCCACTCACAGGCAGCACGTGACCCCCCGATGATGTCCTCTCTATTGAGGCGTGACTCAGCGCTGGGGTCCCCGCGGTGGCTGCTGGGTTGTGGGCGGGGTTACCCCACCGCGTCACACCCAGCATCCACCGCTCGCTTTCCCAATGAATGGGGACAGGGAGAGCGCACGGTGGATGCTGGGTGTGATGCAGGGGAATAACCCCGCCCACAACCCAGCAGCCACCGTGGAACGCAGAGGAGAGAAACCCGCGGCTGCAGCCTGGACTTGTCGTGATGTCAGCGGATGTTAGAGCCGGCTTCAGGGGGGGGCACGTGATGCCTGTGAGCGGCCAGTGATAGCGCCGCTCACAGGCAGAAAAGGCTGAGGGAGGTAATTATAAAGAAGCTGCTTTTCATCATAAAAAACGCTTTGGCATATTTTAAATAGTAGTGGACAACCGCTTTAACACCTGAAGAAGAGAAAGAGACCCTCGCAGTACTTGTAAGAGCAGCGAGAGCTCCTGCTGCTCATGGCTCTCGAGTTGGGCCAGAGGAGTAGGAAGCAGGCTCGGACTGGCCCACAGGAGAGCAGGAGAATCCTCCGGTGGGCCCCTGTGCAAGAGTGGGCCACCACCCTCTTATATGAACAGTACTTAGCACAATATACTTGATTCACTATGTACAGGCATAGGTATCTTCTTTATTCCACAACCAAATTGTAACATACCTGGTGGCGGGCTTGCATGGTGCACCATCTCTCACTATGCAAGATCGCAAACTTGATCTTCAGTCCAGTCTGCTAGTCTGGCTTCTATTCATGCTGTCTGTTTGTCTCTGTTGTGACTGCTTAGGGCGGCGGCCCGGTTACTTCCTGTTTCTTGTAGCTACTGTGGGCACACCCCTAATGCGTCCTCAGCCTATTGCTGTCTGTCACTGGATATTTAAACCAGCTCCACTTGGAAGCTGGGGCCTGAGCAACTCTATCATTCAGTGTGCTCCTTGACCCTGAATGTGCCAGGTCCTGTTCTGTTCTTGCCTGTCCGCCAACCTGGGGGCTGTATTCCCAGGCCTGTCTGAACTATCTCCTTGCCTGTTGTCTGTCCGCCTTCCTGGAGGCTGTATTTCCAGGCCAGTCTGAACACGCTCCTAGCCTGTTCGTCCCGCCTTCTGGGGGCCGCATACCCAGACTCGCTCCTGTATCTCGCTGCAGTGTCAGTTCCTGTCTGAACACTCAGTTCCTGTCTGAACACTCTCCTAGCCTGTTTCCTGTTTTTCTCTATGTCCGTACCTTCCTTTTTTCTGCAGAGTCTGAACCTGCACCTAACTCCTACTCGTTGTTGCTGTACTTCCGTTTGTGAGTTTAGAGTCCACTCGCTACTTCATTGCAAGTATCCTGTGTGTATCTGGTTCTGCCTTTCCCATCCAGTCTGTTCCGTGTGAACAGAGCCCTGTCCCCTCTGCCCTGCCTTTGCTCACCGCTCCTGCGGTTTATCTCTGCTCTGCCTTACTCACCGCTCCGGCAGTTCCTGCCCGCTCTGCCTTGCTCACCGCTCTGGCGGTTCCTGCCCGCTCTGCCTTGCTCACCGCTCCAGCGGTTCCTGCCTGCTCTGCCTTGCTCACCGCTCCGGCGGTTCCTGCCTGCTCTGCCTTGCTCACCGCTCCGGCGGTTCCTGCCTGCTCTGCCTTGCTCACCGCTCCGGCGGTTCTTCTCTGCTCCGCCTTGCCCACCACTTCGGCGGTTTCTCTCTGCTTTGCTTGTCTGCCGCATCTGCGGTTCTGTTCTTGAATCCCAGTCTGTACTGGACCCTATCCAGCCTGTGCTCCAACCTGCTAGTACCTCCCCGTCTGCACGCCAGCCGTACTTGTCAGTACCCTCCTGTCTGCATACCAGCCATGCCTGCCTGTATCCTCCTGTCTGCACTCCAGCCGTGCCTGCCAGTGCCCACCTGTCTGCATGCCAGCCGTGCCTGCCAATACCCACCTGTCTGTGTGCCAGCCTAACCTGCCTGTTCCTGTATTCCCCGGTGTGGGTCAACAGCCGTGTCCGGGGTCTGGCCTGGAGTAGCACCTGGTCCCTCTGCTCGGTTCCTCTCGGGTGCACAGCCGTCGTGCGACCTTGGTCGGATCGGGTTGATACTTAGTTACGCCCCTCCAGGCACTCTCCGGTTCATGGCACAGTGGAATCACTAAATCACGCACACGCCAGTCAGCCCGGGCGTGTGCATAACACAAACCATTTTATTGCTATAGAAATTTGTGAATGAAGATAAAGTCATATTTGCATGTAGCTGAAAAGTGGGGTCCTGTCGTTGATGTTACTGGTGGGCCCTTGGCAGCCCAGTCCGACACTGGTAGGGAGGGGACCTGTCTACAGGGGCTGTGCTGCCCAGTGAACAGCAGAGGAAGCAGCTGAATCTTTTGACATCTCACTTCTATCCTGCCTGAAAATTAATTGTTTGTTTATATTTATATGTGTATGTGATGTAAATATATTTCTGTGATGTACATGTAATGTGCATATTTGTTGCATGTCCCCGTGCTGTGTTCATATACTGTATATACAGTGCTTAGAAAAAGTATTCATAACTCGTGAACTTTTCCACAATTATTTCACGCTACACGTACAAACTTAAATGCATTTTATTGGTTTTATTTAGGATTTTATGTGCTATACCAACACAAAGTTGCAAGTATTTGCAAAGTGTAAAAGAAATGATTTTCCAAATATTTTGTAAATATAAATCTGAAAATTGTGCATTTGTATTCAGTCCCCTGTAGTCTAATTAACCTAAATAAAATGATGAGTTACCAATTGCCTCCAGAAGTCACATAATAAGTAAATCGAGTCCACCTGTGTGTAATTTATTCTTGTTAGAACCTTGCTCTTAGGTTTTTTTTCCTTTGCTGGTCACATGACTTTGTTGGCCTATTTAAGCCTGCTCCGCCCTTCTGGCTTTGCTGGACTTCATTGTATAACTACTTTCTAGCTAGCCTGTGCTCTGTATCTAACTCTGTTAGTTTGCTTGTTCTACGGACCTCTATGTTCTATATATTTTGTTTGTTCGTCTGTCTGCTACTATTTCTGTTAGGAGGTGTCCCATTTTCCTCCCAGTCCTTAGTACTTGTAGGGATTCCTTCCCCACATCTATAGGTCTCCGTACAGACTAGCTTAGGACTTTAGCAGGTCTGATCGCAGGATCAGGTTCCCTGTTACATCGTAGGGATTCAGCTGAGTTCTATCGTAGGGACAGATCTCCTCTCTTTCCTTAGCTCTGGTAGCAGAACATAACAGTAAGTCCAGCCAGCAAATTCTCTAAGGAAAGATTTTTCTGTTCCATCATGGTGTCGGTTCAGGATTTGGCTCATCGCCTGCAGGGACTCTCTCTGGAGGTGGCCGAGCTCCGTCAGCACGTGAGTAACTGTCCTGGAGCACATTTCTTGGAGCCTAAGGTATGTTTGCCGGATTTATTTTTTGGTGAACACTGAGAATTTTTTTCATTTAAAAATGCTTGCTTATTGTATTTTCGTTTGAGACCCAAGTCCTCTGGGGATGAATCCCAGCGCATAGGGTTCATAATGTCACTTTTGCGCAAAGAGGCTCAGGAGTGGGCCTTTTCTTTGCAACCTAGTGATACATGCTTCAGATCAGTGGATAGTTTTTTTTCTGCTTTGGGACTATTATATGATGATCCTGACCGTGTCGCATCAGCTGAGACTGAGTTGAGACATTTGAAACAGGGATCAGGTAATGTGGAAAAATATTGTACTCATTTCCGTCGATGGTCTACTCAAACAGGGTGGAACGATTCTGCTCTGAAAAGTCTATTTCTTGCTGGGCTCAATGAAAGGGTTAAAGACCTGCTAATTGCTTATCCTACACCTGAAGATTTGCAACAGGCTATGCAATTAGCTATACGGGTGGATAAGAGACTGCGTGCAAGGGTTAATGAGAGCAAATCCTCTGCTATGTCAGTTTCTGGTTATGAGAATGTGTGTACTAACAGTGGTGAACCGATGGAGATTGGATCGGTGGCACCTCGCTCTCAAGAAAAAGACCGTCGATTTTCTGAAGGCTTGTGTTTCTATTGCGGAAAATCTGGTCATTTGATTAAAGGCTGTGAGCTTCGTATGAAGAAAGAAAAAAAAATGGTCAGTCATGCCCGTATTGCCTGTTTAAATTCCAAGGGTGTATTTTTAGCTGCTTCCACGATTGCTCAGGAAAAATTAATGGAATTTCGGGTGTTTGTTGATTGTGGGTCTACTCTGAATGTAATTGATGGGGGATTCTTGGAAAGACTCAATTTAAAACCCGAACCTTTATCATCCCCCATTGCTGTGGTTTCTGTGGATGGTTCCCCTTTGAAGAATATTACTCTCAAGGTCTGTGAATTTCCTCTCACTATTAATGGTGTTCACCATGAGAAATTGGATTTGGTAGTTTTGAATAACTTGCCTTCTCCAGTAATATTGGGATTGCCCTGGTTAAAATTTCACAATCCTGTACTGGATTGGTCTACCAGTGAAATTAAATCCTGGAGCCATAAATGTTATGACAAGTGTTGTAACGGGCGTATTGCAGCTTTGGATAGGGGAGAATTGCCTGTTCCTATTCAGGATTTTTGGAGAGTTTTTTCTGAGAAGGAATCGCAGGTTTTGCCTCCCCATAGAGACTATGATTGTTCTATTGAATTTGTCCCTGGAGCGACTCTTCCTAAAAGTCGTTTATTTAACCTTACTATTCCTGAGAGGAAGGCTTTGGAGGAATACATACAGACAAGTTTGGCCGCCGGTCACATTAGGCCCTCTAAGTCTCCTGTGGCGGTTGGATTTTTTTTTGTAAAAAAAAAGGACGGCGGTTTACGTCCTTGTCTGGATTTTCGTGAGATTAACAAAATTACTGTACGCAATCCTTACCCACTGCCATTGATTCCTGATCTGTTTAACCAGTTAATGGGGGCCAAGTGGTTCTCTAAAATTGACCTTAAGGGGGCATACAATCTGTTGCGCATGAAGGAGGGTGATGAATGGAAGACTGCTTTTAACACTCCTGTGGGTCATTTTGAAAACCTGGTTATGCCTTTTGGTCTTACTAATGCTCCTGCATTTTTTCAGAATCTTATTAATGACATCCTTAGACCTTTGATCGGCAAAAATGTGGTTGTGTATTTGGATGACATTTTGATTTATTCGCCGGATCTGGAGTCTCATTGGCGGAGCGTACGTGAGGTATTACAGTTATTAATGGACAATTCGCTTTTTGCTAAGCTGGAGAAATGTGAGTTCGCTGTACAGAGAATTAGTTTTTTGGGTTACATTATCTCCAGCGAAGGTTTTGAGATGGACCCGGTTAAAGTTCAAGCTGTACAGGAATGGCCTAGGCCTATTGGTTTGAAATCGATACAGAGGTTTTTGGGTTTCGCCAATTATTACAGAAAATTCATAAAAAATTTTTCTAGTATTGTCAAACCTCTGACCGATCTCACCAGGAAAGGTGCTGATGCGGTTCAGTGGTCTTCTGAGGCCATTGAAGCTTTTGTGTATCCCAAGGAGAGGTTCACCTCTGCTTCCATCCTTATGCAGCCTGATGTGACTAAGCCGTTTTTGGTTGAGGTTGATGCTTCCTCTGTGGGGGTTGGCGCAGTATTGTCTCAGGATAACGGGGATGGATTACATCCCTGTGCCTTTTTTTCAAAAAATTTTTCGGAGACTGAACTGAATTACGATATTGGTAATCGGGAATTATTGGCTATTAAACTCGCATTTGAACACTGGCGCCACTTCTTGGAAGGTGCGGAATTTCCCGTTCAGGTTCTTACGGATCATAAAAATCTGATATATCTTGATGCTGCCAAGCGCCTGAATGCCCGTCAGGCTAGGTGGGCACTGTTTTTCTCGCGGTTCAATTTCCGTTACTTACATCCCTGGTACTAAGAATGTTAAGGCGGATGCCTTGTCTCGCAGTTTTTCTCCCATAGTCGGTGCTGAGAAAGAGGAGAACATTTTACAAGAAGGTGTTGTGATAGCTGCTTTGGACTCCGTTTTGGAAGATGAGATTCTTAAAGCACAGGAGAATGCCCCATCTAACACTCCTCATGGGAGGTTGTTTGTGCCTGGGACCTTTAGGAGAGATTTGTTTGTTGAGTGTCACGAATCTCGGTTGGCAGGTCATCCCGGAATCTCTGAGACCAAGAGACTGGTGGGTCGCAGTTTTTGGTGGCCTGGATGGCAGAAGGAAGTCATTAAGTGGGTGCGTCAATGTACTATATGTGCTAGATCTAAGTCCTCACATACTCCTGCTGCGGGGTTGCTTTGTCCTTTGGAGGTTCCCAGTGCTCCTTGGACACATTTGGCTATGGACTTTATAACTGACCTTCCCCCCTCTGAGGGTTTTACTGTCATCTGGGTGGTCGTGGACCGTTTTAGCAAGATGTGTCACTTGGTTCCCTTTGTCCAACTGCCCTGCGCTAAAACTCTCGCTAAGGCCTTTGTCAAGGAAATTGTCAGACTTCATGGCGTTCCTACTGACATTGTTTCTGATAGGGGTCCTCAGTTCGTGGCTCGTTTTTGGCGTGCCTTTTGTGACAGGTTGGGAGTTCATTTGTCGTTCTCGTCCGGATATCATCCTGAATCTAATGACCAGACAGAAAGGAAAAACCAGGATGTTGAGCAGTTCTTGCGTTGTTTTGTGGCAGACAATCAAGAGGGGTGGTCTGAGTTTCTGCCACTTGCTGAATTTGCTCTAAACAATCATACATCTTCTTCTGCTGGTTGTTCGCCTTTTTTTTGTTGTTCTGGGAGACATCCGTCGTTTGGGTCGTTCTCCAAGTTGGGATCTGCCGTGCCTGAGGAGGAGAATTTTTCCGGTGATTTGGAGAGAGTTTGGACGGATGTGCGTGGTAATCTTCAGGAGGCCAACAGAAAATCTAAAGACTACTTTGATAGGAAACGACAGGAGGTTTTGTTCGCTGTTGGTGACATGGTCTGGTTGTCCTCTAGGAATCTGCGGTTGAGGATTCTTTCTAAGAAATTGGGTCCCAAGTTTGTAGGGCCCTTTAAGGTGCTTCAGGTTGTCAACCAATCTGCTGTTAGGTTGGAGGTTCCTACCTCCTGGAGAATTAATCCGGTATTTCATGTCTCTCTGTTAAAAAAAAGCTGTTGTGTCGGATGGTGACGCCCCTGCCTCTGTTCCTCCGGTGGTGGAGGACGGGGAATATGAAATTTCTCGCATCCTTAACTCTAGACGGTATAGAGGTAGTTTGCAGTATCTTGTGGCCTGGAAAGGTTTCGGACCCGAGGATAACTCTTGGGTGAGGTCAGATGATGTTTCCGCGTCCAGACTTATCAGAGCGTTTCACAGGAGATTTCCTGATAAGCCTGGTCCTAGGGGATCCGGAGGATCCTCTTAGAAGGGGGGGTACTGTTAGAACCTTGCTCTTAGGTTTTTTTTCCTTTGCTGGTCACATGACCTTGTTGGCCTATTTAAGCCTGCTCCGCCCTTCTGGCTTTGCTGGACTTCATTGTATAACTACTTTCTAGCTAGCCTGTGCTCTGTATCTAACTCTGTTAGTTTGCTTGGTCTACGGACCTCTATGTTCTATATATTTTGTTTGTTCGTCTGTCTGCTACTATTTCTGTTAGGAGGTGTCCCATTTTCCTCCCAGTCCTTAGTACTTGTAGGGATTCCTTCCCCACATCTATAGGTCTCCGTACAGACTAGCTTAGGACTTTAGCAGGTCTGATCGCAGGATCAGGTTCCCTGTTACATCGTAGGGATTCAGCTGAGTTCTATCGTAGGGACAGATCTCCTCTCTTTCCTTAGCTCTGGTAGCAGAACATAACAATTCTCAGTATAACTATGGTCATTCTGTGAAGGCCTCAGATGTTTGTTTGAGAACATCAGAGATCAAACATCATTATTAAAACCAAGGAACACACCAAAAAGGTTAGGGATAAAGTTGGGGAGAAGAGTCAAGAAGAGTTAAGTTATATAAAAAAAGGCCAAGGTCCCAAGGTCTGAACATCTTTCAAAAATCCATCATTCAATAATGTAAGAAGCGTGGGATAACAGCAAACGTACCAAGACCTACCGTTCAACTAAACTGACATCCCAAGCAAGGAGAGCACTAATTAGAGAAGCAGCCCAGAAGCCCATGGTCACTCTGGAGGAGTTGCAGATATCCACAGCTCAGGTGGGAGAATCTGTCCAACGACAACTGTTAGTAGTATGTTCCACAAATCTGGCCTTTATGGAAGAGTGCCAAAAAGTAAGCCATTTTTGAAAGCAAGCTATAAGAAATCTTGTTTGCAGTTTCCAAAAATCCATGTTGGGACACAGCTAGCATGTGGAAGAAGTGCTCTGGTCAGATGAGACCAGTGTAGAACTTTTTGGGCTTACTTCCAGATGCTATGTGACACTGCACATAACCCTGAAAACACCATCCCCACCATCAAACATGGTGGCGGTAGCATTATGCTATGGGGATGCTTTTCTTCAGCAGGGACAAGGAGGCTGGTGAGAGTTGATGGGAAGATGCATGGAGCTAAATACAGGGCAATCCTGGAGGAAAACCTATTAGAGGCTGCAAATAACTTGAGACTGTGTCTTAGTCTCACTTTCCTGAAGGACAACGACCCTAAACATACTGCCAGAGCTACAATGGAATGATTTAGAATAAAGCATATTCATGTGTTTGAATGGCCATTCACAGTTCAGTCCTGAATCCCATTGAGAATTTGTGCCAGGACTTGAAAATTGCTGTTCACAGACACCTCCATCCAATATCACTGATCTAGAGCTAATTTGCAGAGAAGGATGGGCAAAAATTTCAGCCTCAAGATGTACAAAGCTGGTAGAGACATACTCCAAAAGACTTGCAGCAGAAATTACAACGAAAGATGGTTCTACAAAGTATTGACTTAGGGGGGCTGAAAACAAATGAACGTTACAATTTTCATTCTCATGCAGATCAGTGTCCGGCCCATTGTCTTTAACAGCTCATTTACATGATGTGAATGTGAATTTTTCTGGAATAAGACATAGGATCGCAGATATCAGGGTATGATTTTATTCAGCTTCATATGACCTACATGACCATTCAGACAGCTTAGAAGGGTTAATCCTACTGACAGATTCCCTTTAACAAAGAAAACCCATTCCCATTTCATGCTGTCAGCAATGGCACCACTTGGAAGAGAAATGTCACAAGACCTGAGAAAGAAAATAATTTCTTTACACAAGAGAGGTGAAGGCTAGAAGAAGATTAGCAAAGCTTTACTTATCAGTCAGAATACTGCAGCAAAAGTGATACAAAAATGTAACAAAGATGGAACTGCAACCATCTCACAGACACGTTCAGGCAGACCACAGGAGTTAACACCTCAACAGAAGGGTCTGCTGATTAGAAAGGTTGAAGAAAATCAGCATGCAAGTTCAGAACAATTAGCTAAATCCAAACTGGGGTTAGTGTTTCCCGTGATGCACAATACGGTGTACACTGCAAAAGAATAGCATGCATGGGTGTCGCCTCTCCTAAAGCCCATGCACAAAAAAGCCCGCCTAAAATTTGCCAGGGCCATGCTGATAAATGATAAATATGAAGACTATTGGGACTGGATACCGTACAGTGATGAGACTAATATAAAGTTTTTGGAACTGATGGCTTCAAAACTGTATGGCGTCACAAAACTGTATGGCATTGGTGGCTGTATCCTTATGTGGGGCAACATGAGCACTGCTGGTGTCGGGAAGCTACATTTCAGTGGTGGTATCATGAATTCACAGATGTACTGATTTATATTGAAAGGGAAGATGCTAACATCACTCCGTGTACTTGGTAGACGTGCACTTTTACAACATGAAAATGATCCAAAACACACATCTAAGGCCAAACTGGTTTAAAAACAACAGTATCACTGTGCTTGATTGGCCAGCAAATTCGTCTGACCTTAATCCTATAGAGAATCTATGGGGTATTGTCAAGAGGAAGATGAGACACCAGACCCAACAATGTAGACGAGCTGAAGGCTGGTATCAAAGCAAACTGGGCTTCCATAACACCTCAGCAGTGCCACAGGCTGATCACCTCCATGCCACGCCACATTGATGCAGTAATTGATGCAAAAGGAGCCCCAACCAAGTATTGAGTGTATTTACTGAACATACATTTCATTAGGACAACATTTCGGATTTTAAAAACATATTTCAAGCTGCTGTTATAAAGTATTCTAATTTACTGAGATAATGACTTTTGTGTTTTCATTGGCTGTAAGCCATAATCATCAACATTAACAGAAATAAACACTAGAAATAGATCACTCTGTTTGTAATGACTCTACAATATATAATATATGAGTTTCACTTTTTGGATTGAAGAACTGAAATAAATTAACTTTTTGATGATATTCTAATTTTGTGAGAAGCACCTGTATGGAGAATTTTGAAGAGGCAAGTTGAGCATCACTCTCCATCCAGCATTGAGGTTCTAAAAGAGATCGTTCTTGAAGAATGGAAAAAAGATAGATGTTGCAATATGTCTCCAACTTGTTCATTCCATGCCTACAAGACTTGGTGCTGTTCTTAAAGGGGTGGTCCAAAACACAAATTAATTTTCATTCTAAATGCCAATCTATTTAATGTCATAATCAATTTTTTTTTCTAATATACTTTAATTAAAAAGTCTGCATCCTTCCCTAACTACACTAACTGCTGTATTTACTTAGTTTTTGCTATTTCCTTTTTGGTGATGCTTCATTTGAGAATCCCACTGCATGGAATACTCAAACAAAGCGTCATCAGGAGGCAGAGTCTGTGGTCACTGCCTCAGCCTCTGCCCCCTCTCTGTAATGAAGCATCATCAAAGACCTTCGTTTCAGGGGCTGGGCTAGTCCCTGTTTTACTGAGTATGTGTCAGTTCTGAATTCAGATGGATGCACAGTAACTTCTTGCCACTGTGCAAAGTGCACAATGACAGTGCCCTCTTTCACCGAGTGCACTGTCAATTCGCATTGTAAGATTATTACCCGGCTTGCAGAGACCAGTACCGCCCCCATGAGTATAATTGTTGTGATTTTACTGGGAGAAACATAGTGGTCGAGACAGGGTTGTCTGTGTAGAGGACAACCCCTTTATTTGCTATAAAAGCCAAGTCGACCTATCAATATAATATGCTGTCCTTGAGAAGGGAGGGAAAAAAAATCAAGAAAACACAATATTGCTATCAGATAAGATGCCCTCTAATATGCCGATTGCTAATAATACTTTTTGAGGACAGTGATGAATCAGGAAATATAAAAATGGAAACAGAAACTCTTCATATGTGAATACAAAATGCCAAGCAGAGCCAGAGGGCACATAAAAGAAGATCGGAAAACAAGTTGTCTGCCAAAAAGAAAGCGTGGTCATCAAACAGCATCTGATCATACGTGGCAGCTCTTGCCAACCCACATAAAATGTTTGGAAAAATGGAAATATTCCAATCACTGCAGTTTACTATAAACTATGAACGTGTGTATTTTTTCTGTATTATTCAGTAGATTTTCCACAAATATCTGATGGGGGTGATGTTCGACCACTGCAACCCACACCTATGGGGTGGACGAAGGTCCCTTGACACACCCAGGTGAGATGTCTGTCAGAAGCCCCATCCAGCATCATGGACCTCAGATGTGATACCTACATGTACAACAGCACAAGACCACCAAAACCAGCGAGTCACTGCAACAGTTAAGTAAATACACATGACTGTTGTGGAAAAACAGGCAAAGAATCAAAGATTTGTGGGGATCTCTGGATCATATGAGTATTGATGGGTGGCTTAAATTAAAAAACAAAAACAAACAAACATATATATATATATATACTGTATATATATTTATTATATATTTATTATTATTTTAATTCAATATATGCATTTAATATAAATATATGAGATGAGCTATTTAATACAATGCAAATCAAATTCATATTTAATTTTTAGCAATTTGCCAAACTATAGGAAATTTGCTAATTTGAATCTGTGGTGCCCCTGCGGGTTCAGTCACCACAGAGGTACTGCATCTCAACCAGAGGTGTGGTGCCCCACTCTCAGGTAAAGAGGGAGTGCTGCCCGGGACCCACCCACCTGCATCCAACACTACACCCTTCCAGACCATCAGGCGGAGCAAGATGCACTGGCTTATGCTGAGCCCGGTCCCTGGTTGGAAGTGGGGGGAACCGAGTGAGGGGGAACCAAGTAGTGGAGGAAGAAGACAGTGGAGCACTTCAGTAGGAGTACAAAAGGGAACCATCTTGGGAAGGAGACAGGACAGTCTGAGTTGAAGGAGTGGGAGCAGGAGCTCTGTAGCTCTGTAGGACCTCTGCTCAGAGAAGAGGGCCTAGATTGAGAGGCCCAGGAGGACTGGCTGGACGAGGAAGGGAGCAGAGGGAAGGCTCAAGAAGTGAGGGGATCCCAGGGGCACGGCGAGTGCGGAAGCCACCCGTGCGCCCGAATCTACCAGTGTTATGATCTGCAACATGTACTAAGGAAAGTAGGGGGAAATCTGTCCCTACAGTAAGACTAAGCTGAATCCCTACGATGTAGCGGGCTGCCTGTTCCTAGCGAACAGACCCGCCTTAGTCCTCGACTAGTCAGAACAAAGACCTATAACATAAGAGGAGAGGTCCCTAAAGAACTAAGGACTGCAACAAAAATGGGACACCTCCTAAACAGAGAAGTTGTTGCAGAACACAAAAAGACAAACTGACAAAAAGGTACTAGAGGTCCCAGAAGGACCAAGCGAACTGACAGAGATAGGCACCGAAGCACCTGGCTAGAGAAACAGTAAAACAACACTGAAGTCCAGCACAGCCAGAAGGGCGGAGCTGGAATATAAAGGCAGGTGGTCACGTGACCGCAAGACACAAGATGGAAAAAACAAGCAGGAGGGTTCTAACAGTACCCCCTCTTTTATGAGGATCCTCCGGATCCTCCAGGCCCAGGCCTATCTGGAAACCTCCTGTGGAAAGCTCTAACAAGCCTAGGAGCAGAGACATCATCCACCCTTAACCAGGAGTTATCTTCGGGCCCGAAACCCTTCCAGGAGACAAGATACTGTAATCTCCCTCTATGCCATCTAGAATTCAAGATACGAGAAATTTCATATTCGCCGTCTTCCACCACAGGAGGAACTGTGACAGTGGAATTCCTATCGGATACATCAGCCTTTTTCAACAAGGAAACATGAAACACAGGATTAATCTTCCAGGAAGTAGGAACATCCAACCTAACCGCAGACGGGTTAACAAGCTGAAGCACTTTAAATGGACCCACAAACTTAGGACCCAGTTTTTTAGAGGGAATCTTTGGTTCTTTGAGGACAACCAAACCATGTCACCCACAGTAAACAAAACAACCTTATGTTTCCTGTCAAAATACTTCTTGGACTTCTTGTTAGCCTCTTGAAGGTTGCAACGTACATTAGTCCAAACTCTCTCCAAATCACCTGAAAAATTCTCCTCCTCCATCACCGCCGACCCCAATTTGGAGACCAAACCAAAAGACGGATGTCTCCCAGTGCAACAAAAAAAAGGAGAATACCCAGCTGAGGAGGATGTATGATTATTAAGAGCAAATTCTGTGAGAGGCAGAAACTCAGACCACACCTCTTGATTGTCTGCCACAAAACAACGCAAAAACTGTTCGACATCCTGGTTCTTTCTTTCAGTCTGTCCATTAGACTCAGGATGATAACCAGACGAAAATGACAAATGGACTCCCAACCTGTCACAAAAAGCACGCCAAAAGCGAGCCACAAACTGAGGTCCTCTATCAGAAACAATATCTGTGGGAACGCCATGGAGTTTGACAAGCTCCTTAACAAACGCCTTAGCGAGTGTCTTGGCGCAGGGCAACTTAGTGAATGGAACCAAGTGACACATCTTACTAAAACGGTCCACGACCACCCAGATGACAGTAAAACCCTCGGACACAGGAAGATCAGTAATAAAATCCATTGTGAGATGCGTCCAAGGCGCACTAGTAACTTCCAGAGGGCAAAGCGACCCCGCAGCAGGAGTATGTGAAGCCTTTGACCTAGCACACACCGTACATTGATGCACCCACTTGATGACTTCCTTCTGCCATCCAGGCCACCAAAAACTGCGACTGATAAGTCTCTTAGTCTCAGAAATTCCTGGATGACCTGCCAACCGAGACTCATGACACTCCACAAACAAATCTCTCCTAAAGGTTTTAGGCACGAACAACCTCCCATGGGGAGTGTTAGATGGAGCATCATCTTGAGCTTTCAGAATCCCATTCTCCAAAACGGAGTCCAAAGCCGCCACCACAACTCCTTTCTGTAAAATGCTCTCCTCCTCCTCGGCACCGACCATAGGAGAGAAGCTGCGAGATAAAGCATTGGCTTTAACATTCTTAGTACCAGGGATATAGGTAACAGACAAATGAAACTGAGAAAAAAAAAGTGCCCACCTAGCTTGACGGGCATTCAAGCGCTTGGCAGCATCCAGATAGATCAAATTCTTATGATCTGTGAAAACCTGAATAGGAAATCCAGCGCCTTCCAAAAAATGACGCCAATGTTCAAACGCGAGTTTAATAGCCAGCAACTCCCGATTTCCAACATCATAATTCAGTTCGGTTTCTGAAATTTTTTTTTCGAAAAGAAGGCATAGGGATGTACTCCATCCCTGTTCTCCTGAGACAAAACTGCTCCGACCCCTACCGATGAAGCATCGACCTCGACCAAAAAAGGCTTGGTCTCATCAGGCTGCATAAGGATAGGGGCAGAACTGAAACTCTCTTTGAGATACTTAAATGCTTCAATGGCCTCAGTAGTCCACTAGACCGTATTCACACCTTTCCTGGTGAGATCGGTTAGAGACTTAACAATTACAGAAAAATTCTTAATGAATTTCCTGTAATAATTGGCAAAACCCAAAAATCTCCGTATAGATTTCAAACCAATAGGCCTAAGCCATTCCTGCACAGCCTGCACCTTCACCGGGTCCATCTCAAAGCCCTCGCTGGAGACAATGTAGCCCAAAAAACTAATTTTCTGCACAGCAAACTCACATTTCTCCAGCTTAGCAAAGAGTGAATTATCACTCAATAACTGCAAAATTTCACGTACACTCTGCCAATGGGACTCTAGATCTAGTGAATAAATCAAAATGTCATCCAAATACACAACCACATTCTTACCAATCAAAGGTCTCAGGATGTCATTAATAAGGTTCTGAAAAAATGCAGGTGCATTGGTAAGACCAAAAGGCATCACCAGATTCTCAAAATGACCTACCGGAGTGTTAAAAGCAGTTTTCCATTCATCACCCTCCTTCACTCGTAACAAATTGTATGCCCCTCGGAGATCAATTTTAGAGAACCACTTGGCCCCCACCAACTAGTTAAACAAGTTAGGAATTAATGGCAATGGGTAGGAATTGCGTACGGTAATCTTATTAATTTCACAAAAATCCAGACATGGACGTAAACCCCCGTCCTTTTTTTAACAAAGAAAAATCCAACTGCCACAGGCGACTTAGAAGGTCTAATGTGACCAGCAGCCAGGCTAGTCTGTATGTACTCCTCCAAGGCCTTTCTTTCAGGGATAGTCGATTAAATAAGCGACTCTTGGGAAGAGTAGCTCCCGGAACAAACTCAATGGCGCAATCATAATCCCCATGAGGAGGTAAAACTTGCGACTCCTCCTCCGAAAAAACCTCCAAAAATCTTGAATAGGTACCGGTAATTCCCCTTTTTCCACAGCCGCAATGCGACCATTACAACATTTATCATAGCACTTCGGACTCCAAGACTTAATCACATTAGTAGACCAGTCCAGTAAGGATTGTGCAGTTTTAGGCAATCCTAGAACGACCGGAGAGGGTAAATTATCTAATACAACCAAGTCCAAAATTTCTTGGTGAACTCCATTGATAGTGAGGGGAAATGCAGCAACCTTGTGAGTAATACATTTCAAGGGAGTGTTATCAATAGCAATCACAGAAATAGGTGATGACAAAGGTTTGGATCTCAATTAAAGTTTTTCCAAAAACCCTTTATCAATCACATTAAGTGTTGAACCACAATCCACAAATACCTGAAATTCAATCAAATTTTCCTGCAAAGTAGTACTCCCTGAAAGAAATACTCCTGCAGAGCGTAAACAAGCTATACTGGCGTACCAGACCTTTTTTTTTTCTTTACTTAAACGAAGCTCACAATACTTAATCAAATGGCCAGTTTTACCACAATAAAGACACAATCCCTCGGCGAACCTCCAGTCTCTTTCCTGAGAGAAGAGTGACTTCGCCCCAACCTCCATCGGTTCTCTGCCGTCAGAGCAGATTTTCTGGGGCCTAGGACCTGGCATTACTGGAGTATTTACCACATTCTCCCTAAATCTCAGCCTCCTTTCCACAGGAACAGCTAATTGCATGGCATCCTGCAGAGTCTCAGGTGCGGGGAATGCAATTAGCAAATCCTTAACCCTTTCACTCAGACCAGAAAGAAATAGACATTTCAGAGCAGGATCATTCCATTTGACTTCTTAAGCCCATCTTCTAAAATGTGTGCTATAATTTTCAACATCACCTGACCCATGATTCAAACGCCAGAGTTCTGCCTCAGCAGATGAGATTCGATCAGGATCGTCATATAATAGACCCATAGACGAAAAAAATTCTTCTACAGACCTTAAGCATGGATCATTAGGTTGGAGAGAAAAGGCCCACCCCTGTGGTTCTTTGCGCAAAAGTGACATAATAAAAGCAATGCGCTGTGATTCATTCCCAGAGGACCTTGGTCTCAAACGAAAATATAACAAACAAGCATTTTTAAAGGAAAAAAAATCTTGCTGTTTACGATAAAAAAACATCAGGCAGTCCTACCTTGGGTTCCACAAAATGCGCTCCAGAACAGCTACTCACGTGTTGCTGGAGCTCAGCCACCTCCAGAGACAATCCCTGTAAGCGTTGAGCCAAAACTTGGACGGAAGCCATACTGATCACCGAATTTCTTTCCTTTAGTTTTTTTTTGGGGCTGGACTTACTGTTATGATCTGCAACATGTACTAAGGAAAGAAGGGGGAAAGACTAAGCTGAATCCCTACGATGTAGCGGGCTGCCTGTTCCTAGCGATTAGACCCGCCTTAGTCCTCGGCTAGTCTGAACGAAGACCTATAACATAAGGGGAGGGGTCCCTAAAGAACTAAGGACTGCAACAAAAATGTGACACCTGCTAAACAGAGAAGTTGTTGCAGAACACAAAAAGACAAACTGACAAAAGGTACTAGAGGTCCTAGAAGGACCAATCGAACTGACAGAGATAGGCACCGAAGCACCTGGTTAGAGAATTAGTAAAACAACACTGAAGTCCAGCACAGCCAGAAGGGCGGAGCTGGAATATAAAGGCAGGTGGTGACGTGACCGCAAGACACAAGATGGAAAAAAAAACGAGGAGGGTTCTAACAACCAGAGCGTGGAGGCATCAGGCCGCAAAGGGGACCGGCCCCTAACTAGTGGAGAACTACAAGGCTCAGCTAGAAACCGGAGGCTTCTGTACTTTCAGGGTGCAGCTGCTCACAACCGCAACTAAATCACCGAAAAGGCAGCCGCATAGAGTCCAGGGGACTGCACGTTGCCCGCCAAGATGCAAGGCTACTGGCTTGGGACACTGGTTGCGAGGCGCAGGGCAGGAGGGTGAGAGCCAGCGCAGGAAGACGACCGAGGAAGGCACACAGAATGGGGTCCCGTTATGTACTCCTGAAACACCTGGGAGTTTGCTGAACCCCTGCCTTGGTAAACACAGGATGGCGTGGGAGGTTACCCTTGTCCTGGTAACCTGGAGTTCAACAACTGTGAGTAAACCTTGAAGACTGCACCCCACTGTGTCCTAGAATTATTATCTGCGCCATCACCTGCACTACACTGCACAGCAACATCTGCCTCTTTAACCATCACTTACTGCCCTGGAGCTAAGCTCTGCCTGTGAAGAGCTGAACCAACTCTGCTGCGTCATCATCAGCTCCAGAGGATCTGCACCGCAGCGGCGGCTCCATATAGCTGCATACCACAGGTGGTGTCATGAACATTAAACTATAAAAACTATAATCCCCTTTTATTGACCGCCCTGGGTCACCGACCGGGTCACCGCCACTGTGACATCCCCCAGCATCGACCGGCCCGGCTACCGAGTACCCCACGGCCCAGGGGGCGCGTCAACTTGGCATCACGAACAGGATATGAACCAACCCGTTATAACAGGGTATTGTACGCCTAGAGACTGTGCTGTATACTGAATGTGGTGCCCGCCCCAGAAGAACGGGCGCCATTATGTGCGTGGTAAAAGACAACAAGGAACCTCCCATCGTGGGCCGGGTCCCAGAATGGCGCCAAAAGCGCAGCCCGCCCCATGCGCCTGTGGCCATATATCTAGACCTGTCCATCAGTCTGGGGAGGCGGTCCCCAGGTGTGGCCGACAGCAAGCAGCCATGGGACCGCCCCAGAAAGGGGAGAGGAGAAGAGAAACCTTGGAGACAGGGCGGGGTCTCCAGCAGAGCAGCCAGACCGCACCCGGTGGGCACGATGGAGGGAGGCCACCCTCAAACTCCGGCCCGTGGCCTGCCGCCTAGAGCAGTGTCCCTCAACCTGGAGGGAGTCATGGCTAAACTGTCCCTGGAGGATACAGGATTCCTCCGTGATGACGTACAAGAGCTGGGCCGGCGGATGGAGGAGGCCCAGCAAGCTGCCGTCGCCATATGGAGAAGTGAGTTGCTGGAGAAGTTGGTGACCCGGCAGCAGTCAGCGCTGAGTTCCATCAGCAGCACCCCAGCCCCGGCGGAGCCCCTCCTGGAGCGGGAGGCGACGGATAGTGCCCGGAGCGACCATGCAAGCAGGTAGGAGCGGCATCCCTGTCCCGGGCGCCGATGGCACTGATCTACTCCTGCTCTCCCTACAGGAGTCTCCTTATCCGGGCGCTTCTGACACTCGCCTGCTCCTGGGCCCCCTGCAAGAGCCACCTGCCCCCACACCCGAATGGGTGTACGGATGTACGGACTGGGATTGGTCCGCGAAGATTGAGGACCAGAGCTTCCCTTTGCTGCCCGCTCCCGCACCCCTGGTTGACCATAGAGACAAAGGAGAGCAGTATAGATGGGATAACCCGGCAGGTGACTTGATGGGATTCCCCAGGGAGACCCAAAAGGAGGCTGCGCGCAGAGAGGAACACTGAAGGCGGGAACTCCTCCAAGCTAGAGGCGGAGCGGCGGACCCGGCGGGTGCGCTGGGAGAGGATGGAGGCCCGCAATATGGAGGAGAAAACCCGGGCCCGCAAAGCCGGCCACACCCAATCCACGCGTAGAGGGAATCGTGGTCAAGTTCGACCTGGATGGAGGATGGGGCTTTATCCGGGAGCCCCAACTTGGCATGGACGTCTTCGTAAATTGGCGGGACGTGGAGTCCCAATTACAGCAGGGACATCTGGCGCGGCACAGAGGAGAGCGGGGCTGGTACGCTCTCCATGTTCACAGGGTGGTGGAGGAGGAGAGTGTACCCTTGCCATCTGAAGAAGATGACCCGGCTGCACCCCACTGTGTCCTAGAATTATTATCTGCGCCATCGCCTGCACTACACTGCACAGCAACATCTACCTCTTTAACCATCACTTACTGCCCTTGAGCTAAGCTCTGCCTGCGGAGAGCTGAACCAACTCTGCTGCGTCATCATCAGCTCCAGAGGATCTGCACCGCAGCAGCAGCTCCATATAGCCGCATACCACAGGTGGTGTCACGAACATTAAACTATAAAAACTATAATCCCCTTTTATTGACTGCCCTGGGTCACGGACCGGTTCACCGCCACTGTGACATCCCCCAGCATCGACCGACCCGGCTACTGAGTATCCCACGGCCAAGGGGGCGCGTCAAATCACCTAAGATGGAATTTTATACATTACAGAACATTGCATCATCATGAGAATGCTTACATAACCTATGGCACAGCCGGGTGGGCTTCCTCACAATGCCTTACAGTTATCACATTACATGGCATAGCACTGCTAATCAGGATGGACTATCATACCCTGTATAAAAGCAGAGGCAGGGAATGCAGCAGACATTATGTGGCGAATCTGTATGAGGATGTCACAGCTCAGCAATAGAGATTGCCACAAAACACTAAATAAACTGTATGGATTGTGTGTGTGTGCCAGCAGTGAATAATCTGTGTGAGGAAAAGAAAATAATCCAGATTTAATTGCCTAGGAAAATGAGATATGAGAGCTGGCAACAGCTGCTTGCATGATCAGATTAGTTATAGTGCTGCTGCATTTCAATTACGCAATCCACCAATATTGCTGAAAAAGAAAGAACATTTTTTAAGGGAATCTGATGCGTCGGATAACACTATTAAACTGGAGATATAAGATTAATCTGCAGGTGAATATCGTAAGGCTGTGTGCCCACGATCCGTTTTTTAAGCGTTTCCGCAGCGGCAAATATGCTGCAGAAACGCTTAAAAAACACATGGTAGAAGGCCTGCCATGTTCCCCAATGATAATCCGCATGCGCTGTGCACATGCTGCGGAAATTTCCACTGCGGATTATCATTGTGGAAAAAAACGCAGCACTACCAATTATATTGCGGAAGCGCTGCGTTTTCGTCACCATTGACTTGCATTAGAACGCATGCATTCCGCTTCACTAGATAAGCACACGCGGAATACATACGTTCAATGTGCGGATGGTACCCAGGTCTAGAGGACAGGAGACTCTCCTCCGGACCCGGGTACCATAGAAATTGTAAAAAAAAAAGAATAAAATAAAAAAGAAATGTTATATTTACCTTCTGATGGCCCCCGGTGCACTCGTCCTCCCTTGCCGGCAGATCGCGATGGACTGGACGCTGATGTCGGCAGTTCCTTCAGTGTACCACGATCTGCCGGCAGCCAGGACGGAGCGAATCAAGACTGCGGGGGCCATCAGAAGGTATCATATTTATTTTTTTTTTTTTACCATTCTTTCGGTCACACTATATAAATCCATGCCGTTTGCATGGATTTATATAGTGTGACCAAGTTGACAAGCACTTTCCAAGTGATGCTAAAATCGCTTGGAAAGCGCTTGTCAACCCGCATGCAGAAATGCATGTGAAGAACGCTTCACATCCGCTTGTCCCTGGCAGGAAAAACGCATGTACAATCCGCATGTACAATCCACATGCGTTTTTTCTGCCAGGTGAGATGCAGAAACGCTCAGGAAAAATCCGGAGCATTTCTGCATCGTGGGCACATAGCCAAAGGGTTCGCTCAAACTGGGGTATAACACGGCCGAGTGCTATCCCATGTTTTATTGGATAGCAGTTAGCCCAAAGTTATAGTATGGGGCAGTGCAGAGCTGCGATTATTTTCTCATGCCGATTCTCCATGAGAAAACAGTTGTAGCATGCTCTGAGTGGTTCTGATATTCGGATCATGTGAATCCATATATATCTGTTGCTACTGTTATTTTTTTGACACGTAC
The DNA here is from genome assembly GCF_046119375.1 of Phyllobates terribilis. NCBI lineage: Eukaryota > Metazoa > Chordata > Amphibia > Anura > Dendrobatidae > Phyllobates > Phyllobates terribilis. Next base: position 200,274,618 of record NW_027362763.1, read on the forward strand.
CTAGGATATCTTAAATGGTCCTTTTTGGAAAGGGGTAAATTGTGATTTAAAACTAAAAAGTTAATTGCAGTGTAATAAAAATGTTTATGTAAGAAAAAAAAGAAACATACCATACGATATCAACATATCATAGAATTTGGCAATAAGAATGTGGGAGCCACAAGCAGCAGCACTACCACCACTGGTACCGGCTTTCCGGGTACTAGTACTAGCATATGCAGGTTACAATTATACAATTATAAAGTCCTGCACTTCCTTTCCACTTATACCGTTGCCCCTAGCAAGTGTATTAGCGGATAGGAAGTGGAGGACTTTATAGACTATATAACACATTACTCATCTCTTTCACAGCAGGATGATGTTACCACTGTCAGAGACACCATCAATTCGAGTCAGTTTTCAGTGTGTTTTGCACATTTCTTCTCTTCCTCTGCTGTAACAGCTCTTGGTTCATTATTGATTTTGCGCTTGTTTTTTGGTACAGTTTTTAGCGTTTTTTGCCGGTTTTTAATTTGCATCTTATTTTTTTAATTTGCTTTTTTTTAAAGTCAATTTTATGTGTTTGTCTGTTTTTTTATATGTTTGTCATTGTTGATGGAGTTTAAGATTTCCACATGTTTTTACTTGATTCATCAATTGCGACTCTTTAAAAAGTTCAACATTTTTCTCAAATATACTCCAGTCCCTCCAAAGTATGTATGTCAGGAAACTTTTCATAATTTCTCTTAACATTTTGCAAAATGAGTGATGTTTTGCATTTAAAAATCAGCCAAAAAGGTTAAAGACAAAAATACAAAAATAAAGATGATTTTTTACTTTCCACAAAATTCATGAACCATGCACACCATTTTGAAGAATTTGGAGCAAAATACAGCAATGAATACCTCAAGACGAAAAAGAAAAGTGACTTACAGAAAAACCCACTAATGATGAATCTAGCCCTAAATGTTTGATATTGCGGACTTTCAGTTACATCAATTATATCTGTCTTTCCTGACCCCTAGCACACTAACCCACAGCACTCCAGGTGCAAAGGAAGATATTTCACAACTTCTTCAAATTTATTTGTTGAATAAGAACAGCCAAGGTTTGAATCTGGCAAAGATGGGGGCGGCGTAGATAAAGCACATGACTCAAACGCCTAGCTGTACTGGTGGTATTAGTGGCAGTGGCAGCCAACGTGTTACTAGTACTTGGAGTCACGATAAAACTAGAGAATTGAAAATGCAAGAGGTGAAAAAAATGCGAGGGGTGGGGGGATGGGGAGGCAATGTGTTCAATACATTTCCCAAAAAATAAGAAATGTCAGCCGATTCAGGAATGATGATGATGATGATTGTGTGGTAGACATGATCTGGGAACCAGATCAGGGTGACGAAGAGGTGATGTCATCAGAGGTAGCATCAGCTATAAAGAGCTGAGCTAACCAAAAGATCTTTCAGGAGCAGATCTGCTTCTTCTGCGGTCAGTTTGGCAGCAGTTGTTGATGCCAATGCTGTTGGTGAAAGATGCTCAACAGTGCCTGAAGGCTCTGGTCAAGGTTGTATTAGTAGTGACTTCTATATGTGGTCATCTCGGGTGTGGACTTTCTTTTCAACACTGCTGGCCACCTGATCTTTTGTAGTATGCCACTTTGTAGGAGGAAAGTAACCTAGATGTCCTGGAACAAATCCACTTTGAATTACAGCTCTCCATCAGCACATGGAGCAGTTTATCCTGCTCACGTGGGAAATAGACACTGGCCACCAATATGAATAATGCTCAAGCTGTCCTCCTCCTCCTTCTCTTTTTGGTAGACATCTCAAACAGTACCTGATTTGTGTCATTATCATCCACTGCTTATCATACTCTGGCTACGCCACCTCTTCCTTCTACAATGTACTGTGGGATATCCATATGTATTTTTATGGCTAGGAAACAACAATGTACGCTCCATCATCTGCTTATGTGTTAACTCAATATTCACCTGATCAAGTTGCTGATGGTGCAATCACTGATATACCACTTAGTGGACTCCACGTGCTCTCAGCCTCTATGGGAGATACCTGGCTGCCAGTACTTCTCACAGAAAGGGGTGCCTTCTGTGCAGGAAAATGTGAGCCGTTCCCTGGATATGTCATTGATATTGAAAATGCTCTGCACCATCAACATGTGGCACAAGAGCTATGGACCAATTATGGACCAAGTTCACCACACACTGGGTTAATGGAAAGGTGATGAAACTTCCACCTTTTGGAACTGTCTCTGGTTTCAACACCAGGAGGCTCTTATCTTCCTCCTAAATCTCCTCCACATCCTCCATAAGGGACATCACTTCATCCCCGACATCAACAACCACTGTCTGCCCTCAGTTTTTTCATCCTTGTAAGCTTACGTGCTGCCAAGCTAATTCTGAGCATGCCCAACAAAAGACATACAGTGAATGCATGGCTTTTGCATCACGTGGCAAATATCATGCTGGATGGCTCACTGGCACTACATCTGGGCATTGTAGTAAGCGACAATGGCCAGTACATTGTAGCTGCACTATTTTTGGACCAAGTAACACATGCTCCCTGCATGGCGCATGTCCAAAATTTGATCATGCAAAATGCTTTGAAAATTATACCCCCTTGAAGAGGTTGGAGCCCATTGCCAGGAGAGTGTCTGGTGATTTCAGCCGTTTTTACATGAAAAAGCACTCCTTCAAGGTCTGCGTGTGCATTACCTGCTTTGCCACGTTGCATATGTTGGATTGCCATGGAATAAATGGCGCTATCGTAAGAAGGAAGACTTGCCTAGGGACAGGTGCGGAGCTCCGGTGCCGGGACTGCCAGGGTCCTGCCCAGTGTTGCCAGGGGATGGGATTAAGAGTGCACGGGGGACTTCCTGGACAGTGCTGGGGGACAGAGGAGAGGGACGGAAGAGAGGAAGTCAGGTGTCTGGGCTCGCGCGAAACAGACAGTTGGTTGTGGAGAGCAGACCGGCAGTTGGGGAGAAACAGTCTGACCTGCCGACAACGAGAGAGAGACGTGCTGCCCTGTCCTCAGTGAAATAGAGACGTGCTGACCTGTCTGCGGTGACGGACGAACGGGTGACACAGCTTGCCGCAAAACAAGGGGCATGCGGTCTGTACCGGGCCTACAAAAAGTGATCGTTCAGTTACCTGCATTACCACAGTTTTCCAGACATCTGACGGTGACCTACGGGTGAGGACGCACCCAGGATTAGTGATCCTAACGCAGATTGTTGTACGCCGGAGGAGCTTGCTACGGCTCTTAAAGGAGTCGTGACCGCTGTCGTGTGGTCAAAAGGACTGGAGGCCCAGTGGGTGAGACCCGAGACCGCCCACTGCCGCCAGAAAACGGACACCCTCCGGAGTGAGTGTCTGAAGACGGACGTAGTTATCGCTAAAGGACAGATAAGTGCAAGCCTCCAGTAATCTACCTTCTCTTATTCAGCCTGAACTTTTGGGACTGCACCGTATTGTTCATCCTTTCCGTTTTATAGTTAAACCACAATCGTTTATTGTCCGATTTTACTGTTTTATTGTTGTGTTACTTAAATTTACACTCCCTGCGTGGAGAAACCAAATCTTGAATTAAACCTCTGCCATACTCTCTGCGTGCTGTGTGCGGCATCCGAGTCTTTTAACACTATAATAATAATAAATAATAATAAATAATTGTCTGTATGAGCAGCGTAAGTGTTCACTGATTCTATCATGCAGCATGCAAACAGGAGAGTATTGCCTACTGAGGCCCTTTAACCCTATTCACCCCCAAGCCTGTTTTCACCTTCATGACCAGGCCAAATTTTACAAATCTGACCAGTGTCACTTTATGAGGTAATAACTCAGGAATGTTTCAACGGATTCCACTGATTCTGAGATAGTTTTTTCGTGACATATTGTACTTCACGATAGGGGTAAAATTTGTTCACTATAACTTGCGTTTATTTATGAAAAATTGGAAATTTGGTGAAAATTTTGAAAATTGTGCAAATTTTCAAACTTTTAATTTTTATGCCCTTAAACTAGAGAGTTTTGTCACACAAAATACAGTAGGTAATAAATAACATATCCCACATGTCTACTTTACATCAGAACAATTTTTAAAACATTTTTTTTTGTTAGGAAGTTAGAAGGGTTAAAAGTTGACCAGCAATTTCTCATTTTTCCAACACAATTTAGAAAATATTTTTTTTAAAGGCCACATCACATTTGAATGAACTTTGAGGGGCCTATATGACAGAAAATACTACAAAATTACCCCATTCTAAAAACTGTACCCCTCAAAGTACTCAAAACCACATGCCAGAAGTTTATTAACCCTTCAGGTGCTTCACAGGAATTAATGAAATCTAGAAGGAAAAAATGAACATTTAACTTTTTTCGCAAAAATTTAACTTTAGACCCCATTTTCTTTATTTTCACAAGGGTAAGAGGAGAAAATGGACCGGAAAGTTTGTTGTGCAATTTCTCCTGAGTACGCTTATACCCCATTTTTCCCACAAAAATGTTTATTTTTATTTTCACAAGGGTAACAGGAGAAAATGGAACCCACAATTTTATTGTGAAATCTCTCCTGAGTTCACAGATACCCCATATGTGGGGAAACTACTGTTTGAAAGCTTGACAGGGCTCAGAAAGAAAGGAGTGACATTTTGGAATGCAGACATTGATGGAATGGTCCATCAAGGAATTTAAGTAGCTGCGTGACGAGCACCTTGAACCCACAGGTGCTTCACAGAATTTTACAATGTTGATCTGTGAAAATGAAAAAAATGATCTTTCCCACAAAAATGTTGTTTTAGCCCCAATTTTTTTTTTCATTTTCACAAAGATAGCAGGAGAAAATGGACCCCAAAATTTGTTGTGCAATTTCTCCTGAGTACATTGATACCCCATATGTGGTTGAAAACTAATTTTGAGGCACAGTGCAAAGCTCAGAAGGAACTCCAAATTGGAGTTCAGATTTTGCTGGACTGGTTTGAGGGTGCCATGTCACATTGGCAGAGCCCCTGAGATGCCATGACAGCAGAAACCCCCCATAAGTGACCTCATTTTACAAACTACATCCCCCCAATGAATTCATCTAAGGGTGCAGTGATCATATTGACACCACATGTGCCTCACAGAATTTTATATCATTGGGCGGCGAAGAAAGAATAATTACATTTTTACCACTAAAATGTTGTTTTAGCACCAAGTTTTTAATTTTTCAAAGAGCTAATAGGAAAAAATGGACCTCAGTTTGTTGTAAAAAATTTTCCTGAGTGCACCAATATGCTAAATGTAATCGGGTAATACTTTTCAGGCACAGTGCAAAGCTCAGAAGGGATGGAGCGCCATATTATAGTGAAGATTTTACTGTTATGGTTTGCGTGAACCATAACCCACTGGAAGAGCCCCTGAGGTGCCAGAGCAGCAGAACCCCCCATAAGTGACCCCATTTTACAAACTACACCTCTCAATGATTTTATCTAGGGGTGCAGTGATCATATTGACACAACAGGTGGGTCACAGAATTTTACAACTTTGGGCAGTGAAGAAAAAATAATAGCACTTTTATCACCAAAATGTTGTTTTAGCCCCCGATTTTAAATTTTCACATGGGGAAGTGGGTAAAAATGTCACCAAAATTTGTCACACAATTTCTGCTGAATGTAGAAATACCCCATATGTGGCTGTACAGTACCGCTTAGCCACACGGCGAGACTCCTGGAGCGCAGATTTTTCTAGAATAGTTTGCGGACTCCATAAACAGAGCCCCTAAGGGCTTTAAGAGCAGAACCCCCCCTCAAGTGACCCCATTTTGGAAATTATACCCCTTTGGGAATTTATCTACAGGTGTAGTGACGATTTTGATTCCATCGGTGTTTTCCAGAAACAAGCAGCAGTGGATGTTGCTAAGTGATAATTGCAAACATTGTAGTGCCCAGTACGCTGTAGTACCCAGTACGTTGTAGTGACCAGTACGTTATGCTCAGCTTGTGTTTCTGGAGACAAACACCCGTAAATTAGGTGGGCTCTCATCGCAACACAAATGCCAAACATGTGGATGCTAAATGTGGTTTAGGTACAATGGGGCTCAGAAGGGAAGGGAGCAAGGAGCCATTTTGCTTTTGCAGAGCCTTTGTACTACCAGTAATGTGCAATCCCCCTATATTTCCATTAACAGATTATGGACCTGAGTGGGAACTTGTTTATTTTGTGGATTCAGTTGAAGTTTTTGTTGGGAACATTTTACATAACATTTTGGTCACATTTATCTTGCACTCTAAGCTGAGCACTTACTTTGGGGTTTTCATATAAATCTCAGAGTGATGTGATTCAGATGAAACCTCCAATGATCCATTCACTATAATGAGACAGCACAGTTACTATGTACTCCATCTGGCCTCTGTTCAGCGATGTCCTTCTTTTCAGAAGTGCACGAAACTGTGACGGTACGGGCTTTTATGCACACTTAAAAAGACGGACACAGCCGGATCACATGTCAGTGTCCACAGTGTCTCTGTTATGCATACACCCGGACTGACTGGCGTGTGCGTGTTTAGTGATCCCACTGGACCATGAACCGGAGAGTGCCTGGAGGGGCGTAACTAAGTATCTACCCGATCCGACCAAGGTCGCACGACGGCTAACGACGATAGTGCACCAGGGAAGAACCGAGCAGAGGGACCAGGTGCCACTCCAGGTCAGACCCCGGACACGGCTGTTGACCCACACCGGAGAATACAGGAACAGGCAGGTTAGGCTGGCACACTGACTGGTGGGTATAGACAGGCACAGCAGGTATGCAGACAGGCGGGCACTGGTAAGCACAACTGGTATGCAGGCAGGGAGTACTGGCAAACACGGCTGGAGTGCCGACAGGGAGGCACAAGCAGGTTGGAGCACAGACTGGATAAGGTCCAGTACAGACTGGGACTCAGGAACAGAACCGCAGATGCGGTAAACAAGCAGAGCAGAGCGAGACCTCCGGAGCGGTCAACAAGAACAGAGCAGGGCGAGGCCGCCGGAGCGGTGAGTAAGAGCAGAGCAGGACGAGACCGCCTGGAGCGGTGAGCAAAGGCAGGACAGAGCGAGACCACTTGGAGCGGTGAGCAAAGGCAGAGCAGAGCAAGGCTGCCTGGAGCGTTGAGCAAAGCAGAGCAGGCATGAATCGCCAGAGCGGTGAGCGAGGAAAAGCAGGCAGAAAGCGCCGGAGCGGTGAGCAAGGCAGAGCAGAGAGAAACCGCCGGAGCGGTGAGCAAGGTAGAGCGGGCAGAAACCGCCGGAGTAGTGAACAAGGCTGAGCAGAGCGAAACCGCAGGTGCGGTGGACAAGGCTGAGCAGAGCAAAACCGCAAGTGTGGTGGACAGGGCCGAGCAGAGCGAAACCGCAAGTGTGGTGGACAGGGCCGAGCAGAGCGAAACCACAAGTGTGGTGGACAAGGCTGAGCAGAGCAAAACCGCAGATGCGGTGGACAAGGCTGAGCAGAGCGAAACCGCAGATGCGGTGGACAAGGCAGAGCAGAGCAAAACCGCAAGTGCGGTGGACAAAGCAGGGCAGAGCGGGCAGAAACCGCCAGAGCTGTAAGTAAGGCAGAAATAGACCGCCAAAGCGGTGAGCAAAGACAGAGCAGAGGGGACAGGGCTCTGTTCACACGGAACACACTGGAAGGAAAAGGCAGAACCAGATACACACAAGGTACTTGCAAAGAAGTAGCGAGTGGACTCCAAACTCACAAACAGAAGTACAGCGACAACGAGTAGGAGTTAGGTGCAGGTTCAGACTCTGCAGAAAAAGAGAGGAAACGGACAAAGAGACAAAACAGGTAACAGGTTAGGAGACAGTTCAGACAGGAACTGTACTGCAACGAAATACAGGAACGAGTCTGGGTATAGCCAAGTGCTGGTTCAGACACTACAGCAAAAGGGAGGAAATGGACATAGGGACAAAACAGGTAACAGGTTAGGAGACAGTTCAGACAGGAACTGTACTGCAACAAAATACAGGAACGAGCCTAGGTATAGCCAAGAGCTGGTTCAGACACTGCAGCAAAAAGGAGGAGACGGACATAGAGACAAAACAAGTAACAGGTTAGGAGACAGTTCAGTCAGGAACTGTTACTGCAGCGAAATACAGGAACGAGCCTGGGTATACGGCCCCCAGAGGCACAAACGAACAGGCTAGGAGCGTGTTCAGACAGGCCTGGGAATACAGCCTCCAGGAAGGCGGACAGGCAGGGAAAAACAGAACAGGACCTGGCACATTCAGAGTCAAGGAGCACACTGAATGTTAAAGTTGCTCAGGCCTCAGCTTCCAGGTGAAGCTGGTTTAAATATCCAGTGACTGACAGCAATAGGCTGAGGACGCATTAGGGGTGTGCCCACAGCAGCTACAAGAAACAGGAAGTGACCGGGCCGCCGCCCTAAGCAGCCAGAACAGAGGCAAGCAAACAGCATGGGAAAAAGCCAGGCTAGCAGACTGGACTGATGATCAAGTTTGCAATCTTGCATAGTGGGAGATGGTGCCCTATGCAAGAACGCCGCCAGGTATGTTACAGTACCCCCCACCTTACGCCCCCTCTTCTTCAAGCCTGCAAGATTGTTCCGCAGAGAATTGAGAGGCCAATCCCTCTCTTCAAGAGGACCACCTCTTCTGTCCACTAGAGGAAACAAAACTGGTCTCATCATCTTGGTAACCAGGATGCTTCCTCCCATCAAGCCATCCCCAGCAACGGACGAAGTGGGTGAAGTACCAGGTACAGGGTGTTGGAAAGTCTCACAGCAATTGTTACCAGGTAGCACCCCGGGGGAATATAGGAGATGACTGGAGGTCCTCCGCCTGGCCGGAGGGGTGCAGGGACTCGGGGCTAACCACTGCTTCGGAGTACACTTGGTCCATCTCACTGGAAGAAGTGGGCGAGGTATCCGATACAGGGTGCAGAAAAGTTTCTCTCCATTCGTTAACAGGCAGAACCCCGGAGGATTCAGGAGGCAACTGGAGGTCCTCCGCCTAGTTGGAGGGGTGCAGAGACTCGGGGGTAACCACTGTTTCGGAGTACACTTGGTCAAGCTCACTGGATGAAGTGGGCGAGGTATCCGGTACAGGGTGTAGGAAAGTCTCTCTCCATTCGTTAACAGGCAGCACCCCGGAGGATTCAGGAGGCAACTGGAGGTCCTCCTATCTGGTTTGAGGGGTGCAGAGACTCGGGGGTAACCACTGCCTCAGAGTACACCTGGTCAAGCTCACTGGATGAAGTGGGCGAGGTATCCGGTACAGGGTGTAGGAAAGTCTCTCTCCATTCGTTAACAGGTAGCACCCCGGAGGATTCAGAAGGCAACTGGAGGTCCTCCGCCAGGTTAGAGGGGTGCAGAGACTTGGGAGTATCCTCCGCCTCGATGGACGTATCGCCAGATTCATTAAAGATGGAGAGTTCCTGCTTAGGGACCATCTTCAGTCTGGTTTCTGGGAGGGCAGCAGTCTCTTCGGGCAGGAGAACTGGTGCGCTACCCACACACATCACCCATCGGGGCTGCTCCGGGACACTGGGAAGGGCAGCTTCAGCAGAGTCCCCAGGATTAGGGTGGTCGAAGACCATTAGAAAGGCCACCAGGAAGGCCTGCAGGTCAAGGACGATAGGATCCCATGCTTCTCATAGGGGGGGTGATCCATTTCAAGGCATCACCCGCTAGGTAGGATAACATAAATGCCACTTTAGACCAATCGGTAGGAAAATAGAGAGGGTAGAACTTGAAATGCAGCATGCATTGCTCCACAAACGCACGGCTTTGTTTAGGATCCCCATAGTACCGTGGCGGATCCGCAGGAACGAGTGCAGAAAGCTCCATTTGAACTGGTGCGTACATCGCCTGGGCCATAGGTAAAGAAACATTTTTTTTATTTATTTATTTATTTTTAATGCACGTATTCGCTGGAAACAGATTCGAAATGTCTCAGAGAGCGAAGGGCCGTGGGGCTCAATGGGAACCATGGCCTGAGCAAACTGTTATGCACACGCCCGGACTGACTGGCGTGTGCGTGTTTAGTGATCCCACTGGACCATGAACCGGAGAGTGCCTGGAGGGGCGTAACTAAGTATCTACCCGATCCGACCAAGGTCGCACGACGGCTAATGATGCCAGTGCACCAGGGAGGAACTGAGCAGAGGGACCAGGTGCCACTCCAGGTCAGACCCCGGACACGGCTGTTGACCCACACCGGAGAATACAGGAACAGGCAGGTTAGGCTGGCACACTGACTGGTGGGTATAGGCAGGCACGGCAGGTATGCAGACAGGCGGGCACTGGTAAGCACGACTGGTATGCAGGCAGGGAGTACTGGCAAACACGGCTGGAGTGCCGACAGGGAGGCACTAGCAGGTTGGAGCACAGACTGGATAAGGTCCAGTACAGACTGGGACTCAGGAACAGAACCACAGATGCGGTAAACAAGCAGAGCAGAGCGAGACCGCCGGAGCAGTGAGCAAGAGCAGAGCAGGACGAGACCGCCTGGAGCTGTGAGCAAAGGCAGGACAGAGCGAGACCGTTTGGAGCGGTGAGCAAAGGCAGAGCAGAGCAAGGCGGCCTGGAGCGGTGAGCAAAGCAGAGCAGGCAAGAACCGCCGGAGCGGTGAGCAAGGCAAAACAGGCAGAAAGCGCCGGAGCGGTGAGCAAGGCAGAGCAGAGAGAAACCGCCGGAGCGGTGAGCAAGGTAGAGCGGGCAGAAACCGCCGGAGCGGTGAACAAGGCTGAGCAGAGCGAAACCGCTGGAGCGGTGAACAAGGCTGAGCAGAGCGAAACCGCAAGTGCGGTGGACAGGGCCGAGCAGAGCGAAACCGCAAGTGCGGTGGACAGGGCCGAGCAGAGCGAAACCGCAAGTGCGGTGGACAAGGCTGAGCAGAGCGAAACCGCAGGTGCGGTGGACAAGGCTGAGCAGAGCGAAACCGCAAGTGCGGTGGACAAAGCAGAGCAGAGCAGGCAGAAACCGCCAGAGCGGTAAGTAAGGCAGAGCAGAAATAGACCGCCAAAGCAGTGAGCAAAGATAGAGCAGAGGGGACAGGGCTCTGTTCACACGGAACAGACTGGAAGGAAAAGGCAGAACCAGATACATACAAGGTACTTGCAAAGAAGTAGCGAGTGGACTCCAAATTCACAAACAGAAGTACAGCGACAACGAGTAGGAGTTAGGTGCAGGTTCAGACTCTGCAGAAACAGAGAGGAAACGGACAAAGAGACAAAACAGGTGACAGGTTAGGAGACAGTTCAGACAGGAACTGTACTGCAATGAAATACAGGAACGAGCCTAGGTATAGCCAAGTGCTGGTTCAGACACTGCAGCAAAAGGGAGGAAACGGACATAGGGACAAAACAGGTAACAGGTTAGGAGACAGTTCACACAGGAACTGTACTGCAACAAAATACAGGAACGAGCCTAGGTATAGCCAAGAGCTGGTTCAGACACTGCAGCAAAAAGGAGGAAACGGACATAGAGACAAAACAGGTAACAGGTTAGGAGACAGTTCAGACAGGAACTGCTACTGCAGCGAAATAAAGGAACGAGCCTGGGTATACGGCCCCCAGAGGCAGAAACGAACAGGCTAGGAGCGTGTTCAGACAGGCTTGGGAATACAGCCTCCAGGAAGGCGGACAGGCAGGGAAAAACAGAACAGGACCTGGCACATTCAGAGTCAAGGAGCACACTGAATGTTAAAGTTGCTCAGGCCTCAGCTTCCAGGTGAAGCTGGTTTAAATATCCAGTGACTGACAGCAATAGGCTGAGGACGCATTAGGGGTGTGCCCACAGCAGCTACAAGAAACAGGAAGTGACCGGGCCGCCGCCCTAAGCAGCCAGAACAGAGGCCAGCAGACAGCATGGAAAGAAGCCAGGCTAGCAGGCTGGACTGATGATCAAGTTTGCGATCTTGCATAGTGGGAGATGGTGCCCTATGCAAGAACGCCGCCAGGTATGTTACAGTCTCCATCTGCCTCATTATAGGGAATCTTCCACCAGTGGTTCCATCTGAATCACGTATTTCAGAGATTTACACGGAAACCCCGTTGTAAGCACTCAGCGCAGAGCGCAGGATAAATGTGAGTCGAGCCTTATTGCAATCTTTGTGAGGCAGAATGAACAAATCTACAGCAGTTCAAAAATTGGTTTTATTTATTTTTTAACGCCATTCCTCATGCAGTGTAAGTGGTTAGACGACTTTATTCTTTGGGTATGTGAGATTACAGCGATAGCAGATTTATATAGTTTTTTTATGTTTGTGTGTTAGCCTATCACACACTAAAAAACACTTTTTATTGCATAAAAAAGAGCTATAATTTTTCCATATTTCTGCTGACAGAGTCATTTGACGGCTTGTTTTCTGCAGGATGAGTTGACGTTTTTATTGGTACCATTTTCAGGCAAATGACAATTTTGATCACTTTCTGTTCCAATTTTTTTCTGTTCCGCATCTGGTAAAATTGATAAGGCAGCTTTAAAGGGGTTTACAAAATAAAACAACAACAAAAGTTGATTTTAATCAATAGATCTTGGAGTAATAATAACTTCCACAATTGTGCTCAGATAATCCTATAAATGTGCCCCTGCTGTGTCCTGTGTAATGGCCGTGTCTGACTGTACAGGGACATGGTCTGATCATACCACATCTCCTGGGCAGGGGGGGAGGGGGGAAAGCGAAAGAGAGTATACAGACAGGACAGCAAGGGATCACAATTACAGCGATATCATGTTTATATCTTTTTTTATGTTTTAGCGCTTTTACACAATAAAAACTATTTTATAGAAGAAATAATTATTTTTGCATCGCTGTATTCTCAGAGCTATAACTTTTTTATTTTTACGCTGATAGAGCTGTATGGCGGCTTTCTTTTTTTGCGGGACAACAAGATGTTTTTAGCGATACCATTTTTATTTACATTCATCTTTTTGATCACATTTTTATTCCACTTTTTGCTCAACGGTATGATGTTTTTAGTTTTTTCCCTATTTTTTTATTTTTTTTTACGGTGTTTACTAAAGGGGTTACTGTAACTAGCATGAAAGTTTTATGTGGCAGGTTGTTCCATACCAAATGTGTACTTTTTTAGTTTGCTTTATTTTATTTTTTTATATAAAAATACAAATTTTTGGGTACAATATATTTTTATCTTTTTCTTATTATTTTGTAATTTCTAAAAAAATATTTTTACAATTTTTTTTTCTTTTTTACTTTGTCCCTTTATGGGTCTTTCACTTTCATCTGCCTGATCGCTGTTATAAATCATTGCAACGCACCAGAATTACAATGGTTTATAACTGTCAGTTTTGCACTGACACAAGCCCCTTAGATCATGGCCTAAGGGGCTTGCCATAGCTTGGTGACGCGGATGTCATCATGACGACATTGGGTCACCATGGCAATGATCGGATTGGAGGGCAGAGGGAGCCCCCTCTTGAACACCTTTGGGAAATTCTGAAGAAACAAGTTGTCATCACTCTCAATACAGCATCAAGGCTCTAAAAGACATCACTCTTGAAGAATGGAAAAAGATAGATGTTACAATATGTCGCCAACTTGGAGAACAAGGAGATCCTTGTTCCATGGCCATCCACTGGGAGGATGGATGAGAAGACCACTTGCGCTCACAGTTCTTTCACTTTTTTGCCTAAGTCTTCAAAGTCACTGCAAATGGTCTCTAGGTCGTTTCTTCACATCTATTAGCAGGAATGGGTAGTCATCTGTAGGTCTGAAGAGTCCTGATATCCTGTCAGACACATCTTTGATTTTTGCACCTGGAAGACAGCACATTTCTCTTGAGGTTATATTCGGTCTGCAGATAGTGGCCTCTGTTCCCCCATGACCACCACTCTTCTTTCTTCTTCACAACATTTTTCTTTCTCCATCCAAGAGGACTCTGAGTGCTTACAAGATTGTTCTTTGTGAGCAAACTCTTATCTTGATGTACTTGATCATCGTTCTCCAGCGTGACAGCCTGGTACTGGATCCTGAGCAGTATGGGTGCTGACTGCCTCTTGATCCTCCTGCTTCTCTGGGTCACATGCTTCCATTCCTCTGTTTCATCAGGTGCACTACAAATTTCTTCTCTTTCTGTATTCTGCAAAGATACTTCTCTGTCTAAGAATTCCTCACCTTCCTTAATAATTTTCAATGTAGCTATTCTCTCTTCTAGACTTTGCAACTTTTCCTCCAATAGGAACACAAGCTTGCATTTCTGGCAAGTGAAGTTTTGCTTTTCCACTGGTAAGTCTGTGAACATGTAGCATGCAATTCAGCTCACCAAATGGCTACTGGCCTCTTCTATGTCCTCAATGTTTATATGATGCTAAAAAGGTGAAGATCGTGCCAAAATTCACGTGGTTTTCAGATGTCCTCCTTTCCACTGCAACGGCAAAAATCAGGTGTTCCTTGAGTTTTTGGGGATTCCTCCCCTGTTGAACAAAACACGCTTTTGTGGAATAACCGTAAAGACGATTTGATGATTCCCTTCTAGCTACTCGATCCAGCTACAGCCAAATATCTTCAGACTCGCGGAGACTCTTCACTCTTCCCAGAATGACCCAGGAATATGCAAATTAACTCTCTTGAGCTTCAATTACTGGCTTGATGATTCCCTTCAAGCAGCTCTATCCAGCTACATCCAAAGATCTTCAAACTCACGGAGATGCTTCACTCTTCCCAGAATGCAACAGGAATATGCAAATTATCTCCCTCAAGCTTCAATTTCTGGTTTGACGATCACCTTCAGCTCGATCCAGCAACACCCAAAGATCTTCAGACTTTCAGACATTCTTCACTCTTCCCAGAATGCACCAGGAATGCAGGTGTCTCTGAACAGTAGAAAAATGTACCACAACTCCAGAGTCTGCTAAATCTTTCTGAAGGTCTTTTGCAGTCAAGTGTGGGTTCTGATTTGCCTCTCTGGCAATCCTATGGGTAGCTCTCACTGAAATTTTGCTTGGTCTTCTAGACATTATTTTGGCGTCCTGTTCCTGTTAACTGCCATTTCTTAATTTCATTTCTAACTGAGGAAAGGGCAACTAGAAAACACTTTGCTATCCTTTTATAGTCTACTCCTGCTTTGTGGGCATCCACCATTTTCATTTTCAGAGTGCTAGGCAGCTGCTTAGAAGAATCCATGGCTGCTGTTTTTTGGCACAAAGTTAGAGGAGGCTGAGTTTTTATAAAGCTGGGAAATTGGCAACACCTGGCCTTTCCTAACAATGATTGTGAACAAGCTAATTAAGGTCTGAAACCTTGATCAAAGCTATCTAAGCACACAAATCTCAAAGGGTGACCAAACTTTTGCATCAGCCCATTTTCCTTTTTGTAATTTTTAAAATGTGAAAAATGACAATACATATATATATTTTTTGCCTAAAATAACAAAGGAAATGTGTCATCTTTAACTTTAGGCCTTTTAGAGATAATTTAATCCTCAGCTTGCTTAACTGTTCACAATAACAGTAATTTTGACCAGGAGTGCCCAAACTTTTACATGCCACTATATATATACAGTATGTATATGTGTATATATATATATATATATATATATATATATATATATATATATATATATACATGTATATATACACTGCTCAAAAAAATAAAGGGAACACTTAAACAACAGAATATAACTCCAAGTAAATCAAACTTCTGTGAAATCAAACTGTCCACTTAGGAAGCAACACTGATTGACAATCAATTTCACATGCTGTTGTGCAAATTGAATAGACAATAGATAGAAATTATTGGCAATTATCAAGACACCCTCAATAAAGGAGTGGTTCTGCAGGTGGGGACCACAGACCACATCTCAGTACCAATGCTTTCTGGCTGATGTTTTGGTCACTTTTGAATGTTGGTTGTGCTTTCACACTCGCGGTAGCATGAGATGGACTCTACAACCCACAGAAGTTGTTCAGGTAGTGCAGCTCATCCAGGATGGCACATCATTGCGAGCTGTGGCAAGAAGGTTTGCAGTGTCTGTCAGCGTAGTGTCCAGAGGCTGGAGGCGCTACCAAGAGACAGGCCAGTACACCAGGCGATGTGGAGGGGGCCGTAGGAGGGCAACAACCCAGCAGCAGGACCGCTGCCTCCGCCTTTGTGCAAGGAGGAACAGGAGAAGCACAGCCAGAGCCCTGCAAAATGACCTCCAGCAGGCCACAAATGTGCATGTGTCTACACAAACGGTTAGAAACCAAATCCATGAGGGTGCTATGAGGGCCCGACTTCCACAGATGGGGGTTGTGCTCACAGCCCAACACCGTGCAGAACGCTTGGCATTTGCCACAGAACACCAGGATTGGCAAAGTCGCCACTGGCGCCCTGTGCTCTTCACAGATGAAAGCAGGTTCACACTGAGTACATGTGACAGAAGTGACAGAGTCTGGAGATGCCGTGGAGAGCAATCTGCACCCTGCAACATCCTTCAGCATGACCGGTTTGGCAGTGAGTCAGTAATGGTGTGGGGAGGCCCTCCATGTGCTTGCCAGAGGTAGCCTGATTGCCATTAGGTACCGAGATGAGATCCTCAGACCCCTTGTGAGACCATATGCTGGTGCGGTTAGCCCTGGGTTCCTCCTAATGCAGGACAATGCCAGACCTCATGTGGCTGGAGTGTGTCAGCAGTTCCTGCAAGATGAAGGCATTGAAGCTATGGACTGGCCCGCCTGTTCCTCAGATCTGAATCCGATTGAGCACATCTGGGACATCATGTCTCGCTCCATCCACCAACGTCACATTGCACCACAGACTGTCCAGGAGTTGGCAGATGCTTTAGTTCAGGTCTGGGAGGAGATCCCACAGGAGACCATCCGCAACCTCATCAGGAGCATGCCCAGGCATTGTAGGGAGGTCATACAGGCACGTGGAGGCCACACACAATACTGAGCCTCATTATGACTTGTTTTAAGGACATTACATCAAAGTTGGATCAGCCTGTAGTGTGTTTTTCCACTTTAATTTTGGGGATGACTCCAAATCCAGGCCTCCATAGGTTAACAAATTTGATTTCCATTGATGATTTTTGTGTGATTTTGTTGTCAGCACATTCAACTTTGTACAGAACAAAGTATTCAATGAGAATATTTCATTCATTCAGATCTAGGATGTGTTATTTGAGTGTTCCCTTTATTTTTTTCAGCAGTGTATATATGTATATATATATATATATATATATACACATATATATATATGTATATATATATATATATATATATATATACAGTACAGACCAAAAGTTTGGACACACCTTCTCATTTAAAGATTTTTCTGTATTTTCATGACTATGAAAATTGTACATTCACACTGAAGGCATCAAAACTATGAATTAACACATGTGGAATTATATAATTAACAAAAAAGTGTGAAACAACTGAAAATATGTCTTATATTCTAGGTTCTTCAAAGTAGCCACCTTTTGCTTTGATGACTGCTTTGCACACTCTTGGCATTCTCTTGATGAGCTTCAAGAGGTAGTCACCGGAAATGGTCTTCCAACAATCTTGAAGGAGTTCCCAGAGATGCTTAGCACTTGTTGGCCCTTTTGCCTTCACTCTGTGGTCCAGCTCACCCCAAACCATCTCGATTGGGTTCAGGTCTGGTGACTGTGGAGGCCAGGTCATCTGGCGTAGCCCCCCATCACTCTCCTCCTTGGTCAAATAGCCCTTACACAGCCTGGAGGTGTGTTTGGGGTCAATGTCCTGTTGAAAAATAAATGATGGTCCAACTAAACGCAAACCGGATGGAATAGCATGCCGCTGCAAGATGCTGTGGTAGCCATGCTGGTTCAGTATGCCTTCAATTTTGAATAAATCCCCAACAGTGTCACCAGCAAAGCACCCCCACACCATCACACCTCCTCCTTCATGCTTCACGGTGGGAACCAGGCATGTAGAGTCCATCCGTTCACCTTTTCTGCGTCGCACAAAGACACGGTGGTTGCAACCAAAGATCTCAAATTTGGACTTATCAGACCAAAGCACAGATTTCCATTGGTCTAAGGTCCATTCCTTGTGTTCTTTAGCCCAAACAAGTCTCTTCTGCTTGTTTCCTGTCCTTAGCAGTGGTTTCTTAGCAGCTATTTTACCATGAAGGCCTGCTTCACAAAGTCTCCTCTTAACAGTTGTTGAAGAGATGTGTCTGCTGCTAGAACTCTGTGTGGCATTGACCTGGTCTCTAATCTGAGCTGCTGTTAACCTGCGATTTCTGAGGCTGGTGACTCGGATAAACTTATCCTCAGAAGCAGAGGTGACTCCTGGTCTTCCTTTCCTTGGGTGGTCCTCATGTGAGCCAGTTTCTTTGTAGCGCTTGATGGTTTTTGCAACTGCACTTGGGGACACTTTCAAAGTTTTCGCAATTTTTCGCACTGGCTGACCTTCATTTCTTAAAGTAATGATGGCCACTCGTTTTTCTTTACTTAGCTGCTTTTTTCTTGCCATAATACAAATTCTAACAGTCTATTCAGTAGGACTATCAGCTGTGTATCCACCAGACTTCTGCACAACACAACTGATGGTCCCAACCCCATTTATAAGGCAAAAAATCCCACTTATTAAACCTGACAGGGCACACCTGTGAAGTGAAAACCATTTCCGGTGACTACCTCTTGAAGCTCATCAAGAGAATGCCAAGAGTGTGCAAAGCAGTCATCAAAGCAAAAGGTGACTACTTTGAAGAACCTAGAATATAAGACATATTTTCAGTTGTTTCACACTTTTTGGTTAAGTATATAATTCCACATGTGTTAATTCATAGTTTTGATGCCTTCAGTGTGAATGTACAATTTTCATAGTCATGAAAATACAGAAAAATCTTTAAATGAGAAGGTGTGTCCAAACTTTTGGTCTGTACTGTATATATATATATATATATATATATATATATATATATATATACACAGATACTGTATATATATTTTTATGTGATCTGTCGCTATAAACCCATTTAGCGAAAATATTAAAAAGCAGATATACTGTATATCTGTATATCCTCAGAAGGAATAACAAAAAAACAAAAAAGAAGAAACCTGTCATATAGATCAAATATATCAATCAGTTTTCTCAGTGACATAGTTCATTTACACAGAGCAAATGTGAGGACCATGCAGCTGTCAGGGAAAGACATAAACTGTCAGTGGGTAAAATGTTGAGACAGAAAAGCCCATTGTAGAAGAGCGGTGACATAATTTCTATATCTTCTGGAGGCTGTCAGTATTACAACACTAAAGCAGACGATCATTTGTGCTTCATACTATGCAGTTTTACAATTTTGCTTTGCATCATAGAATATTACAATTTTATATTATAAAAGTTCATATGATTTATAATTAATGTAAATAAATATAAAAATTTATATAATTTGACTGGGTTCTTTAACATCATATGTCACCGGTGCAGTGTTCATGGAAGTCTGGCAGGTGTTAAAAGAGCTTCCAGATACAGGCGTAGCGAAAGCCACTTTGTTTACCAGATCCCAGAGGTTGCCATGGCCTTCAATCTTTAACCCCTGTACAGGAATATGGACTTACACAGGTGCCCCTAGGCTGGGGTCACTGAGTAGTTGCTGCCCGGTGGAGCAAGCTGAAGGCAAGAAGTATCGCCATGGGTCAATGACAAGTGGTCACATCAGGAACAAAATCAGAATCCAAGTGGATGGTCAAAATACAAGCCAAGGTCAGAAAATGTGAGAAATCCGTAAGACAAAACAAGAGCAAAGACTAGAGCTACAGGCCAGGTAAGCAGAACTTATTGACTGGCAGTGGAAGTCAGAGACCCATGGGTTTAAATAGCAGACAGCCCCACCTATGGCTCTAGGAAAGGAGTAATCAAAACTAAACAATTAACCCCATAGCTCTGTGATCCAGCGACACCAAAAGTCCCAGGAATAAAACAGGACTGTAGCCACAGTCACGTGTCACCCACAACAAAGACGTGGCACCGCCTAGCAGCTGAAGCAAAAACAGAGGGGACATGAACAGGCACAGATATTACAATAGATAGGAGAAAACACTAAAACACATATTTTAAAAATTTTAGATGGAGTTTTATGAAATTACAAAAAAGAATGAAAAAAAAGAGCCCTCACATATATGCCTGTGAAGACCAGGGGTCTAAACATCTAGCTGTCTTTTAATACAATTAGTCATTAACATAGTAAACATGATTGTTTCCAAAGGAATATAATTCAACATTCAGGGTTATACAAATACTGGTCTGTTATTATTGACCAGACACAAATACACAAAGATAATAGGGTATTTCTCTTGGATTAACAAATCTAAACGTCTGGCGTATTTAGATTTTAGGCTGTATCGTTACAATACCTTTTACTCAATTTGCACCCTTCAGTTAGCATTACAGCAGGTCATACTGATCCACACAATATTGCACTATAGGCTATGTTCTCACTGCTGTTAAATGATTCATTTGGATTCCCTGTCAGTATGATGTAAGTCAAAATGGACCCATAACAGAACTATATAATAATTCAAAAGAGTCCATCAGGCATCAGGGCATCTGTCATGAGATGGATCTGGCACGGGTTTGTAGCTCCCATTATAAGAAGAAGCCATAACACCAGTATGAACATATCTGACATATTAGATATCATTAACTGTGTACATCAAGATGCTCACCTGACGGGGATGTGTTTTAGGCACTACAACCATAAAAGCCTAAGGTGTCTAAGAAGCCTCCTTGACCATAGAGATTGGTTTAAAAGCTCACAAATGCATTTATAAAGAGAGACACTCAAGATCTGAGCAATCTTAGTATGGGAAGAATTAGAAGATGATGTCTTCCAACTCTTTTCTTCATTTTGATGTTTCTTGTACAACGTTTTGTGAAGAACAGTCCCCTTCATCAGATAAACTACAGTTCTGCCCCAAAATGCTTAGCACAAAGAGCTGACCCACTTACAGGCATACAAATGACGTAAAACACTATGGATATTGCACTAATAAATCATTTTCCCCCATGTATTTATATATACGTCCATTCATAAATGTCCATTCAAATCAATGTCGACATACGTGTAAAAAACACCTTAAAATGCTGCATTCAGGATGTGAACCTGAAAGTGGACGCTATTCAAACAATATCCTTATGACATGGCCGGGAGAAAGCACTGATCTGCTGCCGCCGAATATGGAGCTTCAGTGATTGACAACGTATTCATTTATGCTAAATTATATTTCAATCTGAGACTTCTCTTTAGCAAAAGAGCAATCAGTCTGCTAGAAGTTTGGAATCAGTGACTGACATATGATCATGGTTCATAATTCACTATTACAGAATAAAAACTAGAAGCAACTTATAGATCAATACTGATTGCAACTATGGAAGGAAATTTAAACCAAAAAGCCAAAAACAATATTGAGTCTATTAAAAAAAGACATTTTTATCATATACAGTACAGACCAAAAGTTTGGACACACCTTCTCATTTAAAGATTTTTCTGTATTTTTAAGACTTTGAAAATTGTACATTCACACTGAAGGCATCAAAACTATGAATTAACACATGTGGAATTATATACTTAACAAACAAGTGTGAAACAACTGAAAATATGTCTTATATTCTAGGTTCTTCAAAGTAGCCACCTTTTGCTTTGATGACTGCTTTGCACACTCTTGGCATTCTCTTGATGAGCTTCAAGAAGTAGTCACCGGAAATGGTCTTCCAACAATCTTGAAGGAGTTCCCAGAGATGCTTAGCACTTGTTGGCCCTTTTGCCTTCACTCTGCGGTCCAGCTCACCCCAAACCATCTCGATTGGGTTCAGGTCTGGTGACTGTGGAGGCCAGGTCATCAGGCGTAGCACCGCACCACTCTCCTTCTTGGTCAAATAGCCCTTACACAGCCTGGAGGTGTGTTTGGGGTCATTGTCCTGTTGAAAAATAAATGATGGTCCAACTAAACGCAAACCGGATGGAATAGCATGCCGCTGCAAGATGCTGTGGTAGCCATGCTGGTTTAGTATGCCTTCAATTTTGAATAAATCCCCAACAGTGTCACCAGCAAAGCACCCCCACACCATCACACCTCCTCCTCCATGCTTCACGGTGGGAACCAGGCATGTAGAGTTCATCTGTTCACCTTTTCTGCGTCGCACAAAGACACGGTGGTTGGAACCAAAGATCTCAAATTTGGACTCATCAGACCAAAGCACAGATTTGCACTGGTCTAATGTCCATTCCTTGTGTTCTTTAACCCAAACAAGTCTCTTCTGCTTGTTGCCTGTCCTTAGCAGTGGTTTCCTAGCAGCTCTTTTACCATGAAGGCCTGCTGCACAAAGTCTCCTCTTAACAGTTGTTGTAGAGATGTGTCTGCTGCTAGAACTCTGTGTGGCATTGACCTAGTCTCTAATCTGAGCTGCTGTTAACCTGAGATTTCTGAGGCTGGTGACTCAGATAAACTTATCCTCAGAAGCAGAGGTGACTCTTGGTCTTCCTTTCCTGGGGCGGTCCTCATGTGAGCCAGTTTCTTTGTAGCGCTTGATGGTTTTTGCAACTGCACTTGGGGACACATTCAAAGTTTTCCCAATTTTTCACACTGACTGCCCTTCATTTCTTAAAGTAATGATGGCCACTCGTTTTTCTTTACTTAGCTGTTTTTTTCTTGCCCTAATACAAATTCTAACAGTCTATTCAGTAGGACTATCAGCTGTGTATCCACCTGACTTTTGCACAACACAACTGATGGTCCCAACCCCATTTATAAGGCAAGAAATCCCACTTATTAAACCTGACAGGGCACACCTGTGAAGTGAAAACCATTTCCAGTGACTACCTCTTGAAGCTCATCAAGAGAATGCCAAGATTGTGCAAAACAGTCATCAAAGCAAAAGGTGGCTACTTTGAAGAACCTAGAATATAAGACATATTTTCAGCTGTTTCACACTTTTTTGTTAAGTATATAATTCCACATGTGTTAATTCATAGTTTTGATGCCTTCAGTGTGAATGTACAATTTTCAAAGTCATGAAAATACAGAAAAATCTTTAAATGAGAAGGTGTGTCCAAACTTTTGGTCTGTACTGTACAATTAAGAGGCTCTACAGTTATGTATAAGCAATACAGAAAAATCTTACATTACATTAAAAAAACACCAATAACAGCATAAGATACAGGAGAAAACGACATGATGCAGGATAACATATGGTGGCTCGTTGCGATGATTTTAAAATTTCATTGCTGTGAAAGTGCAAATGAATATCAGAGAATCATTTGGGCATCAAACGGAAAGTATGATAGCTGAGGATAATATTGTCTATTCCGGTCCGCACAGAGGCTGAAAGAGAAAAAAGTAGAATTGGAAAAAAAAACTTCTAAGAAAATATAAAGAAATCCATAATACTAGAAATGGCAGCCTTTCCACCAAGAATCACCCTGATGCATGTTTCGCCTTAGCTTCTTCTTAATCAGATGTTCACAGGTTTGTGGTTAAATACAAATAGGTATGGGAGAGTTGGAATGACTACATACATTACCTGAAGCATTAACCACCTCCAGACCGCCCATAGACCATAAATGTCTGCACAGTCCGCGTTCTACTCTGCAGTGGTGTTCTAGAACATCACTGCCTAGTAGAGCAACTGCACAAGATCAGACATAGCCAGACTTCCCATAGAGAAAGCAGATATGGTTTATAACTGTCTCTGCCTTCTTTATCGCTGTATGCACACCACTGAACAAGTGCTATGTATTCATTATATAGGAAGCAGTAGTGCACCTTCCTCCTTCGGACCCTATGGTCATGTTATCACTTGTAGGTAAAGAGCAGGAGCTGCAGGGTCTTAGGAGACCCTGATTAGCTCCATTATGCAGACAGGAGACTGTATTTCCACTATAACTGGGGCTAATATACCAACCCCAGTTACATGGGAAATCAGATTAAAAAAAATGTTTTGATGTTGAAATGAACCCCAAATATCTTTTTATTACCTTATGTGGGGCATAGTATGTAAAATAAAAGAAAAGAAGTAATTAAAAATAAAGGAAAAAACCCCCACTTCCAATCCAAATTGCTTTTATTTATCCCGCACAGTCAAAAAAAGCCCACATCAGATGTATAAAAATAATTGATTTGGAAAGGGAAGACAATTTTTAAATGAATGTTTTCAATAATCTTTGACCATAATAAAAAAAATAAAAAATGTGAAAGCAGATACATATTTCCTTTATTTTCCCATGGATGTCGCCTTATATCGGTAGAGAAATAAGAAGAGAAAATATGACAACAAATAAAATTATGCTGTACATATCATGAAAAAAAGATGCTAAAATTCTTTGAATACCTGAAGAATTTTTTTTTTTTTACAGATCTTTAAACTGCATGTATGAAAAAAAAATGAAATAGTCAGGAATGGTGGTGGTGGTGGTGGTGGTGTGGTTAATGGCCTCGTCTTAAACTGGTTACAAAAATACTGCTTCAAATCCACATAAAAAAATGCAAAACACATAAATAGGCAACAAAAACACAAAATTCAGAGCAAATTACTATTGGGTATTTTGCTGCGGATACCTGTGAAAAACAAGCAGAAAAATTTCAATGTGAAACATGTACAGTAGTTTCTGTGTGTGGGAACATGGCCTAAGGGTTCATGCACACTGGTTAAAGGGGTCGTCCAGTCCAAATCGATAAGTCTACAGTCACTCTGTGTGACTGAAGACTTATGAATCCCCCCGGCGCATGGACAGTGCGCTGCAGGGATTCGCCGGTTTCTGACCCGGGACCGGAGGGTATGTATGAGTTATACATTCTCCAAGCCAGTGGGCGTGGCCTAATTTCCATACACTTGTATTGAGCAAGGCCATTCCCTCTAGTCGACCACGCCCATTGGACGGTCACGTCACTAGATGGGGCGCTGCCTCGCTCACTACAAGTGTATAGAAGAGAGGCCGCACCCTCTGGCCGGGAGTATGTATAACTCATACAAACCCTTTGGCCCCAGCTCAGAAACCAGCGAATCCTCGCAGCGCACAGTGTGTGCGCTGGGGGGATTCATAAGTCTGCAGTCACACAGAGTGACTTCAGACGTATTGATTTGGAACGGACAACCCCTTTAAGTCACAAATTGTGGCTCTATGTCACCTTGTGCTTTTCTAAAAATGACAATAAAGGGGCTTAGCGTCGGTAACCACTCCATTACAAATTTACTATAATTTACACTACAAAACTGGAAAAGATTGCAGATGAGATCTACGCCAAGTATGAGCGCACAGTCAGCATAAGAGATGCGCCAAATATTAAGAGTGCCTTATAGTAAATTGGGCACACTAATTGGTTCATTGGCATGGGAAATCCCAGTCTTGATAAGTTCTATTGCTGGTTCTGTTTCGGAGGAAGGACATGGCGCACCAGCAACTCCATAATAAGGAACCATGGGGATTCCGCGAGCTGCCGAGCAGCCTCTATGCCCGTGGCGTTACTATGTACATGAGACCTAAATGTTGCAATATTCTTTATATTTATGTATAAATAGTACGTTGATACGATGCATGTTGTAAGGTCGGCCCCAACATGCAGACACATATAGCTCATACAAGCCAGTCTTAGCAGTAAGATGCACAATATGACATGCATTAGTGTCAGTAAGCTGCCATAAGCCGGGCTTTGAAGTAGGTTTATTTATTTTTTTACTTTCTTTCCGTCTCTAAATCTATCTTGGCCCACATTCACTCATGTGGTAATGTGAAATAGGGACATACTGTAGGTCTGCATCTTGTTACATGGGTCCAATAAGAGTATTTGCATGAAATCAAGTCTCCTGTACATGGTGTCCTTTCTGATTAGTGGATATTGCCTTGTGCTTTCTGTAATCTTTGAGTAGTCTGGTTGTGATGGACATATGGGGATCGCAGCATGAAGGCGTACCTGGGATGGTAAGCCCTTAGACAGCCACAGGCGCTGCGTTTCTTCTAGAATGTCAGTTTATGAAACTTTGTGGCTTCAAAGCGCTGATCACAGACATCTGCACAGATCTTTCATATTGCCGTGCACCACAACAGCTGCGGCATTTGCATTCTGTACCAAGGAAACAACACTGTTTCCTAACGCCACATTTTCTGGGTTAAGATATTTCTCCAGCTGCTATGTTAGGACACCCTGGGGGCATGGCTGCTGAATGTTAGAAAATTTACTGACAAACAAAAATAAATAAAATCATGACAGCGTTCACTTAGATAGATGATCAAATCTGAGTAATTATGGGAGCTGGTGCCATATTCTCATTCAGATCAGAATAGGCCCAGAAGTGGTGCAACCTGGGTACATGAGAGAAGGGTCCGACTTCCAGCTCCAAAACTGAAGCTATTGAACTCCAAGCGGGCCCATAAACTTTTCAGGCCATCTTCTGTCTATGTCCGACCCTGTAAACATATAGATAAAATTAATATACAGTACAGACCAAAAGTTTGGATATACCTTCTCATTTAAAGATTTTTCTGTATTTTCATGACTATGAAAATTGTACATTCACACTGAAGGCATCAAAACTATGAATTAACACATGTGGAATTATATACTTAACAAAAAAGTGTGAAACAACTGAAAACATGTCTTATATTCTAGGTTCTTCAAAGTAGCCACCTTTTGCTTTGATGACTGCTTTGCACACTCTTGGCATTCTCTTGATGAGCTTCAAGAGGTAGTCACCGGAAATGATCTTCCAACACAATCTTGAAGGAGTTCCTAGAGATGCTTAGCACTTGTTGGCCCTTTTGCCTTCACTCTGCGGTCCAGCTCACCCCAATCTCGATTGGGTTCAGGTCTGGTGACTGGAGGCCAGGTCATCTGGCGTAGCACCCCATCATTCTCCCTCTTGGTCAAATAGCCCTTACACAGCCTAGAGGTGTGTTTGGGGTCATTGTCCTGTTGAAAAATAAATGATGGTCCAACTAAACGCAAACCGGATGGAATAGCTGGCCGCTGCAAGATGCTGTGGTAGCCATGCTGGTTCAGTATGCCTTCAATTTTGAATAAATCCCCAACAGTGTCACCAGCAAACACCCCCACACCATCACACCTCCTCCTCCATGCTTCACGGTGGGAACCAGGCATGTAGAGTCCATCCGTTCACCTTTCTGCGTCGCACAAAGACACGGTGGTTGGAACCAATCTCAAATTTGGACTCATCAGACCAAGCCCAGATTTCCACTGGTCTAATGTCTGTTCCTTGTGTTCTTTAGCCCAAAGAAGTCTCTTCTGCTTGTTGCCTGTCCTTAGCAGTGGTTTCCTAGCAGCTATTTTACCATGAAGGCCTGCTACACAAAGTCTCCTCTTAACAGTTGTTGTAGAGATGTGTCTGCTGCTAGAACTCTGTGTGGCATTGACCTGGTCTCTAATCTGAGCTGCTGTTAACCTGCGATTTCTGAGGCTGGTGACTCGGATAAACTTATCCTCAGAAGCAAAGGTGACTCTTGGTCTTCCTTTCCTGGGGCGGTCCTCATGTGAGCCAGTTTCTTTGTAGCGCTTGATGGTTTTTGCAACTGCACTTGGGGACACTTTCAAAGTTTGCCCAATTTTTCGGACTGACTGGCCTTCATTTCTTAAAGTAATGATGGCCACTCGTTTTTCTTTACTTAGCTGCTTTTTTATTGCCCTAATACAAATTCTAACAGTCTATTCAGTAGGACTATCAGCTGTGTATCCACCTTACTTCTGCACAACACAACTGATGGTCCCAACCCCATTTATAAGGCAAGAAACCCCACTTATTAAACCTGACAGGGCACACCTATGAAGTGAAGACCATTTCCGGTGACTACCTCTTGAAGCTCATCAAGAGAATGCCAAGAGTGTGCAAAGCAGTCATCAAAGCTAAAGGTGGCTACTTTGAAGAACCAAGAATATAAGACATATTTTCAGTTGTTTCACACTTTTTTGTTAAGTATATAATTCCACATGTGTTAATTCATAGTTTTGATGCATTCAGTGTGAATGTACAATTTTCAAAGTCATGAAAATACAGAAAAATCTTTAAATGAGAAGGTGTGTCCAAACTTTTGGTCTGTACTGTATATACACATTCAGTATGTATCTATCTACAAGATCTATATTGTCTATACAGGAGCAGAATTAGATAACGTCTGTCTACTAACAGGGAAGCAAGAAGCAGGGGCGTGACCATCGCGGTCGCAGATGTTGCAGCCGTGACCGAGCCCATGTGGGAGGGTGGCACGTTGATGCCAGCGCCTATTTCTGCTGGATGTGCATCCAAGGACGCACTTTCCGCTGAAGTGTATCGCTACGCAGGGACCTGCCGTGTCCCTGCAATACAACACAATCACGTCAGCGTGCCAGTCACAAGGGGTTCATGGCAGAGATGTCATTCGCTGCCCATGCCGGCATATTGAAGTCAGCTAAAAAGAGGATGCCACACATTGTAGGAGCGGAGGAAGGTAAGAAGAATTATTTATTTATCTTTTTTTATTTAATGTATTGGAAAAGAGCGGCAGAACAATACACCAGGGATGGGATGGGGAGCATTATACAATAAAAGGGCCCAGGATGGGGAGCATTATACAAGGAAGGGGCCCAGGATGGGGGGACATTATACAAGGAAAGGGCCCAGGATGGAGAGCATTAAAAAAGGAAAGGGCCCAGGATGGGGGGCATTATACAAGGAAAGGGCCCAGAATGGGGAGTATTATACAAGAAAAGGGCCCAGGAAGGGGGATATTATAGAAGGGGCCCGGAATGAGGAGCATTATGCAAAGAAGGGGTCCAGGAGAAGGGACATTACACAAGGAAGGGGCCCAGGATGGGAAGAATTATACAAGGAAAGGGCCCAGGATGCGGGGCATTACACAAGGAAAGGGTCCAAAATGAGGAGGATTATACAAAGGAGGGGTCCAGGATGGGGGCATTATACAAGAAAGGGGACCAGGATGGGGAGCATTATACCAGGAAGGGGGACAGTATACCAGGAAGGGGCCCAGGACAGGTATAGTATTATAACAGGTAGGGGTAAAGGATGGGAGACATTATACCAGCAAGAGGTCTAGGATGGGAGACATTGTTAAAGGATGGGGGCCACGATGGGGAAGATTATTACAGGAAACAGCAAGTACAGGGGATATTTTTATATGGGGGTGAATACACATATCATTATAGGATGTAGAACGCTATTAGGGCCCATACATCTGACCAACATGTAGTTGGGGGCCCAGGTCCAAATTTTGCACCCCAGCCCATCACACTCTAGTTACACCACTGGCAAGAATGAATCTGATTTCCCTGTGACAGTCCAGTTCTAATATCAGATCCTGCTTTTAGGACAATTATGATTATATGGTCCGATAATTTTAGCCAGTGGCATTTTTTACAATGCAAAATAGATAAGTGGATGATCACCAAGAGTTCAGAACAATAACACTTTTTCCTATTTAGTTTTGTTTGGACTGACTTGGAAATGGAAAAAAAAGTTGACCTAAGTTAAATCAGTGTAATATTCTATAAAATTGGAAGATCCAGCCCTACCCTTTCCGGTCTCACAGATGCTGCATTATTAGATGGTTAATGTATTTGGGTGTGTAGAAGACGAGAACAACAGATATTGCACAAATACTACGTTTTTCAATAGACTAATGGAAAATCCCATCAAAGCGTTTTCACTAGATTTCTAGCAAAAAAAAGCTTTGAAAAGTCGCATTTTTTGCTCAAATGCGAGGCTGCCCAAAAAAGCGACTTTTGGCGTGTTCATGCCATTCTCGCACCAGCTCCAATAAAGTGGGCAGAGCTGGAGTGGGAAGAGAAGGAGAGTGAACCCTGCTTGTGAAATCCATGACGAACAGCGACGTTCACTATGCCACAAATCTTACTCCAGTGGGCGCCGGAATAAGATTTTTGGCGAGGCACACATAGCAGCGCACACCACTACGCGCCTTGGCTTAGTCTCGTCAGTCTTGATAAATGGCCCCCGTTGTCCTTAATAACATTCAAAGAGCGTTGCAGTACCAGACACAGCCACACGGACGAGAGCTGTGCAGTGTCATGTTTAGCAATATTGGGATCTTGATTAATGGTGCTATACGCACTAAAAAGGTGTAGGTGCTACATCCTGATCAATGCATTTGTTCTGATGTTATCACTATCTGAATGCACTCCAATAAAGTCTGAAGTTTTTTACTTGATCTTGAGCTGGATCTCCTCTGTATCCTTAAATGTTTGATGCCCATCACAGTGGCAATGTTCTGGACTCCGGAAGATGTCTTGCTGCATTGGTGAGCTGGCTTTTTCCCTTTTTTTGTTAATAGAAAATATATTTGGACTTTCCCCTCCCCCTTACTCCTTCAACCACTTTAAGCCTAAAATGACTTTCGCACTGTAGTATATTGATCAGTATTGTGTAACAGTATTTATAATCTGGAATCAAAAGTGGACTTAACTATTTCCATTATACTATTATTATATTATTGTGTGCTGAAGAAAAGTTGTCAATAATCCAAAGGATATATGTCAATTTAGAAATCAGTGGCTGTCCACCTGCTGTGACCAGGGAAAGTCAAATCTTAAATGGTCAAAACCATATAAATAAACTACAGAAGTTTGTGATTCTGTTCTGTGAACGGATGAACCAAAACAGGAACTTTCAGGTGTATTGATTAGTAGAATGTCTGGAGGAGGAAGAATGAAGCATACAATGAAGAAAACAGCATGCCTACTGTGAAGTATGGAGGTGGCTAGTGATGCCTACAGTGAAGCATGGTGGTGGCTTGATGATGTTCTGGGCCTTGTTTGCTTCATCTCCAAACGTGACATGGTGTCGGCTAACAATTTGAGCCGATTTTCCATTCAATTTGTTAGCGGACACCATGTCGCGTTTGGAGAGCCCCTGTGTGCCTAAACATTGGAGCTCCCCCACAAGTGACCCTATTTTGGAAACTAGACCCCCCAAGGCACCTATCTAGATGCATAGTGAGCACTTGGAACCCCCAGGTGCTTCACAAATTGATTCGTAAAAATGAAAAAGTATTTTTTTTCCACTTTTTCATTTTTACGAATCAATTTGAGCCGATTTTCCATTCAATTTGTTAGTGGACACCATGTCGCGTTTGGAGAGCCCCTGTGTGCCTAAACAGTGGAAACCCCCCACAAGTGACCCCATTTTGGAAACTAGACCCCTCTAGGATTTTATCAAGGGGTATAGTGAACATTTTGAACCCAGAGGTACGACACAGAATTTGATAACATTAGGTCATCATATTGAATAAGTTGTCATTAGTCTTGAGCGCAAGTGCTCACTACTTGAGTTTGCATCGGGTACTCAGGTATGCACCATGTACGTACTGCGTGTGCTCGAGTGACATGACCCGCATGTTTCACGGTTATTAGACACCCAAAAAAAAAAACATGCGGGGATCGCTCGTGCATGGCAGGCAATCCCCGTAAAGTTTTTTTGGCTGCGAAGCATATGGGGCGGAGACTCGAGCATGTCACTCAAATACCTACGATACTCAATGCATACCTGAGCACCCGATGCAAACTCAAGTAGCGAGCACTTGCGCTCAACACTAGTCGCCATATCGTCATCTTTTTTTTCTTACTTTTGAAAAAAATCCCAACCCCATCACAACCCCAACCCCAACCCTAACCCCAACCCCAGCCCTAACCCTAACCCCAACCCCAGCCCTAACCATAACCCTAGCACAACCCTAACCCTAGCACAACCCTAACCCGAGAGTTTATTTTTTACGCCGTTCCTCATGCGGGACAAGTTGACGTTTTTATTGGTGCCATTTTCAGGCACGTGACATTTTTTGATCGCTTTCTATTCTGATTTTTAGGAGGCAGAATAAACAAAAACCACCAATTCAGGAATTGGTTTTTTTTTTTATTCTGTTCCGCGTGTGGTAAAATTGATAAGGCAGCTTTATTCTTTGGGTCAGTACGTTTACAGCGGTACCACATTTATATCGTTTTTCTATGTTTTGGCGTTTTTACACAATAAAAGATTTTATAGAAAAAAATTTTTTTTTTGCATCGCTTTATTCTGAGAGCTATAACTTTTTGATTTTTCGGATGATGGAGCTGTATGGCAGTTTGTTTTTTGCGGGACAAGATGGCGCTTTCAGCGGTACCATTTTTATTTATATTCATCTTTTTTATTGTGTGTTATTCCATTTTTTGTTTGGCAGTATGATGATAAAGCATTGTTTTTTGCTTCGTTTTTTATTTTATTTTTTTACCGTGTTCACTGAAGGGGTTAACTAGTGGGACAGTTTTATAGGTCAGGTCGTTCCGGACACGGCGATACCAAATATGTGTACTTTTATTGTTTGTTTGCTTTTTTTTTCATAATAATATTTATTGATGGGTACATTATATTTTTATTTTTGGTGGATTATTTTTTTTATTTTTTTTTAAATATTTTTACAATTTTTTAAAAAATTTTTTTCACTTTCTGAGAGTTTTTACACTTTTTTACTTTGTCCCACTGTGGGACCAGGGCCGGCGTCAGCACCCGGGCAAGTCCCGGGGCCCTGAGCAGGCAGAGGGGCCCACTGGCGGTCGTGCACCCCGCCGGGCTATGGGCAGAGGAGAGCGGTGTCAGTGCCCGCCCTTCTCCTCCGCTTGCTCAGGGCCCCGGCAGCCGGATACTTACCTCTCCCCGTGCCTCCGCAGATCCGCTGTCTTCCTGCTCTGCGCTCCCTGTGACGTCTCAGGTCAGAGGGTGCGGTGACGTCTTTCCACCGCGCCCTCCCCTGAGCCATCACAAGGAGCGCAGAGCGGGAAGATACCGGCGACGCTGGAGTCCGGACCCGAGCAGCTGCAGCTGCAGCAAGTGAGGAGGAGTGAGGTGAGTATTTGATTTTTTTTTTTTTTTTTTAATGTACAGAGGCATGGGGCATAATATGGGGGGGTGACATCCTGCATGGGGCATAATATGGGGGGGGGTGACATCCTGCATGGGGCATTATAAAGGGGGGGTGACATCCTGCATGGGGCCTTATAAAGAGAGGGTGGGTGACATCCTGCATGGGGCATTATAAAGAGAGGGGGTGACATCCTGCATGGGGCATTATAAAGAGAGGGGGGTGACATCCTGCATGGGGCATTATAAAGAGGGGGGGTGACATCCTGCATAGTGCTTTATGTGGGGGGAACAGCCTGCATGGAGCATTATAAGGGGGGGACGACAGCCTGTATGGGGCATTATGTGGGGGGTAACAGCCTGCATGGAGCATTATAAGTGGGGGGCAGCCTGTATGGGGGCATTATGTGGGGGGTAACAGCCTGCATGGAGCATTATATGGGAGCCAGTATCCTGCATGGAGCGTTATAAGGGGACCAGTATTCCGTATGGAACTTTATAAGAGGACCAGTATCCTGTATGGAGCGTTATATGGGGGCCAGTATTCCGTATGGAGCCTTATATGGGGGCCAGTATTCCGTATGGAGCCTTATATGGGGGCCAGTATTCCGTATGGAGCCTTATATGGGGGCCAGTATTCCGTATGGAGCCTTATATGGGGGCCAGTATTCCGTATGGGGACTTATATGGGGGCCAGTATTCCGTATGGGCCCTTATATGGGGGCCAGTATTCTGTGTGGAGCGATTCGCCGGTTTCTGAGCTATTGTGGAATTTACAATAGATATCGCTCATGTAATGTAAGAAGTGAAATCTTTGCATTGTACTATATATATATTTCTCTGCGGTATCTGTGCATCATGAATCGTGGTATGTGTTATAGAGGCCCACTGAGACTCTTTCGCCCGGGGCCCAGAAAAACCTGGAGCCGCCCTGTGTGGGACTTTCACTTTTTTTATTCTGATCGCCTGCATAGCATAGGGATGGAGCACCATCCCTGTGCTATGCAGGCAGTCAGCGCTGCACAGTGAGAAGATAGTTTGGTCGTGCACTGCGCATGACCAAACAATGTTCCTGCTGCCTAGTGACCCGGATGTTGTCATGACGACATCGGGTCGTCATGGCAACACCCGGGAAGCCGCGGCAGACAGCGCTGGAGGCCGGAAGAGGAGGTGAGTATTGCAATCACCTCCCCTTGCCTCCGCAATGCTGCGATCGACTTCGATCGCAGCATTGCGGGGGTTAATGTGCCGGGAGCGGTGCGGGACCGCTCCCTGCACATAGTACTGGGTGTCAGCTGTGACAATCAGCTGACACCAGGCGGCGATCGTGCCCGCACAGCCTGTGTGTGCGCGCGATTGCCATGACGTACTAATACGGGTCAGGCTCTTAAGTCCCAGGGCACAGACGCGTATTAATACGTCATGGGCTGTAAAGGGGTTAAAGGGAATATGTCACCAAGTTTTTGCTACCTCATCTGAGAGCAGCATAATCTAGGTGCAGAGACCCTGATTCCAGTGTTGTGTCACTTACTGGGCGGCTTGCTGTCATTTTGATACAATCAGTATTTATCTACTGCAGATCTAGCAGTTCTCTGAATGCTGAGCTCTGTATAACCCCAAACACACCACTGATTGGGAGCTGTTTGTACGCTGTGCATAGCCAGAAAGTTGCTAATTAGTGGTGTGGGCGGGGTCATACACGAATATGCTTCACTACATGGCAGCAGGTTTACTAGTCCTCTAATGATAATCTCCTGCTGATAAGGAGAGTTATTTTATCAAAACTACACTAAGCAGCCCAGTAAGTGACACATCGCTGGAATCAGGGTCTCTGTCTGTACATTATGCTGCTCCCAGATTAGGTAACAAAAACCTGGTGACAGATTCCGTTTATATATATTGCATCGGAGAAATGACAGAGAATGCGGGGAATTACTGTTCAGCTTGTATCTAAATTCTCCCAAAATGGCAAATATAACATTCAACGCTGCAAATAACACTTAGCGATGAAAATATGGGAAATAAATGTGATGATTTATCAGTTTGTGAAATACATTTTAACAGTCCTGACGCAGATATTCGGTGATAAATATTCATGGATGTTTATGTTTTCTTTCACATCCCATTAGCATTTACTTACACGCTAATATGTCTAGTAATTCGTAATATTTAACCCTGACACAGACAAAAGAGGTCGGAGTGCAGAGGTCATTAGAGGATTTGACCAGGTCATAGACTGGACAGGTCAGGGGGCAAACTTTTTTTTTTTGCCATGGAGCCTATTGCCTGCTACAAATGTCTGTGCCTTCATATATTTATATCTCCCCGGTAATGGATAGTGACTGCTTGGGGATGAAGGTCAGCAGAGTCTTGTTGCTTGTGACAGCAAAGTTTCTTTATTTTTGCTGCCTTATCAGTTTTAGCATTGTATGGTTCATGGATTATATCTAGAAATACTGATCGCGCATAAACTAAATGTTTTAGAGTTCATGGTATCTGTAGACAAAAAAGGATTCTAATATAAAGTATCAGCACTATTGGCTCAAAAGACATATACACCTCACCTAAGCTACCAGGTATATAGCTCAGGAAAAGAAGAGAACCATAATAAGATTAAAAAAATGAACAACTTTATCGGAAACAATAATACATATATAAAACTTCATGTTAAAAATACAGAGTGCTTGAAAGGAGGGACAACACTCTATCCTGTCAAGTAATATAGCTGCCAACGTGCTATATGATCAGAGCGGCATCCCCGCACTCCGACGCGCGTTTCGCCTCAAGCTTCTTCCGGGGGCTGTATACCCAGTAGCTTAGGTGAGGTGTATATGTCTTTTGAAGTGCCATTAATTTATTTTTATGGGACACTTATATTTCTACTATTGGCTCAAAAGCCTATGACAACTCTATTGGGGGAGCTGCAGACGATATAGGTCCTTTATGGCATGCTTCAGGAAAATAATTAGACGTCACAATTGGTAAAGAAATATTCAATGGGTGTTCCACCTTTTCCTTATGAAATACGTCCCATCATGGCTAAGAAATAAAAAAAATATATATATGCTTATTTATGTTTGTATGTGCATATATATATCTTATATATACACTACCGTTCAAAAGTTTGGGGTCACCCAGACAATTTTGTGTTTTCCATGAAAACTCATACTTTTATTTATCAAATGAGTTGCAAAATGAATAGAAAATATAGTCCAGACACTGACAAGGTTAGAAATAATGATTTTTATTTGAAAGAATAATTTTCTCCTTCAAACTTTACTTTCGTCACAGAATGCTCCCTTTGAAGCAATTACAGCATTGCTGACCTTTGGCATTCTAGCTGTTACTTTGCTGAGGTAATCTTGAGAAATTTCACACCATGCTTCCTGAAGCCCCTCCCACAAGTTGGATTGGCTTGATGGGCACTTTTTCCATACCATATGGTCAAGCTGCTCCCACAACAGCTCAATGGGGTTGAGATCTGTAGACTGCCCAGGCCACTTCATTACAGATAGAATACCAGCTGCCTGCTTCTTCCCTAAATAGTTCATGCCTAATTTGGAGGTGTGCTTTGGGTCATTGTCCTGTTGTAGGATGAAATTGGCTCCAATCAAGCGCTGTCCACAGGGTATGGCATGGCGTTGCAAAATGGAGTGATAGCCTTCCTTATTCCAAATCCCATTTACCTTGTACAAATTTACCACTTTAGCAGCACCAAAGCAACCCCAGACCATCACATTACCTCCACCATGCTTGACAGATGGCGTCAGACACTCTTCCAGCATCTTTTCAGTTGTTCTGCGTCTCACAAATGTTCTTCTGTGTGATCCAAACACCTCAAACTTTGATTCGCCTGTCCATAAAACTTTTTTCCAATCTTCTTCTGTCCAATGTCTGTGTTCTTTTGCCCATATTAATCTATTCCTTTTATTATCCAGTCTCAGATATGGCTTTTTCTTTGCCACTTTGCCCTGAAGGCCAGCATTCCGGAGTCACCTCTTCACTGTAGACGTTGACACTGGCATTTTGCATGTACTATTTAATGAAGCTGCCAGTTGAGGAGCTGTGAGGCGTCGATTTCTCAAACTAGAGACTCTAATGTACTTGTCTTGTTGCTCAGTTGTGCAGCGGAGCCTCCCACTTCTCTTTCTACTCTGGTTAGAGCCTGTTTGTGCTCTCCTCTGAAGGGACTAGTAAACACCGTTGTAGGAAATCTTCAGTTTCTTGGCAATCTCTCGCATGGAATAGCCTTCATTTCTAAGAACAAGAATAGACAGTCGAGTTTCACATGAAAGTTCTCTTTTTCTGGCCATTTTGAGAGTTTCATAAAACAAACAAATGTAATGCTCCAGATTCTCAACTAGCTCAAAGGAAGGTCAATTTTATTGCTTCTCAAATCAGCCAAACAGTTTTCAGCTGGGCTAACACACTTGTGCAAGGGTTTTCTAAACATCCATTAGCCTTCTTACACAGTTAGCAAACACAATGTACCATTAAAACACTGGAGTGGTGGTTGTTGCAAATGGGCCTCTATACACCTATGTAGATATTGCAATAAAAACAAGACGTTTGCAGCTAGAATATTCATTTACCACATTAACAATGTATAGAGTGTATTTCTGATTCATTTAATGTTAGCTTCATTGAAACAAAATGTGCTTTTCTTTAAAAAAAATTAAATTTCTAAATGACCCCAAACTTTTGAACGGTAGTGTATATACCTATGTATATATATATATATATATATATATGTTTATATATATATATATATATAGTCACTTACCAATCCACTCTCGCTCCTCTCCAGGAAGTAAATATGTCCCTTGCTGGTCTTTGAGTTTGCTCTTCTGGTGGAGGCATTCATGTGATTACTGCGACAAGTGATTGGCTGCAGCGGTCACATGTCCATACAACTAGTACATTATCCAAACTGTTGAGGTGATACAGACATAAGATCACAGCAATCACTAGCTGCAGCGGTAACACATTGGTCACACTGTGGCCAGTGACTGGCTACAGTGGTCAGATGCCCATCCATCGCAATCATGTAATTAAACACCATAACCCCTTTCAAGACCTTGGGATTTTCCGTTTTTGCTCCCCTTCTTCCCAGAGCCACAACTGTTTTATTTTTCCGTCAGTCTGGCCGTGTGAGGACTTTTTTTTGCAAGACGAGTTGTACTTTTGAACTTCACCATTGATTTTACTGTATAGTGTACTGGAAAACGGAAAGAAAATTCCAAGTGTGGTAAAATTGCAAAAAAAAGTGCAATTCCACAATATTTTTTTTTTTTACCATGTTCAATAAATACTTAAACTGACCTGCCATTATGATTCTCCTGGTCATTACGAGTTCATAGATACCAAACATGTACAGGTTCTTTTTTATTTAAGTGATGAAAATAAATCCAAAGTTTGTAAAAATAAAAATAAAAAAAAGCACCATTTTCCAAGACTTGTAGTGTCTCCATTTTTCGGGATCTATCACTCAAATATTAACAACAATTAATCCGATCGGTAAAAGGCGTAACGAGAAAAAAATCAAAACAGCAAAATTACGTCTTTTTGGTTGTCGCAACATTGCATTACAATGCAATAAGAGGCGACTAAAAAAACGTATCTATCCAAAAATAGTATGAATGAAAAGTCAGCTCAGGGCACAAAAATGAAGCCCTCACCCAGCCCCAGATCGAGCAGGGGTTAAAGGGATTGTCTGAGCTAAAACGACAAGTCTGCAGTCACTCTATGTGACTGAATCCTCACATATCATGCACTGCGAGATTTCTCCGGTGTAAATGCCAGGAACGGCAGTCACGTGACCACAAGCATGCGATATGCGTACTCCTGGCCAGAACCAGACTAGACTGTTTACAGCCTCGCGCAATATACTTGCATCCGTGTCTAGTCGGATTGTGGCCGGGAGTACGCATATAACATACTTGTGGTCATGTGATTTTTCATTCCTGGCATCCTAACAGCGTGCAGTGCATTATGTAAGCAGGTTTCAGGAGGCTGCAATATATGGACCTCCACGGTTCTTAGTCAAACTTAAATCCCTATATCCTATGGTAATCCAAGTTATATTCTGTAGAGCCATGAGTTATCTGTCTGCTGCAACCATCATAGAGTCACTAAACTGCATACGATGCTGAAGTTGGTTTCTTTTTCGGCAATTTTTTCTTCTTTAATCAAATTCACACCACCCTAGCCTGGCCCAAATCTGTTCAGGGCATCAGAACTGGCATCAAAGAGGGCAAATAGCCAATTTGATCACTGGCCCAAAATCCTTTAACCTCTGAGAAACACCAGTTACTTATTCAAATCTGTGAAAATTCGCTATTTGCTCGCTTTGATGAACGTTCTGATGCCCAGAACACATTTGGACCAGACTGGAGTGACCTGAATTTGATGCGGGTCATCACTATGTATGTAATGATGGTGTGAGATCAATGGCCCAAAGTCATTTAACCCCTATAAAACACCAGTTACTTATTTAAATCATCAAAATCCACTGTTTGCCCACTTTGATGCCTGTTCTGATGCCTGGAACCCATTTGGGCCAGGCTGGAGTGACCTGAATGTGATGTGGGGCACCCTGATCTATGTGTCTGCAGTGTGAGATCAGTGGCCCAAAGTCATTTAACCCTTTCAATAACACTCATTTTTGTGCCAGTTTCATAACTTTTGTAGCTGCTTTTAAGTGTATCAGGGCACCTCGCTTCATTGTATTTTATTATTGCAATTTTTTTATTTTTGTTGCTAAACCTGTAAGAAACAGAAAAAAAGAAATTTCCGAATAGGAAACCAACTTCAGCATCTTAAACTGCATCCATATTATAAGTTATAAGGAAGGAAGAAAGAAAAAGAGAAGGAAGGAAGGAAAGTAAAAAAAGAAGGAAAGAAAGAATGAAAGAAGGGAGGAAGGAAAGAAAGAAGAGAAGAAGGGAAAAAAGAAGGGAGGAAGGAAAGAAAAAAAGGAAGGGAAAAAAAGATGTAATGAAAGAATGCTAGACATATGAGCTTTCAGTTTCCATCTGTGTAGTTTGCTGGTATTCTAGTCTTCCATTCAATTTTCTTCATTTTGCTGAGATAAAAACACAATAGTAAATGAGAAATATCATATAAATCACAATAACCAAATGTATGAATGTAGAATTGCTATCTGGTGCTGAGGGTTTTCCATCAGACAAATAGAAGTATTAGCCACAATTATTATTAGCCCACAGTGCGTGCTGCCGTGTAATGACGTGCCATACATTCGTGCACACCTTCTATGCCATTGCAGTACAGATACCCCTGCCGTACAGATAACCCCTGCCGTACAGGTAAACCTGCTGTATACATACCCCTGCCGTAGATAACCCTTCCGTACAGATAACTATGCCGTACAGATACCCCAGCCGTACAGAAAGCCCTGCTATATAGATAACCCCTGCCGTACAGATAACCCCTGCCGTACAGATAACCCCTGCCGCACAGATACCCATGCTGCACAGATGCCCCTGCCGTACAGATACTCCTGAAGTGCAGATACCCCTGCCGTGCAGATAACCCTGCCGTACAGATAACGCTTCCGTACAGATACCCCTGCCGTACAGATACCCCTG
Source organism: Phyllobates terribilis (assembly GCF_046119375.1). Classification (NCBI taxonomy): domain Eukaryota; kingdom Metazoa; phylum Chordata; class Amphibia; order Anura; family Dendrobatidae; genus Phyllobates; species Phyllobates terribilis. The sequence continues at coordinate 200,315,024 of NW_027362763.1, forward strand.
CCGTACAGATACCCCTGCCGTACAGATACCCCTGCCGTACAGATAAACCTGCCGTACAGATAAACCTGCCGTACAGATACACCTGCCGTACAGATACCCCTGCCGTACAGATAAACCTGCCGTACAGATACCCCTGCCGTACAGATACCCCTGCCGTACAGATACCCCTGCCGTACAGATACCCCTGCCGTACAGATACCCCTGCCGTACAGATAAACCTGCCGTACAGATAAACCTGCCGTACAGATACACCTGCCGTACAGATACCCCTGCCGTACAGATACCCCTGCCGTACAGATAAACCTGCCGTACAGATACCCCTGCCGTACAGATACCCCTGCCGTACAGGTACCCCTGCCGTACAGGTAACCCTGCCGTACAGGTAACCCTGCTATACAGATACCCCTTCAGTACAGATACCCCTGCCGTACAGATACCCCTGCCGTAGAGATAACCCTTCCGTACAGATACCCCTGCCGTACAGATACCCCTGCCGTACAGATACACCTGCCGTACAGATACACCTGCCGTACAGATACACCTGCCGTACAGATACCCCTGCTGTAGTGATACCCCTGCTGAACAGATACCCCTGCCGTACAGATACCCCTACCGTACAGATAATCCTGCTATACAGATAACCCTTCCATACAGAAACCCTTGCCGTACAGATACCCCTGCCGTACAGATAACCCTGCCGTCCAGATAACCCTGCCGTCCAGATAACCCTGCCGTCCAGATAACCCTGCCGTCCAGATAACCCTGCCGTCCAGATAACCCTGCCGTCCAGATAACCCTGCCGTCCAGATAACCCTGCCGTACAGATAACCCTGCTGTGTAGATACCCCTGCCGTAGATAACCCTTCTGTACAGATACCCCTGCCGTACAGATACCCCTGCCGTACAGATACCCCTGCCGCACAGATACCCCTGCCGTACAGATACCCCTGCCGTACAGATACCCCTGCCGCACAGATACCCCTGCCGCACAGATACCCCTGCCGTACAGATAATCCTGCTATACAGATACCCCTTCAGTACAGATACCCCTTCAGTACAGATACCCCTTCAGTACAGATACCCCTTCAGTACAGATACCCCTTCAGTACAGATACCCCTTCCGTACAGATACCCCTTCCGTACAGATACCCCTGCCGTACAGATACCCCTGCCGTACAGATACCCCTGCCGTACAGATAACCCTTCCGTACAGATAACCCTTCCGTACAGAAACCCCTGCCGTACAGAAACCCCTGCCGTACAGATACCCCTGCCGTACAGATACCCCTGCCGTACAGATACCCCTGCCGTACAGATACCCCTGCCGTACAGATACCCCTGCCGTACAGATACCCCTGCCGTAGATAAACCTGCCGTACAGATACCCCTGCTGTAGTGATACCCCTGCTGAACAGATACCCCTGCCGTACAGATACCCCTACCGTACAGATAATCCTGCTATACAGATAACCCTTCCATACAGAAACCCTTGCCGTACAGATACCCCTGCTGTACAGATACCCCTGCCGTACAGATACCCCTGCCGTACAGATAAACCTGCATTACAGATACCCCTGCTGTACAGGTAACCCTGCCGTACAGATAAACCTGCTGTATACATACCCCTGCCGTAGATAACCCTTCAGTACAGATACCCCTGCCATACAGATAACCCTTCGGTATAGATAATCCTGCTATACAGAAACCCCTGCCGTACAGATACCCCTTCCGTACAGATACCATTGCCGTACAGATAAACCTGCCGTACAGATAAACCTGCCGTACAGGTACCCCTGCTGTACAGGTCCCCCTGCCGTACAGATACCCCTGCTGTACAGGTCCCCCTGCCGTACAGATACACCTGCTGTATAGATAACCCTTCAGTACAGATAATCCTCCTATACAGATAACCCTGCCGCACAGATAACCCTGCCGCACAGATAAACCTGCCGCACAGATAAACCTGCCGCACAGATAAACCTGCCGCACAGATAAACCTGCCGCACAGATAAACCTGCCGCACAGATAACCCTGCCGCACAGATAACCCTGCCGCACAGATACCCCTGCCGTACAGATAACCATGCTGTACAGATACCCCTGCTGTACAGATACCCCAGCCGTACAGAAAGCCCTGCTATATAGATAACCCTTCCGTACAGATAACCCTTCCGTACAGATAACTATGCAGTACAGATACACCAGCCGTACAGAAAGCCCTGCTATACAGATACCCCTGCCGTACAGATACCCCTGCCGTACAGATACCCCTGCCGTACAGATAACCCTGCCGTACAGATAACCCTGCCGTACAGATAACCCTGCCGTACAGATAACCCTGCCGTACAGATAACCCTGCCGTACAGAAAGCCCTGCTATATAAATAACCCTTCCGTACAGATAACCCTTCTGTAATGCACACGCCCGGGCTGAGCGGCGTGTGCATGTGATTGTAGTGATTCCACTGGACCGTGCCGGAGAGTGAATGCCTGGAGGGGCGTAACTAGGTATTCACCCGATCCGACCAGGGTCGCACGACGGCATACGACGCCAGTGCACCAAGGAGGAACCGAGCAGAGGGACCAGGTGCTACTCCAGGACAGACCCCGGACACGGCTGTTGACCCACACAGGGGAATACAGGAACAGACTGGTTAGGCTGGCGCACAGACTGGTGGGTATAGGCAGGCACGACTGGTATGCAGGCAGGCGGGTATGCAGGCAGGGGGGTACAGGCAAGCACAGCTAGAGTGCAGACAGGGAGGCACTAGCAGGTAGGAACACAGGCGGGATAGGACCCAGTACACACTGGGACTCAGGAACAATACAGGCAGAGGGGTACAGGCAAGCACAGCTAGAGTGCAGACAGGGAGGCACTAGCAGGTAGGGACACTGGCGGGATAGGACCCAGTACACACTGGGACTCAGGAACAGAACCACAGATGTGGCGGACAAACACAGCAGAGTGAGGCCGCCCAGAGAGGTGAGCGAGAACAGGGCAGGACAAGACCGCCTGGAGCGGTGAGCATGAGTAGAGCAGGACAAGGCCGCCAGGAGCAGTGAGCAAAGGGTCAGAGCTGAGCGAGACTGCCGGAGCAGTGAGCAAGAGTAAAGCAGGACGAGGCCGCCTGGAGCGGTGAGCAAGAGTGGAGCAAGACTGCCGGAGCAGTGAACAAAAGGATAAGAGCGGAGCAAGGCTGCCGGAGCAGCGAGCAAAGGAGTCAGAACAGGCTAGAACCGCCGGAGCGGTGAGCAAAGGAGTCAGAGCAGGCTAGAACCGCCGGAGCGGTGAGCAAAGGAGTCAGAGCAGGCTAGAACCGCCGGAGCGGTGAGCAAAGGAGTCAGAGCAGGCTAGAACCGCCGGAGCGGTGAGCAAAGGAGTCAGAGCAGGCTAGAACCGCCGGAGCGGTGAGCAAAGGAGTCAGAGCAGGCAAGAACCGCCGGAGCGGTGAGCAAAGGAGTCAGAGCAGGCTAGAACCGCCGGAGCGGTGAGCAAAGGAGTCAGAGCAGGCTAGAACCGCCGGAACGGTGAGCAAAGGAGTCAGAGCAGGCTAGAACCGCCGGAGCAGTGAGCAAGGCAGAGCAGGGGGGACAGGGCTCTGTTCACACGGAACAGACAGGAAGAGAAAGGCAGAGCCAGATACCCACAGGGTACTTGCAGTGAAGTAGCGAGTGGACCACAAACTCACAAACGGGAGTACAGAGACAACAAGCAGGAGTTAGGTACGAGTTCAGACTCTGCAGAAAAAGGAAGGGAACGGACATCGGACATAGAGGCAAAACAGGTAAAGGATAGGAGAGAGTTCAGACTGGAACTGAGTGTACGGAGGAGACCGACACTGCAGAGGGATACAGGAGCGGGTCTGGGAATATGGCCCCCAGAGAGGCGGGACGAACAGGCAAGGAGCGTGTTCAGACAGAACAGACAAGATACAGGAGCGGGTCTAGGTAATCGGCCCCTAGAAGGCGGGACGAACAGGCAAGGAGCGTGTTCAGACAGGACAGACAAGATACAGGAGCGGGTCTAGGTAATCGGCCCCTAGAAGGCGGGAGGAACAGGTTAGGAGCGTGTTCAGACAGGACAGACAAGATACAGGAGCGGGTCTAGGTAATCGGTCCCTAGAAGGCGGGAGGAACAGGCTAGGAGCGTGTTCAGACAGGCCTGGAAATACAGCCTCCAGGAAAGGCAGACAAGAGAACACAGAACGGGACCTGACACCTTCAGAGTGCAAGCACACACTGAATGAAACACTATGCTCAGGCAGGGATTGATTGGAGCAGCTGAGCTATATACCAGGTGACAGACAGCAATAGGCTGAGGACGCACAAGGGGTGTGACCCACAGCAGGTACAAAAAGCAGGAAGTGATCGGGCGCCGCCCTTAAGCAGCAGAAACAGACACAAACAGACAGCATGGAGGGAAGCCAGAGAGACATTCTGGACTGGAGATCAAGTGCGCGCTCTTGCACAGTGGGAGATGGACCACCATGCAAGGACGCCGCCAGGTATGTTACACCTTCCGTACAGATACCCCTGCTGTACATATAACCATGCCGTACAGAAAGCCCTGCTATATAGATAACCCTTCCGTACAGATACTCCTGCCGTAGATACCCCTTCCGTACAGATAATCCTGCTGTACAGATAACGCTTCCGTACAGATACCCCTGCCGTACAGATACTCCTGCTGTACAGATACCCCTGCCGTACAGATAACCCTGCCGTACAGATTCCTCAGCAGTACAGATACCCCTGCCGTGCAGATACCATTGCCGTACAGATAACCCTGCCGTACAGATACCCTTGCTGTACAGATACCCCAGCTGTACAGATAACCATGCCGTACAGATACCCCCGCCGTACAGATACCCCTGCTGTACAGATAACCATGCCGTACAGATACCCCAGCCGTACAGAAAGCCCTGCTATATAAATAACCCTTCCATACAGATAACCTTTCCGTACAGATACCCCTGCTGTATATATAACCATGCCGTACAGATACCCCAGCCGTACAGAAAGCCCTGCTATATAGATAACCCTTCCGTACAGATACTCCTGCCGTAGATACCCCTGCCGTACAGATACCCCTGCCGTACAGATAACCCTTCCGTACAGATAATCCTGCTGTACAGATAACGCTTCCATACAGATACCCATGCCGTACAGATACTCCTGCTGTACAGATACCCCTGCCGTACAGATAACCCTGCCGTACAGATTCCTCAGCAGTACAGATACCCCTGCCGTACAGATACCATTGCCGTACAGATAAACCTGCAGTACAAATAACCCTGCAGTACAGATACCCCTGCCGTACAGATACCCCTGCTGTACAGGTACCCCTGCCGTACAGATACCCCTGCTGTACAGGTAACCCTGCCGTACAGATAAACCTGCTGTATAGATACCCCTGCCGTAGATAACCCTTCAGTACAGAAAACCCTTCAGTACAGATACCCCTGCCGTACAGATAACCCTTCCGTACAGATACCCCTTCCGTACAGATAATCCTGCTATACAGATAACTCTTCCGTACAGAAACCCCTGCCGTACAGATACCACTGCCGTACAGATAACCCTGCCGTACAGATACCCCTGCTGTACAGATACCCCTGCCGTACAGATAAACCTGCAGTACAGATAACCCTGCCGTACAGATACCCCTGCCGTACAGATACCCCTGCCGTACAGATAACCCTTCTGTACAGATAACCCTGCCGTACAGATACCCCCTGCAGTACAGATACCCCTGCTGTACAGATAACCATGCTGTACAGATACCCCCTGCAGTACAGATACCCCTGCCCTGCTGTACAGATAGCCCTGCTGTACAGGTACCCCTGCAGTACAGATAACCCTTCCGTACAGATAGCCCTGCCGTACAGATAACCCTGCCGTACAGATAACCCTGCCGTACAGATAAACCTTCCGTACAGATACCCCTGCTGTACAGATAACCCTGCCGTCCAGATAAACCTGCTGTCCAGATACCCCTGCTGTACAGATATCCCTTCCGTACAGATAACCCTTCTGTAGATACCCCTTCCGTACAGATACCCCTTCCGTACAGATACCCCTGCCGTACAGATACCCCTTCCGTACAGATACCCCTGCCGTACAGATACCCCTGCCGTACAGATACCCCTGCCGTACAGATACCCCTGCCGTACAGATACTCCTGCCGTACAGATACCCCTGCCGTACAGATAAACCTGCAGTACAGATACCCCTGCTTTACAGATAACCCTGCCGTCCAGATAAACCTGCCGTACAGATACCCCTGCCGTACAGATAACCCTTCTGTACAGATAACCATGCTGTACAGACACCCCTGCCGTACAGATACCCCTGCAGTACAGATAACTATGCTGTACAGATACCCCTGCCGTACAGATAGCCCTGCTGTACAGATACCCCTTCCGTACACATACCCCTGCCGTACAGATAAACCTGCTGTACAGATACCCCTGCCGTACAGATAACCCTGCCGTACAGATCTCCTTGTTGTACAGATACCCCTTCTGTACAGATACCCCTGCCGTACAGATACCCCTGCCGTACAGATAGCCCTGCCGTACAGATAGCCCTGCTGTACAGATAGCCCTGCCGTACAGATAGCCCTGCCGTACAGATAACCCTGCCGTACAGATAATCCTGCTGTACAGATAACCCTGCCGTACAGATCTCCTTGTTGTACAGATACCCCTTCTGTACAGATACCCCTGCCGTACAGATAGCCCTGCCGTACAGATAGCCCTGCCGTACAGATAGCCCTGCCGTACAGATAACCCTGCCGTACAGATAATCCTGCTGTACAGATACCCTTCCGTACAGATACCCCTGCCGTACAGATACCATTGCCCTACAGATAAACCTGCAGTACAGATAACCCTGTCGTACAGATAACCCTGCAGTACAGATAACCCTGCAGTACAGATAACCCTGCCGTACAGGTACCCCTGCCGTACAGGTACCCCTGCCGTCCAGATAAACCTGCTGTATAGATACCCCTGCCGTAGATAACCCTTCTGTACAGATAATCCTTCAGTACAGATACCCCTGCCATACAGATAACCCTTCCGTACAGATACCCCTGCCGTACAGATAACCCTTCCGTACAGATAATCCTGCTATACAGATAACCCTTCCGTACAGATATCACTGCCGTACAGATAACCCTGCCGTACAGATAAACCTGCAGTACAGCTACCCCTGCCGTACAGATCTCCTTACTGTACAGATAACCATGCTGTACAGATACCCCTGCCGTACAGATACCCCTGCTGTACATATACCCCTGCCGTACAGATACCCCTGCTGTACAGATACCCCTTCCGTACAGATACCCCTGCCGTACAGATACCCCTGCCGTAGATACCCCTGCCGTAGATACCCCTGCCGTACAGATACTCCTGCTGTACTGATAAACCTGCAGTACAGATACCCCTGCCGTACAGATAAACCTGCTGTACAGATAACTCTGCTGTACAGATACCCCTGCTGTACAGATAACCCTTCCGTACAGATACCCCTGCCGTACAGATAACCCTTCCGTACAGATACCACTGCCGTACAGATAAACCTGCTGTACAGATACCCCTGCTGTACAGCTACCCCTGCACTGTTGTACAGATACCCCTGCTGTACAGATACCCCAGCCCCGCTGTACAGATACCCCTTCCGTACAGATAAACCTGCCGTACAGATACCCCTGTACAGATACTTCTGCCATAAAGATACCCCTGCCGCACGGACACCCCACTCTCACACCGTTCCACCCTTCACTCCCCACCTCTTGCCCGGCCGCCACCACCCAACCAGGACGCACATGACTCCGCTGCAGGGCTGCATGTGATGACGCCTGTGATTGGCGGATCCTCCTCAATGTGCTCCGTGCATCGCTCAGTGGCCGCTTCAGTCTGTGGAGGGAGCGGGCAGTCAGCAACATCATCCTCCTCTGCTGCTGCAGCATCGTCCCCGGAGCCGGCACAGCCTGTACCGGGAGCCGCACAGGTCAGCGCCCCTGGCCGGCACTGTGAAGCCTCACTACTCCTCAGTCAGTGGCAGCAGCAGTGGGGACATCACTACATTGTGTGACACCTCACAAGAAGGGACCTGCTGGGACACAATGGGGGAGGATCCTGCACACTGACTGCTGTACTGAGGCTGCAGTCACCCAGCTGTGCTGCTGAGGCTTCTGACATCTCTGTGCTCCCTGCAGCTGGATGTGACTGTCCTGGGAGAGAGCTGCTGCTGGGGGCTGCAGGCATTACTGACTCCTCCAGGACTACACCCCACATCACAGGCTGAGCATCCTCCTCCCTGTAGTCATTGCAGCTGGCTCCAGTGCACTGCCCCACACTGCCTCCCTAGCTCCATGTAGACATTGCGGCCATGCCCTGTGCCAGCCACCCTGCCTCCTCATCTCCTGGGGCTCCCCTGTGCCCCTGATGTCACATAAATGCCCTGCAGCCACATTAATGATTTTCTAGCTGGTGCTTGTGATTTCTCAGTGAGGAGCCCTAAGCCAAACAGGACAAGATCTCAAGGGCTTCTTCCCTGGTGAACTGTGTATGTTGCTTCCTTTGCCTGCGGTCAACATATTTTACTTCCACAAGTTTATTTTTTTTTGGCCTCTCTGCATCTCTCATCCACTGAGGACATGGAGTGGTCATGTGGGCATTCGTGGTGGCATCTTGGAATTGTCTTCTTTGTGCATTGGGCAGCTGGAGAGATGGGGAACAAAGCCAAGAGCTGTGAAGCAGTGAGACAGGTGTACAGTGCCAAAAGCTTCAGCCTAAGCGGAGTCCCTCAGTCAGAGATATCAGGTGAGTGCTGCACTGGGGGATCTGGAGCTTTCTGGGGATACCCATACATCTATGGAAGAAGAACACACAATGGGGCTCATGGGGTGAAGGAAATGGTCCAGAAACCACCAATAAGTTAGATGCCAATGCATGCCTCTTCTACAGTGAGAACACATGGTTAATAGAGGGTTAATTATAAGATCATTGGGTTACCTCGTGTAGAGTGTCTTTAGGAGACCAGAAGATGACGCCCAATATAAACGATCACTTATGTATATGTACAACATGAGATATCTCAACCACATACTATAACATTGTGAGATGTTACATGGGGTGGAGATACCTCCTCAACTACTTCAATATGAAGAATAGACTCAGCTAAGAAATTTCAGATTGACTAATTGATCTCCGATCACAATGGATGGAGTTTACATTGTATGAGGCCTCTGTCCTTGTTATTCTATAAGTGGCTCATCAGTAGAGTTAGTGTCCTTGTCTATGGTGTCATTACACTATAGTTTCCTTTAAATTGGTCTTGCAGGTTGGTGTCCCAAAAGAAGGAGTAATGATTCAATCAACTAGAACTCAGACTGATCCTACAGCCTCTTCATAATGTCTTCTTCCAGGATCTAGTCATTGAAGGAATGTTCTACCATTAGATTGATACCTTGTATCTTACCTACGATATGTAGCAGACACTTCTTGAGGTTTAGGTATGCTTTATGACCTCAGCTCCTCAGTTATGCCCAATATATGTTTTAACAAATGTCTCAAGGTTATAAAATTCTTCGGTGACACTCCATAGATCTCCTCCGTCTGATTTCTTCACATTTGCGTACCTCAGTTTGACATCTTTGGTGAGTTATCAGAAGGATCTCACCTGCATACCCTGCCTGCCTGACATCTCAGGTGTGTTCTCACAGTCTATTTGAAGTTGGTGCCCCTGATTGACATTTTATAGGTGTGTTCTGTAATAAGATTTCATCTGTGTACCAAGCCTGACAGCTTTTCTCTATGTTCTCTGCTAAGATTCCAGGTGTGTAGAGAAGGTTAAGTCATGAGCATTATCCTGTCGAGACATGTAGCTGTATGTACTAGGTTGATCTCAGGCCAATGACACATCCTTGGTATTGTACTGGATATAGGTTCTGGAGGTATAGAAATCCCATAGATACTCGCCTGCTCATCAGTGAAGGCACAAAGTGATGGCTGGCTACTGCTTATTACAAGGTTGTTACTGTTCATTATTTGGCCTTTGTGTGCATCACTGAATGGCTTCTAGGCAGTGTTATAAGTTAGTGAGGTCAGGTTTATGTGGTAGTCATTGATTTTATTGGACTTATTTATGGGTCTGATGATACAGACGCTTGGTTAGGATACCAGTCCTCATCCTTAGCTAGTGCTCCTTTACAGTGTGTTTGGGACATGGGGCTAAACGTTCACCTTATGGGGCAGATTTATTAATCCTGTGTAATATTTAAACAGGTGAAACTTAGACCAGAGTCTAGAAATGCATCAACTTTATCACAACGGCTCGTGCTGGATTAGGAATTTGGCTCATCTTCAGAAACTTGTCTCTAACTTTATATCACTTAGTGGTTTGATTCCTTTTTTTCTCAGCAAAACTTTGACTTTGATTTTGCTTTCCTTTAAACTACCACTTCGATTTGAGAAAGGCACAAGGCGTGTTTTAAGCAAATAGAAAATAAGTCTAAACTTGATATGAAACTATTCGCCAAAAGGTGATATAATACAGAAAACAGGTAAAGGCAATCTCTCACCAGGTTGTTGCTGAACAGCATAAATTAGGGGAAGACACCCTGATTCCAGTGATGTGTCACTTACTGGTCTTCTTGCTGCAGTGTTGATAAAATCCCTGGTTTATCTTTTGCAGATCTAGCAGTGCTCAGAATGCTGAGCCCTGTATAACCCCGCCCACAACACTGATTGGCAGCTTTCTGTGTACACTGTGCATAGGCAGAAAGATGGCACTCCGTGTTGGGGGCGGGGTTATACAGAACTCATGAATATGGAGGACTACATGGAAGCAGGTTAACTAGTCCTCCAGTGATAATCTCCTGCTGATAAAATAGTGATTTTATCAAAACTACAGCAAGCAGCCCAGTAAGGGACACATCTCTGGAATCAGAGTTTCTGCCCCTACATTATGTTGCTCTCAGATGAGATTGCAAAAATCTGGTGACAGAGTCTCTTAGTGGATTTCTGTTCCATTTACAATAGCCCTGTTTATATCCATTTGGTAAAGATGACGCCTTTAACTTAATGGGGTATTCCCATATCCAAGATCCTATCCCAATATGTAGTAAGTGAAATAATAATAATAATATTAGCAAATACCTCCAATTAGAAATGTAGCATAGTTCTTCTGATTTGCTGTGTCACTTACCCCTTTAAGCTTCACATATACTTTAGATAGCTGCGGGTGTGTACTTCTTAATCTATGGCATTTATTTCCAGTGAAAATGCTTGTAAACCCCCTCCCCATACACCTTAGATCGTTTAACCGATCGTTGGCAGCTAGCTTGCCCGGCTCTCCCATACACAGGAGTGCTCCATTGGCTGAGCAAAATAGTTCTCTACGAGAGACTTCTCTGGCGGCAGCTCATCTCTAGAGAACATAAGGATCTGCAGTCTAACACTGGACATGCCGGATCTGTAACAATCCTCTGTCAGACACCCATACACATAGGACTGTTGGCCGATTCCATCGATCTTGACCAATCAGCAGGTTGCAGTCTGGCCATGACACAAAGTAATATAATAATGACGCTATGTACTCATACACCCATCATCCCGGAGGAAGACTTCTTTTCATTGGCACATCTAGTTTCTTCCATTGTAGTCGACCATAGAAGTTCTTCTAAGATGGTTTTAGGATTTTTAACACATATGTTTGTTTGCATTGCAGTGTGCTTGCTGTAGTTTTAGTTTTTTAGTCTTCATCACTGTATTTTATACAATTGTCAGCGTGTACTTTATCGATTGTAATCACAAGCATCACTCCCTGTCCCTAATGGAGGTCACAATCTAGGGCCAACTTCCTAAGGCTATGTGCCCATGATGCAGAAATGCTGCATATTTTTTCCGCTTCTCCCTGGCAGGAAAAACGCATGCGGATTTTACATGCATTTTTCCTGCCAGGTAGAAGCATTCGTGAAGCGTTCTTCACATACATTTCTGCATGCGGGTTGACAAGCGCTTTCCAAGCGATTTTAACATCACTTGGAAAAGTGCTCGACAACTTGGTCACACTATATAAATCCATGCAACCGGCATGGATTTATATAGTGTGACCAAGAAATAGTTAAAAAAATAATAAGAAGAATGGTAAAAAATAAAGATTATACTTACCTTCCGATGGCCCCCGGTGTTTTCTCCGCTCCGTCCGGTCTCTTGTATTGGTCGCGGTGGTGTTTAAGGACCTGCGGTGACGTCATTGAGTCGTGTGACAGGTCACGCGACCGCTGACGTCAGCGGTGGCGTGACCTGTCACATGACTAAATAATGTCATGGCAAGTCCTTCACACCACCGCGAGCCGTGCAAGAGACCGGACGCAGCGGAGAAAACACCGGGGGCCATCGGAAGGTAAGTATAATCTTTATTTTTTATTTTAAATTCTTTTTTTTACAAGTTCTATGGTACCCGAGTCTGGATGAGAGTCTTCTCTTCTCCAGACCTGGGTACCATCCGCACATTGAACCGTGTGATATCCGCATGTGCAGATGCAGTGATGCAATTGTCACGCGGTCCAATGCAAGTCAATGGTGGCGATTACGCTGCGTGTCCGCAAAATTAATGGACATGCTGCGTATTTTTCCGCAATGATAATCCACAGCGGAAATTTCCGCAGCATGTGCACAGCACATGCGGATTATCATTGGGGACCATGGGGCACGTATTAACAAGCGTTTTTTAAGTGTTTTCTCTGCGGAAATTCCGCGGCAAAAACGCTTGAAAAATGCATAGTGGGCACACAGCCTAAGAAGCCAGTTATCCTATCAGCATGGCAGGAGACCGAACATACAAACTTCATGATCCAAGGACTCCACGGCAATATTAGGTAGCACTGTGCCAATGAACTGCTACACTATGTAAATTCAGCACACCCTCGGGAGACTTGTAGGGTCCATGTCTATATATTCTTTATGGTGAAGACTCTTTCCAAGTTAAGCAAAAAAAATGACCAAGGGAGGAAATGTGATTAAATAATAAAATAACCTTTGTTTATCCTTTAGAGGGAATCTGCCACCGAATCTGAGAACAAGCAGAGACCCCGATTCCAGCGATGTGTCCCTTACTGGGTTGCTTGTTGCAGTTTTGATCAAATAGTTGTTTTTTCTGTCATCTGGTTTTTGCCACCCAATCTGAGAGCATCATAATGTAGGTGCAGATACCTTGATTCCAACTATGTGTCACTTACCGGGCTGTTTGCTTTAGTTTTGGTCAAATAATTGTTTTATCAGCAGGATATTATCACTAGAAGACTGGTAAATCTGCTACCATGTAGTCCTCCATATTCATGTGCCCTGTATAACACCGCCACCACCACCGATTGGCAGCTTTCTGCCTATACACAGTGCACACAGAAAGCTGCCAATCAGTGTTGTGGGCGGGGTTATACAGAGCTCAGCATTCCGAGAACTGAAGTGAACTGAAGTTACGGGGTACATTGCTAGAATTAGGGTCTCTGCCCCTACTTCATTCTGCTCTCAGATGGGGTAGTAAAAACCCCATCCGTATAAATCCTTTGCTGTTCCAGTGCAGCCGCTCCAGTGCTTCCTAACAACCTTTGTTGACTTGGCTGCAGCCATTACATCATGGTAATGCATGTGACTGCTGCAAATGATCTCTGGGCAATTTGACAGGTAAGTCAACGTTATTTTATTATTTTATCACCTTTACATCCTCTCCCCAATTTGAACACTTTTTTGATGAACTTGGATGATCCCTTTAAGTTTTTTGATTTTCCCTCTAAATACGATTAGACGTGCATTTGAGACTAAATCAGTAAGGTCCGGTCCTTTTGGGTCTTATGAACTTGTATATTGTTTACTGCCCCTACGTAGCTGCAGGATTACTGTATTGTGCTTCTTCCTTAAGGCTGTGTTCTCACTTTCTTTGCATCGCTGATGGAGACGGAAGCAGAGTGACCTCATTGATTATTACGGGGTCTGGATTCTGCTACTTGTCCGTCTTTAGAACGGAAGGAAATGCAGCTGCACATCTTTTTTTCTATTCTAAAAACTGACACAAAAGGGATCTCAAATAGATCCCATAAGAATCAAGTGGCCCCCTGTTTCTGTTTGCATCAGTTAAACGTTTTGGACATTAAGGCTATGTTCACACATCGTTGTTTTTTTTGCGTCAATATTCTGCAGCAAAACCTGATCTTCAAGGGCATTTTGTTCAGGATTTTTCTTGCAGTTTTGGTGCATTTTTGATGCGTTTTTTGTTGCGTTATTTCAGCTTTTTTTTTCACTGCCCTGTCTCTTTTTATGCATATACTTAAAGTTCTGTGAAAAAAAAGAACCCCATTCTATTTTGGCATCAAAAATGCTGAAAAAACTCTGATACAAATTTTGATGCGTTTTTTTTTCACCACCCATTACTTTCTATGGGTGAAACAACGCTGAAAGAAGTGGCATGCATTATATTTTCCAAAAAAACATGCAAGGCACCAAATCCTGAACAAAAAAAAAACATTGTGTGAACAGAGAATTCTGATTTCTCATAGACTTTGCTGGTACTGCAAAAGGCAGCTGAAAATTTGCATAAAAAACGGCATCAAAAAACGCTGAAAAAAACATGATGTGTGAACATAGCTTAATTCTGTTTGACTGTTCATAAAAATGTAATAGATAAAGGGAATGTCCGAATGGAAGTGTGAACGTAGCCTTACATTCACGCGTTCTCTGCCCGGGTTCATCTCCAGCAGGTTCTTAATATCAAGGTCGGTGATCACCATCAAGCAATGATCTGCTATGACAATGCTGGAGATGAAAGCTACCGTTGCCGGTAATCTTTTCCCCTCTATGTGTTGCTCCTGAGAGTGGCTGACATTTACAAGGCAGTGTTGTTTAGGCTCAGTCAGTTTGCCCAATGCTTTATTAATCAGGATCTCGAAGAAATACGAGATTGTTTCCTCTGTTTTACTATTTGATGGAGAAAACTATAGTGTTCGGGAAAACTCGATCGCATGTGAATAGTGGAGGACTTTGTCACAAACAAGGCATAGCTTCAGATTGATTTCTGTGTCTTGATTAATGAGGAAAAATAGCTGCGGGGGGAAAATGGAGATGAAACAAGCAAATAAATCTGTAATCGAGGAAGTCATCAAGGGTATGAGATTTCCCCCTGAGGTTATCACAGGAGTGAGTACAGGAGTGGGGAATGTGTGAATCATTGAGCTGCCGAGCGCCTGAGGAACGGAGACAAGAGGTAAGACTTGTACTGCTTGGAATAGGAAACCAAAGACCTAACATATTCTCAAAGAACAAAGAAAAGAAATACTCAAGACCTGATGAAGGTGTATGGGGAGCCAACTCTTCTATCGCTCAATGGCTGCCATCCCATACTGCCCTCACCACTGGCAGCATGATGCAGATACTCCCTGCCTTACTGTATTTGTGTATGTTTTACACTGCAGTATTTCAGAGAAAACACTCTCCCCAATTCATCTAAACTGGCGTTGTTCACAATTTGAATTGCTCCTAAATTTTTCAATTTTTCAAAGCTTTTACTCTAGAATTCTGGCATGAAAGCTTTGATGAATCAGGCTCAATGTGTCTCCGATGATTAGTCCGAGGCAGATACCCCGGCGGCTTCACCCCACTTTACTCCCCTCCCAGATAGTCTAGGGGAGCAGAAGGGGAAGAGCCCAATAAGGAACCACCTCAAACTTGTCAACTGAGTCGCATAGTCCAGCTGGATTTCAAAGTATGTTTATGTAGAACACTGTAATCAGGGTTGGACTGGCCACCAGAGAAGCGGAGAGTCCTCCGGTGGGCCCTGGCTTCTCCTTCAAGAAAGTTCATAGTGCAAACCTTGCAGCTGCTATGGGGCTCTTGAGTTGGGGAGAAAGGTGGGCCCTCAGAATCAAATCCTCTGGTAGGCCCAATATTCTTTAGTCTGACACTGACTGTAATTATTCAGAAGGAAACGTAGACGACTTTGTCTAATGGTTTCTGTGGTTCGGACAGTGTGAATCAGCTGACCATCTCCCTTTAAGTTGCCCATATCTAGAAGTGAGCGAACCCCAACTGTTAAGTTCGGGATTTGGTGCTGAATTCCAAACATGTTCTTCTCCCGGAAGTCCGTTTTAGTGTTCGGAGTTCTTAGGAGAGAGATTCTGTGGGAGTACTCTGCTTCCTTTGGCAGCCCCCTAGCCCTTGCTATGACCATTTTACAGCACCAAAGTTCGGGTCTTCATTGACTTCTATGAAGTTCGGGTAGAGTTCCGGTACCCAAACCGAACTTCAGACTAAAGTTCGGTTGAACCCGACAAACCCGAACATTCAGTGGTCTGTTCATCCTTACCCATATCCATTATATAAATATTCAATGAACAGCCACCTCTCCCAACTCCCTCATAAATATGAACCCTCCCTTCAGTGGAGTGGAGCATTCATGTGTTTTCAATGGGAAATAAGTTGCTGCCAGGCAGCTCTGGTGGTTGATTATTTACCCTGAGAACTAAAGGGACCGGGTGTTTAAACCTTTCTTTCCCCATCAATATCTTTGAAGGGCTTTAAGTTGCAGTCTCCAGCGAAAGTTGTACCAAATTACAACTTGTGGAGTCAACGTTCACTTTTGAATGGTTCCATAGGACAAGTGTCATATAATACGGATATACAATTGTTACATAAATAGCAAGGAAAATAGAGTAAAAGTGACAGCACAAAAATACAAGACACTGTGGCCCTGATTCATCAAGAGCGGTGATGTTCACACCAGTGTTGATGAGGGGCCAGGTTGGAGTTGGACACTCCTGATTTATGAAGATGCTATGAATCAGGAGTGTCTGACAAGTGGTGTGCACCTCGGCACAAGTTTTACTCCAGTCATGTATAGGAGGAGCTGTGGTGTCACCCCGCCGAACCGCCCAAACTCCATACATTTTGGTGGAGCTGGGTAAAACTGGTGCAAAAAAGCCAAAAGTTGAAACATTTTCAGAATTTTCAAAGTAATTTTGCTTTGACAAATCAGGGCTAATTTATAAAACAAAGAAGATTGAAAACAGAGTAAAGTATAATGTAGAGTAAAAGTTCTCTAGAAAACCATGTGCCCAAGTGTAGTGACGCAAAGTAGGCAGCGGCAGTCATTGTGCCAACTCACTCCACATGGAAGGCCGATCATACCGGCCACATCGTAACCAGCAACGTTTACTGGGGAGACAGCCCATGTAACCAATCAGATGTTTGCCTCTTTACTTCTACCATACGAATGTTTGATTTGTTACTATGGGTTAATATGTTTTATTGCATTAGTCATCCCATAGCCGGAGTAATGATCGTGAGCAGGGGTTTATGTACACACAGACAAGTTGGCAATGCGGTTAACAGAACATTCTGAAATCATGAAATTGGAATTTCCATAATAAGCAGATATCTGTGTGCACAGGGTTTACTAAAACGGGTGACAAATAATGCTCGCAGTTTCTTTTCCATTAGTGTCACCATTAGAGGCATTTTCCATTTTATCCATGAAACTCGTAAAAAATAGGAATGACACAGATTGTTCTAATGCCTTAACACAGCACGTAAAAAATAATCTCGTCTGTCCGTGTTGTTCTCTGTGGCGGCAGCGAACTAAGCCGTGTTAGTAAACAGTGGGCACGGACGCTGCTCCTTCAGGAAGCTCCATGTTTTATTCCATCCACCCACAATATGAATAAACATCCCAGCCGTAAAACCAAGTACAAATTTATGTTGCATCCGTGCAAGTTACATTTCAGCCAAATCGTAAGCAATGACCTCGGTGTAACATCTGCGCAATGTAACAAGTATATAACATATGGAACGTGCAGGGGGAAGAGCCGCTTTCTTAAAGGGATTGTCATCAGTTTTTTTCTATCTTATCTGAGAGCAGCATAATGTAGGGACAGAGACCCTGATTCCAGCGATGTATCACTTAATTTACTGGGTGCAGCAGTTGTGACATAATCAGAGTTCTTAGATGTGGCATGTAGCAGAGCTCAGAAAGCTAACCCCGCCCACATCACAGCTTTGTGTGTACATTGTATAGTGACAGTGAGCTGCTTATTACAGAAGGAGGTGTGGTCAGACCAGGGTTCATGCTAGCCTTAGTACAGGCAGTAATAATCTCCTGCTGATAAAACATTCATTGTATTAAAGCAACAGCACACAGTCTAATAAGTGACACATCTCTGAAATCAGTGTCTCATTCCCTACCTCATATTGTCCTTAGATTACATAGCGAAAACCTGCTGATAGATTCCCTTTAAAGGACTTTTACTGGACACAGTGATGGGGGGATATGATAAGACTGCCATTTCCTACAGCAGACCAAGGTGGGACAAGGTGCACCTAATGTATTAAGAGACGCTTACTTCTTAAATTAGTCATATATCTGGGTGTATGTGTGCTGAAAGTGAAATCTACGGCAATCATGGACATACTGTACATCAATTTAAGGTTTATATTTATAGTAAATTTTCCAGGCCGCTTGAGTTCCCCAAAAACTTGTCATGTGCGTTGGTAAATCAAGTCAAGTTATGGTACAAATATCACTTGTGACATAATTTGCTATTTTTTCTTTACAGAAAACTGAATTAAAGCCTTTGATGAATATTCTCCCCTAAACCTATCTTTAGGCCACTACAAGGGGAATGTCACATTATATGGCTGCCGTTGAAATAAATGGTCACCCACACATGGTACAAATGGATTTGCTAGATCTGTTGGAGAGGGAAACACGTTTATGATATGTTCACGTTGTATTTTTGACCTCAATTTAATGTATAAGCAATATATCATAGAAATGCCCCAAACCTGTATATTAGTGGCTGTGATGGATGCATGGCAGTGGCATCAGTCAATGATAGACAATAATCGTATACTTTTAACTGACACATCATGAAAACTATTTAAAAGCTTAAATAGGTTGTCCACTACTTTTTCATTGATGACCTCCTGTCCTTAGGTCATCAATGTCTGATCAGTCGGGGTCCGACACCCAGCACCCCCGCCCATTAGCTGTAATCGGTGTCGGCGAGGCTTGGTACTGCACATCCGCCTCCTATTGAAATCAATATGAGGAGGATGTGTAGTACCCTGCCGCAGCCACTACCAGACGGCCAGCTCCGCAAGACAGTACTTCTGGACGCCGCCCACACCGATAACAGCTGATCGGCAGGGGTGTCGGACCCCAGCTGATCAGACATTGATGACCTATCCAAGGATAAGTCATCTATGAAAAAGTAGTGGACAACCTCTTCACCGAATGCCTGAGAAGGATGTTTTTTTTTAAAGAAAACATGCTCTCTGCTGCATCCGGTTCTTTCTATTGGTGATTGCTGGAATACCCCTTTAAAGATAATTCCATTAAGCCTGTATGACAATATAATCTATTTAGGAGCTATGGAATATTACTTTCCCATAATCTGAGCTGACATATATTATCTAGATGGGTATACATTATATAAATGGCCCCTGGGATGTATCCAGCATTGACATGCTACAGACAGTATCTGGACCAAACACACAACTTTAGGAACCTGCCTTCCAGTTGTCATGTTATAACTAGACATCATTTACAGCTGCATAGGAAGAAATGCATGGTCTATTCCCTCATCCTGACAGGTGCAGTCATTGCGTAGCAGTCACATGGCTGTCACTATTCTTGGACTTAGGTCTTTCAATGATCGTATTGTATTATATTCACCAGTAGCCATTTGTCTATATCATTGCCACAATTTATTTCAAACTTAAAGGGGTTTCCATTAACAAACTACATTTTAATCAATAGACCTTGGAATAAAAATAACTTCCACAATTGAATGTGTTTAAACAAAATGTTCCTGTGCTGAGATAATCTTATAAATGTGCCCCTGCTGTGTACTGTGTAATGGCTGTGTCTGACTGTACAGGAACATGGTCTGACCATACCACATCTCCTGGGCAGGAGAGGAAGAAAGAGTATACAGACATTACAGCAGAGGATCACAGCTGATTCTTTCTGTGAGGTAATACATGTTTTTAACAGGCAAGGAAACGTTTTTCCTCACAAAAAGAATCAGCTGTGATCCCCTGCTGTCTTGTCTATATCCTCTCTTTTGCTTCCTCCCCTGCCCAGGAGCTGCGGTATGATCAGACCATGTTCCTGCACGGTTAGACACAGCCATTACACAGTACACAGCAGGGGCACATTTATAACATTATCTCTGCTCAGGAACATTTTTTTTTTAACATATCCAATTGTGAAACTTACCACATTTTTATTCCAAGATCTATTGGTTAAAATGTACTTTGCCTGTGGGACAACCCCTTTAAGGGTATGTGCACATGAGATGAGATGAGAAACAGCATGGATTTGGGTGTGGAAATGGCGCAAACTTGATGCAAATTGTACCATTTTTATTCCATTTCAAAACTTATCTATTTATGCTTTGTCCTCGAAGAGCCTTCTTCCAGGAATACACTTTGGGACAATCTTTTTGACCGATAATGCCAATGGAAAATTTGAGACCTACCCTATATATAATATATATATATATATATATATATATATAATCTACTACATTATTCCATACATCAAAATGAAAACATATGCTGATGCATACTGGTCCGTCCTACGCTGAGTAGGCAATTTTTGGCATTCACTATGGATACCTTTGGCATATAAGTGCCAAATAAAGGGCCAAAATGAGAAGTGAACCGAGCCCTCACCCTGCCATTTCCACACCTTATGATCACATGTGATTATTTTGTCGGTTGTAAGAAATGACCATTAACTGCTGTCACATCCCTGACCCTCGCACGCCATGATATTCTGCGGTTCCTGGAGAACTGATAAGCTTCACCAATTGTATTCAGGATCACGGACAATCCCGAATGATCTGACAGGAGCGATACGGTTGCTGTTGACATTCAGCGCCTTGTATTGAGCAGGAGACTCGGCGACTGGTGCTCTACTGGGATTTGGTGGCAAGACACAAGGGACGTGGTGTTACCTCAGACACGGGAGCTGTCAGAAGCCATCTGATGATTTCACATGAAACATACCATATGCTTCTTCTATTCTTCCTGGGACATTTAGCACTGGTGTGCTTTGGATCAGGTATTTCATAGACAGCCTTTAACTGGTCTTTTCACCCCTGGAGCAGAATGTAAGATTAATGGTGCTAAGCCACTAGGAAACAAAGGGACCTGTCAGCTATTGTGGTAGCGAGCAGACACAAGAAGTAACAATGCCGGGTGGAAACTCAATAGCAAGAGGTATTAGCAGTAGAAAAAGACGAGTGCTGAATGTCAGACACAGGCCTTTTTAGGAATTGATTAGCGCATATACTGAATTTTTAGCCCCTCGAAGAGAAAGGGTGACAGGGCAAGCCTAACTAGTTAGCCGCCTGGGCGGGAAAGTGAAAAGCCCCTCACCAATTGTTTCTTATATCATCACTAATTGTATCTCGAATAAATATCCATAATCCGCAGTATATTAATCTGCAGCTGAAGCATCAGATGTTCTTATGACAAGACAGCCATCATTTCAAGACACCTCGGTACAGAATAATTGCAAAAAGGATTAATTATTAGCCAAAAAAACAGCCCACTCAGATACGTGCGCACCTGCCTGTCTGGCAAATGCATTGCGAAGGGCGCACACAATTTTTTTAGTCTTTGCAAACACCCCTACAAAAGCATCTTGTGTCCTGATCTACAGAGAAACTTCCATAGAAATTGGGAACAATAAAAGTGACACATCAAAAGCCGGACTCCATTTTAAGACCGGTCAATTCACTATATTCATTATTGTGTCTTTTCTTTTTTTTCTTTCTTCTGAAGTAACGATAATTTCTTTCTCAAAGAGTTTCTCTACCTCACACATCCAACATTCAGAGTCTGAGTATGATCCAGCCACAAAACTCTTGACCCAAACTCGACAGTCTGTTATATGCCTATGAGACATGAATGTTGGTAGTGTTAGGCCACATTCACACGTTTAGTATTTTGGTCAGTATTTTACATCAGTATTTGTAAGCGAAAATCACAAGTTGAACAATCAGAGGAAAAGTATAATAGAAACACGTCACCACTTCTGTATTTATCACCTACTCCTGGTTTTGGCTTCCAAATACTGATGTAAAATACTGACCAAATACTGAACGTGTGAGCATGGCCTTAAACCAGCCTTAGGGTGAAAATGAAAGTCTAGTAAACTAAAGAAGAGGTACACTTAAATAGATATCTGCTCGGTGATGCCAATAAATATGGCACATGGCCTCTAAAGCTACTGATGGACTGCCGAGGTCACATGCAATGGAAAGCAGGTAAACAAAGTTGGGCAGGTAACCACAAGGGCATCTGCCCTAATTTGGTGGAGGAATCAAGAGTTGAGTATATTTTTTTTTGTTATTTTAGATCTTTAAGACAAAAAAAGTACATTTCTCACTTGCACCGCAAGCTCCACACTCAGGCAACTCCACAGGACCGCTGCAGCAGCTAGGAAAATCCACGAATAACTCCCAGACCAAATATCCAACACACAAACATTGGTGCTCTACTGAAAATTAGAGTTGAGCGAACCCAAACTGTAAAGTTCAGGGTTCCTACCAGACACGTAGTGTCCGGTGCTGAACTCCGAACACGGACTTCTCCCGGAAGTCCGTTTCAGTGTTCGGAGTTCCAGGTGAAGTACGGGATAAGGAGAGAAAAGTGGCACCTGATAGTAGAAAAACATGCTGATTTTATAAGATCATAGACAAACCTATGGCGGGCAAGCACCACACCCAATGGCCAACGCCTTTTTGCATGAACACACACTTTCTACAGGCTTTGAGAAAGTGTGTGTTCATGTGAAACTGCGGTGACCGATGGGTGTGGTGTTTGCCCGCCATAGTTCTAATAAAGTCAGCACATTCTTCTACGATTGGGTGTCGCTTTACTTTTTTCCAAAATCCTATTTTAGATCTTTTGCTGCTCTTTTCCTTTCTTTTTCCAAAGAGTTAGAGAACTTTTTTAAGTGGCTGCTGATTGGCTGCTCCACGGTTAGCTGTCCGTTCTGACACTACGTTTGTCTGTTCCATCTTAGGAACAGTCTAACAGAATAAGTGAACCGTTGCATCAATTAGACACATGACAGCAGAGATGCCCTATAAAAATTTTTTGGGGTCCATATGGCTTCTAATTTTTGGAACAGAAGGAAAAATTCTGCATGCTCAACTTTATTTTCCTTTCTAAATATCAGACACTTAACAGATCCCAAAATCATCAATTGCATAAGTGATGCAACAGATCACTTCTTCCGTTTGTCTGTTCCTAAAATTCACAGATGTGTGAACAGAGCCTTAATTCAGGGAGAAGGGAACAGTGCAAAACTATGGAAGAGAGATATGTGTTTTGTATTACACGGCCTAGGTGTCTGGCATTTTTATGTGTCCACTGCTGGCTGGCACATTGGCATGGGCACTGTTATGGAGATAGCTTCTCTGTGGGTATGGCTGTTATTTCTACTATATTAGGTGCACTGGCGCCATATTCTAGGTATTTCTGGGTGCCTGGCACAATGGTCTGACATATTCTGTATTGATTTTATTTTTGTCCAGGCACTATTGTATGATTTAGTGTATCTTGCCATGTCAAGGATTTTCTTAGGAAAGTTCATGGCAAATCTGGCGGTTCTGCTGAACAATTATCCCCATTGTCACTAGACAGGTATATTCTGCAGCATGTGGAATATAGAGTGTGCCACAGATTTTAGCATCTACATCATGGTTAATATTCCGTAGTTATCCTGTAGTTATTGTGCACCTAACTCCTTAACAAATCTTGAACACGTGAACAGTTACTACAGAGGGGAAAATCTGAAAGTTATAGACTCTATAACATTTTGGTGTGGGAATAGTCTTTTATTATTGTTACTAGAGTTGGTGCGAATTAATTTGCATGACCTGGTCCATCAGCCTTGTCTGTGATCTTCTGCTTGCCAGACAGGAGCCGTGAAAACCGCCTCTTACTTGACAAAATCCGTGGCTCTTGTTTTGGTTAGCTGGCCAAGCCGACTAATCAAAAGAAGAGCTTCAGATGCCATCAATTAAAAGGCGGTTCTCATGGCTCCCGTCCAGCAGCAGAAGATCACTGACATGGCTGATGGACCGGGTCATGCAAATTGATTCGCACCAACTCTAATTGCTACTAAATAGAACGATTCAGGGACATTACTAGGTCAACCTTGCTGACTTTTTTTTTTTGGCATGTGAGAAATAGTAGAACATTTTTAGATGTAGTCATTTTCAAGGTCATGCTTCCCCACGACTACCCAAGAGAAGATTTGCCGACACTTGAGGGAGTCCAACTGCTTCCTGGAGATTCTGGGAGAGTTGACAAGTATGTACTAGCTTTGGGTGCTAGTTTTGAGAACTCTGAGAATTGTCTTGAGGTTATAATGTGTTGGTTTTGAACAGGTTAAAAAACCCTGCTGTGGCATGTATCTCAATGCTTCTATAATTGAAGCTCCTTCGGCTAACCACAAGTGGTATGCACTTACAAAAAATCTAGGCATAAGATCATAAAACATCTGAAGTACACCAGATCCTTTGGACCATCCAAGTCCTGAAACAACATTCATTTCTCTTCTGAGATAAAAGGGTTAAAATACATTATTTTAGGTTCTTGTAACTCAAACTGGCTTGTATGAGGTTGGTAGGTCCTCAAAATATCTGCACATTATTTAAGTTTTATCTTTTGGCCTGAAGATAAAAGCCTCATTGTATTCTCAAGGGGAATATTGCGTAATAGCCGACATTTGATGAATAATATATGAGATCACATGTGTTGTGTGCAATAAAGGTCACTAATGGTGTGGTAAAGTGTATGTGAATTGGGCATTGGGATGGGGACCATGAGCTGTCATGTGATACTTCAGGGTAACACCGTGCTATCGGATCGTTCCCTAATAAGTTTGCATACCTTTGAGACGTATGTTTGGACAGACGCTCAGATCTTATCTGCGGAATGTGGACACATCGAGTCAGTGATAGAAGACGCATGTCCTGGGATAGGTCGCTATGTCCTCTTTGATGATCAGGTGCATGGCATATGCCATTGGTGTGATGTAACCTACTATAAACAATGCATCATTGTACCTCGGCACAATCAGT
Organism: Phyllobates terribilis; assembly: GCF_046119375.1. Lineage (NCBI taxonomy): Eukaryota > Metazoa > Chordata > Amphibia > Anura > Dendrobatidae > Phyllobates > Phyllobates terribilis. Next base: position 200,340,190 of record NW_027362763.1, read on the forward strand.
CGCGGATAAAATTAGAAGTATCAAAGGAATAGTCGTCTCCTTATGGAGTGTGATTTTAATTAGTTCTTGTGTCCCTTAGTTTTTGGAATACAGTCAAACTGAGACGTCCGTTGAATTATTTATTCCGTAGCCCTCGAGGACATCTGCCTTACAAGCAATTAACTCATCAATATTTCTTCAGTCTACAAAACAAACTTATAGTATAGTCATACACAGTGTACCATAGAGCGGTCCGATGATACGACACAATACACCATGTGTATCACACCTTGCTGACCCTATAGAGTGAAGTAATGTGCTCTTTCTGTATGCAGATGCAGTCACTGGAGGGGTCTCATATGATTATTCTTGTCATGGATGAGCCTTCGAAATCTTATTCATAATTCCGTCCGGTTTCGCACATCAATTTTTTTTGGGTACGTGCGCTATCCATTTCTTTGCAGATAGATCACAGATCCAGTTGAATATATCTAGGGGATATCTGCAGGCAGATTCAGACCATCAGTGTGGTGCGCATTCAATGGCCGATTGCATAATATATGAATAGATTGGATCCATTTAAAGCAAGACTTGCTCTGGCAGACAGATAGGGGTCCCTGTAGTAGGAGGGAACCCAACTCTGATGTCGATATGCCTTAGTAGGGCGAATGAAAGAGGGTTATCCCCGTGAGACAAACCCTATAATATCAGCAGATGTGAGGAAAACACTTGTAAGGGCTCATTCAGACCTCCAATTTTTCCACATACGACAAAAACTGACTGATTATTCTGTTCATACTGTGATCAGAGTTTGATCAGAGTGTGGTCCGAGTGTCATCCGATTTTCTCATACTTGGAGAAATTTAAAAAAAATAATTTTCTCCACCTCTTCCTTTCGTACGTTAGATAACACCTGAGTGCGGTCCGATTTTTTTCACGGACCCATTGACTTGTATTGCCAGTTTTGATCTGACCCCTGATTCAAAATTGGACATATCGCCGCAGTTTTCCGTAGACCTCTCGATCTGCGAAAAATCATGGACATGTGAATGGCCACGAATAGCACTTGTACGTGAAAGTCTGAATGAAGCCTGCCATACACATTAGATGGTTGTCGGCCAAATGATTGGCTTGGCAGCGACTAATCTTTAGAGAGAACAAAAGGATCAGTCATTGAAAGTCACAGTGCCTGATCCTTATCTCATCCGACATCATCTGTCAGGGAAGAGTTGGGAGGACGCCATACACACATTAGATTGTAGGTTGATTGACTTTATTCGAATGTGTGGGGGCTTTAGTATTTAGTAAAAACTGTACAAAATCTTTACTTGGACACTTTGGTAGGTTTAATTTCAACCCCGGTACACATTTTTCCAGTCTTCTCTCCTATACCCATCAGTTCCACATCTGTATTAGTCCCGAGACCGGAAAGGACTAATGCAGAAGTGCACCATTTAACTGTCTACATAGTTTCCATAGCTAAACAAGCCTGTTTCTCTATTCCAGCTGATCCAGAGACAGACAATGGGTCTGGTAATGCTATTAAATAAGCCAGTCAGCCTGCGTCCTTCATTGTAGGCCGATAAGGAGAACCAGGGAAACTCCATTCCATTCGAACCAATGCATAAGTGGGGTGGCCCGGATCAGGAGAGTGCTGCAGAACTTATGGCACATTTAAACAATTTAGTAAGTGCAACTATAAAACATTTCATACATACCAGAAATTTTTTTTGTTGGACTGGACAACTCCTTTCAGTTTCTTCACTTGGGATAGCCAGGGGCAAAATCCTAAACATCTGGAATATGGCTTTTACTACAGATTTGTGAAGACCCTTTTTCACACTTGATGCTGGTGGATATAGTTGAGTAAGTCTTGAATATGACAATGTTGTCTCAGGTGATATCAATATAAAAGAACATTCAATACCTGTGTTGTTTTCATTTTCTAGGCAGGAAGATCTTTACATGTACAGTGAAGGAAATAATTATTTGATCCCTTGCTGTTTTTGTAAGTTTGCCCACTGACAAAGACATGGACAGTCTATAATTTTAAGGGTAGGTTAATTTTAACATTGAGAGATAGAATATCCCCCAAAAATCTAGAAAATCACATTGTATAAATTAGATAAATTTATTTGCATTTTGCAGTGAGAAATAAGTATTTGATCCCTCTGGCAAACAACACTTAATACTTAGTGGCAAAACCCTTGTGGGCAAGCACAGCAGTCAGACGTTTTTTGTAGTTGATGATGAGGGTTGCGCACATTTCAGGAGGAATTTTGGTCCACTCCTCTTTGCAGATCATCTCTAAATCATTCCGATTTTGAGGCTGTCGCTTGGCAACTTGGAGCTCCAACTCCCTCCTTAAGTTTTCTATGGGATTAAGGTCTGGAGACTGGCTAGGCCACTCCATGACCTTACTGTGCTTCTTTTTGAGCCACTCCTTTGTTGCCTTGGCTGTGTGTTTTGGGTCATTGTCTTGCTGGAAGACCCAGATGCGACCCATTTTTAATGTCCTGGCAAAGGGAAGGAGGTTATCACTCAGGATTTTACGGTACATGGCTCTGTCCATTCTCCCATTGATGCTGTGAAGTAGTCCTGTGCCCTTAGCAGAGAAACACACCCAAAACATAATGTTTCCACCTCTATGCTTGACAGTGGGGACGGTGTTCTTTGGGTCATAGGCAGCATTTCTCTTCCTCCAAACACGGCGAGTTGAGTTAATGCCAAAGAGCTCAATTTTTGTCTCGTTTGACCACAGCCAGCACCTTCTCCCAATAACTCACAGAATCATCCAGGTGTTCATTGGCAAACTTCAGATGGGCCTGCACATGTGCCTTCTTGAGCAGGGGGACCTTGCGGGACTGCAGGATTTTAAACCTTTAAGGCGTAATGTGTTACCAATGGTTCTCTTGGTGACTGTGGTCCCAGCTGCCTATCACTAACAAGTTCCCCCCGTGTAGTTTTAGGCTGATCTCTCAACTTCCTCATGATCAAGGATACCCCACGAGGTGAGATTTTGCATAGTGCCCTAGATCGATGTCGATTGACAGTCATTTTGTATTTCTTCCATTTTCTTACTATTGCACCAACAGTTGTATCCTTCTCACCCAGCATCTTACTTATGGTTTTCTAGCCCATTCCAGCTTTGTGCAGCTCTATGATCTTGTCCCTGACATCCTTAGAAAGCTCTTTGGTCTTGCCCATGTTGTAGAGGTTAGAGTCTGACTGATTAATTGAGTCTGTGGACAGGAGTCTTTTATACAGGTGACTATGTAAGACAGCTGTCTGTAATGCAGGTAACGAGTTGATTAGGAGCGTGTAACTAGTCTGTAGGAGCCAGAACTCATAATGGTTTGTAGGGGATCAAATACATTTATTTGCATTTTGCAGTGAGAAATAAGTATCTAATTTATACAATGTGATTTTCTTGATTTTTTTTTGGGGGGGATATACTATCTCTCAATGTTAAAATTAACCTACCCTTAAAATTATAGACTGTTCATGTCTTTGTCAGTGGCCAAACTTACAAAAACAGCAAGGGACCAAATACTTATTTCCTTCACTGTATGTGCAGTTTAAGGGGGCAGAGAGAGATGATCATATCTACCGTAATTCACATTAATAGGATTTTCTTGTGTAATTTGAATAAAAAAGTACTATTGAAGGGTCACAAATGTACTAATTCCTATACATTTTCTAGATTTCTGCTTACTGTCAATGAAAGAGAGCATTCTTGGGTACACCAACATGGACCTAGTGGTGCCCAGTCCAGACAACCCTCTATGAACTACAGTAAAGAGCCAGGACTGGAGTTGATGCGTACTATCTACATTGAATATAAAGTATTTAATAGACAGACAGCAGAGGACAGAGGATGGAGTGGCTTCTACAAAGGATTGCCAAGCTTGATACTTTATATCAATTCATTCGCTTCAGTATTGCTGTAGACAATCGAGTACATCGCTCCACTACATGCTCGACCTACTCTCCAGTCAGACATTCAGACCTCCATAGGATGGCTATAATCTACTGATCACTTGGGTTCGACCGCTGGGACCCTCACTGATCCACGCATGGGGCCCTATAAAACTCTGTATGACTAAAGCAAAGGTCGAGCATGGGCAACTCCACACCATTCAATTTGTATGGGTGTGCCAGATACAGACGAGCACTGGGCTAGAAGAGGATAGAAGAGTACTGTTCTCAACTATCTCCGTCAGTCACTTAGAGAATGAAGTGGTATAAAACATCAAGCTAGACAATCCTCTGTGAGCTAAATACATAAGAAGCAGCAGAAATCTGTGTATTCCATATATGCACCATCTCCAGTACAGGCTATTTAGCTCACAGAGTATCGTTTAGCCTGGACACAACTATGTTGGTGTAGTCAAGAATGCTATCACTAACAGGAGCAGAGGTGTTGGAATTGGTTCATTCTCTGGATCATTGCATGTCCCAATGGTTGGGCCCCCAGCTATCATTAAATTATCTCCTATCCTAAATAATGAAGCCTGTCTCAATGAGCAGAGGTCGAGCATGAGCACCTCCGCTTTCTCACCTTTGTCAGGGATGAATTCTGCTGAGAATCTGCATTACGAACACCACAGTGTAATCTTCATGCAGACTTTGCTGCAAATTCATCAAGGGTTTATGGTGAAATCCATAACTTATTTTTTCCAATATATATATTTTCCATGAACTTATCCTTCCATTACCTCAACGAAATGTCTTCTGAGAACACGGTAGTCTGAGATTATGTAAGACCACTTAGAGGAAATAGCAATTTGAAAGCTTACTGGACCCCGGGTGTCGACAGGAAAAGTGAGACCACCTTTGGAACTGCGACCAAACTCCGGAGCAAAGATAAATGGACGCACACTGTCCCTTGAATTGAATGGAAGAGTGCAGTACTGGGCCCATGTGTAGTCTGTATTGTTGATGCTATATATGCTATGTCACCCTGTAGACAAGACTGGTGGGCTTAATTCTCTATTTTATATACCTGGGCGGGTTCTTCTCGCTAGTCTTGACCCTTTCATGTCACTGGCTGTTCATGTGTTACCTGCCTGTGGGCTACCCAGCTGCTTTCCTTTCACTCCTATTTCAAACACTTTTATGACAATTATTCTGTATTTCGAGACCTGTCTGGGAGGTTTTCTTAAAGAATGAAGCGATGAAAGGCGAGCAGAATGGCTTTTGAAGTCTTCCAGTGTGAGCTAATGGTGTCTGCATGGCAGGGAGCTGTAGACTGCTGGATGAGGTCATGGAAATCAATTTGAAATGCAATTTGTGATATAATAGGAAAGCCGAGGGCTGAGTTATGGGTCATATTTATGGATCTCAGGAGCGGCTAATTATTGGTGGTTCTATAATTCCTCAACGCTTTTTGTAATGAAATGAAGGTCTAAGTGTTCGATCTATAAATATGAGGGACAGGCGAGCAGAGAGTCGCCACTCTGGGAAGTGCATGAGTGGGAATTCCCAGATGACGGCTTTCAATTTAGTGGCCTATAATTTGGTGTCAAACTGCGGAGAAGAGTTCAAGTCTTCAAAATGGCACTTGGATATAGCAGAATAGTCAGATATTAAAGTAATTGTTGAAGAGGTCACTTGGCGCATTAGCGGTTAACTCTCATAGGATGACTATCCGTATGATCCCACATCGTTGGTTATTCAGAAACCCTTCAGAGTACTCTTTTATTTGAACACACAGTATACAGATATTGATCGTACCCAATTATATTGGCTCTACAGGTGCTCACCGTCTCACATTTTTTTGAATGGAGAGTCAGGCTGGAGCGGCCATTCCTTGTACTAGGCACAAGCATTGGCCACCCCTTTCCTGGGATCAGAGGTGGTCCTAATGACAAGACCCCCACCTATGACACTTTTAGGCATTGCGTCCATCTGAACTAATAATTTGACTACAGATTCAGTCATAATTTATCTTCATTTTTTTCTGCATCAGTTCCTAGACATTGCACAAAGGAATCACATAGTACCAAGATTTACCGTAATGCATCTCTCCGACCGTCGTACGTGGTTGTCACTTTATTGAAATTAGTGGTGATTTTAAAAACGTATATATGTCAGTGAAAGTTGGTTCAATCCGGAATGCCAGAACCTCTTTGTTCATGTTACTGATGGGAGCCCTCCGCATATTTTCCTGTTATATCTGGCTGACATATGTTAAAGTGTTTGAGACCCCCTTTAAACTTTTCATTAACCAGAGACGTTTGTGGTTCAACCTAAAGCCATTTTCCCAAACTATGACATTTTTCAAAATGCATAATAGAAAAGCAAATTGCTCTGATTATTGCATTTTTCCTTTCTTTGATGCTTTAAGGAGCATATTTGTTGCAAAATATTTTTAATGCTGAGATTCTGTAGTTGAAAATGCAATTTCATTTTTACATGCATGTTTTTCAGGCCCCCAATAGAAGCCTATTGGCCACGTTCTCACTCTAAAATCAGGAGTGGATGAAAAATACAGAAGTGGTGATGTGTTTCTATTATACAACCCCTGGCAATAATTATGGAATCACCGGGCTCGGAGGATGTTCTTTCAGTTGTTTAATGTTGTTGAAAAAAAGCAGATCACAGACATGACACAAAACTAAAGTCATTTCAAATGGCAACTTTATGGCTTTAAGAAGCACTAAAAGAAATCAAGAAAAAAAAATGTGGTACTCAATAAGGGTAATTTTTTTCAGACCAAGCAGATGGAAAAAATTGTGGAATCACTCAATTCTGAGGAAAAAATTATGGAATCATGAAAAACAAACACACAAAAGAACATTCCAATACATCACTAGTATTTTGTTGCACCACCTCTGGCTTTAATAATAGCTTTCAGTCTCTGAGGCATGGACTTAATGAGTGACAAGAGTACTCTTCATCAGTCTGGCTCCAACTTTCTCTGATTGCTGTTGCCTGATCAGCTTTGCAGGTTGGAGCCTTTTCATGGACCATTTTCTTCAACTTCCACCAAAGATTTTCAATTGGATTGAGATTCGGACTATTTGCAGGCCATGACATTGACCTTATGTGTCTTCTTTCAAGGAATGCTTTCACAGTTTTTGCTCTATGGCAGGATGCTTATCATCTTGAATAATGATGTCATCATCCCCAAACATCCTTTCAATTGATGGGATAATAAAACTGTCCAAAATATCAATGTAAACTTGGGCATTTATTGAAGATGTAATGACAGCCATCTCCCCAGTGCCTTTACCTGACATGCAGCCCCATATCATCAATGACTGTGGAAATTTTCATGTTCTCTTCATGCAGTCATCTTTATAAATCTCATTGGAACGGCACCAAACAAAAGTTCCAGCATCATCACCTTGCCTAATGCCGATTCGCGATTCATCACTGAATATGACTTTCAACCATTCATCCACAGTCCACGATTGCTTTTCCTTAGCCCATTGTAACCTTGTTTTTTTCAGTTTAGGTGTTAATGATGCCTTTTGTTTAGCTTTTCTGTATGTAAATCCCATTTCCTTTAGGCGGTTTCTTACAGTTCAGTCACAGACATTGACTCCAGTTTCCTCCCATTCGTTCCTCATTTGTTTTGTTGTGCATTTCCTGTTTTGGAGACATATTGCTTTAAGTTTCCGATCTTGACGCTTTGATGTCTTCCTTGGTCTACCAGTATGTTTGCCTTTAACAACCTTCCCATGTTGTTTGTATTTGGTCCAGATTTTAGACACAGCTGACTGTGAACAACCAACATCTTTTGCAACATTGCGTGATGATTTAACTTCTTTTAAGAGTTTGATAATCCTCTCCATTGTTTCAATTGACATCTCTCGTGTTGGAGCCATGATTCAAGTCAGTCCACTTGGTGCAACAGCTCTCCAAGGTGTGATCACTCCTTTTTAGATGCAGACTAATGAGCAGATTTAATTTGATGCAGGTGTTAGTTTTGGAAATTAAAATTTACAAGGTGATTCCATAATTTTTTCCTTATAATTGAGTGATTCAATAATTTTTTCCCTCTGCTTGGTCTGAAAAAAATTACCCTTACGGAGTACCACATTTTTTTTCTTGATTTCTTTTAGTGTTTCTTAAAGCCATAAAGTTGCCATTTGAAATGACTTTAGTTTTGTTCCATGTCTGTGATCTGCTTTTTTTCAACAACATTAAACTGTTATGATCTGCAACATGAACTAAGGAAAGATAGGGGAAAGCTTTCCCTACAGTAAGACTAAGCTGAATCCCTACGATGTAGCGGGCTGCCTGTTCCTAGTGAACAGACCCACCTTAGTCCTCGGCTAGTCTGAACGAAGACCTATAGAATTAAGAGAGGGGTCCCTAAAAGAACTAAGGACTGGGACAAAAATGGGACACCTCCTAAACAGAAGTTGTTGCAGAACACAAAAAGACAAACTGACAAAATGTACTAGAGGTCCCAGAGGACCAAGCGAACTTGACAGAGAAAGGCACCAGGCCAGAGAAACAGTCAAACATTAAAGTCCAGCACAGCTACAAGGGCGGAGCTGGAATATAAAGGCAGATGGTCACGTGACCGCAAAACACAAGATAGAAAAAAACAAACAGGAGGGTTCGAACATAAACAACTGAATGAACATCCTCCGAGCCCGGTGATTCCATAATTTTTGCCAGGGGTTGTACTTTTCCTCTGATTGTTCCACTCTTGGTTTTGGCTTACAAATACTGATGTAAATTACTGAGCAAATACTGAATGTGTGAACATGGCTTCAGGGGAAAAAAAGGATAAAGCAAACACACAGTGGTTTGCAGTTTTCATGAAATCACATCCACTTTGTTTGTATAGTTAAAACACAGCTGATTTGCTGCACCAAAAAAATGCTGCAGTAAAACGCAGTCCTTATGCGAAGTGTGAACTTGGCCTAAGTCTTCACATTCTATAACAAGTATTGACTATGCTAAAGGGGCGAGGTAGCCCCCGAAACAAAGATGATCACTCGGTATCTAAATACTCACTACTGCTCACTACATATGCACAATTTCACTAGCTGCATACACTTTTTGGAGGCGCTAACATTTCATTACATGACTTAAAAACTTGACATCCCTTTTTGTTTTTCCCCTATGTACTTTTGCTGTACTTTGCCTTGTATCTGAGCTTTCTCTCTGCGCTGATGTAGATCTGAGAGCGGGAGGACATTCCATCTGTGCGAAACACGTTGCTGCTCGTTCAAACACAAATAGCTGGAAAAAAAAGAGCATTACACAGATTTCTCAGGGCTGTCAGCTCAAAAGATGCCACATCCATTTGCATTCAAATCAGTCTTCCACATAACATTCTTAACACTTCAGCTCCCTGAAAAAACGACACCCAGTGAATGAACTCCTTATATACACTACTGCATCTATTAGGCCACGTTCACACGTTCAGCATTCGGTCAGTATTTTACCCCATGAGTGGGTGATAAATACAGATGTGGTGACGTGTTTCTATTATAGTTTCCCTCTGATTGTTCCACTCCTGGTTTTGGCTTACAAATACTGACGTAAAATACTGACCAAATACTCAACGTGTGAACGTGACCTTTGTGTTTTTGGACATGAGCCTATATATCTCACATGAGCAATGTATGGCCACTTTCTTCAGGACAGACAGATGCAACATCTCCACATCATTGTCTCCTAATGCCCAAAAAGTCTATGGATGTATCTGGAAGTGACGCAGAAGAACTGGTGATGCTTACCTGGACATCCACCTGTATATCACAGAGAACTGTGGCATAGAAGTAATTTTGCAGTGGGAAGAAAGATGTATTGTCCTCCTTTTTATAGTTCTTTTTTATCTGGTTATTCAGTTTATTCAGTAAGCTGTACAGAGAGATTGTGAATAATTTGGAAACTTGAGAGTTTGTGACGTGACCTGTTAAAATAATGACTCAAGTCAGGGCTTAAAGGTCTTGTCCAGGTCTATTATATATTTTTTTACTATCGACCTAAAATCTAACTGGCCGGTAATTGTTAACAGAGACAGCTACCTGCTTGTTCTACTCACTGCCAACTCCTGCCGTCGATTCAGCTGGTCAATTTTAACAGAGCAGCACTTCTTCTTCCCCTCTGTCGACGTGGCGTGATTTTTGACGCCATGCTGATTGACCGCTGGCTCACCGCAGTTAGGCTGCAGGGAACCATTTGGGAATCAGCATGAAGTTGGCAGTCATGCCCCGTAACAAAGCTGAGCGTAAGAGAAGCCGCTGCTCTGTCAATATGACGTCAGACTGCTGAATTGCCAGCAGGAGTAGTCTGGGACCGCTCTGAGCTGGCAGAGATCAGAGACGGGCACAACAGGCAGGTAGTAACAGATGGGCACAACAGGTAGGCCCATAGTAAAAAAAATTATATAGTCCTGGATAAACCCTTTAAGAAACCCAAGAAGTCATGTAGCTGTAAGGGGGAAGACCGGGGTGTAAGTACTTTCAGAACAAGGGATCCGGAACTGCCTGGGCCGTGCCTCTGGTTACAAGGGGAAGACAGACTGCGAGCACAGAGGTCAGGTGACCGGGGAGCTGGAAGTGTGTCTAGGAAGAGGGAGAAAAAGGAGTTTTGGGCGGGAAAGCAGGCAGTTGACAGTGTGAGTCAAGCCGACTAGAGGGAGAAGAGACACAGGATCCGTGGAGCCGAGCAAGTGAGGTGCACTGTTATGGACTAGGGGCTCAGCGGGTCAAACCGGAGACTGCCCGCTGCCGCCAGAAGACGTGGAGCCGAGCAAGTGAGGTGCAGTGTTATGGACTAGGGGCTCAGCGGGTTAAACCGGAGACCGCCCGCTGCTGCCAGAAGACAGCATTGTTTAGGCGGGAAAGCCAGAAGAAAACAACACCGGCATCTGCCTTGTTGGTAACAAGAGTCAGCTAAGTGTAAAACTGCCGATTACAACCGTGTCGACTCTGCTACATCTAGCCAAACTGTGAATTGTCGTTTATAGTCTGTTACCTGCTACTCCCCTTGTTGTCCCCATATTTCCCCTGTTACTCCCTGCGTGGAGATTGACCCTGTTACAGTAAATCCCCCTTGTTTATTAACCCTGTACTGGCTGCTCTGTGTTTCTGTGTCACTGCATCTAAAGTACCTGTGTCAAGCTTTTCATATTTATGTCTTTGCAAGTTTTGAAGTTCTTTATTTGTGGTCTCTCGTTGTGGTCTAACTGGCAACAAAAGCCTATAGCAATCCACTGTAGCCGAAAGTGATATTTTTGTAAAAGATCCCATTTGTGGCCCCTTGTAGTTTGCTGGTAGACTCCATCAGTCTAGGAACCTTTATCTACTTCAATGTTGAAGGGCAGCAGTGGATACCACTGAACATCTCTACCATTGGGGCTCTACAGCTGTTTCCCAAACCCCCCAAAAATAGTGTGCAATATTTCATTATACCAGTATCAACCATGTCAGCATAACTCATCTAGGGATGTAAATCGCAGGAGAATGTAGTTCTTGCAAGAAGAAAGCACATAGGCCCCGATTCATCATTTGTTTGTTTTTTTAAAGTCACTTTCCTTTTTTTTCTTGTGGTATTAGTTGCCATTTTAGCGACAGTCATCAAAATGGCGCACGCAATTCATGAATTTGGCGCAAAAATACAAAATGGGCTTTCTTCCTGCCTTGAACTATTTTTGTGACTTTTTGCCCCTCTTCAAAATACACAAGTAGGGGGACTGAAGTAAAATCGCACCAAATTTTGCAACTTTTTAAAAAGTTGCAATTGATAAAATCAGCAGAATACATCCGGAATTGCTAGACTCCACCCGAAAAGTGGAAACCAATATAAAAACACTTGTAAAATAGACTTCAAAAAGGCGCAAATAGAATAATGAATTGGGTGCAACCAAAAGAAAAGGCACAAAACTAGACAAAAACAGGCATAAAGGCGTTGATGAATCGGAGCCTTAGCTTTCAGAAGACTTAATCAATTTTTTTTTTAGAACAAAGGGGGCGGGGGGGCACGCTTGTCCTTTGAGGCAAAACAAAATGTGTTTATTGTTTTTGAAATGCAAACAAAAAAAACGTACTAATATACTTAAAGGGAATCTGTCAGCAGGTGTTTGCTATGTAATCTGACAGCAGCATGATGTAGGAACAGAGACCCTGATTACAGTGATGTGTCACTTAGTTTACTAGGTGCTGCAGTTCTGACATAGTCACAGTTTTCGCTGCTACAGATCTAGCAGCGCTCAATTGTTGAGCTGTGTATAACCCGCCCACACCACAGTTTTCTGTGTACATTGTATAGTGGCACAGAGCTGTTAATCAGTGCTGGGAGAATGGCTGTACTACTTTACACGTGCCAAGTTGTCCTGCAATAATAATCTCATATGATTGTATTAAAACAGAAAAACATAGTCTAGTAAGTGACATATCACTGGAATAAGGGTCTCTGCTAATATATAATTGTGTTCTCAGATTGCATAGCAAAAACCTGCTGACAGATTTCCTTTAATTTTTGGTGCATCGCCAAATTTAGATCCCCTCTCCTGGTCCCAAAGCTTCAATTTCCATGTTAATTCCAACACAGGCAGATTGATTCCCTCCACTCTGTCAGTGACATGCCTGAAGAGGGTGGCCTGACCGACTCAGATCATTAATAGAGATGAGCAAACCCGAACTTAAAAGTTCGGGGTTTGAACCGGACATTAAGTGTCTGGTTCTAAACGCCGAATAAGGACTTCTCCAGGAAGTCCGTTGCAATGTTCAAGGTTCCGGGGGAAGTCCGTTGTACCAGAACCCGAACTTCCATGGATCCGCTCATTCCTAATTATTAACTAAGCCAGACCTCTTCAATATCGCTGCATCAGCCGTAATGAAGAGGTGGGCTGGCTTAGCTAAAGAGCTGAACCGGATTGCCAGCCCCTCATATGTTTCACTGACTAAATCTTGTGTTGGAATGAATATAGAGTTGAAGATTTCAGGGCCAGGAGAGAGGGTCTGAAATAGGACAATTTCGGCTGAATTAGGTAAATTAATAAGTTAATTAATTTTACATATCATAATCAATAAACAGATTTTTTTTGTCTCTGGACAACCCCTTTAAAGGGTTATCCGCAGAGAATATTGTCCCCAGCAATACCGAAAATGAGGCTGTGGATCCCATAGACATTGACTGGATAGTTTTTGGGATCAGTAGGTGTTCCAGAAGTTGGTCCCGCAATCAGTAAGTTATTCCTATGTTATGAATTGGTGGATAACTTTTGATTTTGGGAATACCACTTTATTTTATTTTACTCACTTATATAGTGCCATTAATTCCACAGCGCTTTACAGACATTATGGGCACTGTCCCCATTGGGCCTCACAATCTAAATTCCCTATCAGTATGTCTTTTGAAATGTGGGAGGAAACCAGAGAACCCGGAGGAAACCCACGCAAACACGGGGAGAACATGCAAACTTCTGGCAGATGTTGTCCTTGGTGGGATTTGAACCCAGGACCTCAGCGCTGCAAGGCTGCAGTGCTAACCACTGAGCCACCATGCTGCCCCCTTAATTGCAATACTTGGGAAACTTTGCTTAGGAAACTTTGTATCCAGAATGTAAAGAAGTGATCTTGTGTAGAGAGGGAAGAAATGTTTATTTCTTCACACTCTCCAACCATCCTTTAAGAGTCCTTATAGTTGGAGAGGAGTAGAAGCTTTCCCACCTGATCCCACATTTAGGTTAGTATCAAAGAATGAGACAATATCTTCAAAATTATTAGTATTTTTTTAATCATAGGATTAGATACCTGGAGTTTGTTACTTGGCCTCTCATTTCTCTTTGACCATCATCACTCTTAGACGTCACTGATGGGAACAGATGATAACAGTCTATGACGCGTCCGGAGGCTTTCGACATTAGCTGAGGCTTTCGTCTTACACTAGGATCACATTGGATCGATTGGAGTTTTGTTGTGTTGTTCCGTTTTAGCAACAGAAAAACAGAACTCCTGCGAGAAACTGCTCCGTTTCATAATGTCCACAAGCGATACAAAATTGACTATTAACGGGGTCCACTTGGTTTCTGTTTAGCTGAAAGTAATTTTAGCTTCACAATATTTTATTGAACAGATAAGTAACGAAACATTATTCTCATTTCCCCACGCTCGTACCAAAACCTGCATGAACAATGTATAAGTATGATCTTAAGGTAACGTAATTCACAGATAAATTGAATAGAAAGGGGAGAGAGGAAGAGAAGTGAGGTAGACTCTAATCACAGGTGAAGGATGAGGAACACTAATGGGAAAGTTCTCGTAATAGTATGGCTAGAATACAGCAGCGACCTGGCACATCTAGATACGTACTCCATGACTGTCAGGATATTGGGAATACTTGCTCGTTCTAGTAGCATGTATCTAGTCATATCGCGTCATACTGGAACCCCGGTGTATCATGACTGGTATAGACAATTTGGAGGTCTTCTCCTGGGCCACAATGTGGATTCCTTTCTGTTTCTGATTGCGGAGGTCTTGTGGCAATTTGTTTTTAAGCAAGAGTAGGGTTTGGTGGGAAAGTGATTAGGAAAATATTAAGTAGTAACTGTGCTACTTGACTCAAACATGTAGAGACTATAGGGCATGACCACCAGATATGGATATGGGAACCACTTTCAGGGCACCCTTTGAAGCATATGGGGTATATGTGTTGGAATTTGTACCAGGTAGGTTCTTTGGATAATTTTGATAGACATTTTAGCATAATCTATTCGGTGACTACTGCCCTTCAATACCTTTGTCCAACAACAGTGCCACCTAAGGAGGATCACTGCAGCCTGCAGACCTGATTCTCACTTCCACATGATGGGGAGTTTTTGTCCCAGGAGAGGTTAGTTAAAAATTGGAATAAAGGGACCGATTGCAAGAATAATGTGTGTTGTGCGATCACTGGAGAATTAAACAGAAACTAAGGCGGACTACCGGAACAGTGGCATCAGACCAGCAGGGATTGAAGAGGTGAGCATTGGCTTTCTTTTATATTTAACCCATTTACTGCCCTGGATAAACCCTCTCCGTTTAAATAAAGTAAAAAAAACGTGTAATTTTCTTTTACATTCCAATATGAAAACCTCAGTTCCCATCAATTCAGAACATTTACTATTATTATTATTATTATTTTTTTTTTTTTTACTTTAATGGCTGCGCCTTTTTTTGTTTGCGCCATATTCATTTTTCCATTTGAGCCTTTTTTGAAGTCTATTTTAAATGTGTTCACCTGTTGTTGTTTTTTTTATTAATTTAGTTAGTCACTGTGGACTGAGTCTAGGTTTTCCAGATATTTTCGCTTGATTCATCATTTGCTACAAGTGTACTCCAGTCCCCCCATGGAGTGATTTTCTGTACGCCAGATATTTATGTGCAAATTCCATGCCATTTTGCGAAACGTGCAACTTTTTGCACTAAACAGTCCCAAAAGAGGTTAAAGTAAAAATTAAAGACAATTTTTGATTGCAAAATTCTTGAACAGTGAGTACCATTTTAAATAATTTGGCGAAAAACACGCTAATACCTAATAAAGGAAAAAAAAAGAAAAGTGACTTAAAAACCCCCACAAATGATGTATCGTGGCCATAATTTTGTCTAATCCTGTACAACCCTTTTAATTACAAATATTGATATTTAGATTTAAAAGACGTGTCCTATATGTGATATATGAGATACATGTGAGAAACATATAGAATCTGTCACATCTTGACTGTACCATCGCAGTACATAGCTGATGGGGATGAGCTACAGAAAATAATATAGTGTTCCAGATTCCATGAGGGAGCTTTCTACAACAGCTGAAGTACAGTTTTTTGCAGGTAATTGGAAGGCATTTACTTTTTCCCTTTGGACACTTATCTATCCCCAAAGTGAAATGTGTTAGGTTAGGCATTGAATTAGAGAAGTGAAGTGTACTTCAGAAGAAAAGATTAGTTGAAACAAGAGGTCAGCAGTCAAGTTCAACGTGAACGGCAATAAAAAGTAGGGTAAGTCACACATGATAATTACTAGTGAAAAGAGAGATCAAGGCGGACTGCAGAACATTGTACCTGCCCTGTGGCCATCAGAGCTGAAAAGACTGCAAGGATCGGAATTGCAAAAGCCATCTTTGAGGATCGGAGGATATAAAGACAGAGTGTTGTCTGTGGTATCTAATACAATTTTATATGAGAATATAGCACAGATTATTTTACAAGACGGCTAGAGGTGGAAACGATCATTTTTATAGGTCTTAAGTAGAGTTGGTGCAAATTGATTGGTAAAACCCAATCCATCAGCCACGTCAGTAATAGGCACCGCCATGTCAGTAATGGGCACCGCCTCCTATCTCCCGACTCTTCTTTTGATTAACTGGCAAAACTCTAGGTTATCATTATGACCTGATACACATGTGACGTTGTTTCAGGCTGGCTAATAAAGAGAAGAAATCCAGATGTAGATAAGTAAGACGTGGTTCTCAGGCCTCCCATCCAGTGGTTACAGATTCCTTACATGGCCGATGGACTGGATCTTGCGAAGCAGGTCTAGTCTTAAAGGGGTTTTCTCACAAAGTACATTATAATCTATAGATCTTGCAATAAAAATAAGTTCCACAATTGAATGCATTAAAAAATGTTCCTGTGCTGAGATAATCTTGTAAATATGCCCCTGCTGTGTGCTGTGTAATGGCTATGTCTCACTGTGTAGGAACATGTTCTGATCATACCACATCTCCTGGGCATGAGAGGAAGCAAAAGAGAGAGGATACAGACAGGACAGCAGCTGATTCTTTCTTTCTGTGAGGTAAAGCTTTTTCTGCTTGTTTTTAAACATGTTTTACCTTACATGAAGCAGCATCTGCAACCCCGTGCTGCCCTGTCTGAATACTCTCTTTCGCTTCCTCCCCTGCCCAGGAGCTGTGATATGTTCAGATCATGTACTGGAGATTATATCAGCACAGGAACATTTTTTTTAACACATACAATTGTGGAACTTATTTTTATTCCGAGATCTATTGATTCAAATGTACTTTGTTTGTGGGACAATCCCTAGAAGTAGATGTGTTTGGTGAGAAGTGACCAACTCTTTGAGGAAAAGATCATTAGGTTATGTAACAAGCAGCTGGGAACATGTACATGGCATGTGGAGGATACTGCTATCGTGGCACATGACAAAAAAATAATACATGCATACATATATTTAAAAAATAAGGAAGTGAATGTAATTTCCATTTCTAGAACTACAACGACACACCTAATGCCGGGAGTGAAGAGTTTATCGCCACCCACATCCCAAACCATGTATGTCAGACAGTCTGCTCAGTCTTGATGCCCATCTATGACTGGCTGATGACATGTCTTATTAGGTCACCCGATGACGTTTTGTTGGCTGGTCCCGTTAGACACAGTTCTTTTCACTCCAGTAAATTTAGCATTTGGAAATAAATACAGAATATTAGTAAAACCAATGTTCTCATCATTACAGTTTGTAAACAACTTATTTTAAATGTGAGTTTGGAAAAAATGGATTGACTATTCACTCCCATTCTGAGATATCTGAGATATCACATGCAATACAGTATTTTTCCACAGTAGTTGACTCGATCATTTAGGGAACCTTGTTGCAGTTTGACATGAAGCTCTGTTTGGCTTTGCCGGTCTTTTAGCTGAATATTGTTTAATTTGGCCACCTCCTGTATAATTCAGAAGGGTTGACTGTGTGGCCTGTGTATAGCAGAGTTGGCATAAATTACTGAACAAACATCCGGCCACTCTTGGATGTACTTGTTGACAATGGCACATTTTTAGAAGTCATCCATCATACGTGTGGAGATGTCAACGAAACCAAAAATACGGCTCCAAATAATAATGTAACGGTCTATAACACCATTCCAATTTAGAGGACAATTCTAAGAAACTGTTTACAAGATGAAAAATATTAATGAAACATTTTGGAGAACGTTTATGTTTAGGGTATTTATTTTATTATGTTCAACATTAAAGGGATTTTCTGAGATTGTAATGTTGACGATCTACACTGAGGTCTTCGGTGGAGATTTGACTCCTGTAACCTTTAACGATCAGCTGATTTAAGGATTCATAGTGCCGAAGTACTGCTCTGTACATGGAATTGTGGCCTTAAATGGTCCTGTATAGGAAACATCTTGCATTGCTATTCACAGCCACTACACACTTGGAATGGATTAAAGTCCTGGAAAACCATTTGTAAGTCCCAGTTAATTACAAGGCAATTAAGATGCAGAACTGCCATTCCATGTGAACATTTCCAGGAAACATGGTGGAAACATAGAAAGGCAGAGTTAGAAGGGACCTCCCAAAGTCATCTGATCCAACACAGATGTCTGTCCAGCTTCTGTTTGAAGACTTCCAAAACATGAAGGTTGGATGACTGGCCATACATACATTTCAGGAAGCAGGTGGTCTTGGCACCTTCAGTGAAGCTCTACGCTCATGATTTAGGTACAGATGTGCTCCTGACCTTGCTTTTGCAGAGGTCTCACTGATACTTCTTCACTCATGGTCACTGAAGCCGTGAACATGCTCATTTATGGTGAATTACAGGTCTTATTGACATCCTAATTGTTCAGGTAATTAAAAATAGCAATTTCCAGTTACGAAAAATTACTGATCTTATCAAGGGTATCACTCTTCTTTAGTACAAGGAGGGAATATTTTCATTACCTGTACAGAATAGCACTGGGCGGCTTTGATGCTAACTAGTGATGAGCGAGCATGCTCGTTACTCGAGATTTACGAGCATGCTCTGGTGTTTCCCAAGTATTTTCAGCGTGCTCGGGTGTTATGTTTTAGTCGCGCTGTGTGCATGATTTGCGACTGTTTGACAGCTTTAATACATGTGAGGAATGCCTAAGAAACAGGCATTCCTCACATGTATTAAAGCTGTCAAACAGTCGCAAATCAACTAAAACATAACACCCGAGCATGCTCGCCGAAAGGGTTAACAGAACATACTCGCTCATCACTAATGTTAACAATCTATTCTTTTTCACATCACTATGCTTTTCTCTAAAAATTCTGAAAACGTCTGAAGATAAAAGGTCTAGCTTTGTCTACATGCTTATGGCGAGATGTCTGGTGTCTGATGATTTCAGGGCACTACCAATTCATTAACATTTTTTTGCATCATTCCAATTAGCGGCTTCTTTAGTAGACGCACATACATGCAAATTTAGAAATTAATGCTATGAATGAAATGTTTTTGTGAAACCTCTAAAATATAACAAGCAATTCCTAATCCTGCGGTGCGGATCAAAGTCAGAAACTGTAAAAATATTTTAACACTTGTTTGTACTGTGAAATTCTTTTAAAATGAGATTTCATGATCCAGAAAGTCTCACAATCCATCACTATATTATGTGGAATATCACAAGTCCAAAAGGAGCAGACTGAGCAGAAAGAAACAAGGAGAAAAGTTTCTTTATTGCAAAGTTATAATAGGAGATTGTGTTTTAACATTTTATTTTGGGCTTTTAGCATATTTTATATACTTTTTTTATGACTATTGAGAATATTTGATCATCCATTTTCTATTAGGTACCATTATTTCTTGATTAAACAACCAGGATCTGAGTCTTCTCTGAGCTTGACTGGTTGTGAAGGAGAATACATGTTAGTTATAAACATCCTGAAGCAAGTACTTCTGCAATCAAAGTTTCTTTCCCCCCTATTTGGGGAGAAGAAAGGAAAAAACAAAAAACCTTGAACAACATCAATCATGTGAGAGAGGGAAGCAGGAGCCGAGAGACAAACTCCCTTCTCTTCTCTCTGTAATCTGTCTCGGCAGCTCTGTTGCTAGAGACGGATGACACTTCACAACAGGCAAGTTAAGAGACAGACAACGAGTAACTGCACGCTGGAGTGGTTTTTCAGGAGTAAAACAACATCATTCTAAAATAAAGTGATTTTATTTATCACATCTATCAAATTAGATTAAGTTGTTATTGGGAACTTTAAACTTAAACAAGAAGGCAGCGAGGAAGCGCTAATATCTTATAGGGAAAAAAACTAAATCTGTAAGAAACAAATAAGAATAGCATAAGAGGAGACAGAGAGACTAATTGCCAAGGAAAGTAAAACGAATCCCAAACTGTTCTTTAACTATATAAACAGTAAAAGGATTAAAACTGATGGAGTTGGCCCATTGAAAAATAACCTGGGTAAAATCATAGAGGGCGATGAGGGTAAAGCAAACCTACTCAATAGCTTCTTCTCCAATGTTTTCACAAAAGAAAACAATTTATCGGAGGAAATGCAGAGTGATAAAGTAAACCCTCCGCTAAATATCACCCACCTAACCCAGGAGGAAGTTCAGAAACGCCTAAATAATATCAAAATAGACAAGTTACCAGGCCCAGATGGCATACACCCCCGGGTACTAAAAGAATTAAGTAATGTGATAGACAGACCGCTGTATCTTATATTCAAGCACTCTTTATGGACAGGGACTGTCCCACTAGACTGGCGCCAAGCAAATGTGGTACCAATATTCAAAAAGGGGTGTAAAAGTGACCCTGGGAACTATAGACCAGTAAGCTTAACGTCTGTTGGGGTAAATTGTTTGAAGGATTTCTTAGAGATGCTATTGTAGAATATCTTAATGATAATAACTGTCTAACTCCATATCAACATGGATTCATGAGGGATCGCTCCTGCCAAACAAACCTGATGGCCTTCTACGAGGAGGTGAGCTCACAGCTGGACCGGGGAGAGTCAGTGGATGTTGTATACCTTGACTTCTCCAAAGCGTTTGATACCGTGCCACACAAAAGGTTGGTATATAAAATGAGAATGCTTGGTCTGGGGGATAATGTGTGCAAGTGGGTAAATAGCTGGCTGAGTGATAGAAAGCAGAGGGTGGTTATCAATTGGGTAAGCTCAGTGTGTGTCAGGGTTACTAGCGGGGTGCCTCAAGGGTCTGTCTTGGGCCCTATGCTATTTAATATATTTATTAATGATCTAGTGGAAGGGTTGCATAGTAAAATAGCAATATTTGCAGATGATACTAAACTTTGTAAAGTAGTTAATACAGATGAGGATAGGGCACAGCTACAGGAGGATTTAGATAAATTGGGGAGTTGGGCCAAAAAATGGCAAATGGGGTTCAATGCCGATAAATGTAAGGTCATGCACATGGGAAAGAAAAACAGCAGTCACCCATACATATTAAATGGGAAACCGTTGGGGAAATCTGACATGGAGAAGGACCTGGGCGTCTTGGTTAATAGCAAATTAAATTGGAGTGCCCAGTGTCAGGCAGCAGCTGCGAAGGCAAATAGAGTCATGGCATGCATCAGAAGAGGAATAGGGGCATATGATGAGAACATTGTTCTTCCTCTGTATAAAGCGCTGGTAAGGCCGCACTTAGAATATTGTGCACAGTTCTGGGCTCCGGTGCTCAGGAAAGACATATTGGAGCTAGAGAGGGTACAAAGGAGGGCGACTAAGGTAATAAAGGGAATGGAGGGACTAGTCTACCCAGAGAGGTTGTCAAAATTAGGCCTATTTACGTTGGAAAAGAGAAGGCTTAGGGGAGACCTGATAAACATGTATAAATACATCAGGGGGCAGTACAGAGATCTCTCCCATGACCTGTTTATACCAAGGATGGTGACAAAGACGAGGGGGCACACTATGCTTCTGGATGAAAGGAGGTTCCTGCACCAGCATAGAAGGGGATTCTTTACGGTCAGAGCCATGAGACTCTAGAACTCTCTGGGAGAGGAAGTGGTGATGTCCAACTCACTTAATGAGTTCAAGAGAGGCCTGGACGCCTTTCTTGAGAACAATAAAATTACATCTTATGCTTAGTTAATTATTCCAGGGATTTAATCTGACTGCCAGATTAGTGTTGGGAAGTGAATTTTTCCTCAATGATGTAAATTGGCCTATACCGCATGTTTTTTTGTTGCCTTCCCCTGGATCAACGCTGCGGAATAGCTGCAGTGCACAAGAAATAGGCTGAACTGGATGGACGCTTGTCTTTTTTCGGCCTTATAAACTATGTAAACTATGTAAACCTGTCATGTAAAAAAACGCTACGTGCAGATATGGGGTTAATCTGCAGGTTAATAGTGTTATGAACCCTTGTGGTCGCCGCTCTGAGAGCCCCGCTGCCGGGAGGAAATTACTTCTATTCCTCCCGACAGCCTTGGGCTTTCAGTCACAGAGGTGCAGCTTCAGTCATTGCTCAGGGCACTGACTGACAGCCTGCTCAACATTAGAGCCGCCTGTCCGTCAGTCATTTCGTGTGGTTATAGACGCTGCTCACTATGCACTGAGCGGTGATTGAAGCCATGCCGGTAGACTCCTAGGACTTAAAAGCCCAAGGTTACTGGGAAGAATAGAGTTCATTCTCTTCCGGCTGGGGGTCTCAGTGTGACGGCTGTACGGCTTCAGAACGCTATTATTGACAGATTGACTTCATACTTACAAGTTAATAGCATTTTTTACATGACAGGTTCTCTTTAAATGCCTTTAGTAGTCCCTGAGGAAGCTCATGTGAAATGCATGTTGGTGTGTGGGTCAGCGGCAGTGCATTCACCATGAGCCTGGGTCAGTATCCTTCCCTGTTATTATACTCATTGGTTCTTGTATAGATTTTATTACCTTATGTCACCCTCTTTATATCACTCAATTTATATTTTTTAGTGTTTCTATGGCTTCTATGCAAATTGTCTCTTCAGAGAGGAAGAGGACTAGAATTCTAGTGCCTCCTATAGGAAGTAGCAATCCTAAAAGTCAATATCAACTCTCTAACGAGCCTTGTCACATGGATAATGGCCAAAACCAAAATCTCAATTTGCAGAGATTGTTTTTCGGGTTATTGCCCCTTGTCAGTGCAAAGTGTGAGATCTGGCTTGGCTGGTTGAGAGGCGTCTGACCGAGATCCAAGGGGTAACGTTTCTCCTTGTGGAGAGTGACATGTCATGAGGAGACTTTTAAGCCGCAATGCTCCTCTGGGAAATATGCAAATTGTGTCTTTCTTAGAGGAAGAGGACTTTACTCTAGCGCCACCCATAGGAAGTAGCAATCCTAAAAGTCAAAGTCAACTCTCAAACGAGCCTTGTCACATGACTTAAAATAATAACCAAAAGCTCAGTTTGCAGATACTGTGTTTAGGGATACTGCCCCTCATCAGTGCAAAATGTGAGATCTGGTTTGGCTGGGTGAGAGGCATCTGACCGGGATCCAAGCGGTAACATTTCTCCTTGCGGAGAGTGACAAGCCAAGCCTGACATACCAAGGTGATTATTGCTTCTATGATACATGCATTTGATTTATTATTTTCTGGCCATTAACACTATTTAGTTCTCATACAGTACAGACCAAAAGTTTGGACACACCTTCTCATTTAAAGATTTTTCTGGATTTTCATGACTATGAAAATTGTACATTCACACTGAATGCATCAAAACTATGAATTAACACATGTGGAATTATATACTTAGCAAAAAAGTGTGAAACAACTGAAAATATGTCTTATATTCTAGGTTCTTCAAAGTAGCCACCTTTTGCTTTGATGACTGCTTTGCACACTCTTGGCATTCTCTTGATGAGCTTGTTGGTCTTCCAACAATTTTGAAGGAGTTCCCAGAGATGCTTAGCAGAAGCAGTATATAATTCCACATGTGTTAATTCATAGTTTTGATGCCTTCAGTGTGAATGTACAATTTTCATAGTCATGAAAATACAGAAAAATCTTTAAATGAGAAGGTGTGTCCAAACTTTTGGTCTGTACTGTACATCCTATACATTTTGCTTATAGTTAGTTATTTGTGTTTTTCTCTCTGATATCATTCTTTGATTGACTCTTTATTACACATTATTTGATTATTGTTTTCATTTATTCTATCATTCATGGTGCATCATTGCCACTGTCCTCCACCTCCTTTCTTGTGTGTGTTTTTATCCTTGTCTTTTACATGTTTTTTACTGTGTCCTGGTTTGTCAATTAGTGTTTTCTCAATAAAATTACCCTTGTTTTTGATTTACAATTGTTTATTGTTCATTCAATGCAGATTTTCTAGGTTTCACCTTTAGTAGTTTGGAAACTGACATATTCCTGCACCCTGCAAACCTTATAGCAGCCAAATTATTATACTGTCCAGTAGATTTTATGAATGTCAAAACAAAAACGCACTTTTATATTTTGCTTGTCTGAAAGTTGCCCAAGTTTTCAATATTGAATTTCCATTGACTTTTTTGGTACTTGTCTGTAAGTGGATGTGTGTGACTATTCCTCTTATCGGGCTATTGATGTGAAGGATGAAATTAATGAGCGATTTCTACACCCATGCTCTATACTGACTGCAGGCAAGTGACTGCACTTTAGGGTCAATGGGCGAGACAGCTTTTCTCCCTTCCTGATTCACCATGGTTAACAATGATTGCTTGATTAATTACAGTATACAATACAAACAGACAACAAGCGTATTGTTCACAAGTGCTTTTCATGTGCTCGCTCCTCTTCCCATGTCAATCTGCTTTAGTTGGGATTGGCCTCATGCATTTCTTCTGCCTCATATAAAGAGTCATAAACAGTCTAATTTGAGGATTTTGTGAGTCTGGAGCACACTCCCAGGAGCATGTTATATAAGGTATGGCAGGGAGCCCAGCTCCACTGTCCTTGTTGAGAGTTCTTAGTAAGTTTTTTTTGTAACTTTAGACAGGTTTAATACGCTTTGTAGATACTTAATTTTTCATTATACTAGAGCGCCTAGAATGCCGGCCAAACCACTGGGAGATATTTTATGAGCAGAGTCCTGGTGGCTAAGGGGCCCATAGGCTCCACTGCTCCTAAATGAACAGTAGTCATAAAAATGGGCAGTTCAGAGGTGTAATGGTATATCAGTAAGATAATGTAATATCTGTATACAGACTGATCTCAATATACAAGGAATATACTTTACTGCAGGTATACAAGTCAGTGCCAACAAATGCCATTGCAGCTTGGTCATTTATGCTCAGCCTACAGCCCTGTTAAAGTGCATCTTTCACTGAGTTTTTGCTACTCCATCTGAGAGAAGCATGATGTAGGAATAGAGACCCTGATTCCAGCGATGTTTCACTTACGGGGCTGGTTGCTGTAGTTTTGATAAAATCACACTTTTATCTGCTACATATCTACCAGTTCTCTGATTGCTGAGCTCTGTATAACCCCACCCACACCACTGATTGGCTGCTTTCTATGTACATTATGCATAGGCAGAAAGCTACCAACCTGTGTTGGAGGTGGGGTTATACAGAGCTCATGAATACGGAGGACTACCTGGCAGCAGGTTTACTAGTCCTCTAGTGATAATCTGATGCTGCTAAAAGGATTTTATCAAAACTACAGCAAGCAACCCAGGAATGACACATCACTGGAGTCGGTGTCTTTGTCTCTACATTATGCTTAGATAAGACCTGGTGACAGATTTCCTATACAACCCATGGCAAAAATTATGGAATCACCGGGCTCGGAGGATGTTCTTTCAGTTTAATGTTGTTGAAAAAAAGCAGATCACAGACCTGACACAAAACTAAAGTCATTTCAAATGGCAACTTTAGGGCTTTAAGAAACACTAAAAGAAATCAAGATTATAAATGTGGTACTCAGTAAGGGTAATTTTTTTCAGACCAAGCAGAGGGAAAAAATTATGGAATCACTCAATTCTGAGGAAAAAATTATGGAATCATGAAAAACAAACACACAAAAGAACATTCCAATATATCACTAGTATTTTGTTGCACCACCTCTGGCTTTAATAACAGCTTGCAGTCTCTGAGGCATGGACTTAATAAGTGACAAACAGTGCTCTTCATCAATCTGGCTCCAACTTTGTCTGATTGCTGTTGCCTGATCAGCTTTGCAGGTTGGAGCCTTGTCATGGACCATTTTCTTCAACTTCCACCAAAGATTTTCAAGTGGATTGAGATCGGACTCTTTGCAGGTCATGACATTGACCTTATGTGTCTTCTTTCAAGGAATGTTTTCACAGTTTTTGCTCTATGGCAGGATGCATTATCATCTTGAAAAATGATGTCATCATCCCCAAACATCCTTTCAATTGATGGGATAAGAAAACTGTCCAAAATATCAATGTAAACTTGGGCATTTATTGAAGATGTAATGACAGCCATCTCCCCAGTGCCTTTACCTGACATACAGCCCCATATCATCAATGACTGTGGAAATTTGCTTGTTCTCTTCATGCAGTCATCTTTATAAATCTCATTGGAATGGCACCAAACAAAAGTTTCAGCATCATCACCTTGCCCAATGCAGATTTGCGATGCATCACTGAATATGACTTTCATCCAGTCATCCACAGTCAACGATTGGTTTTCCTGAGCCCATTGTAACCTTGTTTTTTTCTGTTTAGGTGTT
Source organism: Phyllobates terribilis (assembly GCF_046119375.1). Classification (NCBI taxonomy): domain Eukaryota; kingdom Metazoa; phylum Chordata; class Amphibia; order Anura; family Dendrobatidae; genus Phyllobates; species Phyllobates terribilis. Next base: position 200,366,523 of record NW_027362763.1, read on the forward strand.
AATGATGGCTTATGTTTAGCTTTTCTGTATGTAAATCCCATTTCCTTTAGGTGGTTTCTTACAGTTCGGTCACAGACATTGACTCCAGTTTCCTCCCATTCGTTCCTCATTTGTTTTGCTGTGCATTTCCTGTTTTGGAGACATATTGCTTTAAGTTTCCAGTCTTGACGCTTTGATGTCTTCCTTGGTCTACCAGTATGTTTGCCTTTAACAACCTTCCCATGTTGTTTGTATTTGGTCCAGATTTTAGACACAGCTGACTGTGAACAACCAACATCTTTTGCAACATTGCGTGATGATTTACCTTCTTTTAAGAGTTTGATAATCCTCTCCTTTGTTTCAATTGACATCTCTCGTGTTAGAGCCATGATTCATGTCAGTCCACTTGGACAACAACAGCCACTTGCAACAGCTCTCCAAGGTGTGATCACTCCTTTTTAGATGCAGACTAACGAGCTGATCTAATTTGATGCAGGTGTTAGTTTTGGAATTGAAAATTTACAGGGTGATTCCATAATTCTTTCCTCAGAATTGAGTGATTCCATAATTTTTTCCCTCTGCTTGGTCTGAAAAAAATTACCCTTACTGAGTACCACATTTTTAATCTTGATTTCTTTTAGTGTTTCTTAAAGCCTTAAAGTTGCCATTTTAAATGACTTTAGTTTTGTGCCATGTCTGTGATCTGCTTTTTTTCAACAAAATTAAACTGAATGAACATCCTCCGAGCCCGGTGATTCCATAATTTTTGCCAGGGGTTGTAATACTGGAGCATTTAGTGCAACACTGATAACGTGGGAGATCCGTGATAAAAATTCCCTTAGTCAATTTTTCCAGGCAAGGGCAGGAGGAGAATATCAGTTCTTAAATAGAGATGTGTTATGTTCTTGTCACGGGTGTGTTGCCACGAAGATCGTCACGAGTACACAGCCTGACTTCTCGCAGCTGACTTGTTGGTGCTTTGTGTTTCTCGGCAGTGAGGGAGTTAATTCTCTCTCTCTCTCTCTGGGCTAGATGAGGTCCAGCCTCGCCCAGCTGCAATCAATACTTCTGTAGTGAGACTCCTTCATATACCTGCTGGTCTGTTTGGGAGATGTCGGTGAAAGCATTTCATTCAGACTGACAGAGCGGATCGTGGTGTTTGGAGTTGCTGAGATAAGTGTATTTGGAAGTGTTTTTTCCCTTTCCTCGCTTTATCATTTATCTCCTTTCCCGTTGGTTTTCCCTCTGTTGTAGTTGAGAAGTTGTTTGTATGCAAGGTGGTTTTGGTTTTTCCCTTGTACTGTCTCGTTCGTCTAAATACTGTGTTTGGGCATATTATTTCTTGTTCCCTTTGGTTGTGATCGGGGTCCTTCTCAGGACTAGATTACTGAGGTGCAGGGATCTTCAGGAGGTAGGGGTTACGCTGGCGGCCTGGACCTCTGTACCTTTAACAGTACCTCCAGGTTGAGGGATTAGTCAGGGCCCCAGCTTAGGGTCAGCTTAGGCCCCCTACCTCCAGTATACAGAGACAGCGTGACATTTTCACCGACCCACTTAGTTTTTCTCCAGCTACTATGGATCCAGTAGCCGGTCTAGCTCGGCAATTGCAGAGTTTGTCCATGGAGCTGGCGGACGTTAGGTCCAAGGTTTGGCATCCTCAGGAGCAAGCCGGACCAGAACCTAAAGTAGCTCTCCCTGATAGGTTCACTGGGGGGCGGGACAAGTTTTTTGTTTTCCGGGAGGCATGTAAATTGTACTTTCGGCTGCGGCCTCGGTCATCGGGGAGTGAAGAACAAAGGGTGGGAATTGTCATCTCGCTCCTACAAGGGGACCCACAATCTTGGGCGTTCTCTCTTCCCCCGGGTTCCCCGGCTCTCCAGTCAGTGGATAGGTTTTTCGCTGCCCTGGGACTCGTATATGATGACCCAGATCGGATCTCCCTTGCTGAGTCTAAGTTACGTAGGATCCAGCAGGGAGATCGTCCGGCGGAGGAATTCTGTTCGGAGTTCCGTAGGTGGGCCACGGACACCCAGTGGAATGACCCGGCTCTTAGGAGCCAGTTTTGTCATGGTTTATCCGACAAATTACAGGATGTGTTGGCACAGTATGACTCTCCCGTGTCTCTGGAGGCCGCTATGGCCCTCGCTATTCGCGTGGACAGACGGCTTCGGGAGAGGTGCGGGATAACTCTACCCCCTGTGATGACTCCACCTCCTACAAGGTCCCCTCATATGGTGGTTCCCCTGGTCAGTCCAGAGGAGCCTATGCAATTAGGAGGGACATCATTTCGGGGGAGGGGACCGGTGGTGCGCCATAAGGCAGGAAGGTGTTTCTTCTGCGGGAGAAAGGGACATTTTATTGGGGGGTGTCCATCCCGTCCCTTGCAGAGTGAAGAGTCGTCGGAAAACTGTTGATCCCAGGTTGTGTGGTGGACGGCAATCTGGGAGTAGGTATTTCGTCCCTAGGTTCGTCTCAGTTTCTCGTACCGGCGGAGGTGGTGGTGGGTACGAGAACTGAGAGGATATCTGTTCTTCTGGATAGTGGGGCCGGGGCTAATCTGGTTGATGCTCGGTTTGCCCGGGTTCAAGGTATGCGGTTGAGTGAGTTGGCTAAACCCATCCCCATATTCTCGATCGATGCCAGGCCTCTCGGGCAGGGAAGTTTTTTGCAAGTTGTGCATGACGTAAAACTTCAAGTGGGGGCAATACATAAAGAACTGTTGTCTTGCTACGTGTTGGAGGGTCTTCCCACTCCTATTGTGTTGGGCCTTCCTTGGTTAGCTAAGCATAACCCGGTTATTAATTGGCAAACCAGGGAGATAAGCCAATGGAGTAAATTCTGTAATAAAAACTGCATGAACACGGTCATTGGTGCGGTTACTCCTTGGGTCTTACCTCCATTTCTGGCGGACTTTGAGGATGTATTCTCGGAGAAAGGGTGTCAGGAACTACCTCCTCATCGCGTGTATGACTGTTCTGTAAAACTGCTCCCTGAGGCCAAGTTACCTAAAGCTAGGTTGTATAACCTTTCTGGTCCTGAGAGGCAGGCCATGAAGGATTATATCTCAGAAAGTCTGGCTAAGGGGCATATTAGACCTTCATCTTCACCGGTGGCTGCGGGGTTCTTCTTTGTTAAGAAGAAAGATGGAGGCCTACGCCCTTGCCTGGATTTCCGTGAACTTAATCGGATTACGGTCCGAGATCCGTATCCGCTCCCACTTATTCCCGATCTCTTTAATCAGATCGTGGGCGCCAAATGGTTTTCTAAGTTGGATCTCAGGGGGGCGTACAATCTGATTAGGATGAAGGAGGGGGATGAGTGGAAGACGGCGTTTAACACTCCGGAGGGGCATTATGAGAACCTTGTCATGCCATTCGGTCTGACTAATGCCCCGGCAGTGTTCCAACACTTTGTTAATGACATTTTTCGCCGCTTGGTGGGAAAGTTTGTTGTCATATATCTGGATGATATCCTAATTTACTCGCCGGATCTGGTGTCTCATCAGGAGCACGTTAGGCAGGTGTTACAGATCTTGCGGGATAATAAACTGTATGCCAAGTGGGAAAAGTGTGTGTTCGCCGTACAGGAACTCCAGTTTTTAGGCTTCCTGGTTTCAGCGTCCGGTTTTCGTATGGACCCTGGGAAAGTGCGGGCAGTTCTTGAGTGGGATCGGCCAGAGAATCTTAAGGCACTACAACGTTTCCTGGGGTTTGCTAATTATTACCGGAAGTTCATTCGTAATTTCTCGTCCATGGTTAAGCCTCTCACTGACATGACTAAAAAGGGGACGGATTTTTCTAGGTGGTCTGACAAGGCTTGTCAAGCATTCTCCTCTTTGAAAAAATGTTTTGCCTCGGCGCCCATACTCATTCAACCTGATGCGTCTCAGCCATTCATTGTAGAGGTAGACGCTTCCGAGGTAGGGGTGGGAGCAGTATTGTCACAGGGTTCGTCCCCTGGTAAGTGGCATCCGTGCGCCTTTTTCTCTAAAAAATTGTCGTCCGCTGAGAGGAATTACGATGTCGGCAATAGGGAACTCTTGGCCATTAAGTTAGCTTTTGAGGAGTGGCGCCATTTTCTGGAGGGGGCTGTTCATCCGGTCACCGTCATCACCGATCACAAGAACCTGCTATATCTGGAGTCCGCGAAACGTCTGAATCCCAGACAAGCTAGGTGGTCATTGTTTTTTACCAGGTTTAATTTTGTCGTTACATATCGTCCTGGGTCAAAAAATGTAAAGGCGGATGCCTTATCTCGTAGTTTCCCGGGGGCCGGGAATACGGACGACCCGATTCCTATCCTTCAGGAGGGGGTGGTGGTTTCGGCAGTATGCTCTGAGCTGGAGGAGGAGGTATTGGAGGCTCAGGGGGACGCCCCTGTTGGACCTCCAGGGAGATTGTTTGTTCCAGATCAGTTGCGACAAAAGGTGATCGAGGCACACCATAACTCAGTTTTTGCAGGACACCCGGGGAGTAAAGCTACTGTGGATCTCCTCTCGCGTCGGTTTTGGTGGCCTAATTTACATAAGGAGGTGGTAACTTTTGTCGCGTCCTGTGGGGTTTGTGCGCGCTCTAAGACCTCACATACCCGTCCGTCTGGGGCACTCTTACCTTTGAAGATTCCGGAGCGTCCTTGGACTCATCTGTCTATGGACTTTATTACGGACCTCCCTCCGTCTTCGGGTAAAACGGTCATTCTCGTTGTAGTGGACAGGTTCAGCAAGATGGCACATTTTATCGCTCTTCCGGCTCTCCCTAATGCTAAAACTCTTGCGCAGGTGTTCATTGGGGAGATTGTGAGGCTTCACGGGGTACCCTCCGAGGTGGTGTCTGATCGGGGGTCTCAGTTTGTGTCCAAGTTCTGGAAGGCGTTTTGTGCACGGCGGGGGATGCAGTTGTCATTCTCATCGGCTTTTCATCCTCAGACCAATGGTCAGACGGAACGTATGAACCAGAGCTTGGAGACATATCTCCGGTGTTTTGTGTCAGAGAACCAGGAGGACTGGGCTTCTTTCTTACCTCTGGCAGAGTTTGCTCTTAATAATAGGCGGAGCGAGTCCACTGGTAAGTCCCCGTTTTTTGGGGCATATGGTTTTCACCCCCAGTTTTGTACTTTCAGTGGGGGGGGCTCTTCGGGGGTTCCTGAGGAGGAACGATTTTCCTCATCACTCGCTTCAGTATGGAGAGGGGTGCTGAAGAATCTGAATACTATGGGGAACCGATACAAACGTATGGCTGATAGGAGGAGAGTGTCTGGTCCGGACCTAAGTGTGAACGATCGGGTATGGTTGTCTACCAGGAATATAAAGCTTAAGGTTCCCTCCTGGAAACTGGGTCCCAGGTTCATCGGGCCGTACAGAATCAGTTCTATTATTAATCCGGTGGCATTCCGTCTTGACCTCCCCCCTACGTTTAAAATTCACAACGTGTTTCACAGATCATTGCTTAAGAGGTATGTGGCGCCGGTGGTACCGTCACTTTTACCTCCCCCTCCAGTGGTTGTCAATGGTAACTTGGAGTTCCAGGTATCGAGGGTCATTGATTCACGCTTTAATCGCCGGTCCCTTCAGTACCTGGTTCATTGGAAGGGGTATGGTCCTGAGGAGAGGATGTGGGTTCCTGCGTCGGATATTAACGCAGACCGATTAGTTCGGGCCTTCCACACGACTCACCCGGATAAACCTGGCCCTGAGGGTCCGGAGGCCCCTCGTAGAAGGGGGGGTACTGTCACGGGTGTGTTGCCACGAAGATCGTCACGAGTACACAGCCTGACTTCTCGCAGCTGACTTGTTGGTGCTTTGTGTTTCTCGGCAGTGAGGGAGTTAATTCTCTCTCTCTCTCTCTCTGGGCTAGATGAGGTCCAGCCTCGCCCAGCTGCAATCAATACTTCTGTAGTGAGACTCCTTCATATACCTGCTGGTCTGTTTGGGAGGTGTCGGTGAAAGCATTTCATTCAGACTGACAGAGCGGATCGTGGTGTTTGGAGTTGCTGAGATAAGTGTATTTGGAAGTGTTTTTTCCCTTTCCTCGCTTTATCATTTATCTCCTTTCCCGTTGGTTTTCCCTCTGTTGTAGTTGAGAAGTTGTTTGTATGCAAGGTGGTTTTGGTTTTTCCCTTGTACTGTCTCGTTCGTCTAAATACTGTGTTTGGGCATATTATTTCTTGTTCCCTTTGGTTGTGATCGGGGTCCTTCTCAGGACTAGATTACTGAGGTGCAGGGATCTTCAGGAGGTAGGGGTTACGCTGGCGGCCTGGACCTCTGTACCTTTAACAGTACCTCCAGGTTGAGGGATTAGTCAGGGCCCCAGCTTAGGGTCAGCTTAGGCCCCCTACCTCCAATATACAGAGACAGCGTGACAGTTCTGCTACCAAAGCTAAGGAAAGAGAGGAGATCTGTCCCTACTATAAGACTCAGCTGAATCCCTACGATGTAACAGGGAACCTGATCCTGCGATCAGACCTGCTAAAGTCCTGATCTAGTCTGTACGAAGACCTATAGATGTGGGGAGGGAATCCCTACAAGTACTAAGGACTGGGAGGAATATGGGACACCTCCTAACAGAAATAGTAGCAGACAGACGAACAAACAAAATAGATAGAACATAGAGGTCCGCAGACCAAGCAAACTAACTGAGCTAGATACAGAGCACAGGCTAGCTAGAAAGTAGATATACAATGAAGTCCAGCAAAGCCAGAAGGGCGGAGCAGGACTAAATAGGCCAACAAGGTCATGTGACCAGCAAAGGAAAAAAAACCTAACAGCAAGGTTCTAACAGTACCCCCCCTTCTAAGAGGATCCTCCGGATCCCCTAGGACCAGGCTTATCAGGAAATCTCCTGTGAAACGCTCTGATAAGTCTGGACGCGGAAACATCATCTGACCTCACCCAAGAGTTATCCTCGGGTCCGAAACCTTTCCAGGCCACAAGATACTGCAAACTACCTCTATACCGTCTAGAGTCAAGGATGCGAGAAATTTCATATTCCCCGTCCTCCACCACCGGAGGAACAGAGGCAGAGGCGTCACCATCCGACACAACAGCTTTTTTTAACAGAGAGACATGAAAGACCGGATTAATTCTCCAGGAGGTAGGAACCTCCAACCTAACAGCAGATTGGTTGACAACCTGAAGCACCTTAAAGGGCCCTACAAACTTGGGACCCAATTTCTTAGAAGGAATCCTCAACCGCAGATTCCTAGAGGACAACCAAACCATGTCACCAACAGCGAACAAAACCTCCTGTCGTTTCCTATCAAAGTAGTCTTTAGATTTTCTGTTGGCCTCCTGAAGATTACCACGCACATCCGTCCAAACTCTTTCCAAATCACCGGAAAAATTCTCCTCCTCAGGCACGGCAGATCCCAACTTGGAGAACGACCCAAACGACGGATGTCTCCCAGAACAACAAAAAAAAGGCGAACAACCAGCAGAAGAAGATGTATGATTGTTCAGAGCAAATTCGGCAAGTGGCAGAAACTCAGACCACCCCTCTTGATTGTCTGCCACAAAACAACGCAAGAACTGCTCAACATCCTGGTTTTTCCTTTCTGTCTGGCCATTAGATTCAGGATGATATCCGGACGAAAACGACAAATGAATTCCCAACCTGTCACAAAAGGCACGCCAAAAACGAGCCACGAACTGAGGACCCCTATCAGAAACAATGTCAGTAGGAACGCCATGAAGTCTGACAATTTCCTTGACAAAGGCCTTAGCGAGAGTTTTAGCGCAGGGCAGTTTGACGAAGGGAACCAAGTGACACATCTTGCTAAAACGGTCCACGACCACCCAGATGACAGTAAAACCCTCAGAGGGGGGAAGGTCAGTTATAAAGTCCATAGCCAAATGTGTCCAAGGAGCACTGGGGACCTCCAAAGGACAAAGCAACCCCGCAGCAGGAGTATGTGAGGACTTAGATCTAGCACATATAGTACATTGGCGCACCCACTTAATGACTTCCTTCTGCCATCCAGGCCACCAAAAACTGCGACCCACCAGTCTCTTGGTCTCAGGGATTCCGGGATGACCTGCCAACCGAGATTCGTGACACTCAACAAACAAATCTCTCCTAAAGGTCTCAGGCACAAACAACCTCCCATGAGGAGTGTTAGATGGGGCATTCTCCTGAGCTTTAAGAATCTCATCTTCCAAAACGGAGTCTAAAGCAGCTATCACAACACCTTCTTGTAAAATGTTTTCCTCTTTCTCAGCACCGACTATGGGAGAAAAACTGCGAGACAAGGCATCCGCCTTAACATTCTTAGTACCAGGGATGTAAGTAACGGAGAAATTAAACCGCGAGAAAAACAGTGCCCACCTAGCCTGACGGGCATTCAGGCGCTTGGCAGCATCAAGATATATCAGATTTTTATGATCCGTAAGAACCTGAACGGGAAATTCCGCACCTTCCAAGAAGTGGCGCCAGTGTTCAAATGCGAGTTTAATAGCCAATAATTCCCGATTACCAATATCGTAATTCAATTCAGTCTCCGAAAATTTTTTTGAAAAAAAGGCACAGGGATGTAATCCATCCCCGTTATCCTGAGACAATACTGCGCCAACCCCCACAGAGGAAGCATCAACCTCAACCAAAAACGGCCTAGTAACATCAGGCTGCATAAGGATGGGAGCAGAGGTGAACCTCTCCTTGAGATACACAAAAGCTTCAATGGCCTCAGAAGACCACTGAACCGCATCAGCACCTTTCCTGGTGAGATCAGTCAGAGGTTTGACAATACTAGAAAAATTTTTTATGAACTTTCTATAGTAATTGGCGAAACCCAAAAACCTCTGTATCGATTTCAAACCAATAGGCCTAGGCCATTCCTGCACAGCCTGAACCTTAACCGGATCCATCTCAAAACCTTTGCTGGAGATAATGTAGCCCAAAAAACTAATTCTCTGTACAGCGAACTCACATTTCTCCAGCTTAGCAAAAAGCGAATTGTCCATTAATAACTGTAATACCTCACGCACGCTCCGCCAATGAGACTCCAGATCTGGCGAATAAATCAAAATGTCATCCAAATACACAACCACATTTTTACCGATCAAAGGTCTAAGGATGTCATTAATCAGATTCTGAAAAAATGCAGGAGCATTAGTAAGACCAAAAGGCATAACCAGATTCTCAAAATGACCCACAGGAGTGTTAAAAGCAGTCTTCCATTCATCACCCTCCTTCATGCGCAACAGATTGTATGCCCCCTTAAGGTCAATTTTAGAGAACCACTTGGCCCCCAATAACTGGTTAAACAGATCAGGAATCAATGGCAGTGGGTAAGGATTGCGTACCGTAATTTTGTTAATCTCACGAAAATCCAGACAAGGACGTAAACCGCCGTCCTTTTTTTTTTACAAAAAAAAATCCAACCGCCACAGGAGACTTAGAGGGCCTAATGTGACCGGCGGCCAAGCTTGTCTGTATGTATTCCTCCAAAGCCTTCCTCTCAGGAATAGTAAGGTTAAATAAACGACTCTTAGGAAGAGTCGCTCCAGGGACAAATTCAATAGAACAATCATAGTCTCTATGGGGAGGCAAAACCTGCGATTCCTTCTCAGAAAAATCTCTCCAAAAATCCTGAATAGGAACAGGCAATTCTCCCCTATCCAAAGCTGCAATACGCCCGTTACAACACTTGTCATAACATTTATGGCTCCAGGATTTAATTTCACTGGTAGACCAATCCAGTACAGGATTGTGAAATTTTAACCAGGGCAAACCCAATATTACTGGAGAAGGCAAGTTATTCAACACTACCAAATCCAATTTCTCATGGTGAACACCATTAATAGTGAGAGGAAATTCACTGACCTTGAGAGTAATATTCTTCAAAGGGGAGCCATCCACAGAAACCACAGCAATGGGGGATGACAAAGGTTCAGGTTTTAAATTGAGTTTTTCCACGAATCCCCCATCAATTACATTCAGTGTAGACCCGCAATCAACAAACACCCGAAATTCCATTAATTTTTCCTGAGCAATCGTGGAAGCAGCTAAAAATATACCCTTGGAATTTAAACAGGCAATACGGGCGTGACTGACCATTTTTTTTTCTTTCTTCATACGAAGCTCACAACCTTTAATCAAATGACCAGATTTTCCGCAATAGAAACACAAGCCTTGCGAAAAACGACGGTCTTTTTCTTGAGAGCGAGGTGCCACCGATCCACCGATCCAATCTCCATCGGTTCACCACTGTTAGTACACACATTATCATAACCAGAAACTGACATAACAGAGGATTTGCTCTCATTAACCCTAGCACGCAGTCTTCTATCCACCCGTATAGCTAATTGCATAGCCTGTTGCAAATCTTCAGGTGTAGGATAAGCAATTAGCAGGTCTTTAACCCTTTCACTGAGCCCAGCAAGAAATAGACTTTTCAGAGCAGAATCGTTCCACCCTGTTTGAGTGGACCAACGACGAAAATGTGTACAATATTTTTCCACATTACCCGATCCTTGTTTTAGACGTCTCAACTCAGTCTCAGCTGATGCGACACGGTCAGGATCATCATATAATAGTCCCAAAGCAGAAAAAAAACTATCCACTGATCTGAAGCATGAATCACTAGGTTGCAAAGAAAAGGCCCACTCCTGAGGCTCTTTGCGCAAAAGTGACATTATGAACCCTACGCGCTGGGATTCATCCCCAGAGGACTTAGGTCTCAAACGAAAATACAATAAGCAAGCATTTTTAAATGAAAAAAATTCTCGGTGTTCACCAAAAAACAAATCCGGCAAACATACCTTAGGCTCCAAGAAATGTGCTCCAGGACAGTTACTCACGTGCTGACGGAGCTCGGCCACCTCCAGAGAGAGTCCCTGCAGGCGATGAGTCAAATCCTGAACCGACACCATGATGGAACAGAAAAATCTTTCCTTAGAGAATTTGCTGGCTGGACTTACTGTTATGTTCTGCTACCAAAGCTAAGGAAAGAGAGGAGATCTGTCCCTACTATAAGACTCAGCTGAATCCCTACGATGTAACAGGGAACCTGATCCTGCGATCAGACCTGCTAAAGTCCTAAGCTAGTCTGTACGGAGACCTATAGATGTGGGGAGGGAATCCCTACAAGTACTAAGGACTGGGAGGAATATGGGACACCTCCTAACAGAAATAGTAGCAGACAGACGAACAAACAAAATAGATAGAACATAGAGGTCCGTAGACCAAGCAAACTAACTGAGCTAGATACAGAGCACAGGCTAGCTAGAAAGTAGATATACAATGAAGTCCAGCAAAGCCAGAAGGGCGGAGCAGGACTAAATAGGCCAACAAGGTCATGTGACCAGCAAAGGAAAAAAAACCTAACAGCAAGGTTCTAACAAGATGTGTGCAGTTATGATTTAAATGATCACTACCATTTCAATAACTGGGAATAAATCAATAGCACAAGTGCATATTACAAACTTTGTAACATAGATGGCATTGGAAAAGACAGTTGTGTTCCTCCCGGAGGAGAGCTAATTAGCATTTTCTTTCCATGGGCACTGTCCACTACTTTTACATTGATGACCTATCCTTAGAATAGGTCATCAATGTCTGATTGGCCAGGGTACGACACCCAGCACCACCGCCGATCAGCTGTTATCGGTGACAGCGGCCGCCGGCCAGAAGTGGTCATTTGCCGAACTGCTCCGTCTTCTGGTAGTGGCCAGGGCTTGGTACTGCACATCCGCTTACTATTCAAATCAATAGGAGGCGGATGTGCAGTACCAAGCTCCGGTCACTACAAGTAGATGGAGCAGTTCGGCAAATGACCACTTCTGGCCGGCGGCTGCCGCCATCAATAACAGCTGATGGATGCTGAACATTTCCTATTTAAGAGGAATGGCAGGTGTCGGACTCTCAATAATCTGATATCGATGACCTATATTGGTGGGGTGTGGATCCCCGTTGTTCAGCTGTTTACATCCACCCGCCCCCAATGGCTTATAAACACATTGATGGAGCTGCAGTGCACAGCTCCATTTAAAGGGGTTGTCCGGCCTCAGACTACAAGTTTTGCAGTCACTCTGTGACTGCAGACTTGTGAGTCCTCACAGCTCGCACAGTGTACAATGTCAGGGTTTTCCTGTGCCAGCAGCAGGCGGTCATGCGACCGCAAGCATGTGATTTTCATACTTCACACTGGAAGTGTCTGGTCTCATTCATTAGACTTGCATTGAGTGAGGCCGCGCACGTCTAGTCAGCACATGACCACATAAATGCAGATCACATACAGTACAGACCAAAAGTTTGGACACACCTTCTCATTTAAAGATTTTTCTGTATTTTCATGACTATGAGAATTGTACATTCACACTGAAGGCATCAGAACTATGAATTAACACATGTGGAATTATATACTTAACCAAAAACTGTGAAACAACTGAAAATATGTCTTATATTGTAGGTTCTTCAAAGTAGCCACCTTTTGCTTTGATGACTGCTTTGCACACTCTTGGCATTCTCTTGATGAGCTTCAAGAGGTAGTCACTGGAAATGGTTTTCACTTCACAGGTGTGCCCTGTCAGGTTTAATAAGTGGGATTTCCTACCTTATAACTGGGGTTGGGACCATCAGTTGTGTTGTGCAGAAGTCATGTGGATACACAGCTGATAGTCCTACTGAATAGACTGTTAGAATTTGTATTATGGCAAGAAAAAAGCAGCTAAGTAAAGAAAAACGAGTGGCCATCATTACTTTAAGAAATGAAGGTCAGTCAGTCCGAAAATTGGGAAAACTTTGAAAGTGTCCTCAAGTGCAGTTGCAAAAACCATCAAGCGCTACAAAGAAACTGGCTCACATGAGGACCGCCCCAGGAAAGGAAGACCAAGAGTCACTTCTGCTTCTGAGGAAAAGTTTATCCAAGTCACCAGCCTCACAAATCGCAGGTTAATAGCAGCTCAGATTAGAGACCAGGTCAGTGCCACACAGAGTTCTATCAGCAGACACATCTCTACAACAACTGTTAAGAGGAGACTTTGTGCAGCAGGCCTTCATGGTAAAATAGCTGCTAGGAAACCACTGCTAAGGACAGGCAACAAGCACGAAGAGACTTGTTTGGGCTAATGAACACAAGGAATGGACAATGGACATTAGACCAGTGGAAATCTGTGCTTTGGTCTGATGAGTCCAAATTTGAGATCTTTGGTTCCAACCACCGTGTCTTTGTGCGACGCAGAAATGGTGAACGGATGGACTCTACATGCCTGGTTCCCACCGTGAAGCATGGAGGAGGAGGTGTGATGGTGTGGGGGTGCTTTGCTGGTGACACTGTTGGGGATTTATTTAAAATTGAAGGTATACTGAACCAGCATGGCTACCACAGCATCTATGCTATTCCATCCGGTTTGCGTTTAGTTGGACCATCATTTATTTTTCAACAGGACAATGACCCCAAACACACCTCCAGACTGTGTAAGGGCTATTTTACCAAGAAAGAGAGTGATGGGGTGCTACGCCGGATGACCTGGCCTCCACAGTCACCAGACCTGAACCCAATCGAGATGGTTTGGGGTGAGCTAGACCGCAGAGTGAAGGCAAAAGGGCCAACAAGTGCTAAGCATCTCTGGGAACTCCTTCAAGATTGTTGGAAGACCATTTCCGGTGACTACCTCTTGAAGATCATCAAGAGAATGCCAAGAGTGTGCAAAGCAGTCATCAAAGCAAAAGGTGGTTACTTTGAAGAACCTAGAATATGACATATTTTCAGTTGTTGCACACTTTTTTGTTAAGTATATAATTCCACATGTGTTAATTCATAGTTTTGATGCCTTCAGTGTGAATGTACAATTTTCATAGTCAAGAAAATACAGAAAAATCTTTAAATGAGAAGGTGTGTCTAAACTTTTGGTCTGTACTGTATTTTCAGTCACACAAGTGCTGCTTCTGGCGCCGGATCCGCAGAATCCTCACAGTCCGCAGTATGCACGATGTGAAGATTCACAAGTCTGCAGTCACATAGAAGACTGCAGACTTGTAACCCTAAGGCTGGACAACCCCTTTAACGTGTAGCGACTGCTGGCAGCTACTGCTGAACATCTCCTATTCAAGAAAGGTGCCAAGTATTGGATCACTGATCTAATATTAATGACCTATCCCAATATCTCGTGACCGGACATCCTTTTTTTATCAAAGTGCAAGTTTTTTATCCACAGTACTTAGCTGATAAAGTTCAATTTTTAGGTCTACCATAATCTTACTATAAAATATATATTATCTAACATTACCCCACGCTGACCTTAAAGATTTTTTTATGGGAGAAATCAGTAACACTGTGTTGTAATACCAGATACGGCCTTCGGTTTAGAGAGGCGCCGTTTTTCTTGAAGAATACAGTCGTATTTTTATAATCTCATACAATCCCAATAATCCAGGGGCTACACAATCAATGGCTAGTGTAAATAGTAAGCCACCTTTTTATGGAAGCAGCGATTTATTTGTGTATTTCACCGTTTTCATGGTAATTTGATTCAAAATAGCATTAAAAAGGTATAAAGTAGGGGATTCATTGCTAGGATAATTTTTAACTTTTTTCTGCATTTTTCATGTTTATTGTTCATCTATTTGTTCATTACAGGGTTGGTCTCAAAATAGCAAATTATCACCTTCCTACAGCATAGATAATAAAGTGCTGATTGTTGGGACCCCACCAATCCTTAGAATGGGGCTCTGAAGTCTCCTGTTTGTATGGAGCGTAGACTATATGTGTGTGACATTACTCCGTTCATTGTCCCTGGGACTGACTGAGATGACGGAACGCTGTACTTGGCTATCTCAGGCCGTCTCATAGACATTGAATGGAGTGGTGGGCAAATGGAGCACTTTACAGACCTGTCTTCGGCATTGGAGCACTTTACAGACCTGTCTTCGGCATTGGAGCACTTTACAGACCTGTCTTCGGCATTGGAGCACTTTACAGACCTGTCTTCGGCATTGGAGCACTTTACAGACCTGTCTTCGGCATTGATGGGGATCCAAATGGTGGGACCCCCAGAGATCAGCAATTATTCACCGATCATGTCGATAAATTGGAACAACCGCTTTGACCCATGGAATAATTCACTATGTCTACTTCTTGGGGTTCCAAAATTACTGTTTTTTTTTTACATATCTATATGCTTCCTCCATTATTCTGTTAACAGATAAATGCCTGGTAATTTTTATTTCTGCCTTTCCTGTAGTTGATGTATAATTGAGTTTTTCCATACAGTTGCAGATTAGATTGAAATAACTTGAGTAGGCTAAAGTCTATGTGAAATTACCAAGAACACATATGTAGGTTAAATCACTCATATCGTAAGGTCAACTTATGTTATTATCCACACAGCCCTGAGATAGACACTTTAAAGGACATCTCAAGGAAACTGATCTTACTCGTTCTTTGCAGAGTGCGGAAATGGTAGCCTTGTATAAATGAGCGCTGGTAATGGATCTCTTTCTATGACTGCACACGCATGCTTAATTACAGATAGCAGTGTATCCTTAATTGATTGATGAGCTATTAAAAGCAGCTCTGTTTTCTGTTTATGTTGATAGACTCAAAACAATTGTCTCTGCTCTGTTCGTTGCCCCTTAGGGACTCTGCCTTATTAACAGCTCGCGCACCCTTGGAAATATGCCAGGCAGGTAACTGTGGCTCGGTATTGCGTGTGTGTATTATTCTCAGAATTAATTACTAATACTTGGCTCTATCGTTGTGTTCAGGATTAGTATTAAGGTTCATGTGTGACATTTCAGAGGCGAACAAGTCCTAGAGGAAGAAGGAGAATAAGACTACCCATAAGATAGACCACATCTTCTTCCTGTGTTTCATTGTTAAAGAGGAACCGTCACCAGGTCAAAAGTGACCAGATTCTGCTCTTAATTTATTCTCGATGCTCCCCTGAGTATGAAGGTTTTTTTTTGTTTTGTTTTTTAATCTGCCATACGGTTTTAGAGGTATGTATTTTTTATTTTGTGCTATTTGTGTATGGTCTTTACTAAATGGGTGGTTTACCAAGGATTCACTATCGCCGTGTCTCTAGGTGGCTCTATATTATTACCCTGTGAGCATCGCCCCCTTACCTTGTGAGCGTCGCCCCCTTACCTTGTGAGCGTCGCCCCCTTACCTTGTGAGCGTCGCCCCCATACCTTGTGAGCGTCGCCCCCATACCTTGTGAGCATCGCCCCCATACCTTGTGAGCGTCGCCCCCTTACCTTGTGAGCGTCGCCCCCTTACCTTGTGAGCGTCGCCCCCTTACCTTGTGAGCGTCGCCCCCTTGCATAGTGAGCGTCGTCCCCTTGCATAGTGAGCGTCGTCCCCTTGCATAGTGAGCGTCGTCCCCTTGCATAGTGAGCGTCGTCCCCTTGCATAGTGAGCGTCGTCCCCTTGCATAGTGAGCGTCGTCCCCTTGCATAGTGAGCGTCGTCCCCTTGCATAGTGAGCGTCGTCCCCTTGCATAGTGAGCGTCGTCCCCTTGCATAGTGAGCGTCGTCCCCTTGCATAGTGAGCGTCGCCCCCTTGCATAGTGAGCGTCGCCCCCTTGCATAGTGAGCGTCGCCCCCTTGCATAGTGAGCGTCGCCCCCTTGCATAGTGAGCGTCGCCCCCTTGCATAGTGAGCGTCGCCCCCTTGCATAGGGAGCGTCGCCCCCTTGCATAGGGAGCGTCGCCCCCCCGGAAAGTGAGCGTCGCCCCCTTGCATAGTGAGCGTCGCCCCCTTGCATAGTGAGCGTCGCCCCCTTGCATAGTGAGCGTCGCCCCCTTGCCTTGTTAGCATCGTCCCCTTGAAGAAGACCATAAAAATTAGCTTAAAATAAAAAGGCCCATATCACTGAAACCGAGTTTAAAAACAAACCACATACTCAGGGGTGGAGCGGTAATGACGTTTACACCAGTCCAAATTTCTTTGGCAGGAAATGAGGGAAGCGTTTCCATAAATTTTAGTATGAAAAGGCAAAGCATGCAGCGAATAAAACGCCATCTTTGCCAACACATCTATAAATATGAATATGTGTACACGGATTGGCCATCCCTGCGTATAATTAATCAACTGGATTTATGGAGAATAAGGCTATGTTCACACAGTGTTTTTGCAGCATTTTTTTGCTGTGTTTTCGATTTTCTGTAAAAAAAATTAAAAAAAAAAGCTGCTTCTTGCACCAAATTTAAGAACTGCAGCGTTTTTTAAATCTGCAGCATGTAAATTCTTTCAGCATTTTTGCAGCGCTTTTCACCCAAGAGGAAGCCATAAGAAAGTGCAAAAAAGCAGCAAACAGAATTTTTGCTGCGTTTTTGGTGAATAAGACTAACTTTAGTAAACATGTACTGTAGGCAAAGCACATGTAATCCGCTCGAAAAAAAAAAAAAGCAGAAAGGCAGCCAAACCAAGACAGCAGGTTTTGGCTGCAGAAAAAACAATCAGAGGAACAATCAGAGAAAAGGTATAATAGAAACAAGTCACCAATTCTGCATTTATTACCCACTCCTGGTTTTGGCTCCCACTCCTGAGAAAAAATACTGACCGAATACTGACCAAATACTGATAGTGGGGCTGTGGCCTTAGGGCATATTACTCGTGTGAGGATTGCAATGCTCGGACTGGCCGTCGGCACTCCTGACCTGAGCGTGACAACATTTATTTCTATGCAGCTGTCACGCTCAGGTCAGGAGAGCCGACGGCCAGTCCGAGGATTAAGATGCGATTCTCGCACTAGTAATACAGTCGTCTGACTGCGGCCTTAGTGTTGTTCTGCTAGGCAAAACATCTGTTAATAAATGATCATTATTACTAATAATGTAAATATATCTTGGGGCTCCACTTGTACTCCAACTGTATCATGACTCCACTTTGTACCATTTCATGTAGAGTGCATGGAGACTGTATGGCTCCATACACTGCCATCCAGGCTCTCTGCACTCTGCTTTGTCACGTGCATGAGTCTCTGAAATGATTAAGATTGGTCAGAGATGAGAGCAGCAATATGAAGAGATCAGACTAGGGAAATCATATTCTTGGTCTTTGCCATGTGACCCCATCATAGATTTGACAATCTGATGAGTCATGAATCATTGTAAGACAGATCAGCAGCCGGTCATTGATTATCACTAGATGATCAGGCGCGTGCAGTGTCATTACCATGGGGATGATTCATCTGTTCATTTGCTGGACACAATTATTTTGAATGTTCCTTTGCAAATCAAGAACATATTATTTATCATTTGTAAGTAAAATCAATATCTTTATTGCCAGTATAATGTATGCAAAGGTTGGATCGATACTTAGCATATTAAAGGGCATCTGTCACGAGGGCAGACTACTTTAATTTAGGTTAAGTGCTGATCGGAAATGTAGAAAATGCTGTATTTGCATATAGGTCTACCTCTGGGTGGCTTCTTTGGACGATTAGAAGGCTCATGTAAATCCTCCTAGGTTGTTTGAAGTTTCCTTGACCAAGTCTAAAGTGAAGAGTAAGACACAACCAGGAAACATTTAGAAAAAGCTTGTCTAGCCCTTTAAAATGTTTTTTTTTTTCATGTAAATTAAAATGACTTTCCTTATGGTAATATGTTCTGTCAGCAGGATTTCAACCCCCGCACTATTTACCGTATATGTGTCTTTCAAAGACAAGTCCAACAATATATTTACTTAGACAGTGCTTTCCACCATTAATAAGAAATCATTGTTTGAATTGATATGCAAATGAGGCTAAAGGACTATGGTAGATCTGAAGCCTCTGTCACTCCGCCTCCTGCTTGACTGATGGCCTCTATGCTATGAGACTTCAGACAAAGGAGCTGTCAGTCAAGCAAGAGGAGGCAGCATTGGGTGGGGAATGGAGCTGGAGTGACTGAGGCTTCAGAGCTACAAATAGCTCTTCTGCCTCATTTGCATATAAATTCAAACGTTGATTTCTCAGTAATGGAGGAACGGAATGGCCATGTATTGCTGGACTTGTCTTTGAAGGAGCTACAGTCACGTATAAATAGTTTTGGGGTGGGGTTAAAGGAGGTGAATCCTGCTGAAAGATTCCCTTTGGCTGCGTGCCCGCGGTACGTTTTTCAAGAGTTTTTGCCGTGGAATTTCTGCAGCGAAAACGCTTAAACGCTTGGTAATACGTGCCCCATGGTCCCCAATGATAATCCGCATGTGCTGTGCACATGCTGCGGAGATTTACGCTGCAGATTATAATTGCGGAAAAATACGCAGCATGTCCATTAATTTTTTGGGGACACGCAGCGTAATTGCCGCCATTGACTTGCATGGAATCGCATAATATCCGCATGGGCACTCGGGTACCATAGAACCTGTAAAAAAAAGAATTTAAAATAAAAAATAAAGACTATACTTACCTTCCGATGGCACTTGGTGTTTTCTCCGCTACGTCCAGGCTGTTGTATGGCTCGCGATGGTCTGAAAGGACCTGCGGTGACGTCATTTAATCATGTGACAGGTCACGCGACCGCTGACGTCGGCGGTCGCGTGACCTGTCACATGACTAAATGACGTCATGAAAGGTCCTTTCACACCACCGCGAGCCGTACAACAGACCGGACGTAGCGGAGAAAACACCGGGGGCCATCAGAAGGTAAGTATAATCTTTATTTTTTATTTCTTACCATTTTTATTCTTTTTTTTAACTATTACTTGGTGACACTATATAAATCCATGCCTGTTGCATGGATTTATATAGTGTGAACAAGTTGTCAAGCACTTTCCAAGTGATGCTAAAATCGCTTGGAAAAGCGCTTGATAACCCGCATGCAGGAATGCATGCAAAAACGCTTGACAAACGCTTCTACCTGGAAGGAAAAACGCATGTAAAATCCGCATGCGTCTTTCCTGCCAGGGAGATGCGTTAAAAATATGCAGCATTTTTGCATCGTGGGCACATAGCCTTTAAATGCGGATAGAATAGGATTCGAAGGTAAGATTGTAAGCTGAGTGATCAAGATGTTCATGTTGCTCATTAACTGTATAAATGACCTTTATGAGTTCTCGCCCCGTGCCTATATGCTGGGAGTTTCTAATTCCGGTGCATTACAGAAATAGGCTGCGTGTCCTTGCACAGAGATCACCTGACTGACTGCTCCAGGATAATCACGTTAGATTGCTCTCTGTTCCACAAGAGCTATGGATTTTCTATGTGGAAAAATCTATATGGAAAGTTCTCTGACCCTGATGCACAAATTCAAATTTGGAAAAAATAAAACAAAAGAACCTCAGCAGTTTTGACTCTTAAGGTGGCCGTATAGGTAAAACATCATTTTACAACACAAGAAAAGGAGGAGAAAAAAAAGAAAAGAGAATCACAAATGCTTCTAGATGATATAACTTGGTGTAAATTATTGATTTCTTGGAAGAGCATGGTCTGGAGTAAATTGGTACCATTAATAGAGCGAGGACATAATATGTCCTTGTCTTTCGCTTCCCTATAGAAGCACAAATGTGTTTTCTAAGGACATTTTTCAGCATCATAGGAAGCTGCCAGTACAAAGCCGTGATGGTGTGTGTGCGAAATGTACCAGCACGGTCAGTTGTGTGCATATAGATGCTTAT
Organism: Phyllobates terribilis; assembly: GCF_046119375.1. Classification (NCBI taxonomy): domain Eukaryota; kingdom Metazoa; phylum Chordata; class Amphibia; order Anura; family Dendrobatidae; genus Phyllobates; species Phyllobates terribilis. The sequence goes on from NW_027362763.1 coordinate 200,387,033, forward strand.
ATATCAGTTACTAATGTGTAATCTCCTTCTTAAAGAGGTTTTCTCATAATAAATAACTGAAGGAAAGGTCATTATGACTAAATTCCTCAATTACTTTATTAGCAAATTATACTCGTTTTCTCCATGGAGGTAATCACAGAAGCCTGTCGTAGGATGCTAATAAGATCATTAGAAAGCTTCTCTTTATAAATAAATTTCTAAATAAAAATATTCAGAAACTTGTTTAAATTGAGTCTTCATTTAGTTATTTATTTATTTTAAGTAGGCATCGGCCATGTTTTGTAACTAACTCTTCCTGTGTAGGTATAGACCATGTTGTGTAACCAACTCCTCCTATGTAGGTATAGGCCATGTTGTGCAACCAACTCCACCTATGTAGGTATAGGCCATGTTGTGCAACCAACTCCACCTATGTAGGTATAGACCATGTTGTGTAACCAACTCCTCCTATAGTAAGTATAGGCCATGTTGTGTAACCAACTCCTCCTATGTAGATATAGACCATGTTGTGTAACCAACTCCTCCTATAGTAGGTATAACCATTAGGTTTGAGCGAGTATGTTCTGTCCGAGTATGCTCGGGCCGAGCTCCGAGTACTTTCAGCTGCTCGGTGATATGGTTGAATCACTCCCGTGTGCATGATTTGCGACTGTTTGACAGCTTTATTACATGTGAGGAATGTGTAAGAAATAGACATTCCTCACATGTAATAAAGCTGTCAAACAGTTGCAAATCATGCACACGGAGCGATTCAACCATATCACCGAGCAGCTGTAAATACTCGGAGCTCGGCCCGAGCATACTCGGCGAAAGGGTTAATAGAACATAGTCGCTTAACACTAATAACCATGTTTTGTAGCCAACTCCTCCTATAGTAGGTATAGACCATGTTGTGTAACCAACTCCTCCTATGTAGGTATAGGTCATGTTGTGTAACCAACTCCTTCTATAGTAGGTATAGGCCATGCTGTGCAACCAACTCCTCCTATGTAGGTATAGACCATGTTGTGTAACCAACTCCTCCTATATAGGTATAGACCATGTTGTGTAACCAACTCCTCCTATGTAGGTATAGACCATGTTGTGTAACCAACTCCTCCTATGTAGGTATAGACCATGTTGTGTAACCAACTCCCCCTATAGTAAGTATAGGCCATGTTGTATTACCATCATCATCTTAAAAAGGTTAAAAACCTTCATTTCTTTTATTATCTTTTATTTTATTTGTCCTGCTTGAAAAGTTACAAAACTTTGCAAATCAGTTTATTAAAGGGAACGTGTCATCCTAATTTAGTATGTTAAAATAAAGCTATACTGATTTAATAGATACCGGTAGGGAAGAAATCTGCATCTTGGTTCTTGTTTAATTTACGTTAGAAGTTTTGGTGCAATATCCTCTTCGTGCATCGGGGGGCGAGACTGTGGGTTGGGACGGTGGGCCAGATTTTCAGATTTGCCATGGCCCCTGTGTGTTTGTACTAGACTCCTATTTTAAAGTTCGCGCTAGCTCCACCCTTGCCACTGGCGGCGCTTGCGCACATTCATCTCCCAGTTGCCTTCAGCAAAATGGCCGACAAGTCAAGCGCATGTAAATGCCAAATTAATATTCAACCCTTCCCCCGCCGTCCCCTCCCGGCCGGCATCACTGATTGGGTGCAGTCAGACTGCTGTGTTACTCGCCGGAGGATCACATCACAATCCTCAGACTGGCTGTCTCATCTCCTGACACGAGCGTGGCAGCATATATTTCTATGCAGCTTTCACTCTCAGGTCAGGAGAGCAGACGGCCAGTCCGAGGATTGCAATGTGATCCTTGGGCATACGGCAGTCTGACTGAATCAGTGATGCCAATGCAGAGAAGTGGGTGGGATTATGGGCGGGGGAAGGAGTTAATATTAATTTGCAGTTTACATATTCTTGACTTGCTGCCGCGAGACAAAAAATTTGTCCGGGGCTTACATGAACACATAGAGAAACAAAAGTTACATATTCTGAAAGGGCTGCCCAAGTCCTATTTTAAAACACTACACAAAAATGACTGTAGTGATGAGTGGTCACGTAATTAAGGTCACAGGCAGCAGTTTCCACAGTAAAGCTGGCCTATGAACTGCGGTAACCTTACTGACATCACCGCTCGCAGCGTGAGAAATTTCTCACGCTGCAAGCGATGACCTAAGATTAAAGCTATGTAGAGATGGCGGGTGCTGACTCCAACTCTCATCAGCGTCGCCTAGTCACACTGATCACAGGGAGACCTAGTGACAATGATGAGACTTGGATTCAGCACCCGGTGCCTGGGAACAGCGCTAACTGTAAAGCTTTTCCCAGATGACAGTACGTGTCACACTGATGACACACGGATGTCATCAGTGTGCTTGTGTTCAGGACGTATTGCGGACCATGCTGCCCGCAAAAAATGGACATGTCTACGTGATTTTCCAATGGACACACGGTCCGTGGAAACACACGGACATGCGCGCAGACCCATAGATTTCAATTGGTCTACGTGTCAGTGTCTCCAGTACGTGTGAAAACTGTCACCACATGTACTGGAAACACTGATATGTGAAGGGGTCTTAGTCTGTGCTGTATTACTGTCTCCTCCCTGTGTTAGGCATAGGCTGTGTTGTATTACTGTCTCCTCCCTGTGTTAGGCATAGGCTGTGTTGTATTACTGTCTCCTCCCTGTGTTAGGCATAGGCTGTGTTGTATTACTGTCTCCTCCCTATGTCAGATATAGGCTGTGTTGAGTGTCAATTATACCTTTCAAACTAGTTAGAAATGGTATGCCAATATGCCAGGAATATTATTTTTACCATTCATTTTGCTAATATTAGATTCTGTTGATATTTACATTGTGAAGTATTGATGTATACACCAAACACAATAGACGCCTTAGCAATGGAAATAAAAGCTTTTTGGCAAATTTAGAGTAACCGTCGTTTTCACTTTTATTTCACAAATCAATATTGCACATTAAAATAAGCTACTTTGTGATATATCTTATGAGATAAATCAGTTTCTTTCACCTCCTGGAGTTATCTTTCACTCTCAATTCATGGGTAAAATCTGTGAAGACAGATTTTCACATTACTAAGAAGATGACTGTTGGTGCTTTTAAAGTTCTATGGAGGCTGAAGTGTGAGGAGCTAGAAACAGCCACATACATTCTGCTGCAAATTCTCCAGAAATGCCAGCTGCAGTTCTCCATAGAACTTTATGAGCACCAACTGTCATATGAGAAAATCTGTATCAACTGAAAACAGATTTTATTTTGAGAATGCATTAGTCCAGGAGGAGAAAGGAGAGGATTTCTCAACTAAGACATTGCAACATTTCTTATTTTTATTGAATAATGAAAAAAAAATAGGACAGCTGTTAAGCCTTTAAGCATTAAAATGATACTTAAGAAAGATTTTTTAACTTTTTATTAAACAACTGACATTGACATTGTATGTGATATTTAGAAAGGTGCGTTCCTGTGATATTGTCTCCCGGTAGCGATCAGTTATTTATATAGGAGTGAGCTGCGCATGTGAGACACACATTTATCCTGCTGTAAAGCGAGGGCACGGATCAAATGGAATCTGAGATGTAAGAGCGAGAAGGAGAATGTCAGACAAGGTGCAGCTTTTGTCTGCAGGAAGATTTTCGGCTTCCAGAATTCATTTTTTCTTGAGTTTCTGACCTCACATTTCATTAGGATTTAATAAAGTTCCTGTGTAATGATATTGTGCTGAGTTCCTGCGCAGCGGCTGACGGAAGACACGTTATTCTATTGGATCAAAGGCCACAATGAACTGTCTCATAGATAATTGTCCTTGATAATTTGCTTCAGACAGGGGCTGCCGCGCATTTGATTCTATTAATTGACAAAGAAATATTGTAATGTCAGTAAAAAAAAGCGAACGTCTGGTGATGACAAACTGTCTAAGGGGAAATTAAAATCAACACATCTCTGTGGGAGGATTTAATTAAACAGAGAGATGGTGCATGTGGTGGTAATAATCTGCGCATTAACACTTACCCAGCTGGGAAGCCTCCAACGCCAATATTTCACTTATACAATATCTTATGCGAAAAAGAAAAGACCCTTTTTACGCAAGTCCTTGATTGTAAGTATAATCACTGCGCCAGTATACTCACCTGATGGGGTTATGCAGAGACACAATACATTTTTGGATAATCTAAGGACCTGTATCCAATGATCCATCCAGATAATCCTGTAAAGTATTAATCCAGAACACGGAGAAATTGATCTTTTTCTTGAATACTCTCAGGATAGGATCAACAACGTGTTTCAGAAACCGGGTCCTTCATCAGTCATCACTATTTTATCACTTACTGCCCATTGCTGTATTCTTCCATTTGTCTACCTAAAAGTTATTTCAGAGTTACCACCATTTCTGTCATATGACGTTTTCATTTTGTTTTATGTGCTAATGCTTGCGTTACACATAAGGGGGGAAATGATTAAAATGCCAGTCTTAAGGCCCCCATACACATTAGAATATCATCCATGAACCCACTAATATCTATGGGTTGGGCCGACAGTCTAATGTGTATGGCTGTCCTCAACAGATTGTTTGTTGAAGGCGTTAAAGGGGTATTCCCATCTCCAAGATTCTATTCCAATATATAGTAGATGTAATAATAATATTAGCAAATACCTCTAATTAGAAATGTAGTATAGTTCTTCTGATAAGATGTGTCTCTTACCCCATGTGCAGGGCTTTGCAGTAGCTTAGATATCCATGGTTTCGACCACTGATATACTGACAGTTAGTTGTTAATGGTCATAACCATGGATACGTAAGCTACTGCAATGCCCTGCACATGGGGTAATCGACATAGATTATCAGAAGAACTATACTACATTTCTAATATAAGGTATTTGCTAATATTATTATTATTATTATTACACCTACTACATATTTAGGATTAGATCTTGGAGATGGGAAGACCCCTGTAAGGATCTGACATGTCCGATTACAGACTTCCGATCTTTATGTTCTCTAGGGACTAGCGGTCGCCAGAGAAGTCTGGCAGTGGCTTTCTCATAGAGGACACAGGAGCGTTCGGCAGAGCAAGCGCTCCTGTGAATGGGGGAGTCAGGGGAGATCGCTGCCGGTAGGTTCTGCAGCCAGTCCACCTGAAATAATATGCTCCAGATTAAGAGGTGCATGCCCTTTGATCACTTTAACACATTTTTGACTGTCTGTGCGCTAACAAGAGGGGGGGGAACCTGTAATACTTATATACAAGTAGGAGTCACACGTCCTCAATGTATTTATTAATATAAAGATAATGTTGTTTTACTATCTTCTTCTTAAGTAGGTATAGGCTGTGTTGCGTTACTGTCTCCTCCCTATGTTAGGGAAGAAATCCATCCAAACTGTGAATTGGCTTAGTTTTAGGGTAGAATTTAAGAATATTTTTGTCATAAAACCCCTAAAATTGTAAAGTGCTGTGGAATATGTTGGCTCTATAAAATAAACATTATTATTATTATAAAAAAAATTATTATAGTACATTTGTCAGATTTTGGATAGCCCCTCCCACTTTTATGACTTTTGAAAGATGGTGAGGAGTCCTCAATTTGCAAAAATGTTTCCAACTTTCACAATTTTATGTTACACCAAAAAAGCGGTGTAAAGTCAGTGCTCAATTTTAAAAAGTTATAAAATCGTTAAGGGTATTTTTTATAGGAATTTTATATTGCATTTTTTATAGCGTAACGAGTAAAACACGCCTTTTTTCTGGTGTTTCTCAAGTACAATAGAAAAGACTCAAGACAAAAATGGCGTAAAAAATCCCATACCTAGGGCATACCGTATTCTAAAATACTCAAATACAACACAAACACCTCCAAACATAGACATCACTGTACGTAGAGTCTTAATATTGCAATAGACTTTAAAGAGTTTTTGGGTGCAAATGACGCCAGAATTCTGTTGATTTTAGTCTGTTCTATCTCCCCACTGTCTTCCTCTGGAAAGAAGTCAACCACTTTTAAACTTTTTGTCCAATAATTGTTAGTCCACACATGAATTTTATTTGCAGAATATTCCTGGAACATTCCCAGAAAGATCAGTCGTCCTTCGTCTGGAGTCTCTGGACTTATATGGCCAGTTTGTGCATGGCTATGTTCCCCATGTTTTTTTTTTGGGGGGGGGGGGGTGTATTGATTTTATAGGTGGGGAAGATAGTGCAGATAGTGACCTGGGCACAAATAAAGAAATTGGGGGTGGGGTTAGAACAGTCAATACAGTAAGAAGGAATAGAGGTACAGAGAGATACATAAAATGCATGTACACTAATGCCAGAAGCCTCACCAACAAAATGGAGGAATTAGAATTAATTATGTTGGAAAATAATTATGACATGGTAGGGATATCTGAGACATGGCTGGACGAAAGCCATGACTGTGCAGTTAATTTACAGGGCTATAGTCTGTTCAGAAATGACCTTACAAACAAGCGAGGGGGGGGGTGTGTTTACATGTAAAATCATCCTTAAAACCCGTCTTGCGTGAAAATATATGTGAATCTAATGGAAATGTAGAGTCTCTGTGGGTAGAGATAAGGGGAGGGGGAAAAAATAATAAATTACTGATAGGAGTTTGTTATAAGTCTCCAAAAATAATGGAAGCAGCGGAGAATATCCTCGTAAAGCAAATAGATGAAGTAGCGACTCAAGGAGAAGTCATTATTATTATTAATGAAGTCTCCCATTATTATGTGGGACTTCAACTACCCTGAAATACATTGGGGAACAGAAACCTGTAGTTCAAGCAAAGGTAATAGGTTTTTGACAACTTTCAGAGACAATTACCTTTCACAACTGGTTCAGGACCCAACAAGAAGGGGGGCACTGCTAGACCTAATATTAACCAACAGGCCAGACCGCATATCAAATATACGAGTTGGGGGTCACTTGGATAATAGTGATCACAAAATAATAAGTTTTCATTTATCCTTTAATAAGATGTGTATTAGAGGGGTTACAAGGACACTAAACTTCAGGAAGGCAAATTTCCAACGGTTGAGAGATGATCTTAGTGCAATAAACTGGGACGATATCCTGAGACATAAAGCTACACAAAGCAAATGGGAGACATTTATTAACATCCTGAATAGGACCTGTGCACAATATATACCCTATGGGAATAAACATGCTAGAAATAGGAGGAAACCACTATGGCTAAATCGAGCTGTAAGGGGCGAAATAAGTGACAAAAAGAAAGTATTTAGAGAACTAAAGCAAGTAGGTAGTGATGAGGCATTAAATAAATACAGAAAATTTAAATAAATTCTGTAAAAACCAAATCAAGACAGCAAAGATTGAGACCGAGAGACTCATTGCCAGAGAAAGTAAAAATAATCCCCAAATATTCTTTAACTACATAAATAGTAAAAAAACAATAAATGATAGTGTTGGCCCCCTTAAAAATATTCTGGGTGAAATGGTGGATGAGGATGAGGACAAAGCCAATATGTTAAATGATTTTTTTTCAACCGTATTTACACAAGAAAATGGCATGACAGAAAACATGATCAGTGCTGACAAAAATTCTCCATTAAATGTCACTTGCTTAACCCAGCAGGAAGTACAGCGGCGTCTAAAAATCACTAAAGTTGACAAATCCCCAGGCCCGGATGGGATACACCCGCAAGTACTGCAGGAATTAAGTAACGTCATAGACCATTATTATTAATCTTTAAAGATTCCATAATAACAGGATCTGTACCACAGGACTGGCGTATAGCAAATGTGGTGCCAATATTCAAAAAGGGGACAAAAACCGAACTTGGAAATTATAGGCCGGTAAGCTTAACCTCTACTGTGGGTAAAATCCTGGAGGTTTCCTAAGAGATGCTATACTAGAGTATCTGAAGAAGAATAACCTCATGACCCAATATCAACATGGGTTTACGAGGGACCGTTCCTGTCAAACTAATCTGATCAGCTTTTATGAGGAGGCAAGTTCCGGACTGGACCAAGGAAATGCAGTGGATGTTGTGTATATGGACTTTTCAAAAGCTTTTGATACGGTTCCACACAAAAGGTTGATACATAAAATGAGAACAATGGGGACAGGGGAAAATATATGTAAGTGGGTTAAGAACTGACTCAGTGATAGGAAACAAAGGGTGGTTATTAATGGAACACACTCAGACTGGGTCACAGTTAACAGTGGGGTACCACAGGGGTCAGTATTGGGCCCGCTTCTTTTTAACATATTTATTAATGACCTTGTAGGGGGCATACAGAGTAATATTTCAATATTTTCAGATGACACTAAACTCTGCAGGGTAATCAATACAGAGGAGAACAATTTTATATTACAGGAGGATCTATGTAAACTAGAAGCTTGGGCTGATAAATGGCAAATGAGCTTTAATGGGGATAAACGTAAGGTAATGCACTTGGGCAGAGGAAATAAAATGTATACTTATATGCTTAATTGTAAAACACTGGGCAAAACTGTCACTGAAAAAGACCTGGGTGTATTGGTGGACGACAAGCTCATGACACGCCCCCTGGGCCGTGTGTGTAGGGGAATACCCTGAACCGAATCTCTGTGTAATGCTGGGGGTTGTAGTCTCCGTGGCGGTGACCCGGTCCCGTGGCTCAGGGTGGTCAAACCAGTGGCGGATCTGTCTACTTGTTTTTTGTAATACTTAAATGTCCGACTACGCCACCCGTGGATTGCGGTCATTGAGAACCGCCGCTGCGGACAGACTGCTAGCACTGATGTTGTGTGCGCAGCAGGGGGTAGTATAACTCCCCACGGGAGGAGTATAGCCTCAGGGCAGTGAGTGCAGATGGTGGGGGTGATGGTGCATGGGAGCAGCAGTAATGACTCAGAGTCCAGTGATGCAGTTCAGGGTCTTTACTCACAGTTCTACACTCCAAGCCACTTCTGCAGATGATGGCTGCCCACGTCGTGCTGTGCTCACCAGGTGAGGGGCTCGGCCAACTCCCAGGTACCTTTTAGAGTGCTTTTCAGGACCCCCTCCGTGTGTCCTTTCTCTGGCCTGTCGTACCCCACAATTGACCACGTTTCTGTCCAGCTGCCTCGGGCCTTGGCGGGCAAACGTATGTTCCGTTTCCCTGGGTCCTATGTGGTGCCTTCCTAACGGGTGTAGTGAAGGGCCGTGCATGTACAATGCCACGGCCTCCGGTTGCTAGCTGAGGGTAGTTGCTCTCCTCCACTAGATGAGGGATCCGGTTCCCTTTTCTTGGCCTGACCCCCCTACTCTGGTAGCGGCGGGCGTGCGGTGGCGGCTGGCCGGTCCGCACCCCTGGGGTCCCTTCGGTCTTCTCCTAGAGCTTCCTCCATTCCTCTCCTCTCCGTTCCTCTCCTCCAGGACCAGGCCTTGAGACTTGGCCTGCCTGCGGAGCAGAGCCCATGCAGAGCCTCTGCTCCCTCCCACTTTCCACTTCTTCCTCCTTCTACTACTCTTCTCTTTCTCTCTGACTCTAAGATGGTGCCCACCATATATACTCCTCTATACAGTGCACCCTGGATCTACTCTCCCCACCCACACACTACCGGGTTCCCCCTTTCTAGGTGTTCCCTCCCCCCACTCCAGCCAGTGACAAGGACGGTTGTGCTCACACCCGGAGCATTGTCGCCCTGTTCCCCGGAAATGTGGTGTAGTGCATGTGGGTGTTAGGGTCCTGAGCCACACTCCATCCTTACCTGGAAGTGAGATATCACACCTCTGGGTGAGATGCAATACCTCTCTAGCGACCGAACCCTTGGGGCGCTACACTTACTTTTGGTGGCCAGTATCAGGCAGCTGCTGCAAAGGCAAATAAAATAATGGGATGCATTAAAAGAGGCATAGATGCTCATGAGGAGAACATAATTTTACCTCTATACAAGTCATTAGTGCGACCACACTTAGAATACTGTGTACAGTTCTGGTCTCCGGTGTATAAGAAAGACATAGCTGAACTAGAGCGGGTGCAGAGAAGAGCGACCAAGGTTATTAGAGGACTGGGGGGTCTGCAATATCAAGACAGGTTATTACACTTGGGGTTATTTACTTTGGAAAAACGAAGGCTTAGGGGTGATCTTATTACTATGTACAAGTATATGAGGAGACAGTATAAAGACCTTTCTACTGATCTTTTTACTCTGAGGCCTGAGACGGGGACAAGGGGGCATCTTCTACGTCTGGAGGAAAGAAGGTTTAATCATAATCACAGACGGGGATTCTTTACTGTAAGAGCAGGGAGACTATGGAACTCTCTGCCGCATGATGTTGTAATGAGTGATTCACTGTTAAAATTTAAGAAGGGCCTGGATGCCTTTCTTGAAAAGTATAATATTACAGGTTATATATACTAGATTCCTTGATAGGGCGTTGATCCAGAGAACTAGTCTGATTGTCGTATGGAGTCAGGAAGGAATTTTTTTCCCCAATGTGGAGCTTAGTGTTGTCACATGGTTTTTTTGCCTTCCTCTGGATCAACATGTTAGGCTATGGGTTGAACTAGATGGACTTAGTTTTTAAGGTTGAAGGAAGACTATGTTACTTTCAGAACGGTTATTAAATAGCCAATCAAATTGTATGTATCTAATATGTATGGCTACCTTAAAGAAAATCTGTCACAAAGGTTTTTGCTACCCCATCTGAGAGCACCAGGATGCCGTGGCTGAGACCCTGATTCCAGCTATGTATTACTTACTGGGCTGCTTTTTGCAGTTTTAATAAAATGTCTGTTTTATCTTCTGTAGATCTACCAGTTCTCTGAATGCTGAGCTGTGTATATCTCCACCCACATCACTGATTGGTAGCTTTCTATGTTCGCTCTGCATAGGCAGAAAGCTGCTAATCAGTGGTGGAGGCTTGGTTATACAGAACTCTTGAATATGGAGGACTCTATGGCAGCAGGTTTATTAGTCCTCTAGATTTAATCTCTTGCCGATAACACTAGTTTTGATAAAACCTCAGCAAGCAGCCCAGTAAGTGACACATCACAGGAATCAGGATCTCTGTCTCTATTTTATACTGATCTCAGATTAGGTGGCAAAAACCTGGTGACTGATTCCCTTTAGCGGACTTCTGCAACATGAGCTGTGATCGGTGTTGTTGAGCGATTAGATGCTGTAAGGACGGGAGGTAACAGGACTTAATTGTATATAGCAAAAACCTTTGGAAATGCTAGAGAACCAAGTTGAAGTATCACCCCAATGATTTCCTATTAGATGGAAAGTGATTGTGGATGCATGGCATTTCCTTCAGTGAACTCATTTAGATTGGGGTCATCTCTAATAACATGTCTCTCATTGCAGCAATCAGAACACTTGTGTGGAGAGGGGCTCCGATCACTTCAGCCTCTTCTAGATGGCGCCACTATTTTTAGGTGACCAAATGTTTTGTGCCCGCTCATCACTCCTAGCGGTACAGATGATGTACGCCATGCATGCACAATGCAGTTGTGTAAGTGATGCTATCGGACATGCAAACGTTCCTCCTATAGCTTGTACTCTATAGCAAGAGATAGATGAATACGTTTTCTGTCCTATTTTTTTACACTATAGTATTTGGTAGACGGATGATGTAACAAATTGTTAAGTGTCCGTCAATTATGCAGTGCTGAAAAGTGTGAAGATAGCAGTAAAAAGGCATATGGCGTTAGCATCGGGGCTTCTTGCGCTCTTTTAGGACACAGCAGCAATCGAATAATGTGTATATCAAGAAGTATCCAGAGTTTCCTGAATCTGCAAGGATCTCAGTCAGCTCTTGTAAGTGAATCTGATCATTGGCTGGAGGGCTCCAATCTGATTTATACGCCGAGGCTGGTTTATCAATACTGTTGCTGAGGGCAGGTTCTGCAGCAATGTACAAACTCATTAATCTGAGTAATGTCTGCAACATACTGTATTTCTAAAATATGGTACGGTTTATGATAAATGTATGGTGATTTCTAAAACAAGTTCCTACTCTAATTGAATGGAAAGCAAAATTATTGCACAGAAGCAGAGACTAATAGGCCGTGTCTCCATTCTAAAAAAACAAACCCTGATATAGAGTCTCTGGTCTCTGGACCTTTCATCACTTTTTTCATGTTAAACTTGCTACCTTATGGTAAAGGGGCTAAAGAAATGAAGAAAACATTGTTTTTATTTTTTATTTCTCCTCTCCATTGTGCGTAAGCAGAGATTCTTCTGGGGGTGGAAACTCCTTCCCCTGTATCACATTGACCAATCATAAAAAGGCAGTGTTATACAGGAGAAAAAATAGCACACGCCCCCAAAGAATTCAGAGTCAGCGTTTTCAGTGTGATTTGGTGAGACTGATTTGTCTTAACACACTAAGATGTCCTTACTCACCGGTGCTTATTGATAGAACAAGCTTGGGAGAAGAACGCTAGTCTGTAATGTCATTACATTTAATACTCTGGATCTAACCCAGATATCGGGGAATAATACACGCTACCTGATATTGATCCAGAGCGCTGTATATGACAAACGCTGCAGCTCTCATCTCCCGGCACTGTGATGTCAGTAAGAGCCAGAAGTGAGGAGATCTCAGTGTGATAAGATTAGACACATCACTCTTGCCATATTACACTGAAAAAGTCATTTCTGACCTTTAGTGAGGTGTTTGCATTTTTTTAACCTTCTTGATGCAGCCTTCTTATGATTGGTCAACATCATACAGAGGAGAATGTAAATGTCCCAAAAGACGAATCTCTGCAACGACCCCTCGGTTGAAAAGATATATTATACCTCCGCAAAAGAGAAGGGAAATAAAAAAAATAAAAAGTATATTTTATTCAGCCACTTTACCATAAGGTAGCCTATTTAACATGAAGAAAGGAGTCAAAGGTCCTCTTTAAGTGGCTTCAGAAATGACTATGGACATATGTACTGTACTATACATGGAGTTCAGTCCAATTTCTTCAAGGGAAGATCAAGGAACAGTCCTCACATGTTATGTGGTTAGTGATGTGCGGCAGAGTTGAATAACGCCAAAGCAAAAATTCTATTCTGATCTTTGCGTTGAGCTCCTGCTCCTACATGTGCACCCCTGGCCTCAAATGTTTGATAATTCAATTGTGCACCTACACATTAGAAAATCTCCTCCATTATAATGTTTTGACAGACATGCTCATGCTTATATCTGCTCTTCTAGGTGAACACCTGAGAATTTGTCCACAAGGTTACACATGCTGCACCACGGAGATGGAAGAGAACTTCGCCAATATCAGTAAAATGGAGTTTGACAACTCGCTGAGAGAGTCCAGCCTGTCCGTCCAGGGCCTGCTCTTCACTCAGAACAGAAACTTTGACAGTAAGAACCTTTTATATGACATTGCATAGTAATCAGTCCTTAAAATGGGAGAACTAGAGGTGATCAAAAATGAACCATGTCTCCCCCACTACACTCTCAGGCCTTATGGACTTGGACAGTATTAATAAATCTTGTACGAATTGTGACGACCAGTAAAAGCAGCAAAAGAATACACAAAAGTGTGTCCATACTCTGTATATGGGTGTAGGTTAGACATGTTCTACTTATCTTTTAGCTCCTCTTCAGTGAGGTTTGTCATGACAAGTCTGGTCACACAAAAACTAAGATACAATATTCCTGCCTGACTAAGGCTACGGTACACTATGTCTGCCTGACTTAGGCTATGGTACACTATGTCTGCCTGACTTAGGCTATGGTACACTATGTCTTCCTGACTTAGGCTATGGTACACTATGTCTGCCTGACTTAGGCTATGGTACACTATGTCTGCCTGACTTAGGCTATGGTACACTATGTCTTCCTGACTTAGGCTATGGTACACTATGTCTTCCTGACTTAGGCTATGGTACACTATGTCTTCCTGACTAAGGCTATGGTACACTATGTCTGCCTGACTTAGGCTATGGTACACTATGTCTGCCTGACTTAGGCTATGGTACACTATGTCTTCCTGACTTAGGCTATGGTACACTATGTCTGCCTGACTTAGGCTATGGTACACTATGTCTGCCTGACTTAGGCTATGGTACACTATGTCTTCCTGACTTAGGCTATGGTACACTATGTCTTCCTGACTTAGGCTATGGTACACTATGTCTTCCTGACTAAGGCTATGGTACACTATGTCTGCCTGACTTAGGCTATGGTACACTATGTCTTCCTGACTTAGGCTATGGTACACTATGTCTTCCTGACTTAGGCTATGGTACACTATGTCTTCCTGACTAAGGCTATGGTACACTATGTCTGCCTGACTAAGGCTATGGTACACTATATCTGCCTGATTAAGGCTACGGTACACTATGCCTGCCTAAGGCTATGGTACACTATGTCTTCCTGACTAAGGCTGAGGTACACTATGTCTGCCTGACTAAGGCTGAGGTACACTATGTCTGCCTGACTAAGGCTGAGGTACACTATGCCTGCCTAAGGCTATGGGACACTGTCTGTCTGACTTTGGCTACGGTACACTATATCTGCCTCAGTAAGGCTACAGTACACTTTACCTGCCTGACTAAGTTTATGGTACACAGTGGCAGTATGCCCCTGGTAGACTACATTTGCCTGGACTATCCTTTGCCACGAGTGTCAGTGAGCCATTTAGCTTGTTTTTTTCTTAAAACATCTTGTTGAGGTCCTGATATAAATAAGTTGTTGCTACTGACACTTTTCATTTAAGAAAATATTTTTTTCCCAGTTTTATAAACATAAATCATAATCCGTGTTTAAAAGGGTTATCCCACCAACATTTATCACCTTACCATGAGTGTCTAAGGGATAATGCTTCTCCTTGTGAAAAGTCTTTTAGAATTGCTACTTCCAATCGGTGGTGCTAGAGTTCAAGCCCTCTTCCTCTCTGAAGAGGCAGCTTGCATATCTAACCATGGGTGGTGATACATGTGTACATAGGCACATGCATGACCACTGCTCTATTCACTTCAATGGGAGCGGGCATGCACATATATGAGCACCGCTCCTATAGACAGTGAATAGAGCAGTGGTCACACAAGCTCACTACTGCCCCATGTATACAAAGGCCGTTCTCGTGATTGGCGAGGCTCCCAGCAGTTGGATCCACAGATGTAATCATAGATGGCTCCATACAGTGACTGCAGGCCGTTGTCACAGATCAGTGTTTCCATACCATTCCTTATGTACAATATCTCGGTCCTTTCCAGGATACTTTCTGGACCTGTTGAATAAATCCGAGCAGATTCTCATGGACACATTTCCCAATTTATATGGAGAACTTTACACCCAAAATGATGGGAAGATATTCAGAGACTTGTACATCGAGCTGCGCCAGTATTACCGCGGCTCCGGAGTCAATCTGGAGGAGGCACTGACAGAGTTCTGGAGCCATCTGCTGGAGAGAGTGTTCAAGACACAGAACTCACAGTTCACCTTTTCTTACGAGTATTTGGACTGCTTGGCAAAGCAGTATGACCAGCTGAAGCCATTTGGGGACATTCCACGTGAAATTAAATTAAAGGCAACCCGGGCATTTATTGCCGCCCGATCGTTTGTCCAGGGACTTGGCGCTGCTGCTGATATCGTCAGGAAGGTCACCCAGGTATGTGTTCACAATGAGCGTCCTGTACATGCTGCATACAATGGACACATTGTATTGAAAATATATAATCTATTTCCATCTTCACATTTCTTCCATGTGTCTTACATGCTAATGTAACACTGCCTGAAGGCACTATTAACTTTGGAGGGGTTCACATGGGGATGGAGGCCGGCTAGGCTTGGGCCACGCCATACTCTACGGACCACATAGAAGGCTACACGTATTCACACTTCACAGAGCATATTTCTTAGTTAGTACACGTCACCTCTTCACCAGTGATCAAACATCTGGAAAATATATGTATTAAGTTACATTATATAGGTTAAAGCAGCTCTCTAATGTAAGATTTAGGCAGGGTTTACATGGCGGCTTTGCCAGTGACATAGATCACTATGTATAGCTGCTACATCACAGGGCAAAACAAGTAAATGGGATCGCTCTGAGACCCTTAGGGTACCGTGACCCGGACAAGCACGTTGAAGAAAATCCGACCCTGTTGGATATTTTTCAACTTGCTAGTCACAGTTAGGGTATCCTAGAGGTCACAAACTGATACATTGTAACGGATTTACTAATGTGTTTGGGCCTAGATTGTGGCGAAAAATGTACCAAAGTTTGGTGAAATTTAGAACATAATGTTACATCAAGTTTTACAGCTATTTATTATGAGTTTTAGACACTTTTTTTTATTCAAGGAGCAAAGAGAGTAACAAACCAGATGAGGCAAGACGAAAAGGGGAGCGACGTAAATAACAAAATTTGGAACAGAAAAATGTCTCTGTAAAGCAAAAAATTTATTGTTTAAAATTAGACTGAAGTGTCTAAAGATGCACCAAATTTATCATCCAGAATGAGCCACTGTCAGAAATTTGGCGCATATTCAGACTGTCTACTCTAAAGCTGGATTTATACTGGCTACATTTTTCCGATCGGTGCCCTTCCCATGCACACAGAGCAGTCGGTTATAGATCCTTGTATGCGCATAGTCTGTCACCGTTCATCGGCAGCACGTCTTTTTTTTGGTACATTCTAAATTTATCTAAACTGATTTCCAGCAAAAAGAAGGTGCAACTTAAAGGGGTTTTCCCATGAACAAAAGTTGATTTTAATCAATAGATCTTGGAATAATAATAACTCCCACAATTGGATGTGTTTAAATAAAATGTTCCTGTGCTGAGATAATCTTATAAATGTGCCCCTGCTGTGTACTGTGTAATGGCTGTGTCTGACCGTGCAGGAACATGGTCTGATCATACCACAGCTCCTGGGCAGGAGAGGAAGAAAAAGAGTATACTGACAGGACAGTGCGGGATCGCAGCTGATTCTTTCTTTGAAGTAAAATATTGTTTAAAATCAGGCAGGGAAATGTTTTACCTCAACAATCAGCTGTGATCCCCTGCTGTAATGTCTGTATACTCTTTTGCTTCCTCCGGTGCCCAGGAGCTGTGGTATGATCAGACCGTGTTCCTGTACAGTCAGACACAGCCATTACACAGTACACAGCAGGGCACATTCATAAGATTATCTCAGCACAGGAACATTTTATTTATACACATCCACTTGTGGAAGTTATTATTATTCCAAGATCTATTGATTAAAATCAACTTTTGTTAATGGGAAAACCCCTTTAAGTCTGAATTCTGGTACAGACGTGCCAAGTGTACAAGTTTTGCAGAATGTTGTCCTTCTGCTGCTGCGACATCTTCGCGTTCTGAATTAGACTCGATATATGACACATGACCGTATTTCATGCTTTCAGGTCCCTATGAGTCGAGAATGCACACGTGAAGTCATGAAGCTCATGTATTGTCCTCTATGCCGCGGCCACTCCAATATAAAGCTGTGTGATAATTACTGCTGGAACGTCATGCGAGGATGTCTAGCTAATCAAGCAGATTTAGACCCGGAGTGGAGGAATCTGATCGGTAAGTGAAGGCGTCAGACATCTGGATGATCAGGTTACCGTCTCTTGGTCTTTAGTCCATCTTATAATGGTAAGACTTGAGCGAGCCAAACACAGTCCAATATTTTGTGTTTGTATAATGATCAAAGTGATAATTGGGCAGTATATTGTTATATGGATGATCAGAACTTTGGGAAATCCTGTGAGTCATCTCTGACTTCATAGAGGAGTGAGTGATCGCATCCTGGCAGTGCTGGCACAGTGGGTGGCATCAGAATCAGAGATGTCTCACATGTATTAGGAAGGTAATACATGCACGCTACCACTCCAATCATTGTCTATGGGACTGGTGTAGGAAGTAGAGTGCAGTGCTTGGCAATCTTTTAGTCCCATGGACAATGAATGGAGTGGAGGAGTGACCATCGCTCTAATACAACATGGGTCTACAAACACGAGACTGACCGTATATCTCTAAATATCAGGAAACTAACATCAGCATTTTCCGGCCTGTCTGGGGTAGTCATGCCTCCTTTTTGCTTTATTTGCAGGTCTTATGAAACCTCATTACTCCATTCTTATTAGAATGCCATTTCTTAGCTGTGGGCCACACACCTAGTTACGACCCATAGTTGCGATCATGAGGCCTTGGGGTTAAAATTTCTCCCAATCTGAATGAAATTAACACTTAGACCTTTACAGACCCTTGAACAGAAATCTATGGAACAAAATAGCTGCTGAGTGCTTGAGCAGTGGTCTTGTGTGAACACGTAGTGAACTGTCTGTGTTAGCAGATGTACTGTATATATTCATATATGGCAGGTTGTGCTGAGACAATGGGATCTGGGATCATTATTCTGACTTACATTAACGGGTAGAAAACCTCATGGTCACAATTGATTACACGTTACAGAGATGCTTTCTCAGCACATCGACCTTTGTACATTCGTATCCCTGTTTTATACCATTCATAATAGAAGGGTTGGCCTTCACATTGTAAGAAAAGTAATAGTACAGAAAAGCAAATGTTCTAGAAGAGCAGGACAACGTGCGTTACACAAATGTGAACCATTGACTTGTTTCTCATTGTAAAGTGTTCTTCATATGATAATATGAATCGATGTGCTCTTGTATATATTAGTCTGACCAGGTAATACAAGAATGTTGGATCCAAATAGAGATGACAAAAAGAAGTTGAATGGGTTAAGTGATGGGCTAATGGTGGCTATCTCTCTGTACCTCTTGTAGAATCCTTATTGCTCGTGGCTGGCAAGTTTAATGGAGTTGCTGGCGTGGAAAACATTGTGGGAACTATTCACACAAAGATCTCGGAGGCCATAACTCATATGCAGGAGAACAAGGAGGTCATAACAAATAAGGTAAATGCTAAGCACTAATGTAATCTGAGCTCCATACAAGCATGGAAAATAGACCTGAAATGATAGACGTTACTGAGCTCCTCGTATGTTCCTCTTCCTACCACACTACAGGCTGCAGTGAAGGGTCATAGCTCCAGATATTATTCAGAAGGGATCTGTTCTCAAATTTGCTAAAAGGGTTATACCCATCTTATACATTCACGATATATATACTGGAAACGCCATAAATTCATGTCCTACCTCTAGATAGAGATTAGCGTGCACACAGTCTGTATGTCAAGGTGCCGGTGGACGGGATGTGGAACCCCAAGTATCAATATAGAGTAATAATATATACCCTGTCACACTTCTCCCTGAACCTCAAAGTGTATCTACTTTACGTCTACAAATAAATAAAATCCTACTGTATTATGAAACAAGATTGTGCAGTGAATTACTCTATATTGTCCTACTTCTAGAACGGGGGTCTGCAACCCTCAGCTTGATTAATATTGAATGTAGAGATGGTCTTGCGTGGACTTGCATGTGCTACTCTGTCCACTCACTTGTATGAGAATTCAACAGTCGAGCATGGCTTGCTAATATTGCACATAGATGCCACAGTTGTTTGCGATTGGTTGGTCAGATGGCAAGTTGATAGGACAGTGGTTGGTTAATTTGCTCATTATCATTTATTCTTTACATGATGTATGACCATCATGGTCTCTTTTGTTTTCTACAGGTGTTCAAAAGTTGTGGAAATCCCAAAAAGGCTAGCAAAGGATCCAAGTCAGAGGAGAGAAAGAGAAAAGGAAAAGCAACTCCAGAAGATAAGTCCTCAGTTCCTAGCATGGACAACCTGGTAAGTGTACTACTAGATTGATGGAGCCAACAGTATAGAAAAGAAGTTATGAGTGTCTAAAAGTTCAGAACACTGATGACTGTTACGGGGCGTTCTCACGGGACTGATACACAGTCGACCATATTACCAGCATTGTCAATGAGATTTGATGAAATATCTTCCATGCATTGTGGGGGCCATTATTCTGTATGGAGGACTATGTGGGGCCCATTACAGTATTCTGTATGGAGGACTATGTGGGGCCCATTACAGTATTCTGTATGGAGGACTATGTGGGGCCCATTACAGTATTCTGTATGGAAGACTATGTGGGACCCATTATACTGTATGGAGGACTATGTGGCCCCATTATTCTGTATGGAGGACTATGTGTGGCCATTATTCTGTATGGAGGACTATGTGGGACCCATTATACTGTATGGAGGACTATGTGGGACCCATTATACTGCATCGAGGACTATGTGGGGGCCCATTATTCTGTATGGAGGACTATGTGGGGCTCATTATACTGTATGAAGGACTATGTGGGGCCCATTATTCTGCATGGAGGACTATGTGGGGCCATTATACTGTATGGAGGACTATGTGGTGCCATTATTCTGTATGGAGGACTATGTGGCGCCCTTTATTCTGTATGGAGGACTATGTGGCGCCCTTTATTCTGTATGGAGGACTATGTGGGGCCATTATACTGTATGGAGGACTATGCCCATTGTGTGGAGCCCATTATACAGTGTGGAGGGCGGTGTAGGAATCACAGTTGGGGCATCATACTGTTAGGGTCACCATACTTTGCCAGTGAAGTTGAGGGGAGGGGGCTACAATAAGGTTATCATACTATGTGTGCGCAGGGTATTGTGCAGGAATTCACTGTGATAATATCATGAGTTTGGGGGGCTCTTTTGTTGGCATCATACTTTATGGGGGTAATGGTCAATCTAGGCGCTTCGATAGGTGGAAAATTATTTTGTAAGGGCTGCAAAGTTGTGAGATATGCTGTTTTGTAACCCCCACTGAATATTAAGGTTGTTTTTTTTTGGAGGGGTGCAGGGGGGGGGGGGGGCAATTAGAACTTCTGAAATGGGACCCCATGATTTTTATATATGTCCCTGCCTGCGAAGAAATATCCAATGCTCCGGTAATGTGATCTGCCTCTTAAGAGCTATTAACTAAAATGTACTTTGTTCATGGTTCATCGTTATATTTGATAATAAGGAAAAACTTCCTCAATTGTAGACATTTGTTAAAATGAATATCAAGGTTGGGCCACGACTTTGTCCAAGTTTTTAATTTTGTCCCTCTGTGTATTTCAATTTGACATCCCTGCTCTAGGTACACTTGTACACAGTTTTTGAAGTTACTCAAAATTACATTTTGTTAATTGATAAAAATAAACTATTAACACTCATATTTTTTAAAGCATTCTTACTTTATTGCATTTTTCCACAACTGCCTAAAACTTTGCACAATCCTGTAGATATATATTATATATGTATGTGTATATATACAGTACAGACCAAAAGTTTGGACACACCTTCTAATTTAAAGATTTTTCTGTATTTTCATGACTATGAAAATTGTACATTCACACTGAAGGCATCAAAACTATGAATTAACACATGTGGAATTATATACTTAACAAAAAAGTATATTCTAGGTTCTTCAAAGTAGCCACCTTTTGCTTTGATGACTGCTTTGCACACTCTTGGCATTCTCTTGATGAGCTTCAAGAGGTAGTCACCGGAAATGGTCTTCCAACAATCTTGAAGGAGTTCCCAGAGATGCTTAGCACTTGTTGGCCCCTTTGCCTTCACTCTGCGGACCAGCTCACCCCAAACCATCTCGATTGGGTTCAGGTCTGGTGACTGTGGAGGCCAGGTCATCTGGCATAGCACCCCATCACTCTCCTTCTTGGTAAAATAGCCCTTACACAGCCTGGAGGTGTGTTTGGGGTCATTGTCCTGTTGAAAAATAAATGATGGTCCAACTCAACGCAAAGCGGATGGAATAGTATGCCGCTGTGTGTGTGTGTGTGTGTGTGTGTGTGTATATATATTTGCAAAAATTTCTACATTTCTGTTTTTTTTCAGTCTAGATGGGGTGCAGAGTGTACTTTAATGAGAAAAAAATGAACTTTAAGAATTTACCAAATGGCTGCAATGAAACAAAGAGTGAAAAATTTAAAGGGGTCTGAATATTTTCCGTACCCCCTGTATATACTGTATATGCTCGGGGTGTGTGTGTGTGTGTGTGTGTGTGTGTATATGTGTGTGTATATATATATGTGTAGTTCTGTATTTCTATTCATTTCTGATTGACAAGCTTAATTTCCTAAAATGTACCTAAACCTCAGTATAACAGATTTAAAAGTTATTCTAGAAAATCCTCCTGTCTGTGCCCAGTCTTGCTCATTAGTACACAATGCTGATGACATGTACAGTAACTCCTGTGATCTGCGACTTTACTTCCAAACTTAACTCCTACCCATAACCCATGTGAAACGGGCCAAAATCAGTTGCACACTGCAGTGATTGAACCCTGCTTCGGTTTAGTTCTAGCCGCAGTCTATTGTTCTGTTATTTTTGGCTTCTGGATAGCTGATCAATGCAGAATGCTGCAGACTCACAGTTTATGGCTTACTGAGGACATATTAATAACTGACAGATTGTACATTATAAATAATTATTATTATTATAAGCTTATTCCCAAGTGTTCCCCACTCAGAGCCAAGATTTAAAGGGCAAATTACTAAGTGCTGAAACATGGGCAGCAAATACAGAGAAGTAAGATGTGTTTTGGAAGCACATTCAATTCTGTTGTTGTTACATACTTTGGAGTGATTTGTTAAAAAATCTTAAAAATGTTTTTAATGTCTGATTTTTGACTTCTAAGAAGAGATCAGACAAGCTGTATTCCTGGAATTGTGCCTTTGTCTCTAGGAATGTGTAACTTGTGTATTACATCAGAATCCCTCATTTGTTTGGTATTAGAGAAACTAAACAGCAGAATGTGCCAGGGACAATATGTCACTCTGTCAGGACAACCGAGGCAGGAACCTTGAGGACTGTGCATATGTGGCCTCCTACTGAATTCATGTGGGCCAAATACAAAAATAATAATTATTTGCCTTGAAGAAAAAAAGATAGTAATTGTAAATAACAATAACCTTATAAATCACACAAAGTGCCCAACTCTCAATACGCAGTGGGCACAGTCATGTTGGATACAGTAAAGAGAGTCTGCCAGCCCAGGCTAATAGTGGAAACTAAGCTTGACAGCATTAAAGGTGATATAGCCCCTATAAAAAAAAATATACCTTAAGGGCTCATTCAGCTGTCCATGCAAATTGTTCCGAGATCGAACCGCAATTCGTGGACTGGCAGCTGCTCTCCCAACCCGAGGGTGACCCGCGGACAGTCTGTACATTCACGGTCTGTGCTCAGACCAATTTGCATGGACATCTGCATGAGCCTTTTTTCTTCTAATTGCTGCTTCCATTCTGCAGCAACTAAAGTTTCATCAAATACTCAGTGCACCCTTGGTGTGGCCAAGCGGCTCAGTGCACTATTCCTCAGACTAGCAGACTAGTTTCCTATGCCCCAACCTTCCCTACTGGATTATGACGGTGCTGATTTGCCTGAGTTTTCTGTGCAGACAGTGCTCACTCTACTTAGCCAGTGCTATCAAGCACCAGTGTGGGTGGAACGGTGCACTGAGACTCTTTGCCACTCCAAGGGTGCACTGAGCTCCATAATTAGCAGCGATTAGATCACTTTAGATCCAGTTTTTATAGGGGCTATATCCCCGCTTACACTATGTGCTTAGTTTATACGGTCAGTTTGGGCTGACAGATTTGATTTAAAGGGGTTGTCTCATGACAAGCATTTATGGATTATTCACAGGATATACCATAAATGTCTGAGAGAGATTGACTGAGTTTATAAAAAGGGGTTTTCTTTTTATTATAAACATTGTTACTCTTTGTCCATGGGCTGTTTCAGCTATTGCAGTTTAGCTTTATGCAAGATCAAGGGCTGAGCAGCAATACTAGACACAGCAGACAAGGTATTTCATGTTCCACAGTCTAGTCTTCCGCCTAGTTTCTTCTCTAGGGTACTCCTAGGTAGGACAGACAGGGATATGATGCCAGACACAATCTCACGAGCTTCGCTATTAAGTAGGAGAGAAACTCTTCTATGCAAAGTTTGATGATCCTGGTCTTCTTCTGCCCAGCTTCTTCTCTAGGTTATGCCTAGTCAGTACACATAAGAAATGAGGCAAGACAAAATCTCACATGAGCTCTGCTATAGAAGAGGCATGTCACCAGGTCAAAAATGGCCTGTTTCTCCTCTTATTTTATTCCTGCTGCTTGCCCAAGTAATTAACTTTTTTTGTTTTTTTGTAGAAATCTGCAATTCTAGAGATGTGGTAACTTTTATGGTCCTTACCAAAAGGGCTTTGCTCACAGGATCCCATGGAGGTGTCTGCAGGATTCGCTGCAAAATTACCCTGTAAGCAATGTCCCATTGGTAAAAACCATAAAAATTTTAGCAAAATAAAAAGGCTCTTACCTTTGGAACCATATGGTGGATGTTAATAAAAAGATTACTCAGGAGAGCAGTGGGAATCAAATGAGAGCAAAAACTGGCCACTTTTGGTCTGGTAACAGGTCCTCTTTAAATTCTTTAGAAACTATGCAGACTTAAACTGGATCATTAATCTTCTGCCCGGCTTATTCTCTAGTCTGCTCTTAGGACACACGAGAAATGATGCAAGACAAAGTCTCAGTTTAACTATTAAGTTGAAGAGTAACTCTTCTTTGTAACATCTTCTACTGCCCGGCTTCTTCTCTAGTGTACTCCTAGGCAGGACAGACAGGAAATGATGCAAGGCTCATACACAAGTTCAGGTATTAAATTGAAGATAAATTCTAATATGCAGCCCCTTATAATCCGCTCTTCTTCTGCACAGCTTCTTCTCTAGGGCAGTCCTAGTCAGGACAGACAAGAAATTAAGAAATTATGCAAGAGAAAATCCTACAAGAGTTTAGCTTTTAAGTTGGAGAGGAGCTTTATTCTGCAGGCTCTGATGATCCAGCTCTTTCTCTATACAGTTTCTTCTCTAGTGTAATCCCAGTCTGGACAGACAAGAAAACGATATAAAAAAAGCTATTGGAGAGACTCTTACTATGCAAAAATGTTGGGTTTATCATAGATTTTCAATTTAAATATTGAAATCTACAAAGTTTCTTTAAAATAAAAAGTTTCTGTGATATACATAGAACTCTTTGTATGCATTTTCTATAAGTAGACCGAATGATCATGTGCATGTTAACAATCCATACCTCCTCTCCATGATACTAAGGTGTCTGCATTTATAGTGTTATTTGTCACCTGTGAATTGTGGAGGAATTTGTTAATAAGTATTTCCCTGCAATGACACTATAGGGGAAGTGTAGCCTTATGTTCCTATTGAAAAAATGGATTGTCCTTGTAACGCATAGACATCTTGGTTCAGGAAGAGCGACAGACATTGTGTAGCCACAGCGAGATGCCGTGCATTCAGATGATCAAAATCAGTGTGTAGTGTAGGGTTTGGGGATATCAGTTTTGAAGGATTCTGTCACTGCATTTTTGTCTCCTAATCTGAGAACAGCATAATGTAGAGAAAGATACTCTGATTCCAGTGATGTATCACTTACCAGGCTGATTGCTGTAGTTTTGACAAAATCACTGTTTTATCAGCAGGAGATTTTCATTTGAGGGATGGTAAATCTGCTGCCAAGCAGATAAGCGTATTCTGAGTTCGGCATAACCCCGCCCCCTTACCACTGATTGGCTGCTTTGTGTTTACACTGTGCATAGGCTGTCAATCAGTGGTGTGGGCGGGGTTATACAAAGCTCAACATTCAGAGAACTGCTAGATCTGCAGAAATTTTATTAAAACTGCAGAAAGCAGCACAGTAAGTGACACATCTCTGGAATCAGGGTCTCTGCTCCTACATTATGTTGCTCTCAGATGAAATAGCAAAAACCTGCTGACAGATTCCATTTAAGAATACTCACCTTAAATATATACTCAACTGGGAAATATAGAATCTTAAGAATTAAACCTCCAACACAATGTATCCAAAGTAATGATTATAATATTTTTTAAAGGTTTCAGATGTAAAGGTAATGCTCACTGAAGTTCAAGATTATTGGGTATCTCTACCAAACATATTCTGCAGTGAAAAGGTTATTGCTGGTCCAGGAAATGAAGACAAGTGCTGGAATGGAATGGCAAGAGCAAAGTGAGTCTTGGTCATATTTTCCAGCTAGATAAAGGTTTTTTGTATTTCTTCTGAACTCTTCAAAATTGTACGTTGCTTTTCTTTAGGTACATGCCTGAGCGTATGGGCAGCGGACTCGCCAACCAGATAAATAATCCTGAGATTGATGTGGATATTACAAAGCCTGACATGACCATCCGTCAGCAGATCATGCAGCTGAAGATTATGACCAATCGCCTCCGCAATGCCTACAATGGAAATGATGTGGATTTCCAAGACACAAGTAAGAGAACAGTACAAAATGTAATTCCAGAGTTTAATGGTGATCCCACAGGAACACCGAGGTTTGACCTTCGCACACTGATCAAATCAAAGATATCATGTCCGGGATGTCTTTGATGGATATTCTTCTTTCATTGAGCTTGGAGTTTGCTTCTTTCTCTGGGGATATGAATTATATGAGCATACATTCACCTATGCTGAGCTGATGGAATATATTAATTGAATACTTAAAGAACAACTTCCTTTAACGGTATTCTGATTAGGCAGCAGGGTGAACAAAAAGGTCCCTTCTGCTGGATCAAAAAGGTCCCTTCTGCTGGATCAAAAAGGTCCCTTCTGCTGGATCAAAAAGGTCCCTTCTTCTGGCCTAGGAGTGGTCTGCATCAGATGGTTTACATCAGATTTATTCTATAGTTAGCACTTTCTTATGATAGATCTACGATTTCTCAAGGAAATGCTATAATTGATACTTAGCCCTTGTGCATACAAGACTACTTTGCACCTATGTTGTAGTTTGTATGCTGACTAATGAATTCTATAGGCCCCTTATGAACTTCCTTGTGCTTCAGATTTTTTTTTACACCGGTTTTACTCACGTGAGAATCCTTAAAAAAGCACATTACACTTTGTAATGTATGCAGTGCTATGCAGCTCATTTTCCGTGTCCCCTTAAAGAGGATTCGTCAAGTATGAGAAAAATATAAAAAGTGTCAGCAGATAAAATTATAAGACTTTTCTCAAATCTATGTCATTAACAAATCAGATGATTTCCCTCAGTATTACAGGAATGTAGGTTTTACTTTCATTTCACTAGTGTGGGATCAAAATCTGGTGAGAGATTTTCCTCTGGGATGTACCAACTGTGAGGGGATAGGCGGGGGCCTAGCTCAAATGTTGTCCAGCCTGAGGGTACAAGTCTGCAGTCACTTTGTGTGACTGCAGACTTGTGAATCCTCACATCGTTCACACTGTGAAGATTCACCGGTGACAGGAGCAGCGGACTACTGATTGCAAGTACAGTACAGACCAAAAGTTTGGACACACCTTCTCATTTAAAGATTTTTCTGTATTTTCATGACTATGAAAATTGTACATTCACACTGAAGGCATCAAAACTATGAATTAACACATGTGGAATTATATACTTAACAAAAAAGTGTGAAACAACTGAAAATATGTCTTATATTCTAGGTTCTTCAAAGTAGCCACCTTTTGCTTTGATGACTGCTTTGCACACTCTTGGCATTCTCTTGATGAGCTTCAAGAGGTAGTCACCGGAAATGGATTTCACTTCCCAGGTGTGCCCTGTCAGGTTTAATAAGTGGGATTTCTTGCCTTATAAATGGGGTTGGGACCATCAGAAGTCTGGTGGATACACAGCTGATAGTCCTACTCAATAGACTGTTAGCTGCTTTTTTCTTGCCATAATACAAATTCTAAGTAAAGAAAAACAAGTGGCCATCATTACTTTAAGAAATGAAGGTCAGTCAGTGCGAAAAATTGGGAAAACTTTGAAAGTGTCCCCAAGTGCAGTTGCAAAAACCATCAAGTGCTACAAAGAAACTGGCTCACATGAGGACCGCCCCAGGAAAGGAAGACCAAGAGTCACCTCTGCTTCTGAGGATAAGTTTATCCGAGTCATCAGCCTCAGAAATCGCAGGTTAACAGCAGCTCAGATTAGAGACCAGGTCAATGCCACCCAGAGTTCTAGCAGCAGACACATCTCTACAACAACTGTTAAGAGGAGACTTTGTGCAGCAGGCCTTCATGGTAAAATAGCTGCTAGGAAACCACTGCTAAAGACAGGCAACAAGCAGAAGAGACTTGTTTGGGCTAAAGAACACAAGGAATGGACATTAGACCAGTGGAAATCTGTGCTTTGGTCTGATGAGTCCAAATTTGAGATCTTTGGTTCCAACCACCGTGTCTTTGTGCGATGCAGAAAAGGTGAACGGATGGACTCTACATGCCTGGTTCCCACTGTGAAGCATGGAGGAGGAGGTGTGATGGTGTGGGGGTGCTTTGCTGGTGACACTGTTGGGGATTTATTCAAAATTGAAGGCATACTGAACCAGCATGGCTACCACAGCATCTTGCAGCGGCATGCTATTCCATCCGGTTTGCGTTTAGTTGGACCATCATTTATTTTTCAACAGGACAATGACCCCAAACACACCTCCAGGCTGTGTAAGGGCTATTTGACCAAGAAGGAGAGTGATGGGGTGCTACGCCAGATGACCTGGCCTCCATAGTCACTAGACCTGAACCCAATTGCAAAGTGAAGGCAAAAGGGCCAACAAGTGCTAAGTTTCTGTGGGAACTCCTTCAAGATTGTTGGAAGACCATTTTCGGTGACTACCTCTTGAAGCTCATCAAGAGTGTGCAAAGCAGTCCTCAAAGCAAAAGGTGGCTACTTTGAAGAACCTAGAATATAAGACATATTTTCAGTTGTTTCACACTTTTTTGTTAAGTATATAATTCCACATGTGTTAATTCATAGTTTTGATGCCTTCAGTGTGAATGTACAATTTTTATAGTCAATAAAATACAGAAAAATCTTTAAATGAGAAGGTGTGTCCAAACTTTTGGTCTGTACTGTATATGATTTGCATACATGCAGTCACGTACTGACTAGATGGGCATGGCCTCGCTCAATGCAAGTGAACTTAGGGAGGCTGGACACGTCTAGTTGGAATGTGCCCAGAAGTATGCAAATCGTATCATTGCGGTCACAGCATCGGAGATTCCCCCCAACACGCCATGTGTGCAATGTGAGGATTCACAAGTCTGCAGTCACGTAGAGTAACTGCAGACTTGTAGCCTAAGGCCGGAAACCCCCTTTAATATAACATCTAAATAGCACAGTGGATCCCTGCAGAATGAGGCCTTGTCTTGTCTTGTTTTGTTGACTTGCCGGTCTAAAGAATTTAATAGAAGAATTAATTAACCTATTTTTCTCATAAAATCACCAAAACAGTATCACAATCTTGGTGATTTACTAACAAAAAATGCATCCCAATGAGTAGTGAATCAACAAAATGCAAATTAGGTGAGGATTTACTTCACCTCCAGCAGAAGCCAAAACTTTGCATCATAGTGAATATTGTTATTTATCTGCCATGTATTAAGATGTCCCTGTGTAATATGCAACTCTGATAAAAGTGGAAGGTAGAGCTGCTCTTAAAGGGTTACTCTGCAAAAGGACATAGCTGCTCTTAAAGGGATACTCTGCAAAAGGACATAGCTGCTCTTAAAGGGTTACTCTTCAAAAGGACATAGCTGCTCTTAAAGGGTTACTCTGCAAAAGGACATAACTGCTCTTAAAGGGTTACTCTGCAAAAGGAGAAATCAGCTACCTGTAAATGGTTAATCAGAGTTTCTAATGACATAATGCCTGTAATGACCTCAGTTGCTGTTTATAGTCTCTTATATCTCCTCTTATTCATCTACACACAGAATGACGAATGATAATAGCGCAGATCTGTAGCGTTTCCATTCTGCACATTCCCTGCCTCCCCCACACAGTGGTATCTCCCAGCTCATAAGCATAAAGCCTCACAGTTCTCAAAACAGTGAGACCATGAAGAGCCCAACTTTGGTCTCTTAGAAGCCCAGAGCTATTACAACTGAATTAAACACAATTTTTTTAGCTTTCCCAATTATACATATAGTTTTACATTTTAGTCTCCTTTTACTTTGACTCCAGCGGCAGAAAAAGCTTAGAGCTTCAGACGAAACGCAAGTTAATCAAATGACCTTCCACTTAAAAGTACATTTGTTCTCCACAAATGATTGGACATGTTTGATGATTGCTGTGGTCTTTCTGCTGATTCATTTCTCTGGTAGGAGAAATTGGCTTCTAACATACAGTAAATTGTATTGTGAACCACTGGTCTATGTTTTGTTGCTGAACACAACTCACTAGTACAGAAGTAGAGTTTGAATATGTTGTCACATAGGATCCAATATTGCTTTTTGACCTGAAAATCCACATTAAGGCTTATCAGGAAACTGGGAGAAAACCAAGTCACAAGCTAAAGTTACCCATACACAATAATGTCATCTGAACCCACCAATTTTGGATGGATTCTACAACAATCCAATGTGTATAGACGTTCCTGATATGCTCCATGGCAGATGGTATGAGAAAAAAGGATCGGACAGTTTGATTTTAACATGCCTAATCATTTTCTTCCTAGTAGAGATAAGCTGCAGAGAGAGTAGTCTATGGAGGAGTCAGTAGGTATAGCTGAGTATTTGGTAGACAGATATCTGGAGTATTTAGCCTAGTTAGAAGAAGACTTCTTCTGATCAACAGAGATCATCCACTGCATTTATTATTTGGCAAGTCAACCAATTTATAGACTCTGCTCGACAAAGATTATCTGATAAACTGTCATCAGCAGGTTTGATGAGCAGAATGTCACGCACAGTGTGGGAAAGTCTAAGTGCAACACGAAGGGATGAGGGAAAGGAAGCCCAGACACTAGGGAAAGGGGGAGTGGAAACCCCTAGGCAGATCTAATAACACCCTGCCTACCCTACCGTCCCTATATTGGTTCCACACCAATCGCCGAGCAGAAAACCTAAGCCCTGTATATCCCTAAAGCTTGGCCCTAGATAGGGAGGGGGGATGAGTGCGCACTGGTCAGTCCCCATTATAAACTAAAGACAACAAGGGAGACATACAAAGGGGGGAAAACTTAGCTTGAGCAGATACCAGTGAGATAACACCAAACGTCCTCCAAGGGCACCATAGAGGAAGCTAGCCGACTGCTATAGCTCCAAGCCTTCAAAGGGGAAAATGAGAATATCATCAGCGACTCCCTGAAGCAGACTGAGAGTTTATAAACACCTAGACCAGGGTGTGTCAATCAGAGCAGGAGGGAGGTTTCCGCTGGGTCCAAAAGTCAGAAGGATTAAGAAGGAGTCTGCAATGCCAAATGAAGTGACCTTCTGCAGCCAGATCCAGAGCGACTGTCTGTTACATCTGACACACCCGTGACACAGATAATGGATTTCGATGCTTAGCTAACCTGGGTGTCATCAAGCACTAACCTCTCTATCGATCTTCGCAGGTGATGACATCAGCGGCTCGGGGAGCGGAGACGGCTGCTCCGATACTGTGTGCATCAAGACAGCTTCTGGAGACGCCACTGTAATACACACACAAACACATGTGGTCCGAAAGGAAAATTCACCAGGGTTGAATGGAAAAGCCAGCTTCAACTCATGGGATCTATGGCTACTTCTTGCCGCTTTGCTTGTGACACATGTTGCCCGGTGGTAACCTCTGTGAACTGTTATATAAAGGGAACGCGGTAACTTTTCTCCCTTAATAAACTTGACCTTCTTCTGTATTTGGAAGTAGATGAAAATGGAAAGGAAACGAGTGCTGGAGATTAGGCCACTATAACACTGTGCTCTTCCGCAGGCTCAACCTGTTTCCATACCTGTACATTTTTTGTAATTGCGTGTATTTTATTTTCTGATACAGATAAACCATATCTGGCTGGGTTTTTTTTTCCTTTGGTTGATAGGAAAAAATGTTAAAAGTGACATAAAACTTCACTAATATTGTGTCTCTTTTCTAAAATTAAAAATAAAATTGCAAAAAAATTGTAAAATATTTATTAGTGCAAAGACATACCATTCTCTACATACACAGCTAACAAGCACAAAGGAGCAATGTATGCAATTTTCCTGGTTTCTATATAAAGTACATTTTTCTTCACATCCGTCACTGGGAGTTTTATTTTGTCAATTCTCTGATTCAGCAGAAAGCCCCCAGCTCGGAGCGTGACCGCTGATTTCTGTTTACTCAGAAAACTATTAACTTGGATCAGTAATCCGGGAGGACAGATCTAGCTGGTGCTAGGTATTAGTAAGCCAATATAAGCATTGGGGGCACTTTATTAAGAGGATTATGCCCGAAATCTGGAGTAAACATCTTAATAAGTCACAATATTTTTCAGCAAAAATATTGCGACTTTTGGCATCTATACGCCAGTGCTGGCCAGCTACGCCAATATGGGCAAGGCATGGGCGAGGCATGGGCATATCCGTCCACCTGTCAAATTCATCATACGTACTCCACATTTCTGACAACAGCACACACTGGTATCAGACGGCGAGCGCCGCTTAATTAAATAGGTCGGATTATGCTCGCAATATGCTAGTGTTAATGAACTGCATCCATTGTTTTTTCATTTTGCTGTAAAACACTATATCGCTTTTAAAGGGAATGTTCATTGTGACAACCAGACAATCTGTGTGGCCGGATCCTGTACTCATATTCCTTCATCTGTTCCCCAGTTCTTTCTAACTTACATTTGGCAGGTTAGCAAGAAGAAGGGGCAGATGGGTGGCAATTTGACTACAGGAGCAGACTTCATAAGGACTGTTTGTAGTCATTTACCATTGAAACTTAAAGGGAATCCGTCAGTAGGATAAACCCCCTAAGCCGTCTATATGGGAATGCAGGTCATAGGAAGCTGAATAACATGATACCTTGATATCTGGAATCTGACATCTTATTCCAAAGAAATCCGTATTTTCTAAATATGTAAATGAGCTATTAAGATCTATGGGCCGGACACTGATCTCCTTCAGAATCTGAATACAAAGCTTACAAGTAGTATACAAGTATATTATAATTTTAATCAACAGATCTTGGAATAATAATAAATTCCACAATTGGATGTGTTAAGAAAAAAGGTTCCTGTGCTGAGATAATCTTATAAATGTGCCCCTGCTGTGTACTGTGTAATGGCTGTGTCTGACCGTGCAGGAACATGGTCTGATCATACCACATCTCCTGGGTAGGAGAGGACGCAAAAGAGTATACAGACAGGACAGCGCAGGATCACATCTCCTGGGCAGGGGAGGAAGCAAAAGAGTATACAGACAGGACAGCACGGGATCACAGCTGGTTCTTTCTGAGAGGTAAAACATTTGCTGTGCACGCCACTAATAAGACGCGTTGAATTCATTCAGTGATGTCCACCTATTAATGAATTCAGCGCATCTTATTTCTACATGCCCCTTTACGAAATGCTAGTTCTAATGAATCGGGATCATATACTACAGGGATCAGGCCGTTGCCTGAAAATGCGACAGCGCTGTTTGTCTCTGAACTTAAATAAAGTGACAATTCTTTTGTGCAGTTTGGTGAATCCCACTTGTTCTGTGTATTTCCCTTCAATCATTTGGATGGTACATGGAAACCATCTATTTCTACAGGATATATTTTTATAGACACAAATAGATGTGAATGTGCTGGAAAGCGATGCATACCGCTGCAGTTCCATTTCTTACTGTCTGATTCTGCAGAAAGTAAGACTTCAGTCCCCAATTTAGCCAATGACGTTACGACCCACAACTCTTCCAAGTGTGGATTATGGCAGGTATTAGCCACGTGTCCTATTCTAAGACGCGTGTATGCGTCTCGGCAGGTGTGTAGCTCCTAATCTCGTTGGAACCATAGCCATTTACTGGCCACAGCAGGAACATATTAACCTTACTGATGTCTTCTCTGCAGCTGTCGATCAGCCATGAAATATTTGGTATTTTACCTACAATTTTAAAGCGAGGTTACTTTGAAGGGGTTCTCCAGGGATTAAAAAACATGGCTGTCTCTTTGCAACAAGAGCACCATCCCTGTCTACAGGTTTCACATCATGTCGCAGTTCTGCATCATTCACATCAATGGAGAAGAGTTGCACTTCCAAATACAACCTGTCGACATGGGGTGGGCTCTGTTTTTGGAAAAAGAAAGCCATGTTTTTCTAATTCTGGAATAACTCTTAAAGCCTTTTAAGTTTTGTTTTCTGGCATTAGTATCTCCTATAGAGAAGCCTAGATGGGAAAATACCAGACAAAAATACCATCTTCAAAGCTTGCAGCGTTTAAAAAAAAATGCATCTGTCCTCCCAAAAAACAGCACAAAAAAAAGCATAGTGTGAGTTATATTTCACTTTAGACTTTAATGAAATATCTGTCCTCAGTGTTTTTGCCCCCACCCCCCCCCCAAAAAAAATAAAGGACTTGCCAAGAATAATTCCAGCAACAACTCCTACTTATGCAAAATGCTGTATGTGAAATTAAAATGAATCTGTCAGCAGGATTTCAGCCTCCAAACTAAAGTATTTATTTGCGCATGTAGCAAGTCCAGCAATACCATTACAAGGCCAGTCAGTTACTGACAAATCTACATCTGAACTGATGTGCAAATGAATCGCTATGGTAGATCTGAAGCCTCTGTCACTCCAGCTCTATTCCCTGTCCAGCGCTGCCTCCTCCTGCTTGACTGACAATCTATATGCTGTGTGTATTTAGCTAAAGGAGACGTCCGTCAAGGAGGAGAAGGTGGCGCTGGACAGGGAATAGATAGAGCTTGAGTGACAGAGGCTTCAGATCTGCCATAGCCCTCCAGCCTCAATTACATATCAATTCAAACACTGATTTCTCAGTAACTGAGGAACGGGCTGGCCATGTAAAGGTATCCTGGACTTGTCTTTGAAAGAGCTACATGCCCATATAAATAGTTTGGGGTGTGAAATCCTGCTGACGGATTCCCTTTAACTTAAAGGGATTTACCTGTTCCATATCTATGAAGCTTGATTACTATGCAATTAAAAAATATACAACTTTCTAATAACCTTTGTGATTTCATTCATTGCTGCTTTGAGATCTCCGTTTGCTGACTGTAAATCGTGCATACATTGTTATGAGGTTATAACCATCTATACATGATCCTGAAAGTTTTCATCCTCTACACACAAGTTTTCATTCACTTACAGCAAGCAGAGATCTTGAAAAGTGAACGACACAAAGTACTAAAATGTTTCATCACTTTTACAAATCCGTATTCCCATCTTCATGAATGGGTATTGTCTGATTGTGCTTGTAAATGTAAGAACTTTTTAAATTTACTGTTCTGTTCTTCAGCGATTAACATTTTCCTTTTGTTTACAGCTCGTTGCCTTGGAGACCGACCAACGCTGCTTCACTTCAGAACATGCACAGTGCTTACAAACTCTGTCTATTGAGCTTGGAAGCACTTTTTTGGAAACTCGTGACATTGCTAAGTGCTCTGTTATTTCCATAAACCCTGCCAGCTTCAAGTGCTCAAAAGATAGTAGCGGTGGCCGATCCCCCTAGGTCAGTGGTTCCCAACCTTTCTTACCTTGACAGCCACACTCAGCTCTAAGAGAGGTTCACTAGCCACATTCAAAGCCCACCCAGTAGTGACATCCAACTCCTTCTCTCCCCCACTTCAACAGCAGTGATACCAAAGTATGACAGCCAAAGTTTCTCCATAGAAATCACACCGAGGCAAGATACTTACATTTAGGGATTCCCATTTTAACTCCATTCAGTATCTCGCATCAAGCATATTTGGTCAGTATTTTACATCAGTATTTGATGTAAACCAGGAGTGGGTGATAAATGCAGAAGTGGTGACGCGTTTCGAAGTGCGGCTCCCTCCATTTCTATAAAATTCTCCAAAATTCCAAATCAAGTGACCAAAATGTGTGGATACTTCGGTCTATCACATCATGCTTTATGTGTTATAGTTTGCCTGTCTTTCCACAGCACACAGAGCATCACAAACTGAGAATAATGCAAGCGAGAGTGAGGTGCTGTCACGTATAAGTGAACTTAATTGTAACTGTAGTTCTCGCCGGTACTTGGAATGCCGTCACCATAAACCTCACGTCCTGATGAGTCTTTCTCAGCATGTAGATGCTTCCCAGGACTGGTCTTTCTCCCAGCACTGGTCCTTCTCTCAGGACTGGTCTTTCTCCCAGCACTGGTCCTTCTCTCAGGACTGATCTTTCTCCCTTTGGCTGAATGCATCTTACCACTGAGTTTTCCTACAATTAAAAATAAATTAAGGATGGATTAAAACAAATAATAAAAACAGTTTTCCACATTTCTCTTCAAGCTCTTCTGCAGTTTATATACTCCTTGTAGACTTATGCATTGGCCAGTCTTCTAAGATCCATGAGCATTTTGCATACTTCATTTCCAGAGGAGCATTGCATGGCCTACAAGTCTCCAAACACCAGACTGGCACTGTCTGCAAGGAGAAACATTCCCCTTTACACCCCCAGTCAGAGGCCTCTCACCCCGTCAAATCAGATTCCTGCTTTGCACTGAGGAGGGGCAAAAATCCTGAATCACGTGACTGTAAATGAAGTGTCTGGTTTTGCTTTGGCCTAAGTCATGTGACAAGGCTCGTTAAAGGGTCATCACTGACTTTTAGGATTGTTACATCCTATGGATGGCACTAGAGATCAAGTCCTCTTCCTGTCTGAAGAAGCGATTTGCTTATAAGATCCGTGTGGCACACTCTCTGTGGTGAAGTCTGGCTGCTGCGGCAATGTTACTGATGTTACAGTAAATAGCAGCTCCTCTGCACATCTATGTGCCACTAGGGTGACCAAAATAGTTTTAAAGAGTTAAAACGGATGATATTTAAAAGATCTAAGATAACTGAATCAGTAGTAATGTGGCATATAAAAATGTTTGGGCACCCCTGGTCAAAATTACTGTTATTGTGAACAGTTAAGCAAGATGAAATGATCTCTAGAACGGATAAAGTTAAAGATGACACATTTCCTTTGTATTTTAAGCAAAAATAACAAAAATATTATTTTTTAAATTTTAAAAATTACAAAAAGAAAAATGGGTGGACGCAAAAGTATGGGCACCCTGCATGGTTAGTACCTATGTAAGCTGCAGACAGCATACTGTAGAGGTTAAAACACAGATTTCAGATGCCTCTCTTATATCAACCTCCTTCCTGTTGTGTATTTGCAATGATTGTTTTAGCACCAGGAGCTTATCATTGCTGGACACAGCAGTACAGTGTCCATTTTAGGACATGATCAGATATCAAAATCAAACATCAGAATGATGTCAGTTTGAGGCTAAATACCCTGTCTGAGAACTGATTGTAATAAGTGATTCTGACGAGTGATTTTGATGAGTGATTCTGACAAGTGACTTTGACAACTGTAATAATAATAATAAAAAAAAAAAAAGTAACTGTTCGCTGATGGAACTTGAACCCAAAATTCTGTATACCAAAGCTAGTGCACTAACCACTGAGCTATAAACTCAGTTGTAAGAAGCTTGGAGTTCTATTTGGTTATATGATTTTCAGTGCAAACATGTCTAAAACTCATTGGGACTTATGCACAGACTGCAAGCAAGCCAAATTCAAATGATGTTTGATTTTGATGTGTGACTTTCTTCAAACATCAGATTCAGAATCACAATGACTTTTATTCACCCTGAGTATTTTCATGGTTGATCTCCATAAGAGAAGAAAAGCTGCCAGGTACTATCACTTGGCTGGATAGCTCAATGGTAAGGCAGCAGCCTCTACAACTACAATATCAGAGTTCAAATGCTGATAATAACAAGAATTGTTATTTTTTTTAATTATGCCTATTTAGCACACAAACTACAGGGGTGTTTTACTTTTAATATCTGACACTCTGATTGTCATCCTGACGTGTTAAGAGTTTCAGACACGCTGTCTATTTGCATGGTAAATTACATAGCCAAAGTAAATTGGGAGGTACTAATTTACTACATATCTATTTCCAAGTGACTTTATATTTGCATAATTTCTTAAAGGGGTCTAATGATAAAGTCTTTATTGTAAATTTTTATTTTCATCCACCCAAGTACTGGCTGCAAACTCCCAATTTACTTTTGATATGTAATTTACCATGCAGCAAATAGACAGCATGTCTGAAACTCTTAACACGTCAGGATGACAATCAGAGTGTCAGATATTAAAAGTAAAACACCCCTGTAGTTTGTGTGCTAAATAAGCATATTTATTAATTCTTATTACTATCAGGATTTGAACTCTGATATTGTAGTTTCAGAGGCTGCTGCCTTACCATTGAGCTAACCAGCCAAGTGATAGTAGCTGGCAGCTTTTCTTGTCTTATGAGATAAACCATGAAAATACTCACAGTGACTAAAAGTCATTCTGATTCTGATGTTTGAAGAAAGTCACACATCAGACTCACACATCAGAATCAAACATCATTTGAATTTGGCTTGCTTGCAGTCTGCATAAGTCCCAATGAGTTTTAGACAAGTTTGCACTGAAAATCATATAACCAAATAAAACAGCCAGGTTTTCACTATATAGTTTATAGCTGAGTGGTTAGTGC
Source organism: Phyllobates terribilis (assembly GCF_046119375.1). NCBI lineage: Eukaryota > Metazoa > Chordata > Amphibia > Anura > Dendrobatidae > Phyllobates > Phyllobates terribilis. Next base: position 200,425,479 of record NW_027362763.1, read on the forward strand.
ACTGGTTTTAGGACACAGAATTCTGGGTTCAAGTCCCATCAGCGAACAGTTACAATTTTTTTTTTAATATTGTTACAGTTGTAAAAGTCACTCGTCAGAGTCACTCGTCAGACAGGGTATTTAGCCTCATACTGACATCATTCTGATGTTTGATTTTGATATCTGATCATGTCCTAAAATGGACACTGTACAGCAGCTTGTGCCTCCTGGTCAGACTCCACCCCCTCCTGTGATAAGCAGCTCACTGTCTATAGACATTGTATATACAGAGCCGGGTGTGGGCGGGGGCAGCTTCCTCAGCTCTGCTGCATTGCTAAATCTAAAAGCTCTGATTGTGTTAGAACGGCTGCACCCAGTAATCTAAGTGACACATTGTTGGATTCAGGGTCTCTTTGCCTCCATCAGGCTGCTCTCAGATGAGGTACCAAAAACCTGCTGACAGTATTCCTTCATTTGGTAACCCTTAAAGGGAATCTGAGTGGCTCAGTAATCAAGATTCATTTCTACCTTTCAGTGTGGTTGTCATGTTAGTGCTCACCTGTACGTTGTTGGCATTCATCTTTGTGTACTTCCCATGATTTCTTCTTGCACTGTTTGCTACAAGTGAATACAGAGTAACATCGCAGGCATGGAGAAAGCTTGACACCAATAGAGCGGCCACACTGGTAGCAGTACTTGAAGAAAGTTCTAAAAAAGAGGAGCGCAAAAGTTGTCAGCAGAAAATACATGAAAGCACAGCTGCATGTAGGTGCCAACAGATGGCAGTAATCCTAATGCCAGCAGGAAATGGTAGGCCGCCTCACCGGTTTGATGGCACGCTCCCTTCACCAGCTGTCACCTTGGTACTTCCCTTGGCGTTTGCCTCTCCTAGTGTAAAGGACACAATGACTGTGTGGAGTTTATACAGTGCAATTCTACATTTCTTTATACAAAAAACAGTGACAGGCCTGCTAAATGCCCCCTTTACTGCCAATGTGGTACTCCTGTAAAGCCCAACCAGAGGTGACAGGGATTTTCACTATATATTACAATACCTAAGTATTGCAACATATGGTAGAAATGAATGAATAATCACAAGTTCAGTCTACTATGGGGGCTAAAAAATGCAGTGAAAAGTGAAAAACAGTTTTAAAACATAAAAAACAATTAAAAAATCATAGTCACCCCTTTTTTATCCGTTTAAAAAAAATAAAAAAACATGCATATTCCACCATTGCCATGCACATAAAAGTCCAATCTATTAAAATATAAAATTATTTAACCCATACGGTAAATGTAAAGAAAAGAAAATGCCAAAATTGCCATTTTTCGGTCACCGTAACCTCTCCCAAAACGACGCAATGAAAAGCTATCAAAACACTGTATGTAGCCCGTTACAGTTCAGCAAAAAAAAAATAACTCCCATACAGTCCCATCAATAGAAAAATAAAGAAGTTATGGATCTCAGAAAACTGGGACACAAACCAAAATGTTGTTAACCACTTAATAATAAAGAAAACTATACAAGATTGGTATTGCAGTAATCCTGCTGAAGAATCATATTGCAAAGTCAATTTTATCACACAATGAACACAGTATAAACAAAACCCTTTTTTCACCAATTCATCTCACTTGGTATTTTTTCCCATTTTTCAGTACATCACATGGCAAAATAAATGGTGTCATTCAAAACAACTTGTCCAGCAAAAAAAACCAAGCCATCATACGGCAATGTCGCAGGAAAAATAAAATAGGTATGGCTCTTGGAAGAAGAGGAGGAAATAACAAAAGAGCAAAAATGAAAATTGGCTGGATCCTTAAGGGGTTAAAAAGGTTGTCCCCTTTCAGTTAAAGCAGTATTCCCATCTCCAAGATCCTATCCCAATATGTAGTAGATATAATAATAATATCAAATATCTCTAATTAGAAATGTAGTATAGTTATTCTGATAACCTATGTCGCTTACCCCATGGGCAGAGCACTGCAGTAGCTTAGGTATCCATAGTTATGACGTCTCATATAGTGACAGTTACTTAGTAAGTTCTTTGTGGTCGTAACCATGGATACTTAAGCTACTGCAATGGCCTACACATGGGGTAAGCAACATAGTGAATCAGAAGAACTATACTACATTTCTAATTGGATGTATTTGCTTATATTATTATTATCATTACACATAATACATATTGGGATAGGATCTAGGAGATGGGAATACCCCTTTAATGTTCATCCCTGTGCGCAATTCAGAACAAAAAAAAACAAATTGTGCTGTTTTGTACCTTGCCCCGGGACCATTGTCGAGTCTTGCCACTGCTTCTGGTGTCTGACATTGACTGCGGCGCTGATAGCACTTCAACAGAGCAGTAGCCAATCAGTGAGCTCAGCAGCCCTGACTGGTGCATTCTGTTTAAACTGCCAGAGCTGCTGAGCTCACTGATTGGTGGTCGCGATGTCGACCTAACGTCAGTGCCACAGCCAATCCGGGACACTGGGAGCAGCACTGGAGACTCATCGGTGGACTCAGGGAAGGTGAGTATAATGTAGTTCGTTTTTGTATAAAAAAAAACTGCACCCAGGGACAAACATTAACTGAATTTGTCACCTATTTCCAAGTACTCTCTTGACTCTGAAAGAGGAATAATATATAGCAGTGTACAGTGGCTCTAGACAGTAGGTAATGGAGATGTGCAGCTTACGGACGAGGCCTTCCTTCGCCCACTCCTGTTCCTTCGCTGTGACTCCCTCCCGAGTGTGCTTTCCTAAGTGCTCTAAGAGCTGCTTCCGGCCGTTGTACGTGTCCCGCTCCTCCGGTGACAAGGCATGGTACGGTGTGTGTGCTATCCTCTTATCCTGCAATATACAAGTATCATTCACAAAAAAAGAAATACTAATTATCATCATTTCTTACTATATATCATGTACAGAACATGTTCCTACACCTAATTCACCTTGTATTAGCTAATTCTCAGATTATGGTATATTTTGCTCTCGCTGGCCGTTACTAGGTCTAAGAAAACTTTCTAAGTGTAAACCTGCTACTTTACAGAGTAGCAGACAAAAAATGTGTGTAAAATGTTGTTATAAAGTTTCTTCGTCTTATAGTTGATAGTTAAAGGATATGTGCACACGGACCGGAGCCGGCTACGGCCCAGACGCTGCGGAACAGCCGCCGCCGGCTTCTGCTCAATATGCTAATGAGCAGCGCCATTTTTTTATTCACCTGCGGACTTTCCTCATAGAGGTGAGGACTATGGAGAAAGCCCGCATGCGGACTCGCAAGGGAAATTGACATGCTGCGGCCCGGAAAGACGCACCACATTTCCGTATTCGCGGGTGACCTGCATGTGCCCAGAGACACATAGTGGACATGGGATTTCTAGAAATCCATCCACTATGCTGTAATATCTGGCCGCTGCGGGTTTCACGCTGTATAAGTCCGCAGCGTCAAACCGGCAGCGGCCCCATATCGTGGGCACACACCCAAAGAGTAAACGTCATTTAAAATTTTGTTTCTAAATCAATAATACTTGTGATAAGTTGAAGTTTTGAAATATATCTTACTAGAATACTCGGCTTCTTTCTCCTGCTGGGCTGATCCATGAGATTCTCAAAATTCTCAATTTATGGATAAAATCTGTGAATACAGATTATTACATTACCGAGAGGAGATGACAGCTGGTGCTCTTAAAGTTCTATGGAAAACTGTAACTGACTTTTCAGGAGAACTTGCAGCAGAATGTCAGTGTCGGCCTCTCTAGCTCCTCCCACCTTCATAGAATGTTATGAGCACCAACTGTCATCTCCTATCTCAATAATGGAAAAATCTTTCTTCACTGAATTCACCCATGAATTGCAAGAGAAAATTCAATCCATGAATAGAAAGAAGCAGATTTCTCTGATAAGATACATTACAAAGTTTCTTATTTTCATGTGCTGCATAGTTTTCTCTCTACCTGTCCAGCTACACACCTCGTGTGCAATTATTCAGGAAAGTAAGTATTTTGATCTTGTCATAATTTCTATGCAGATTTTCCAGGTCAGAGCTGTATAAACTTGAATACTTATTGGATGGAGCAGATCAGGTGATGTGTAATGAGGAGGGTGAGGCTTAAGGATACAACACCCTTTATCAAGGTGTGCCGAATTATTAGTCAGCTTGTTTACTTCAGGCAAAACGGGCCAAAAAAGAGATTTATCTGACTCTGAAAAGTCAAAAATTGTTACAAGTCTTACGAAGGCATTCAGCACCCTTGTAATTGCTAAGATATTGGGGCGTCATCACAGAACCATCAAAAGTTTTGTTGAGCAGAATCAAATAGAGAAGCGACCAGGAAGCCATTATCCTCCAGGGTGGTCATATTCCAGAACTGCTACCTGCCTGGAGGCCCAGAAGTACAAGGTGATCAGTGGTCAGAGACATGGCCAAGGAAAGGAGGCTCAAACCCGACCACCACTGAGCAAGACACAACAGAAGGTGAAACGTCAACACTGGGCCAAGAAATATCTGAATATAAAAAAACAGGAACAGTGGATTACATGATTGTAATTGTGACACTTTACATGTGGTTGTCCTGAGGAAGGAGTCGTTACTGACTTTGAAACGCGCTGACAATAAACCACTTTCAGTTAACCATCTTATCTTCGGATCTTGGAATCAGCAGCGCATCTGAAATCCACTGTTTCTGTTTTTTTTATATAGGAATTGATTCCTGTGGATATTGCAGCAGCTGACAGTTACGCTATATAGTGGTTTTGTCACAACCTTTCAAGATGAGCATATGACCCCTATCTTCTGTCCCTCATACTTGGGTAACACCCAATAAAGCTTTGCGTATTTCTGTCAAAGAAATATCTGAAGAGAAATTTTTCAAAGGTTTTATGGATTGATGAGATGATAGTGACTCTTGACGGACCAGATGGATGGACGTGGCTGGATCAGTAATGGGCACAGACCTCCGCTTCGGCTCAGACACCAGCAAGGTGGAGGAGGGTACTGCTACGGGCTGGTGTTATTAGAGATGAGCTAGTTGGACCTTCTTGGGTTGTAGATGGATTCAAAATCAACTCCCAAATGTACTGCCAGTATTTAGGAGACACTTTCTTTAAGCATTGGTACAGGAAAAAGTCTGCACATTTCAATAAAACCATGATTTTTATGCAGGACAATGCTCCATCGCAGCGTCAAAGTCTCCACTGCGCGGCTGCCAGTAAAAGCCTTAAACACGAAAGAATAATGACATGGCCCCTTCCTCTCCTGACCTAAACCTTATAGAGAACTTCTGGGCCCTTTTTAAATGGGAGATTTACGGTGAAGGGAAACAGTCCATCTCTCTGATCAGTGTCTGGGGGGCTGTGGTTGATGCTGCCCAAAAAGTTGGTTGTCAACAGATTAAGAAATTAACAGACTCCATGGATGGAGCTTATGATTGTTTTTAATAAGAAGGGCAGCTTTATTGGTCACTGATATTTTTTTTTAAATGTCAGAAATGTTTTTTTGTAAATTTTTAGTTGCTTGGTCATCATATTCACTTTAACAGATGAAAATAAACAATTGAGGTAAGAAAATGTATGTTTTTCATTTAGTTGCCCAATAATTCTGCATACATAGATATTCACAAAGGAAAGACAAAACTTCACATTTACTTTCTTAAATATTTAGGTTTCAGTGTATGATCAGTGTAGAGCGGCAGCAGAATGTGATGAGCACACAGTGTATGATCAGTGTAGAGCGGCAGCAGAATGTGATGTGCACACAGTGTATGATCAGTGTAGAGCGGCAGCAGAATGTGATGAGCACACAGTGTATGATCAGTGGAGAGCGGCAGCAGAATGTGATGAGCACACAGTGTATGATCAGTGTAGAGCGGCAGCAGAATGTGATGTGCACACAGTGTATGATCAGTGTAGAGCGGCAGCAGAATGTGATGAGCACACAGTGTATGATCAGTGTAGAGCGGGAGCAGAATGTGATGTGCACACAGTGTATGATCAGTGTAGAGCGGCAGCAGAATGTGATGAGCACACAGTGTATGATCAGTGTAGAGCGGCAGCAGAATGTGATGAGCACACAGTGTATGATCAGTGTAGAGCTGCAGCAGAATGTGATGAGCACACAGTGTATGATCAGTGTAGAGCTGCAGCAGAATGTGATGAGCACACAGTGTATGATCAGTGTAGAGCGGCAGCAGAATGTGATGAGCACACAGTGTATGATCAGTGTAGAGCGGCAGCAGAATGTGATGAGCACACAGTGTATGATCAGTGTAGAGCGGCAGCAGAATGTGATGAGCACACAGTGTATGATCAGTGTAGAGCGGCAGCAGAATGTGATGAGCACACAGTGTATGATCAGTGGAGAGCGGCAGCAGAATGTGATGAGCACACAGTGTATGATCAGTGTAGAGCGGCAGCAGAATGTGATGAGCACACAGCGTATGATCATTGTAGAGCGGCAGCAGAGTGTGATGAGCACACAGTGTATGATCAGTGTATAGCGTCAGCAGAATGTGATGAGCACACAGTGTATGATCAGTGTAGAGCGGCAGCAGAACGTGATGAGCACACAGTGTATGATCAGTGTATAGCGGCAGCAGAATGTGATGAGCACACAGTGTATGATCAGTGTAGAGCGGCAGCAGAATGTGATGAGCACACAGCGTATGATCATTGTAGAGCGGCAGCAGAGTGTGATGAGCACACAGTGTATGATCAGTGTATAGCGTCAGCAGAATGTGATGAGCACACAGTGTATGATCAGTGTAGAGCGGCAGCAGAATGTGATGAGCACACAGTGTATGATCAGTGTAGAGCGGCAGCAGAATGTGATGTGCACACAGTGTATGATCAGTGTAGAGCGGCAGCAGAATGTGATGAGCACACAGTGTATGATCAGTGTAGAGCGGCAGCAGAATGTGATGAGCACACAGTGTATGATCAGTGTAGAGCGGCAGCAGAATGTGATGTGCACATGTGGCACCCCAGGGGTCTGGTTTTCCACAGTAATGTAATGTTATGTCTGAGAGCAGGTGGGAGGTCCTTTGGTCAGGGATCCTGTGCATGCCACACCTCCTGCCCAGTCTTGGGAGGGGAAGAACTTCCCCTGTATAAACCCGAGGCAGGGTGAGTCAGACAAGTGGAGTAGAGACAAGAAGCAGCATAGGAAACAGCAGAGTTACAAGGAGTCAGGGGCTGGCAGCCGCAGAGCTCGCCCTGACTAAGAAGACTTCTTTCCGGACCCGGAGTCCGAGGCTGTGGGGACTAACTCCTACCCAGCAGCAGAATCCGTCAGGCAGGGGATTTCAGGTCCTCTGGCCCAGAAGCCCGAAGGCACGGTCACACGCGTGGGACCAGCACCGCCATCGTGGAGCGGAAGCCATTAGAAGGCCCCGAGTCACCGGCCATACGGGTGAGCACCACACGGTACACTCAGGGACGTGGGCTACTTACATCAGCTTCTAGCAAGGTAGCCAGAAGAGTACAGTCAGTTTGGGAGGCCTACAACTACGCCTGGCCAGGGGAGATCCCATCTGCTCAAGGACTGACCAGGCCCCGTTCGCTAGCAAGTACTCCGGGAGGGTCTATCATTGTCACCAGTAAAGACCCTGAACTACACCGTACCGTCTCTGAGTGGTCCCTGCTACCCCCATCATCCACGTCGGCTGCCCTGAGACCATACCCCTCCCGTTGGGGGTTATACTATCACGCTGCATAATCCTACCATCGGCCTCAGCGGTCTGCCCCGCAGCAGCAGCTCCCTGGCTGCACTCAACGGGTGGCGTAGTCATCAACTATTTACTACTAGTAGACTGCCGTCCAGTTTGACTCCCTGGGCACGGACCGGGTCACCGCCACGAGACTACAACCCTCCACGGATCCGGCTCCGGGTAAGCTCCCGCGTGCGCACCGCAGCGCGACACAGGCCCAGGGGCGCGTCAACTTTGGCGTAGTCGGCAGGATTTCGTGCCCGCAACCACCGGGTACTGCGTGCCTGAAAAGCAAAGACTGTTCAAACTTACCAGTGGTGAAGATTCCCGCTATCCGTGGAGGTTTCCCGCCATCCGGCGCCATCTTCTACCTTCTTCCCGCCATCCGCAAAGTTTTCCCGCCATCCGGCGCCATCTTCGACCTTCTTCCCGCCATCCGTGGAGTTTTCCCGCCATTGGACGCCATCTTGAGGACGCCGCGCGGGAAGAAGAGGGGCGTGGACTCCGAAAGCGCGCGAGAACTGAAGCCCCGCCTCACGTCCGGACGTTGCGTAAGGTCCTGGAAGGAGCCCAGCAGACGCCGACGTCACAGGAGCGCGACGGAAGGTCCTCAACCCTGACGATCCACTGCGGAGCCGCGGCCTACGGAAGAGGATCATCGCAAGGTAGGCCACGGTCCACTAGGGGGGAGGAAGATGTCGGATACGGAGGAGAGCTTCACTGCCTCAACCCCCGCCAGCGCTACCGCTGCTGCAGTTATGCCCTTCACCATGCCCTATATCCCGGGAGCAGCTTGGCTACCCCAGTACTCAGGGGAGTCACATACCCTGCATGACTTTAGAGAAAAGCTGGATAGCCTCTTCCAGGTGTACCCCCTCACAGAAGAGCAAAAAGTGAGCATCCTGGTGGCCCAACTAACAGGGGCAGCCAAAAGGGAAGTAAAATCCTGGCCACCTGGGAGGAAGACTGTCGCAGGGATACTAACCCGGCTGAAGGACACCTTTGATACCCGCACCTCAGCCGAGATTAAGCTTAGATTCTACGGGTGCAAGCAGCGAGCGCATGAGAGTATAAGGGACTATGCACTAAACCTACAAGAGGCCCTGAGGGCCATAAAGCAGACCGACCCTGATGGGGTGGGAAACGAGGACAGGCTGTTGACTGAACAATTTATAGAGGGTTTATATTGCAATGCCCACCGAACCCAATTGCGGGCAATGGCCTTACAGGATCCCCATCTGGACTTTGCACAGTTCAAGGACAGAGCCATCCGGGTGCTCCGAGAACCGGCACCAGGTGGCGTTGTGACCCACAGACGCCCCACTACCACTTACTACCAGGAGGCGGCGCCCTTGTCAGCAGGGCCTGTGGGAGCTGATGCGCAGGCTTTGGACAATGACCCGGCTCCAGACCTACACCATCAGGTCCAAGAGCTAGCTAAGAGCGTTGCTGTGCTAACCCGAACTGTGCAGTCTTTACAGGTTTCCACCCCAGGGAAGATCCAGCTGGCATCCGGACCGGAGGACATCCCGTGGCGTCGACCAAGGAGGACCCCACCGGCCAGAGGAAGACCCAGTGACCGATACAGTGAGGACGGACGACCCATCTGCCGCCGCTGCAATCAACCCGGACATATGGCAAGGTACTGTTCTTTAAACGGGCACAACCTGGGGTAGAGGGCCAACCCCCAGGAAAAAGATCACCAGGCCCATCGAACTGGCGCGACAGATATGTGGGAGGACGTCCAGTCTTGCCTGTGGTACTGGATGGCATTCCCATGAGTGCCCTACTGGACACCGGGTCACAGGTCACCACCATCCCGTACGTGCTCTTCAAGCAGTACTGGAATGACTCGGATATTACCCGCTACCCCGACGACGACTTGAGTATCATCGCCAGCAATGGTCAGCCCGTGCCACAGATCGGATTTAAAGAGGTGACCATCAAAATTGGTAGAGTCGAACTGGCCGCACAGGGACTGATCATTGTAGATATTGATAAACATGAGAGTCACCCAAAAATAACTCTAGGAACTAATGTAATTGAAAATTGTCTTGCAGAAGTGATTTTCCTTTTACAGCAGGTTGCCAAGAATGCCAGCTCCGGCGAGCAGCGGGTGCTCCAGAAAGAGATCCGGGCACTGATGCAACGGCAACAAGTGGAACTCTCCGGCGGTGAGATTGGTAGCGTAAGAATGTGTGACCCTTTTCCTATTGCCATGCCCCCAAAAAGTGAAATGATGATTTGGTGCCGGGCAGCTATTGGTCTGAGAGGTAGAGATTACCAGGCAATGGTAGAACCAGTTTACTCAGACAGTAGGCCCACCATTTTGACAGCACGGGGGGTCGTCAATGTACGCCATGGGAGGGTGCCCGTTCGCATAATAAATATCGGGGAGAGGGAAGTGTACCTGCCCCGGTATGCCACGCTAGCCAAATTATATATCACTAATCAAAATTCTATACAATCTGTGGAACCCTTGCCTCCATCTCACCCGGAGGAAGGTAACGGCTCTAAGAAAGACATGGAGGACTGGTGTCAGCAACTACATCTGGGTACTGACTCCACTCCCTCACATCAGAAACAAGGAGTCTATCGGGTGGTTCAAGAGTATGAGAGAGTGTTTAGTAAACACCCGTTAGACTTCGGGCGAGTCAAGGGGGTAGAACATCGCATCCCCACGGGAGATCATCCTCCCATAAAAGAGAGGTATCGACCCGTACCCCCTGCACATTACCAACACGCCAAGGGGATGCTTAGAGACATGAAGGAGGCTGGGGTAATCCGGGATAGTTGTAGCCCCTGGGCAGCCCCATTAGTTTTAGTCAAAAAGAAAGACAACACCATGAGGATGTGTGTAGATTACCGGAAAATCAACCGTATCACACACAAGGATGCGTACCCCTTACCAAGGATAGAGGAGTCATTGGCTGCTTTAAGATCTGCTAACTTCTTCTCTACCTTGGATCTCACTAGCGGGTACTGGCAGGTTCCTGTAGCAGAGGCGGACCGGGAGAAGACCGCATTCACCACCCCGATGGGACTTAGCGAGTTCACCTGCATGCCGTTCGGACTCTGCAACGCACCAGGAACCTTCCAACGCCTAATGGAGTGTTGTCTGGGCCACAGAAACTTCGAGACGGTCCTGTTGTACCTGGACGATGTCATCGTATATTCCAAGACGTATGAGGACCACCTGAAACACCTGGCGGAAGTGTTCGAGGCTCTGGCGAGTTACGGCCTAAAGGTGAAACCCTCCAAGTGTCACCTCCTGAAACCAAAGGTGCAGTACCTGGGACACGTAGTGAGCGCTGACGGAGTGGCTCCCGACCCTGATAAAATCACCGCAATTAAGGAATGGCCAAGCCCCTCCAGCGTAAAAGAAGTGCGGCAGTTCCTCGGGTTGGTAGGCTACTACCGAAGGTTTATTCCCGGTTTCACCAAAAAGGCAGCACCTATGCAGGACCTCCTGATAGGCCAGTCCCGGAAGGCCAAGAACCAGAAGCCGCCCTTCAAATGGGAAGAGCTGGAAGAAGAGTCCTTCCGCCAGCTGAAGATGGCCCTCACGGGGGACGAAATCCTGGCGTACCCGGATTATAGCCAGCCCTTTATCCTCTACACCGACGCCAGTAACATCGGGCTAGGAGCCGTACTGTCCCAGATCCAGCAGGGGAAGGAACGAGTAATCACCTACGCCAGCCGAAAACTGCGACCCACCGAAAGGAACCCCGAGAATTACAGCTCATTTAAGTTAGAGTTCCTGGCCGTAGTATGGGCAATCACTGAGCGCTTTAAGCATTACCTCGCTTCTTCCCGGTTCACCGTGTACACGGATAACAACCCGCTGACACACCTGGACACGGCAAGACTCGGTGCCCTGGAGCAGAGGTGGATGGCCCGTCTGTCCAACTACGAGTTCACAATTAAATACCGGGCAGGACGCTCCAATACCAACGCGGACGCCCTGTCCAGGATGCCCAACCTGCAGGACGGAGGAGAAGATCCAGAGGGACTGGAAGAAGTTGAACTCCCTGCGTTCCACCGTCATGGGACTATTCAGTATTCCCACCGGGTAAGGAGTAAGCAGGCTGCTACGTTGAACCCCTTACCCCACTACAACTGGGCGGAAACGCAAGACAGCGACCCTGCCGTCCGACTGGTGAAGGAGATGCTGACTCGGCCGGAGGCTCGCCTTGAACCAGACGCTCCGGAGGAAGCCAAACAACTATGGGCAGAGAAGAGTCGACTGTTCCTTTACAAAGGGAAGTTGTGCCGCAGAATGGTTAACTCCCGGACGCATGAATTACTCTGGCAAGTAGTGGTGCCACGAAGAGACGCAGCCATGGTGATGGAGGCATACCACGACGGAGCTGGACACTTTGGGTGGAAAAAGCTGGAGTTCCTGCTGCGCGAGCGGTTCCACTGGGTAGGCATGAGGGGAACCATCGAGAAGTGGTGCAGAGATTGTGGCCCGTGCAACCTGAGAAGGAAGGACCGAGCCAGCCAGAAGACTCCCCTGCAGTCCATCGTCACCCGGCAACCGTTGGAACTGGTAGCCTTGGATCATGTAAAACTGACCCCAAGCAGAAGTGGCTACGTCTACGCGTTAACCATCGTGGATCATTACTCCCGGTTCTTGGTTGTCGTCCCCGTCAAGGACTTAACGGCTCAAACAGCAGCTAGAGCCTTCCAGCAGCACTTCTGCCGTCCACACGGGTACCCGGACCAAGTGCTGACGGACCAGGGACCTGCCTTTGAAGCGGAGGTCTTTCAGGAATTCTGCAATCTGTATGGCTGCCGGAAGATAAGGACGACACCCTACCATCCGCAGACTAATGGACTTTGTGAAAAAATGAACCAGGTGGTAATGGATCTTCTAAAAACGTTGCCCCTGGAAGAACGCAGTCTGTGGCCTGAAAAGTTGCCCGATCTGGTGGACCTATACAACCACATCCCGGTAGGTTCCACCAACTGTACCCCGGCTTACCTAATGAGGGCAAGACCTGGTAAGTTACCTGTTGACCTGGAAATGGGAGTCCTGACCCCCGAGGACACTTCACCAGAAACAGACTGGGACACAGAGAGGCAGCAGCAGTACCGGAGAGTACAGGAGAGCGTGGAGCGAAGTCTCTGTCAGGCTAGGGAAAGACAAGAGAAAACTTACAACCAGTATGCTCCCGCTGTTCCCCTGGTACCCGGAGAGCAGGTCTTGAAGAGGAAGAGACGGCTCCACAAGTTGGACGACCAGTGGGAGAAGGACCCGTACACCGTACTGCCCTCAAGCCACGAGAACCCGAAGGTCTGTACCATCAGTAAAGACGGAGGGGAAACCACAGCCATTGTATCCCGGGACCACCTGAAGAAGTGTCCCGAACAACTGAGGAACCCTGAAGAGGAACAAGAAGACCATCGACCCGTGGAAGAAAGGGAAGATATGGTTAGTACCGTGCTCGGGGACTTCCCTCAGTCTTGGACTCAAGTCAATGGTGCAGTTGTGGTACCCGTACTCACCTTCCTCCAACCATCATCCCAAGAACCTACGGAGCAACGGGTAGAGCTGGAAGAACAGCCGGTCCAGGAGGCAGAAGACTCCACACAAGCAGAACAGGAGAATCAACCCTCTGCTTATAGTGAGCCTGCCGTACCCCTAGTGAGACAAAGAGCCGGTAGACAGCTGCCCAGTTTACCCTTGACAGCTCCTACACCCTGTAGTTCAGGGCCAGACAGTCAGCTCCGTAGGTCCACTCGGGCCACTAGAGGCCAGTTACCCGCACGCTGGGGAATTTAAAGTGTATAAATTGTTTTATTTATGTTTTTCTGTGTCTTGTTGCTTGTGTATAATTTTGTGTTTCTAGTTATTTTTAGGAATCCTTGGTGGATTTACCGGGAATCCTTGTACATAGTTGGAGCGTAACCCAGGATGGACTAGAGACTGTTAAGGACTCGGGGTAGGACAGACCCCTACCTGGTTACGTCTCCCTGTGTTGGTGAAATGGACACCTTGCTCTCTTCAGAGACTGCACCCGGTTGCGGACACGCCGTAACCATCTTTATATGTTTTCTTATTGTATTATTAATGTTTTTGCCTTGTTATGTTTTTCTAAATGTGTTTAGTCCCGGAGTACTAAATTTCACTAGGGGGGAATGTGGCACCCCAGGGGTCTGGTTTTCCACAGTAATGTAATGTTATGTCTGAGAGCAGGTGGGAGGTCCTTTGGTCAGGGATCCTGTGCATGCCACACCTCCTGCCCAGTCTTGGGAGGGGAAGAACTTCCCCTGTATAAACCCGGGGCTGAGGCAGGGTGAGTCAGACAAGTGGAGTAGAGACAAGAAGCAGCATAGGAAACAGCAGAGTTACAAGGAGTCAGGGGCTGGCAGCCGCAGAGCTCGCCCTGACTAAGAAGACTTCTTTCCGGACCCGGAGTCCGAGGCTGTGGGGACTAACTCCTACCCAGCAGCAGAATCCGTCAGGCAGGGGATTTCAGGTCCTCTGGCCCAGAAGCCCGAAGGCACGGTCACACGCGTGGGACCAGCACCGCCATCGTGGAGCGGAAGCCATTAGAAGGCCCCGAGTCACCGGCCATACGGGTGAGCACCACACGGTACACTCAGGGACGTGGGCTACTTACATCAGCTTCTAGCAAGGTAGCCAGAAGAGTACAGTCAGTTTGGGAGGCCTACAACTACGCCTGGCCAGGGGAGATCCCATCTGCTCAAGGACTGACCAGGCCCCGTTCGCTAGCAAGTACTCCGGGAGGGTCTATCATTGTCACCAGTAAAGACCCTGAACTACACCGTACCGTCTCTGAGTGGTCCCTGCTACCCCCATCATCCACGTCGGCTGCCCTGAGACCATACCCCTCCCGTTGGGGGTTATACTATCACGCTGCATAATCCTACCATCGGCCTCAGCGGTCTGCCCCGCAGCAGCAGCTCCCTGGCTGCACTCAACGGGTGGCGTAGTCATCAACTATTTACTACTAGTAGACTGCCGTCCAGTTTGACTCCCTGGGCACGGACCGGGTCACCGCCACGAGACTACAACCCTCCACGAATCCGGCTCCGGGTAAGCTCCCGCGTGCGCACCGCAGCGCGACACAGGCCCAGGGGCGCGTCACACACAGTGTATGATCAGTGTAGAGCGGCAGCAGAATGTGATGTGCACACAGTGTATGATCAGTGTAGAGCGGCAGCAGAATGTGATGAGCACACAGTGTATGATCAGTGTAGAGCGGCAGCAGAATGTGATGTGCACACAGTGTATGATCAGTGTAGAGCGGCAGCAGAATGTGATGTGCACACAGTGTATGATCAGTGTAGAGCGGCAGCAGAATGTGATGTGCACACAGTGTATGATCAGTGTAGAGCGGCAGCAGAATGTGATGAGCACACAGTGTATGATCAGTGTAGAGCGGCAGCAGAATGTGATGTGCACACAGTGTATGATCAGTGTAGAGCGGCAGCAGAATGTGATGTGCACACAGTGTATGATCAGTGTAGAGCGGCAGCAGAATGTGATGTGCACACAGTGTATGATCAGTGGAGAGCGGCAGCAGAATGTGATGTGCACACAGTGTATGATCAGTGTAGAGCGGCAGCAGAATGTGATGAGCACACAGTGTATGATCAGTGTAGAGCAGCAGCAGAATGTGATGAGCACACAGTGTATGATCATTGTAGAGCAGCAGCAGAATGTGATGAGCACACAGTGTATGATCAGTGTAGAGCGGCAGCAGAATGTGATGTGCACACAGTGTATGATCAGTGTAGAGCGGCAGCAGAATGTGATGAGCACACAGTGTATGATCAGTGTAGAGCAGCAGCAGAATGTGATGAGCACACAGTGTATGATCAGTGTAGAGCGGCAGCAGAATGTGATGAGCACACAGTGTATGATCAGTGTAGAGCGGCAGCAGAATGTGATGAGCACACAGTGTATGATCAGTGTAGAGCGGCAGCAGAATGTGATGAGCACACAGTGTATGATCAGTGTAGAGCGGCAGCAGAATGTGATGAGCACACAGTGTATGATCAGTGTAGAGCGGCAGCAGAATGTGATGAGCACACAGTGTATGATCAGTGTAGAGCAGCAGCAGAATGTGATGAGCACACAGTGTATGATCAGTGTAGAGCAGCAGCAGAATGTGATGAGCACACAGTGTATGACCAGTGTAGAGCGGCAGCAGAATGTGATGTGCACACAGTGTATGATCAGTGTAGAGCGGCAGCAGAATGTGATGAGCACACAGTGTATGATCAGTGTAGAGCGGCAGCAGAATGTGATGTGCACACAGTGTATGATCAGTGTAGAGCGGAAGCAGAATGTGATGAGCACACAGTGTATGACCAGTGTAGAGCGGCAGCAGAATGTGATGAGCACACAGTGTATGATCAGTGTAGAGCGGCAGCAGAATGTGATGTGCACACAGTGTATGATCAGTGTAGAGCGGCAGCAGAATGTGATGTGCACACAGTGTATGATCAGTGTAGAGCGGCAGCAGAATGTGATGAGCACACAGTGTATGACCAGTGTAGAGCGGCAGCAGAATGTGATAAGCACACAGTGTATGATCAGTGTAGAGCGGCAGCAGAATGTGATGAGCACACAGTGTATGATCTGTGTAGAGCGGCAGCAGAATGTGATGAGCACACAGTGTATGATCAGTGTAGAGCGGCAGCAGAATGTGATGAGCACACAGTGTATGACCAGTGTAGAGCGGCAGCAGAATGTGATGTGCACACAGTTTATGATCAGTGTAGAGCGGCAGCAGAATGTGATGAGCACACAGTGTATGATCAGTGTAGAGCGGCAGCAGAATGTGATGTGCACACAGTGTATGATCAGTGTAGAGCGGCAGCAGAATGTGATGAGCACACAGTGTATGACCAGTGTAGAGAGGCAGCAGAATGTGATGAGCACACAGTGTATGATCAGTGTAGAGCGGCAGCAGAATGTGATGTGCACACAGTGTATGATCAGTGTAGAGCGGCATCAGAATGTGATGAGCACACAGTGTATGACCAGTGTAGAGCGGCAGCAGAATGTGATGAGCACACAGTGTATGATCAGTGTAGAGCGGCATCAGAATGTGATGAGCACACAGTGTATGACCAGTGTAGAGCGGCAGCAGACTGTGATGAGCACACAGTGTATGATCAGTGTAGAGCGGCAGCAGAATGTGATGAGCACACAGTGTATGATCAGTGTAGAGCGGCAGCAGAATGTGATGTGCACACAGTGTATGATCAGTGTAGAGCGGCAGCAGAATGTGATGAGCACACAGTGTATGATCAGTGTAGAGCGGCAGCAGAATGTGATGAGCACACAGTGTATGATCAGTGTAGAGCGGCAGAAGAATGTGATGAGCACACAGTGTATGATCAGTGGAGAGCGGCAGCAGAATGTGATGTGCACACAGTGTATGATCAGTGTAGAGCGGCAGCAGAATGTGATGAGCACACAGTGTATGATCAGTGTAGAGCGGCATCAGAATGTGATGAGCACACAGTGTATGATCAGTGTAGAGCGGCATCAGAATGTGATGTGCACACAGTGTATGATCAGTGTAGAGCGGCAGCAGAATGTGATGTGCACACAGTGTATGATCAGTGTAGAGCGGCAGCAGAATGTGATGAGCACACAGTGTATGATCAGTGTAGAGCGGCAGCAGAATGTGATGAGCACACAGTGTATGATCAGTGTAGAGCGGCAGCAGAATGTGATGAGCACACAGTGTATGATCAGTGTAGAGCGGCAGCAGAATGTGATGTGCACACAGTGTATGATCAGTGTAGAGCGGCAGCAGAATGTGATGAGCACACAGTGTATGATCAGTGTAGAGCGGCAGCAGAATGTGATGAGCACACAGTGTATGATCACTGTAGAGCGGCAGCAGAATGTGATGTGCACACAGTGTATGATCAATGTAGAGCGGCAGCAGAATGTGATGTGCACACAGTGTATGATCAGTGTAGAGCGGCAGCAGAATGTGATGTGCACACAGTGTATGATCAGTGTAGAGCGGCAGCAGAATGTGATGAGCACACAGTGTATGACCAGTGTAGAGCGGCAGCAGAATGTGATGAGCACACAGTGTATGATCAGTGTAGAGCGGGAGCAGAATGTGATGAGCACACAGTGTATGATCTGTGTAGAGCGGCAGCAGAATGTGATGAGCACACAGTGTATGATCAGTGTAGAGCGGCAGCAGAATGTGATGAGCACACAGTGTATGACCAGTGTAGAGCGGCAGCAGAATGTGATGTGCACACAGTGTATGATCAGTGTAGAGCGGCAGCAGAATGTGATGAGCACACAGTGTATGATCAGTGTAGAGCGGCAGCAGAATATGATGTGCACACAGTGTATGATCAGTGTAGAGCGGCAGCAGAATGTGATGAGCACACAGTGTATGACCAGTGTAGAGCGGCAGCAGAATGTGATGAGCACACAGTGTATGATCAGTGTAGAGCGGCAGCAGAATGTGATGTGCACACAGTGTATGATCAGTGTAGAGCGGCATCAGAATGTGATGAGCACACAGTGTATGACCAGTGTAGAGCGGCAGCAGAATGTGATGAGCACACAGTGTATGATCAGTGTAGAGCGGCATCAGAATGTGATGAGCACACAGTGTATGACCAGTGTAGAGCGGCAGCAGAATGTGATGAGCACACAGTGTATGATCAGTGTAGAGCGGCAGCAGAATGTGATGAGCACACAGTGTATGATCAGTGTAGAGCGGCAGCAGAATGTGATGTGCACACAGTGTATGATCAGTGTAGAGCGGCAGCAGAATGTGATGAGCACACAGTGTATGATCAGTGTAGAGCGGCAGCAGAATGTGATGAGCACACAGTGTATGATCAGTGTAGAGCGGCAGAAGAATGTGATGAGCACACAGTGTATGATCAGTGTAGAGCGGCAGCAGAATGTGATGTGCACACAGTGTATGATCAGTGTAGAGCGGCAGCAGAATGTGATGAGCACACAGTGTATGATCAGTGTAGAGCGGCAGCAGAATGTGATGAGCACACAGTGTATGATCAGTGTAGAGCGGCAGCAGAATGTGATGAGCACACAGTGTATGATCAGTGTAGAGCGGCAGCAGAATGTGATGTGCACACAGTGTATGATCAGTGTAGAGCGGCAGCAGAATGTGATGAGCACACAGTGTATGATCAGTGTAGAGCGGCAGCAGAATGTGATGAGCACACAGTGTATGATCAGTGTAGAGCGGCAGCAGAATGTGATGTGCACACAGTGTATGATCAATGTAGAGCGGCAGCAGAATGTGATATGCACACAGTGTATGATCAGTGTAGAGCGGCATCAGAATGTGATGAGCACACAGTGTATGATCAGTGTAGAGCGGCAGCAGAATGTGATGTGCACACAGTGTATGATCAGTGTAGAGCGGCAGCAGAATGTGATGTGCACACAGTGTATGATCAGTGTAGAGCGGCAGCAGAATGTGATGAGCACACAGTGTATGATCAGTGTAGAGCGGCAGAAGAATGTGATGAGCACACAGTGTATGATCAGTGTAGAGCGGCAGCAGAATGTGTTGAGCACACAGTGTATGATCAGTGTAGAGCGGCATCAGAATGTGATGTGCACACAGTGTATGATCAGTGTAGAGCGGCATCAGAATGTGATGTGCACACAGTGTATGATCAGTGTAGAGCGGCAGCAGAATGTGATGAGCACACAGTGTATGATCAGTGTAGAGCGGCAGCAGAATGTGATGAGCACACAGTGTATGACCAGTGTAGAGCGGCAGCAGAATGTGATGAGCACACAGTGTATGATTAGTGTAGAGCGGCAGCAGAATGTGATGAGCACACAGTGTATGATCAGTGTAGAGCGGCAGCAGAATGTGATGAGCACACAGTGTATGATCAGTGTAGAGCGGCAGCAGAATGTGATGAGCACACAGTGTATGATCAGTGTAGAGCGGCAGCAGAATGTGATGAGCACACAGTGTATGATCAGTGTAGAGCGGCAGCAGAATGTGATGAGCACACAGTGTATGATCAGTGTAGAGCGGCAGCAGAATGTGATGTGCACACAGTGTATGATCAGTGTAGAGCGGCAGCAGAATGTGATGAGCACACAGTGTATGATCAGTGTAGAGCGGCAGCAGAATGTGATGTGCACACAGTGTATGATCAGTGTAGAGCGGCAGCAGAATGTGATGTGCACACAGTGTATGATCAGTGTAGAGCGGCAGCAGAATGTGATGAGCACACAGTGTATGATCAGTGTAGAGCGGCAGCAGAATGTGATGAGCACACAGTGTATGATCAGTGTAGAGCGGCAGCAGAATGTGATGTGCACACAGTGTATGATCAATGTAGAGCGGCAGCAGAATGTGATGTGCACACAGTGTATGATCAGTGTAGAGCGGCAGCAGAATGTGATGTGCACACAGTGTATGATCAGTGTAGAGAGGCAGCAGAATGTGATGAGCACACAGTGTATGATCAGTGTAGAGCGGCAGCAGAATGTGATGAGCACACAGTGTATGATCAGTGTAGAGCGGCAGCAGAATGTGATGTGCACACAGTGTATGATCAGTGTAGAGCGGCAGCAGAATGTGATGTGCACACAGTGTATGATCAGTGTAGAGCGGCAGCAGAATGTGATGTGCACACAGTGTATGATCAGCGTAGAGCGGCAGCAGAATGTGATGTGCACACAGTGTATGATCAGCGTAGAGCGGCAGCAGAATGTGATGTGCACACAGTGTATGATCAGCGTAGAGCGGCAGCAGAATGTGATGTGCACACAGTGTATGATCAGTGTAGAGCGGCAGCAGAATGTGATGTGCACACAGTGTATGATCAGTGTAGAGCGGCAGCAGAATGTGATGTGCACACAGTGTATGATCAGCGTAGAGCGGCAGCAGAATGTGATGAGCACACAGTGTATGATCAGTGGAGAGCGGCAGCAGAATGTGATGTGCACACAGTGTATGATCAGTGGAGAGCGGCAGCAGAATGTGATGTGCACACAGTGTATGATCAGTGGAGAGCGGCAGCAGAATGTGATGTGCACACAGTGTATGATCAGTATAGAGCGGCAGCAGAATGTGATGTGCACACAGTGTATGATCAGTGTAGAGCGGCAGCAGAATGTGATGAGCACACAGTGTATGATCAGTGGAGAGCGGCAGCAGAATGTGATGAGCACACAGTGTATGATCAGTAGAGAGCGGCAGCAGAATGTGATGAGCACACAGTGTATGATCAGTGGAGAGCGGCAGCAGAATGTGATGAGCACACAGTGTATGATCAGTGGAGAGCGGCAGCAGAATGTGATGTGCACACAGTGTATGATCAGTGGAGAGCGGCAGCAGAATGTGATGAGCACACAGTGTATGATCAGTGGAGAGCGGCAGCAGAATGTGATGAGCACACAGTGTATGATCAGTGGAGAGCGGCAGCAGAATGTGATGAGCACACAGTGTATGATCAGTGGAGAGCGGCAGCAGAATGTGATGAGCACACAGTGTATGATCAGTGGAGAGCGGCAGCAGAATGTGATGTGCACACAGTGTATGATCAGTGGAGAGCGGCAGCAGAATGTGATGAGCACACAGTGTATGATCAGTGTAGAGCG
The DNA here is from genome assembly GCF_046119375.1 of Phyllobates terribilis. Taxonomy (NCBI): domain Eukaryota; kingdom Metazoa; phylum Chordata; class Amphibia; order Anura; family Dendrobatidae; genus Phyllobates; species Phyllobates terribilis. The sequence goes on from NW_027362763.1 coordinate 200,446,785, forward strand.
GCAGCAGAATGTGATGAGCACACAGTGTATGATCAGTGTAGAGCGGGAGCAGAATATGATGAGCACACAGTGTATGATCAGTGTAGAGCGGCAGCAGAATGTGATGAGCACACAGTGTATGATCAGTGTAGAGCGGCATCAGAATGTGATGAGCACACAGTGTATGATCAGTGTAGAGCGGCAGCAGAATGTGATGTGCACACAGTGTGTGATCAGTGTAGAGCGGCAGCAGAATGTGATGTGCACACAGTGTATGATCAGTGTAGAGCGGCAGCAGAATGTGATGTGCACACAGTGTATGATCAGTGTAGAGCGGCATCAGAATGTGATGAGCACGCAGTGTATGATCAGTGCAGAGCGGCATCAGAATGTGATGAGCACGCAGTGTATGATCAGTGTAGAGCGGCAGCAGAATGTGATGTGCACACAGTGTATGATCAGTATAGAGCGGCAGCAGAATGTGATGAGCACACAGTGTATGATCAGTGTAGAGCGGCAGCAGAATGTGATGAGCACACAGTGTATGATCAGTGTAGAGCGGCATCAGAATGTGATGTGCACACAGTGTATGATCAGTGGAGAGCGGCAGCAGAATGTGATGTGCACACAGTGTATGATCAGTATAGAGCGGCATCAGAATGTGATGTGCACACAGTGTATGATCAGTGTAGAGCGGCAGCAGAATGTGATGAGCACACAGTGTATGATCAGTGGAGAGCGGCAGCAGAATGTGATGAGCACACAGTGTATGATCAGTGGAGAGCGGCAGCAGAATGTGATGTGCACACAGTGTATGATCAGTGTAGAGCGGCAGCAGAATGTGATGAGCACACAGTGTATGATCAGTGTAGAGCGGCAGCAGAATGTGATGAGCACACAGTGTATGATCAGTGTAGAGCAGCAGCAGAATGTGATGAGCACACAGTGTATGATCAGTGGAGAGCGGGAGCAGAATGTGATGTGCACACAGTGTATGATCAGTGTAGAGCGGCAGCAGAATGTGATGAGCACACAGTGTATGATCAGTGGAGAGCGGCAGCAGAATGTGATGAGCACACAGTGTATGATCAGTGTAGAGCGGCAGCAGAATGTGATGTGCACACAGTGTATGATCAGTGTAGAGCGGCAGCAGAATGTGATGTGCACACAGTGTATGATCAGTGGAGAGCGGCAGCAGAATGTGATGAGCACACAGTGTATGATCAGTGTAGAGCGGCAGCAGAATGTGATGTGCACACAGTGTATGATCAGTGTAGAGCGGCAGCAGAATGTGATGAGCACACAGTGTATGATCAGTATAGAGCGGCAGCAGAATGTGATGAGCACACAGTGTATGATCAGTGTAGAGCGGCAGCAGAATGTGATGAGCACACAGTGTATGATCAGTGTAGAGCGGCAGCAGAATGTGATGAGCACACAGTGTATGATCAGTGTAGAGCGGCAGCAGAATGTGATGAGCACACAGTGTATGATCAGTGTAGAGCGGCAGCAGAATGTGATGAGCACACAGTCTATGATCAGTGTAGAGCGGCAGCAGAATGTGATGTGCACACAGTGTATGATCAGTGTAGAGAGGCAGCAGAATGTGATGAGCACACAGTCTATGATCAGTGTAGAGCGGCAGCAGAATGTGATGTGCACACAGTGTATGATCAGTGTAGAGCGGCAGCAGAATGTGATGTGCACACAGTGTATGATCAGTGTAGAGCGGCAGCAGAATGTGATGAGCACACAGTGTATGATCAGTGTAGAGCGGCAGCAGAATGTGATGTGCACACAGTGTATGATCAGTGTAGAGCGGCAGCAGAATGTGATGAGCACACAGCGTATGATCAGTATAGAGCAGCAGCAGAATGTGAGGGCACACAGTGTATGATCAGTGTAGAGCGGCAGCAGAATGTGATGAGCACACAGTGTATGATCAGTATAGAGCGGCAGCAGAATGTGATGTGCACACAGTGTATGATCAGTGTAGAGCGGCAGCAGAATGTGATGTGCACACAGTGTATGATCAGTGTAGAGCGGCAGCAGAATGTGATGAGCACACAGTGTATGATCAGTATAGAGCAGCAGCAGAATGTGAGGGCACACAGTGTATGATCAGTGTAGAGCGGCAGCAGAATGTGATGAGCACACAGTGTATGATCAGTATAGAGCGGCAGCAGAATGTGATGAGCACACAGTGTATGATCAGTATAGAGCGGCAGCAGAATGTGATGAGCACCCAGTGTATGATCAGTATAGAGCAGCAGCAGAATGTGAGGGCACACAGTGTATGATCAGTGTAGAGCGGCAGCAGAATGTGATGAGCACACAGTGTATGATCAGTGTAGAGCGGGAGCAGAATGTGATGAGCACACAGTGTATGATCAGTGGAGAGCGGCAGCAGAATGTGATGTGCACACAGTGTATGATCAGTGTAGAGCGGCAGCAGAATGTGATGAGCACACAGTGTATGATCAGTATAGAGCGGCAGCAGAATGTGATGAGCACACAGTGTATGATCAGTGTAGAGCGGCAGCAGAATGTGATGTGCACACAGTGTATGATCAGTGTAGAGCGGCAGCAGAATGTGATGAGCACACAGCGTATGATCATTGTAGAGCGGCAGCAGAGTGTGATGAGCACACAGTGTATGATCAGTGTATAGCGTCAGCAGAATGTGATGAGCACACAGTGTATGATCAGTGTAGAGCGGCAGCAGAATGTGATGAGCACACAGTGTATGATCAGTGTAGAGCGGCAGCAGAATGTGATGTGCACACAGTGTATGATCAGTGTAGAGCGGCAGCAGAATGTGATGAGCACACAGTGTATGATCAGTGTAGAGCGGCAGCAGAATGTGATGAGCACACAGTGTATGACCAGTGTAGAGCGGCAGCAGAATGTGATGAGCACACAGTGTATGATCAGTGTAGAGCGTCAGCAGAATGTGATGAGCACACAGTGTATGATCAGTGTAGAGCGGCAGCAGAATGTGATGTGCACACAGTGTATGATCAGTGGAGAGCGGCAGCAGAATGTGATGTGCACACAGTGTATGATCAGTGTAGAGCGGCAGCAGAATGTGATGTGCACACAGTGTATGATCAGTGTAGAGCGGCAGCAGAATGTGATGAGCACACAGTGTATGATCAGTGGAGAGCGGCAGCAGAATGTGATGAGCACACAGTGTATGATCAGTGTAGAGCGGCAGCAGAATGTGATGTGCACACAGTGTATGATCAGTGTAGAGCGGCAGCAGAATGTGATGTGCACACAGTGTATGATCAGTGTAGAGCGGCAGCAGAATGTGATGAGCACACAGTGTATGATCAGTGTAGAGCAGCAGGAGAATGTGATGTGCACACAGTGTATGATCAGTGTATAGCGGCAGCAGAATGTGATGTGCACACAGTGTATGATCAGTGTAGAGCGGCAGCAGAATGTGATGAGCACACAGTGTATGATCAGTGTAGAGCGGCAGCAGAATGTCATGAGCACACAGTGTATGATCAGTGTAGAGCGGCAGCAGAATGTGATGTGCACACAGTGTATGATCAGTGTAGAGCGGCAGCAGAATGTGATGTGCACACAGTGTATGATCAGTGTAGAGCGGCAGCAGAATGTGATGAGCACACAGTGTATGATCAGTGTAGAGCGGCAGCAGAATGTGATGTGCACACAGTGTATGATCAGTGTAGAGCGGCAGCAGAATGTGATGAGCACACAATGTATGATCAGTGTAGAGCAGCAGGAGAATGTGATGTGCACACAGTGTATGATCAGTGTATAGCGGCAGCAGAATGTGATGTGCACACAGTGTATGATCAGTGTAGAGCGGCAGCAGAATGTGATGAGCACACAGTGTATGATCAGTGTAGAGCGGCAGCAGAATGTGATGAGCACACAGTGTATGATCAGTGTAGAGCGGCAGCAGAATGTGATGTGCACACAGTGTATGATCAGTGTAGAGCGGCAGCAGAATGTGATGTGCACACAGTGTATGATCAGTGTAGAGCGGCAGCAGAATGTGATGAGCACACAGTGTATGATCAGTGTAGAGCGGCAGCAGAATGTGATGTGCACACAGTGTATGATCAGTGTAGAGCGGCAGCAGAATGTGATAGAGCCAAAGCAGGAGTAAGGAAACCAACAGACCACTTGCTTCTACACTCATTCTGCACAAGGCCGCTAGGGAACAATATATGGACCAGTCTAAGATACCCTAAACCTTTGCTTCAACTTTGGGCTACAATGAAATAAACTATTAACCTCTTCTTCTACCCAGGACACCAAGAATGTCCTCTGACCGTTAAAGTGCTATTAATGGCTCCATATGCTTCGCTTTTATTTGGAAAATATGTATTCTTTACTTTTTTTCTGAAGTCTAAACTTGTGTGTATTCAGTAGTCAAAAAAGTATAGATTATCTACCTGGAAGTACTTGAAATAGGCGTAGTCAGTGGCAGTACCCAGCGATGTTCTTTTTCCTTCTCCAATAGTAATTGGCATCAGAATACTTGCACCAGCTTTTACAATTCTGTCCACCTGTCAATTACAATAGATCTTCATAGTCACATTGTTAATATGGTTGAAAAAAAGACATACTGTATGTCCATCAAGTTCAAGCTGGGAAAGGACAAAGGGAAGGAGGCACATGTGCAACCAGATTACATGATCCAGTCCGCCCCCAAAAAGCTCATTTTTCTCTCCTAATTCCAGTTGTGAATCCACTGGACCAAACATTCAGAAAATAACACACATTCACAGAAATATTTCTATTATATTCTTCTAAAAAAGCACCTACATTTTTTTTAATACCATCAACGGTTCCCTGTGACCCACTCCTGAGGTAGGCTATCCCACAGATTCATGTTTTTCTCTGTAAAGAAACCTTGTATCCTCTGGAGATTGAACTTGTCTTTCGCCAGACAGAAGCGTCCACTTGCCTTTTCATAGAGTTTTATATGAAGCAGCTTTTGACCATATTTTCTTATGGGCCATTTATATACTTGTACAACTTAATCATGTTCCCCCTTAGATGTCTCATGTTATGACTAAATGATTTTAATTATTTTATTCTTTTACTCATAACCAATATCCTCCATGCCCTTTGTCAGGAACGTCAGCGACAACACCGGGGAGATCACACAATATCCCTCCGCTGCCGTCACATTGTCAAGGATGCCAGCATCGACAATGGGGAGATCACACGATATCTCACCGCTGCCGTCACTATGTCAGGAATTCATAGGATTGAGCAGGGATTCGCGAGCACACGATCCCGATTGCTCACTACGTAGCTATTGGCAAGCGAGCAGAAAGTGTATGGCGTCACACCTCCGAATTCCAATGCATGGAATATGTGTACACGCCCCGTACGGTTGCTGCCAGCTTCACGATAGCCCAATTTATATTATTCGCTACCACCACCGACCAATTTGAAATATATTACAGGCCTGGTAGGACGCCTGTTTTCTGGTAGTGTATATGGCTTCAGGGGAAGGAACGATTACAGAGCAAAAGAAGAGGGGTGTTACATTTGATATTTAATCCAAAAGGGAGGCAGTGTTTAGGAAAACTATACAAAGATTTTACAAAAGGGGACAATACAATACATATGCAGTTATGCAAAATAATAAGGATTAAAGAAGAAACTTACTTTACGATCGCAGAGACAATTCAATATAGCTAGAGGGGAGGCACTCCACTTGATTAGACCGTTATCGAACGTGATCCTTTGCTATAATAAATATATACTCCCGGCAATGAATACTGAACCATCCTCAGTGGATTATTTTATGCCGAAGGGGAGACCTGCCCACACACCCCCTGGGATGACATCACGGGGGCTGGTCTCCAGTCTTCATATTTTTATTAGAATATCTGGCTTTTGCGATAGCTTTTCGCTGGTTCACCGCAGAAGCTTGAAAATGACGCCATAATTTCTATTATGAATTTACCTTTCTCCAGAGACCACACGATATAGCTGCGGTCTGTTATTTGGTACTTTTGCACCACAGCTCCCGGGAGAGGCGTACAGCAACGGAAAATTATGCATACTGTTCCTTAGCTGACCCTGCCACTAAAAATATGGGTCCCACAATTATCAGAAGTATAGAACTTCAGATATTCCATATTTCGTATCGGTGCCGGACATCCTGGAGTTTGTGGCTGGGAATTGTGAGTAGTTTGAGAGTTTCTCTGAAGCTCCTGATTCAATTTTCCTCATCTACATGTAAATTTGTCACAAGCCTGTGAGAGTGGAAAACACACTCGCGTGTTAATTGGGTTTGCCACCTCTCTTTGCACTGCCATCTGCCTAGTAGCCACCTCTACTGTGTGGGCTAATTTTCAGAGAGATCGCTCTTTAGATTGTCAGCTCTTCTCTTGTGACAAATGGTATAGGAGAGGAGGGAAGAGGGGTTTGGGAGAAATTGTTAATATTTTCTTAATATTTCCGTGACATCCCTTATCAATTTTGTGGCTTTTTTTTTTACATTTTCTAACTTTATTTATTTTACCTACGCAGCTCCATCATATTCCACAGAGGTTTACAGACATAATCGGTGCAGTTTGTATAGTAATTGTATTACGTCTTTGTCAGGCAAGTCCACATCTCTTTAAATACATCATAATATCCTGTTGGCTTTAGAAGCTGCTGTATGCTGTTGTTTTGTCTATTATTTAGTCTAACATTGCCTGCTGTTATTTAAAGAAGCCTTCCTACCATCAAAGTATTCATATTCTTAATATATTGCAATCATCATATTATATAGCACTGTGTACTTACAATTGCTCATTTTGCCTTTCTACCAGCTAATTCTTTTCTTTTCTTTGCTCTATGTAGAAACAGGAAGTCTCTTGTCCCTGCATTTATCATTCCCCTCTTCAACTTCTGACCCATCTACTCCCTCCTCCCCCTCCCCAGGGACTTTTGCAGTGACTTATGACTTGTGCAGGAAAAATTGACCTCCTGTTTCTACATAGAGCTTAGAATGATTCAGCTGGTCAGTATTTAATCACGTTATTCATACAGAATACTGGCCCCCACATAATGCCCCATGCAGGCTGTGCCCCCCCATGTAATGCCCCATGCAGGATGTCACCTCTCCCCCCCATATAATGCCCCATGCAGGATGTCACTTGTCCCCCCATATAATGCCCCATGCAGGATGTCACTTGTCCCCCCCTATATAATGCCACATGCAGGATGTCACTTGTCCCCCCATATAATGCCCCATGCAGGATGTCATCTCTTCCCCCCATGTAATGCCCCATGCAGGATGTCACCTCTCCCCCCATATAATACCCCATGCAGGATGTCACCTCCCCCCCATATAATGCCCCATGCAGGATGTCACTTGTCCCCCCCATATAATGCCCCATGCAGGATGTCACTTGTCCCCCCCCCATATAATGCCCCATGCAGGATGTCACTTGTCCCATCCATATAATGCCCCATTCATGATGTCACTTGCCCCCCCATATAATGCCCCATGTAGGATGTCACCTCTCCCCCCAATAAAATGCCCCATGCAGGATGTCACCTCTCCCCCCATATAATGCCCCATGCAGGATGTCACTTGTCCCCCCCATATAATGCCCCATGCAGGATGTCACTTGTTCCCCCCCCCTCCCATATAATGCCCCATGCAGGATGTCACTTGTCCCCCCCCATATAATGCCCCATGCCTCCATACATGTGAAAAAAGAAAAATCAAATACTCACCTCACTTCTCACCTGCTGCCGCTGCTCTGGACTTCTCAGCCGCGTCACCGGTGTCTTCCCGCTCTACGCTATGACGGCTCAGGAGAGGGCATGGTAGAAAGACGTCACTGCGCCCTCTGACCTGAGACATAACAGTGCAGCAGCCACGGAAGAGACCGGACCTGCTGCGGAGGCACGGGGAGAGGTAAGTATTGTGCCGGCTGCCGGGGCACTAAGCTCACGGGGGGGGGCGCTGGCATCGGCACCGCACCGCTCACGGGTCCCATAGCACACCGGGGTGCCCGACTGTGAGTGGGCCCCCCGCCTGCTCAGGGCCCTGGCACTTGCCCTGGTGCGCCGGGTGCCGACGCCGGGCCTGGTGCCCAGGTGCATAACGTTATATTTGTTCATATTAAACCTCATGTACTAAATGGATGCCCAAATACTCAGTTTGTCCAAGTCAGCCTGTAACTAATGAATATCTTCCATAGACTGAACAATACCACATAACTTTGGTGTAGTTTGAAAAAATACACACAATAGTATTAATCCCGTCTTCTATATCATTAATATTTTGCGGACTACGAGACGCACCGGACCATAAGACGCACCCCAAGTTTTGGGGAGGAAAAGAGAAAAAAAAATTATTTTAAACAAAATGGTGGTGAATCATATAGTCCCACTTTAAGGTAGCTTACCGGAGGGGCGGCGGCAGTGGAGTGGGGTTACAGGAGGCAGGGTCGCTGCTTCAGGAGGCCGGTGGTGGCAGAAGTGGGGAGATGCTGCGGGCCCCGGGCTGGCAGGAGGGGGTGACCCGGCACTGTGAGGTTGCGGTCCCTGGGCTCTCCTAAGAAAAGTTGGCGCTGAGTGGAGTCACCTTCCCTTTAATTTTCCTGCGTTGGGCTTTGGGCTATTACAGACAGCACAAGGGTGGTGGATACAATATACACTGCTCAAAAAAATAAAGGGAACACTTAAATAACACATCCTAGATATGAATGACTGAAATATTCTCATTTAATACTTTGTTCTGTACAAAGTTGAATGTGCTGATAACAAAATCACACAAAAATCATCAATGGAAATCAAATTTATTAACCAATGGAGGCCTGGATTTGGAGTCACCCCCAAAATTAAAGTGGAATAACACACTACAGGCTGATCCAACTTTGATGTAATGTCCTTAAAACAAGTCAAAATGAGGCTCAGTATTGTGTGTGGCCTCCACGTGCCTGTATGACCTGCCTACAACGCCTGGGCATGCTCCTGATGAGGTTGCGGATGGTCTCCTGTGGGATCTTCTCCCAGACCTGGACTAAAGCATCCGACAACTCCTGGACAGTCTGTGGTGCAACGTGACATTGGTGGATAGAGCGAGACATGATGTCCCAGATGTGCTCAATCGGATTCAGGTCTGGGGAACGGGCGGGCCTGTCCATAGCTTCAATGCCTTCATCTTGTAGGAACTGATGACACAGTCCAGCCACATGAGGTCTGGCATTGTCCTGCATTAGGAGGAACCCAGGGCCAACCGTACCAGCATATGGTCTCACAAGGGGTCTGAGGATCTCATCTCGGTACCTAATGGCAATCAGGCTACCTCTGGCGAGCACATGTAGGGCTGTGCGGCCCTCCAAAGAAATGCCACCCCACACCATTACTAACCCACTACAAAACCGGTCATGCTGAAGGATGTTGCAGGCAGCAGATCGCTCTCCACGGCGTCTCCAGACTCTGTCACGTCTGTCACATGTGCTCAGTGTGAACCTGCTTTCATCTGTGAAGAGCACAGGGAGCCAGTGGCGACTTTGCCAATCCTGATAAATGTAACCTTCAGCAAGTGCTGAAGGTTACATTTATCTAAACATTGTCTGCTCCTTCATAGCACCCTCTTCGTTTCTTGAGTGCTGACACTCTTGACCCTTGATTTGCCAATCCTGGTGTTCTGTGGCAAATGCCAAGTGTCCTGCATGGTGTTGTGCTGTGAGCACAACCCCCATCTGTGGATGTCGGGCCGTCATACCACACTCATGGAGTCGGTTTCTAACCGTTTGTACAGACACATGCACATTTGTGGCCTGCTGGAGGTCATTTTGCAGGGCTCTGGCAGTGCTCATCCTGTTCCACCTTGCACAAAGGCAGAAGTAGCGGTCCTGCTGCTGGCTTGTTGTCCTCCTACGGCCCCCTGCACGTTTCCTGGTGTACTGGCCTGTCTCCTGGTAGCGCCTCCAGCCTCTGGACACTACGCTGACAGACACAGCAAACCTTCTTGCCACAGCTCGCATTGATGTGCCATCCTGGATGAGCTGCACTACCTGAGCAACTTCTGTGGGTTGTAGAGTCCGTTCCATGCTACCACGAGTGTGAAAGCACAGGCAACATTCAAAACTGACCAAAACATCAGCCAGAAAGCATTGGTACTGAGATGTGGTCTGTAGTCCCCACCTGCAGAACCACTCCTTTATTGAGTGTGTCTTGATAATTGCCAAAAATTTCCATCTATTGTCTATTCCATTTGCACAACAGCATGTGAAATTGATTGTCAATCAGTGTTGCTTCCTAAATGGACAGTCTGATTTCACAGAAGTTTGACTTACTTGGAGTTATATTCTGTTGTTTAAGTGTTCCCTTTATTTTTTTGAGCAGTATATATTGTAAGGTAGCGCTATGCATCATGCTGGGGGGTACTCGCTTCACCGGATCAATTAAAGCACACATGCAACGTTTTCCGGTAATATGAAGACCAGCAGTTTATTACACATCATAAAAGGCTCATAACATAGTCCATCTCAGTGGCTCGCAGGAATGTTACACATGTATCCTAGAGCCTTTTCAGTGGCAGCTATGCCCGCTTGGCTTCAGATACAGACTTCAGCAAGGTACAGTGACAATATTCACTTAAAGCGCCGATTTACCTTTGCCGGGTCTCAACTGCTTCTATCAGCTCGGTTCTGCCACTGCTGTGGCTTTAAGGCTCCGAGACGTAGTCTCCAGGCCACGTGCCTTCCAAGGCTACTGGTATCCCAGACACAGGGGATCCAGCCTCTACCTTCCAGGCTTCACCAGGCCTCTTTCTCTGTTTCAAAACCACCAGGATTTATATATCCTTCTTTTAACACAGAACCTGTGATGATGTCACAGTCATGTGATCATTCACCTTAGGGGGAGGTAAATGGTCAGCCAGAACACACCCTCTGGACATTTTAGCAATGCAGCAAGCCGCTGCATTACAATATATATATATATATATATATATATATATATATATATATATATATATATATATATATATATATATATATAAATATATGTATATGTATATGTATATATATATATATATATATATATATATATATATATATATATATATGTTAAAAAAAGTAGAAATCTTGCAATTCTTAAAATGGTCACTGGGGTTATTCCAGATGCAAACTTCCTGTTCTTTCAGGAAATTCACATGTACATTAGCAGCAATAGACTTACTAAAACTAGGGCAGTACAGTGGCTCAGTGGTTAGCACTGCAGCCTTGCAGCACTGGGGTCTTGGGTTCAAATCCCACTAAGGACAAAATCTGCAAGGAGTTTGTATGTTCTCCCTGTGTTTGTGTGGGTTTCCTCCCACACTCCAAAGATATACTGATAGGGAATGTAGATTGTGAGCCCCAAAGGGAACAGTGCCGATATTGTCTGAATTTTAAAGCACTGTGGAATATGTTGGCGCTATATAAATAAAAAAATATTATTATTAAAACCCTATCTTTTTTAATGCAGCATCTAATGAGCGGGTGCAAAAGTCATTGTGAAAGGAGAAGGAGTAGTAGAGACATCGCCTATTTGTGACTGGTGGGTCCTGTGTTATCAGCAGTGTGTAGACGTGTTTCTTGTCCTTGTAATTCTGCCTGTGATGATAATGAGACTTCTGAAGAGTCTTCTGTAAAGCAAATGAAGTATAAGTCTAAAATAGCCCCAGTGGACTTCTGATTAATTTTTTTAAATATAGATTGTGATTGTAAGGGAAAATATAACACCAGTAAAATAACTAGTTAACTCTACATCCACATGATTGTCTCTACACAAAGGATATAACCTCTGCCTACTCTTTTTGCAGGAACTCAGAACCATAGGGGGTCTCCTAGAAAAATACTAAGAGATGTCAATCCTGACACCTCGGTCTAGTGAGCCAAGCTTCAAAGTGTGTGCAGATGGTGATCCAGGCTGGATATTCACTGGTTACTATGTGGTTGGAGACACAAACTATTTAAAAGGCAAGATGATTGCCCCTAAATTAGCCCAGGGTCCAATCACAGACCACTAATTGTAATATTATAATCTAGGGCATCCTGGAAATATGAGCCCAGGACCAGGCATATGAAAAATGGGTGACACAAGAGGAAGGTGTTCACATGTGGGGGTCTGCCTATGTTGATTGTGATCCATGATTCATTTTCTCCCTCCCCTATGGAAACAGGAGAACAACTAGGTATTTTCTGTTATTCCTCCATTTTTATTTTATAACTGTTTTGCATATTTGTGTGTCGTTTTATTTTTATCTTTTTATATATTTTCTTATAAGCATTGTATTTTTTATATTAAAGCTAAAACCTTTTATAAGTTTGACCCTTGTATGTTGTAAAGAATCCATAGCCTTTCAGAGATTGTCTGACCTTTTTTGATTGTCTGACAGGAGCATATTTCAGGGACTCATCACCCGGTATGTTTGATGAGTGGTGGCAGCGTGTTGCGTAGCCGGGGTGTGTGGACTGTGTTGGGGTGTGATTTATGCTCACTTTATAGCAGTCAAACTCAAATACATAGAGGGCCAATATTAAAAGTCTTGACAAAATTACGGGCCAATCTTGATATTTAGTAAAAAAAAAAAAAAATGTCTACAACTGAGAAAGTTTTTCCTTATCATCAAATATAAACTTTTTCATTTGGAAACAAGCTTAAAAGGGGCTGTCCCACGAACAAAGTACATTTTAATTAATAGATATTAGAATATTTAATTTAAATATGTAATAACCAGGGATAAAAAAAACCTTGAATAATACAGAAAATAAAGTTTGATGCAAACAAAAGTGTCCCCAAACACAGCTCTACATTGTCTTCCATACAGTATAATGGCCCCACATATTCAACCATACAGTATAATGGGTCCCACATAGTCCTCCATATAGTATAATGGCCCCCACATAGTGCTCCATACAGTATAATGACCCCACATAGTCCTCCATATAGTATAATGGCCCCCACATAGTGCTCCATACAGTATATACCCCACAGTGAATTCCTCCACAGTACTCCACAAGCACCGTATGATGACCCTACTGTACCCACCCTCTCTCAATATCTTCGACAAAGAATGGTGACCCCATCACAGTATGATTCTCCAACTGTAATCCCCACACAGCCCTCCATTACAGTATAATGGGCCCTACATTGCCTTCCATACATTATAATGGCCTCACATAGTCCTCCGTACAGTATAATGGGCCCTACATTGCCTTCCATACAGTATAATGGCCCCACATAGTCAACTATACAGTATAATGTGCCTTACATTGCCTTCCATACAGTATAATGTGCCCTTCATTGCCTTCCATACAGTATAATGGGCTCTACATTGTCTTCCATACAGTATAATGGCCCCACATATTTAACCATACAGTATAATGGGTTCCACATAGTCCTCCATATAGTATAATGGCCCCCACATAGTGCTCCATACAGTATAATGGGCCCCGCATAGTGCGCCATACAGTATAATGGGCCCCACATAGTCCTCCATACAGTATAATGGGCCCCACATAGTGCTCCATACAGTATAATGGGCCCTACATAGTCCTCCATACAGTATAATGGGCACAACACAGTGCTCAATACAGTATGATACTCCACACATAGTGCTCAATACAGTAAAATGGGCCCCACATAGTCTTCCATACAGTGTAATGGACCCCACATAGTCCTCCATACAGTGTAATGGGCCCACATAGTGCTCCATACAATATAATAGGCCCTACATTAAAAAAAAATAAATAAATACTCACCTTTTCCCGTTCCCCCGCCGCTCTGGTCTCTTCATGGTGTCTTCAGATCCTCTGCACATCTCGGTACAGCGGCTGCGTTGTAATGACGTCATCGCGCCCACTGCGCTGAGACGTAAGAAGGAGAGGGGGAATAATGGGAGAGGGAGCATCAGCTGAGGCTCCCTCCTCTATCATTGCTGTTAACTGTATCGGCATCTAGGATGCCGATATAGCTGAAAATGCGATGCCAGGTGAAAGTGATCTGCGGGAGAAATATACTCACCCTGAGGGCCAGATTTGGCCCTCGGGCCATAGTTTAACTTATGTGCTTTATAGCCTAGAACAGAGGTTGAGTGTTGAATTGAGGGAGAGGGGATAAATTAACCCTTGCAGGCGCACCCCACGTCACGTGCTGAGAAGTGTGTACGTGACAGTGATATCAAAAATAAAAACACATTACTAAAATTTGTTTGTAATACAATAGTCATAAAAACCTGTTTTAAATAGTAGGTTATTTTCGGATAACACATTCCCTTTTAGGGCTAATGAATAAACTTCTTTAGAACCGGTGAGAGAATTCAGTTCTGCTTAGCGAGTGTCCCATAGACAATGTATTAATTACATGACTGTCCCAGCCCTGGCAATACAATTACTGATTCAATTAAATAAATTAACCTAGGGAATACTTTTTAATTAAAACTATAAATCAAAATGGACACAACTCTATTGTGAGCAAATTTTACAGTTAAAGTTCTGCTTATCAGACGGCGTGTGCTCTCTATCACCACATATTACGGTTACAGTATGTAGGACCACGCGGCTCTTGTTTCCATGGCACAATATTTCCCGCACAAGAAAATGTGTCACTGCTGATAATTACCTTGTCAGAGAGTCTGCAAAATGCTTGTTAACCCCAAAAATGGAGGTTTAGCCTCTGCACCAAGGGAATTCCCAGGGTACAGTAGGCAGAATAGTTCCCAACAGCGAGAGACTGTGACCAAGAGACAGCCAGAATAACAAGTCAGGAGACAGAAGAGGGAGCGAGACGTACCAGGGGAACGTAGGCATAAGTATTCACACCAGGGCTTGGCCAATGCACGATGGTGACTTTGTATGACCTGCTCAGAAGCCTTACAATGAAAAATAACAGGTAGGTCTAAAGCATATAGGTAAGAGTGACCCGCCATCCAGCAATGCAACCAGATAGTATCTGTTACCAAAATTACAATAGTACCTTGTGTAGAATAGTAACAGTACCTATCTTATGATCCCTACTAAAGGGGAGCAGAAAATCTAAAAGTACATAGTTACATAGATTGAAAAAAAGACCTAGGTCCATCAAATTCAACCTTTCTCCATCAGTTATATAATTTGTATCACTAAATTATCTTTAACCTACAATGTTATGTGTACTGAGGAAATCATCCAGCTTTTTTACCAGCTGTTATAGTGTCGGCCATCATTACCTCTTGTGGTCGGACATTCCACAGTTTGACTGCTCTGACTGTAAAGAACCCTTTCCTGTTTAGGTGCTGAAATGGCCATTCTTCCACCTGTAGCGAGTGCCCCCTGGTCCCTAGTATGGCCTTTGGAAGGAAGAAGGAATAAGTCGTGTGCTAATACTTTGTACTGACCACACATGTATTTATACACATAAATGAGATCTCCTCTGAGATGCATTTTTTCTAAGCTAAACAATCCCAACTTTTCCAACCACTCGGCCTTCCATCCCTTGTAATAATCTAGTTGCCCACCTTTGAACTGACTCTAACTTCAGAATATCCTTTTTAAAATGTGGAGCCCAAAACTGAATCCCATATTCTAGATGTGGCCTCAACAGTGATTTATAGAGAAGTAACAATATGTTGGAACCCCTTAATATCGATACAATATTGGAAAGGAATGGGCTTCCTTTTAGTAAATAAAAGAAATTTCAATCAAGATGACAGGTTTATGCGGTATTACGGCCCGATTCATCACTTGAGGTTTTTGGGGGTTTTTAAGTCATTTTTGTCCTTTGACATTCGTTGACTTTTTTTTGAGTGAGATTCTTCAAAGTAATGCCATGGTTCATGTACTTTGTGTAAAGTCAAAAATGCTCTTTTTTTTGTCCTTAAAGAAGTTGTCCAGTACTTTATATTACCCCCCCCCAATGTATCCCCCCAGGGCCCCTAAGGATTTTTGTAATTTCCTTACGTTGCTGTTTCAGCCTGTGAGCGGCGCTATCCTTTGCCGCTCACAGGCATCTTGTGACCTCGCGCTGACGTCACGACAAGTGAGGCGGGGGCTGCTGGGTTGTGGGCGGGGTATGGAGGACTATGTGGGGCCCATTACAGTATACTGTATGGAGGACTGTGTGGGGCCATTATTCTGTATGGAGGACTATGTGGTGCCCATAATACTGTATGGAGGACTATGTGTGGCCCAATACAGTATACTGTATGGGGGCCTATGTGGAGCCATTATACTGTATGGAGGACTATGTGGGGCCATTATACTGTATGGGGGCCTATGTGGGGCCATTATACTGTATGGAGGACTATGTGTGGCCATTATTTTGTATGGAGGACTATGTGGGGCCCATTATAGTGTATGGAGGACTATGTGTGGCCATTATTCTGTATGGAGGACTATGTGGAGCCCATTATTCTGTATGGAGGACTATGTGGGGCCATTATACTGTATGGAGGACTATGTTTGGCCATTATACTGTATGGAGGACTATGTGGGACCATTATACTGTATGGAGGACTATGTGGGGCCCATTATTCTGTATGGAGGACTATGTGGGGCCCATTATTCTGTATGGAGGACTATGTGGGGCCCATTATTCTGTATGGAGGACTATGTGGGGCCCACTATTCTGTATGGAGGACTATGTGGGTCCCATTATTCTGTATGGAGGACTTTGTGGGACCCATTATACTGTATACTGGTTGGCCTGTGACTTTGTCCAAGTTTTTTATTTTGGCCCTCTGTGTATTTGAGTTTGACATACTTGATCTAGAGGAAGTGAGAGAGCAGACGCAGTCCTGACTTCCTCTTGATGTTCGATTTGTTCGAATTCGGGGACAGTGATGCCAGCGTTGATCGGGTGCAGGGCTCACGTGTCATAACAACCACACGTGAGCCCCGGGAATGCGAGTGCTGACATCGCTGGAATGGCGCCGGCACGGGAGGTGAGTATAATCTTTTTTATTTTATCGGGGCCAAGCGTGGGGTATGAGAAGGGGTTGTCCAAGTAGTGGACAATTTCTTTAAAGGGTTATTCCCATGTTGCAATTTTTTTGACATATTAATAGGTAGGTGGAGTCCAACCTCTTGGCCTCCCACTTATCTGGAGAATAAAGACATCAATGTTGTTGTGCCATGTAAAAATGAGATGGGGCCACAATGTCGTTTCCCCGTATGCTGAGGATGAGTGGTAGTTTATATTTTCATGGAAAAGATCTCATTCATGGCATTTATAAGAAACATGAAGAACTACAGGATAAGAAATGAGTCAACCCAGTAATCCTCAAAGAAAAAGGCAATAATCCTCAGACACCACTGAAAAGACACATCCTTTTATTTTCAGATGATATCCAGAGTAAACATATATGAAGATGCAGCAAAATAATTCTCTAAATTATTCTGTTCTGTCAGTCAGAGACGAATATATAACAACTGATCCACAATAACCCATATGACTATGCATAACTCGGAGGAAGGAAGGTCTGTGAAGGCATCTCTGGCCATGGGCATGTAAGTGACAGAAGAGGCGGAAGAACATAAACTCTGCTTGGCAAAAGATGAGCAAATAGCTAGAACGTCATCCTGCTGATCGTTCTCTGCATTATAGTAAGATAATGTGAAGCTGAAGTTCTGAAGACACTTAGGAGTCTTATGATCTGAGCATATTGTGATGACAAGCTTTGTGCCATCAGATGATGCAATACCAGTAGGTTAGGCTCGGCAGCCAGAAGCTTCAGCTGAGCAAAAAACATAATTGGGCCCCTACAGAAGAGCGAGTTCACGATAGACAACAGTGAAAACAGACCTCTGACATAAACAAGCGTAAAAACCCCTCAAAACTTGAGCAGATGAGAGGCATTTTTTAAAAGGAGTCAGTCAAGCCAAACTGATAGTATAAGCTAGTCACAAGGCCGTGTAGGGTAAAACTGAAGTTTAATAAAATATGCTGATTAGGGCGCTCGTTGCACCCTCAGTGTGGCTAAGAGGCTCAGTGCACTGTTCTGCCCCTTGGTTTTGCAAGTCCCCTCACTGGTGATTGATTGAGCTGGCTTGGCTGGAGACAGAACTGTCTGCAGGGAAAGCTCAGGTAAGTCAGTGATGGAGGCAGAGGGTGGAAGGTTGCACTGAGCCTCTCGGCCACACCAAGGGTGCACTGAGTCGCCTATTTAGAATATTTGATTACACTACAGTTTCTGCAGAACTGGGCAGCGATTATAACACAAAAGATGAGACTTTCATAGGGGCTATATTTCCTAAAAGGCTATGTGCTTGTTTATACTCTCAGTTTGGGCTTACAGATCACCTTTAAAGAGTAACCGTTGTTTTAAATTTTATTTCATAAATCAATAACACACCTGAAAATAAGAAACTTTGTAATATATATATTATCAAAGAAATCTGATTTCTTTCTCCTCCGAGACTGATCTTCCACTCTCAAAATTTTTAATTCAGTTACTACTCATAAGATTTTATGTATAGGGGAGGGGAAAGAAAGGAGGAGCTGGAGACAAAGCTCCTCCTCCCTCCACATAGAATCTTATCATTAGTAATGTCATCTCCTAGCTCAGTAATGTAATAATCTGTCTTCAAGCAATACAGATTTTACCTGTGAACTGAAATTTTGGGAATGAATAATCAGTCCAGGATGAGAAAGAAGCGGATTTCTCTGATAAGATATATTACAAAGTTTCTTACTTTCATGTGTACTATTGATTAATAAAATAAAAATTAAAATGACAGTTTGAAAATACTTAGTGTAAGGCTTCTTGTTGAGCTAGCACCAAGGTGATAATAATGGATAACATGTACGTATTAGCATACTACCAAATTCTCTGTAAGGGTTGAGACAAATTGCTTGCGGTAGAAAAAAAACATTGACAACTTTGCAGGGTCCAATTTTCAAGCACTTAGCAGAGCTGATGACTCCAAGAAGAGGAAGGTCAGGGCCTTCTAAAATGGCAGTACAGAGCCTCCACAGAGGAGACAGCCCAGAGATGGCAACATGAGCAATCTCTTATCGGCCCCAGGATCCAATGCAGATTTAGGCAACCAATCAGAAGCATGAACAAGAACAAGTGGTGCTTTCCCTAAAAGGGTTTTAGTTGGCAGGTATGCAGAGCTATGCGCCAGCTACCTCTGCCCAACAAAGGAAAGACGCAAAATGGCAGCAGGTAATGATAAAACATATGACGTAGCTAAAATGAGAAATAAGGTACATCCATTAATGAGGTCGTTATTTATGAGACCTGTTAGGTTATACTGTGACCGCTTCCCTCTTCTATGACTACTCAGACAACCCGTTCTCAATCACTATGTTCCCCCTTAAAAAATAATAGGAGTTATACTCACCTCCGATGGCGGCACTGTTCCAGCGGTGTCGGCACTGTTCCAGCGGTGTCGGCACTGGCTCTCCCGGGGATCCCTGCGGCCAATCAGTAGCTGCTTCACTGTCCCCTCCATTGGAGAAGTCAGAGCTGCGGTTGCTTTGTCCAAAAGAGGGGTTGTCCAAGTAGTAGACAGCCCCTTTAACAGACATAGAAGAGTAAAAAGAGTAAAACTAACTACTAAAGATCAGAAAGATGAGAGGGTCCAGAACAGAAAGAGTGCATTGCTATGGAGTCTCCTTCTAAGACGTCCCCCAGGTGGATATTTAGTCTTACCAAACCTATTCTTGCCACTAAAGTTCTTTTCTTCTCATAATCAATGTTGACAGCAGTACATAAAGCACTGCCTACTCCTCTGCTGAGGGCCAGGTTAGCGTCTGCTCCATTAGCTAGCAGTTCTTTCACAGCCTGGAAAATAGCAAAGAAATGATGTACTGAATGTGTATTTTTGGTATACAGAAAAAAACTGTAAAAACCAGCACAAGCCACAGGCAGAATGATCCAAAGAGGTAAAGAAATGTTTTGGAGAACTCTCACCAAGTCATTTCCACTGGCAATGGCCAAAGAGAGAGGAGAGTGACCACTCCATAGGGTGTTGATCTTGGCTTTGTGGGCAAGAAGTAATGAAATTGTGTCTCTGGCATACTGTAAAAGCAAAAAGGCACATTACATCTTTTGTTTAGCCTATAAAAGGGACAGGTGTTGCCAAACTCCAAACTAGACATCCCCTTTATTGGTACCAAACATTATATGAGGTTTGCCAGAAACTTACCTTGTAGTTGTCCTCACGTTCACATGCCACATGCAGGGGTGTACGTCCTCCCTCCTCTGAAACGCAGGGACTCTTGTCAAAGTAGCTATACAGAGGAAGGCCTGACTCAAGGCCGCCTTTCATAGAAAATCCAAGCAAAGCACCTCTTATCTCCCCCTGCAGGAACAGTTTACATAAAGATAAAGGCCAAAGCCAATCATTTTGTTGACAGCAGAACAATCACTTTATGTGGGTGACCACCGTTGGTTTACATGCCACTTGATTTATAAGAGTAATGGAAGTTTTTCTATTAATCCATGTATCTAGCTAACAGAGGTGGAATGTTTGTCTTCTCAATTTGATGTCTCCATTGATGTAGATACAGTAACTTCACTGCAGTTCTTCTAGGACCCTTCAAATAGTTCTCAATTCCTACTATGTTTACAGATGTTATTAAGCCAAGTGTCACATTATTGCCAGTGACAGTGGGCACCTACCCTGTCCCTCGAGCATGGGTAGCCCTGTCCCCCGGAGTACTCCTGATGGTGGAGATGCCGGGGTCTCGTACCTTCCTATGGTCCTATAATAACACTTATCTGTTCCCTCCCCCACCCAGGGAGATGTGAGACTGAAGTGTATAGGTTAACACAAACCAGACAGACAGGGATAAAAGAAAACTACATTCATATAAAACAGGTGGGGAAAAAAAACAAATGAAAAGAGGATTAGGAGGAATCACACAACCAAATCCATGCAGAAATCTCCTGAATACAACTCCAATCGCTTCCTACAAACTCTGAACACTCCAACAACCCCAAACCAGGAAGTGGTAAAACTATCACTGGAAAGGTCAGAAGCAAGGAGGAGGGTTCTTAAACCTACTGGGAGTAAATAAACTCAGAACAGCTGATACAACCAAGACAGAGAATTCCAGGAGTCCAACTAATCAGTTTAAGGCTGTGTGCCCACTATGAGTTTTTTAAGCGTTTCCACAGCGGCAATTCCGATGCAGAAACGCTTAAAAAATGCTTGGTAGAAGGTCTGCCATGTTCCCCAATGATAATCCGCATGTGCTCTGCATATGCTGCGGAAATTTCCGCTGCGGATTATCATTGCGGAAAAATCCGCAGCACTACCATTTATTTTGCGGAATTGCGGCGTTTTCGCCGCCATTGACTTGCATTGAATCTCATGATATAAGCATCACTACATGTGCACATGCGGATATCATGTGGTTCAATATGCGGATGGTATCCGGGTTTGGAGATGAGGAGACTCTCCTCCAGACCTGGGTACTATAGTACCTGTAAAAAAAAAAGAATAAAATAAAAAATATACATTATACTTACCTTCTGACGGCCCCCGGTCTCCTTAGTGATGCGCCCTAGCTCGCCGGCAGCTCGCAATGGTCTAAAGGACCTGCCATGACATCACTTAGTCATGTGACACGTCACGCAACCGATGACGTCGGCGGTGGCGTGACCCGTCACATGACTAAATGACGTCATGGAAGGTCCTTTTAGACTGAAAAGATGGTAAACATAGCAAGCTTTCGAGACAACTCAGGTCTCTTCTTCAGGCTAATAATGATCAGATTTGGTGTCATTATTAGCCTGAAGAAGAGACCTGAGTTGTCTCGAAAGCTTGCTATGTTTACCATCTTTTCAGTTAGCCATTAAAAGGTATCGACCACTGAGGACTCTCAGATTCCAACATTGTACAGTATTTTGTAGAAATACCCTGAGGGTGGAGAGACAAGTGACAGCCTGACAGGCTCCGGAAATGTTTTAATCTATAGAGATTAGAAATGACACCAAAAAGAAGCATCAAATCTTCCTGGAGCCTCAACCTGTGGACAATGCTGTTCTCTGGGAGTGTTATCTGCTGCCGAACACTGGGTTTATCTGACACTAATCTGTGATCATTGATGGAGACCAACCGTGACCATCACAGATATCCTAAGAATGAACACAAGAAATCTCCAAGGAACATCTGAACCGTGTGCTCCATCCTTATGTGACAGACGCATCTTTATCCTGTATGCTATATTTATCTCCTGCACACTAATGAGATGTCCCCGTGAGGATAGGCAGCACTGATATACCATACCCTGTCATGATCATACACGAAGTCCTCATCCTCGGCGCTGGCATTGGGATCTGCGGTAGCATGCAGCAGAATCTCCGTGATCCGGATTCCTTCAACCACTGGCAAAGCTGCTGCGATGTGTAGAGGGGTAAGGGAGCCATGCTGCGGAATAAAATGTACAGTCACATTATCCCTACAGAGCAGAACACACCGGAGACGTCTCCTCAGCTAAATTACATCTGCAGTAATACAGTAATAATACTCATCAGGCAATGATGAGCCGCGCCGTTATTGATTGAGCACCGGGACAGGAGAAGGAAAGCATGGGATTTAATAAATGAATTCATGACCGTCAGAATTATCTATATGGGATGAGTTATGCCCAGCGACTAATGAACAGAACGCATTGATCACAATATGTGGAGCTGGCAGCAAAGTCTATACAGTGTAATGGAAAGAAGAGGTGGCAATCTGTTCTGACCACTAATTATGCTGAACAGTCCAATTATTCCCATCGCACGGCTTAATATGTTCTAACGATGGGATTCAGCAGCCGGCTGTATTACGCTGGGGTCAGGCATTCATACATTACATGGTAAGAAGTAATAAATGAGCCAGAAATGAAGGACTGAATATAGACAGGAGACAGAAACACAGCCAAATGGAAAAGTAGATAGGGCTCAGAATAAAGGAAATAATGGGGGGGACTGAATAATAGTGCCACACTGTGCAAGTCTTATATACTAATCAACAGAGTGCATGCACCCTGTGCGGATGAGGCTGACGAAGGCTAAAGACCCCCTTATGCATCACACTGAAATCGGCCAATGCCACAAATATCGGAGGGATCATACAACTGTTTAATGTGGGTCTTCCCTGACAGATGATCTTGGGGGAGAAAAGGATTGGTACAATAGAATTCCAACGTGCAGAGATAAACCACCGCCAGAAGAGTTTGAAGGAGCAGGACAGAACAGTCTGGAGGAGGAGAACAGAGGAGTCTGGAGGAGGACAGAGGAGTATGGAACAGGAGAACAGAGGAGTCTGGAATAGGAGGACAGAGGAGTCTGGAATAGGAGGACAGAGGTGTCTGGAATAGGAGGACAGAGGTGTCTGGAATAAGAGGACAGAAGTGTCTGGAATAAGAGGACAGAAGTGTCTGGAATAAGAGGGCAGAGGAGTCTGGAGGAGGGGGATAGAGGAGTCTGGAGGAGGGTGATAGAGTCTGGAGGAAGAGGACAGATGAGTCTGGAGGAGGGGGACAGAGGAGTCTGGAGGAGGGGGGCAGAGGTGTCTGGAACAGGAGGAAAGAGGTGTCTGGAATAGGAGGACAGAGGTGTCTGGAATAGGAGAACAGAGGTGTCTGGAATAGGAGGACAGAGGTGTCTGGAATAGGAGGACAGAGGTGTCTGGAATAGGAGGACAGAGGTGTCTGGAATAAGAGGACAGATGTTTCTGGAATAAGAGGACAGAGGAGTCTGGAGGAGGGGGATAGAGGAGTCTGGAGGAGGGGATAGAGGAGCCTGGAGGAGGTGATAGAGGATTCTGGAGGAAGAGGACAGAGGGGTCTGGAGGAGGGGGGCAGAGGAGTCTGGAGGAGGGGGATAGAGGACTCTGGAGGAGGGGGCTAGAGGAGTCTGGAATAGGAGGACAGAAGTGTCTACAGGAGGAAGACAGAAAAATCTGGAATAGGAGGACAGAAGTGTCTAGAATATGAGGACAGAAGTATCTAGAGGAGGAGGATAGAAGAGTTTGGAATAGAGGGACAGGGAAGTCAGGAGGAGGAGGATGGCGGAGTCTGGAGGAAGAGGATGGAGGAGTCTGGAGGAAGAGGACGGCGGAGTCTGGAGGAGGGTGACAAAGGAGTCTGGATGAGGGAGGCAGAGGAGTCCTGAGGAGGGGGACAGAGGAGTCTGGAGGAGGGGATAGAGGAGTCTGGAGAACGGAGATATATGAGAGAACCATTGCAGACTTCCCTAACACAGAACTCTCTCAGCAGAGCTTAGCGCTCTTGTGTATGGGGAAGTTGGGAGAGACAGTTGTCGGCTAAACATTCGTTTGGCCAATAGCTATCTACGTGTATGGTTGACTTAAAGCAATGGCAGATCAGTTCTGACAAGCTGCCACATTATCATATATGATCAGATCAAAATAAAAAAAATTCCATACACTTTACAATTACAGGAGTTTAGAAATCTTTTGCAAATTCTATATTAAAGATATAGTCAGCCTCTGAAAAAAAAAATTGATTGAGTGCAGAAGGTCTGGCGATCCTCCTGGTCTTTGATAACAATTGGACGGCACATGGAGGTCACATGCCATATTACTGGTTTCCCATCAGTGATACAGGACTTTACCAATGAAACCACTGTTTGACTGCAGCGGCCAGACACCGGTCGCTTATCATCAACTGCAGCGGCCAGACACCGGTCGCTTATCATCAAAGATCATGAGGATCAAAGAGGCATTACCGCTGGATTACAGGGGAAAAGAAGAGATGAGCATTGCTTACTTTGTTATTTTAATCACATCTGATGCAGTTTTTAGATTTTTTTCTAAGACTGGATAGCCCCATAAAATATCTTATTGTTTACCTGGCAGAATAAATCCCCCCGTGCAGAGCATCACATAGGAGGCAGCAGTATTATTAATGGTATGTGACAGCCCTGGTGCAGATGTTTGAGACCCCGGAGCTGCCAGCTATTCCATCTGTAACTGTGGCATTGACTACAAGTCTCAGGCTGGGTTTTCTCCGTGTGAATCAGCGTGCTGGAGTTACCTGCGTCTTCACACGCACATCAGTCCTGGCTCCACATTCGAGAAGGAGCTGCACAGTGCTGACATCCGCAGCTTTAACAGCAAAGAAAAGTGCGGCCATAGGAATACTGCATATATTAGGGTCAGCGCCTCGCAGGAGAAGCAGCTTCATGGTCCATCTTAGATTTTTATTCCTAGGACAATATAAATACTAATTTTACAATGAAAACTCATGTAAGGAGTCATCACACATATATAAGTGGCCCTATAGATTGTGTAGGTGAACGATAGGAAATGTAAGCAGGTAGGAGCAGCTAAAGTAATAGTTGTCCAGGTTGAGAAAAATGTGTTTTTTTTTCCAAAAACAGCACCACACATGTCCACTAGTTGTTTTTGGCAATGCAGCGTGGCTCCTTTAAAGTGGCTGCAATACCACATTAAACCTGTGGACAGGTGTGGCACTGTTTGTGAAGAAGGCAGCTGTGTTTTTAAAGTCCTGCGCAACCCTTTCACCGTAAATGGCTGTTCTCTCATCATGACATCGTTAGTAAATTAGGCCTCTCCCTGATTAGCTGATTGATTTCTGAGCCTCTACCAAACAAGCGACATTGTGATAAAGTATCAGCATGAAATGTGGTCTTATATGTCAGCCATGTAAATAACCATGCAATAAATAGTAGATTCGCTGGGTTCACCGGAGCAGGAGATGTTCTTTGATAGTGTCCCCAGCTAAAAGAACAATAGGCTGATACATTTAAATGAAGAACATCTTTAACAAATGTCCTCCCCAAACAATGATATACCGTTTATTAGGGTCACCTGGGGTATTTAAATCTTCATATATGGGCATTGTTGGATAGTGCTTGTAAATACAAAAAAAATGCTATTTATTGCTTACTAAAATGTTCAGCCGTTCTTGAGATATTACCACTTTTCTTTTGTATACAGCTCATTGCCTTAGAAACCGACCACCGCTGTTAGAACTCAGAAGGTGCACAGTGCTTACAAGCAATTGAGTTTTTAAATGCTATTTTGAAACCGGCCAGTATCGGTGGAGGACATTGTTACCTCCTAATCCAACCAGCAGTGCTCACATGCTAGAGCAGAGGTGGTCGGTCTCCTAGGCAATAAGCTATGAACAATAGAAAAGAAAGTTGGTAATAGCTCACAAATGGTTGCAAATTTTAAAAAGTAGTAAATTGCAAAAGTGCTTGTTTTTACAAGTATTATCTGACAACATCCATACATGAAGATGAGGATAACCCCTTAGTGATTGATCTTTTCATATGGCCATCAATAAATAATCAATAAGGTTCTGAACCTTGAGACCCTCACCAATAAGCAGACCTTCAGACACCGTACTGTGTGTACATACATGGCTGTGCCCTGTCCTGCAGATCAGCCAGACGCAGCCTCGTTCATCTGCACCAGCAGAAGGTACGACTACATCTACAACCACTGGCAAAAATTATGGAATCACCGGGCTCGGAGGATGTTCATTCAGTTGTTTAATGTTGTTGAAAAAAAGCAGATCACAGACATGGCACAAAACTAAAGTCATTTCAAACAGCAACTTTAGGGCTTTAAGAAACACTAAAAGAAATCAAGATAAAAAATGTGGTACTCAGTAAGGGTAATTTTTTTCAGACCAAGCAGAGGGAAAAAATTATGGAATCACTCAATTCTGAGGAAAAAATTATGGAATCATGAAAAACAAACACACAAAAGAACACTCCAATACATCACTAGCATTTTGTTGCACCACCTCTGGCTTTAATAACAGCTTGCAGTCTCTGAGGCATGGACTTAACGAGTGACAAACAGTACTCTTCATCAATCTGGCTCCAACTTTCTCTGATTGCTGTTGCCAGATCAGCTTTGCAGGTTGGAGCCTTGTCATGGACCATTTTCTTCAACTTCCACCAAAGATTTTTCAACTGGATTGAGATCCGGACTATTTGCAGGCCATGACATTGACCTTATGTGTCTTCTTTCAAGGAATGTTTTCACAGTTTTTGCTCTATGGCACGATGCATTATTATCTTGAAAAATAAGGTCATCATCCCCAAACATTCTTTCACTTGATGGGATAAGAAAACTGTCCAAAATATCAATGTAAACTCGAAGATGTAATGACAGCCATCTCTCCAGTGCCTTTACCTGACATGCAGCCCCATATCATCAATGACTGTGGAAATTTGCATGTTCTCTTCATGCAGTCATCTTTATAAATGTCATTGGAACGGCACCAAACAAAAGTTCCATCACCTTGCCCAATGCAGATTCTCGATTCATCACTGAATATGACTTTCATCCAGTCATCCACAGTCCACGATTGCTTTTCCTTAGCCTTATTGAAACCTTGTTTTTTTTTTTGTTTAGGTGTTAATGATGGCTTTTGTTTAGCTTTTCTGTATGTAAATCCCATTTCCTTTAGGCGGTTTCTTACAGTTCGGTCACAGACATTGACTCCAGTTTCCTCCCATTCGTTCCTCATTTGTTTTGTTGTGCATTTCCTGTTTTGGAGACATATTGCTTTAAGTTTCCGGTCTTGACGCTTTGATGTCTTCCTTGGTCTACCAGTATGTTTGCCTTTAACAACCTTCCCTTGTTGTTTGTATTTGGTTCTAAATTTTAGACATAGCTGACTGTGAACAACCAACATCTTTTGCAACATTGCGTGATGATTTACTATCTTTTAAGAGTTTGATAATCCTCTCCTTTGTTTCAATTGACATCTCTCGTGTTGGAGCCATAATTCATGTCAGTCCACTTGGTGCAACAGCTCTCCAAGGTGTGATCACTCCTTTTTAGATGCAGACTAACGAGCAGATTGTGCACGCGTCTTCTTGTGCAAAGTGGCTTCGGAGAGAAGTGGCAGTTATTTCAGAGGCAGTTAGTCGGGGCAGGAGTCAGGTAACCCACACTTTGACCACTTAGTCTCTTTTAACTATGTTTCTGTTAGCTCTCACTTTTTCCTCTATAGTCCTCCACTTTCTAATAACCCCTCAAATCCCTACACCAAGTAAGAAACTCTTCATCTCTCCCTCTATTCTCCCCATTCATCTCACCTCCTCCTCCAAATTATTCCTCAGCATTCAATCCTGGATCTCCAAACACAGACAGCCACCTCATGCTCTCTCTTGCTCCCACCTGCTAACACTTTCTCTGCTCCTCCTCACTGCTGGAGATATCTCTCCAAATCCTGGTCCTCCTCGCCATATCCCCACAGTCACTTCTACCTCCTATCCACGACCTTCCTCAAACTGTCGCAACCCTTCTAACCTCATACCCATCCAACTAATACCCACCTCCTCAGCTATACTAACAGGAGCTCTATGGAACGCTCGCTCTGTCTGCAACAAACTTTCCTTCATCCACGATCTTTTCATTACAAACAAACTCTCCTTCCTCGCCATCACTGAAACCTGGCTCACCCCCTCTGACACAGCCTCCCCAGCTGCCCTTTCATATGGCGGATTCCACCTTTCCCACACCCCCCGCCCCAATGGCAAACATGGTGGAGGCGTAGGTTTCCTCCTATCGGAACTCTGCGCTTTCACCAAAATCCCACTGCCACCCTCCGTTACACTCCCCTCTTTTGAGGTGCACTGTGTGCGCATCTATTCCCCCTCCAACCTCCAACTGGCCGTCGTTTACCGACCCCCAGGGCAAGCCACCACCTTCTTAGACCATTTCACTACCTGGCTGCTTCACTTCCTTTCCACTGACATCCCCACTGTCATAATGGGTGACTTCAACATCCCCATTGACACTCCCCACTCGTCTGTCTCTAAGCTCCTATCCCTCACCTCCTCCTTTGGACTCACTCAATGGTCTTCCACACCCACCCACAAAGATGGCCACACACTGGACCTCATCTTCACCCGCCTCTGTTCCCTATCTAACCTCTCTAACTCACCACTCCCTCTCTCTGACCATAACCTCCTCACATTCTCTACCCTCTCCTCTCCGGGTGCACAATCCCCACTCCACAAACTCACACACCCTCGCAGAAATCTCAAACACCTTGACCTACACTCTCTCTCTGAATCCCTCCTTCCTCTCACAGACATAAATTCCTTGCACGATGCAGACGTTGCTGCTGCTTCATATAACACCACAATAGCTGCAGCTCTAGACTCGATCGCCCCTCTCACACACACCACACCTCGCACATTCAACAGGCAACCCTGGCACACTAAACTTACCAAAGAACTGCGCCGGGCCTCCAGGGTTGCGGAGCGGAGATGGAAAAGGTCTCACTCCATCGAGCACTTCATCGCATTCAAGCAATCCCTCACTAATTTCAAGTCCGCACTCACTACAGCAAAACAAACCTACTTCTCATCTCTCATATCCTCCCTATCTCACAACCCTAAACAGCTATTTAACACTTTCAACTCTCTCCTTCGTCCCCCAGCACCTCCTCCCTCTTCTCTCATCTCAGCCGACGACTTTGCCTCATTCTTCAAACAGAAGATTGACACCATCAGACAAAACTTTGGCCTAAAGTCCACACAACCCCTCCTCATATCTACTCAACCATCCTCCTCCAAACCCCACTTCTCCACCATTACAGAAGGTCAGGTCTCCTCTTTACTCTCCAAATCACACCTCACCACCTGCGAACTTGACCCAATCCCATCCCACCTCATCACTAACCTCACCTCAGTCTTCATCCCAACCCTAACCCACCTCTTCAATCTATCACTAACAACCGGAGTCTTCCCCTCATGTTTCAAACACGCCGCAATCACACCCATCCTCAAAAAGCCCTCCCTTGACCCTTCCTCTCTGACCAGCTACCGCCCCATATCACTTCTCCCCTTTGCCTCAAAACTTCTAGAACATGTCCACCTTGAACTGTCCTCCCACCTCTCCTCCTGCTCCCTCTTCGACCGTCTACAATCTGGCTTCCGACCGCATCACTCGACTGAAACTGCCCTGACCAAAGTCACAAACGACCTACTAAATGCCAAATCCAAGCGACACTACTCCATCCTCCTCCTTCTGGACCTGTCATCTGCCTTTGACACAGTGGACCATTCCCTCTTACTCCAGATTCTCTCATCTCTTGGCATCACGGACTTGGCTCTATCTTGGATCTCCTCATACTTAACAGACAGGACATTCAGCGTCTCCCACTCACGCACCACCTCCTCATCTCGCCCCCTATCTGTCGGTGTCCCCCAAGGTTCAGTTCTAGGACCCCTGCTCTTCTCCATCTACACCTTCGGCCTGGGACAGCTCATAGAGTCTCACGGCTTTCAGTATCACCTCTATGCTGACGACACACAGATCTACCTCTCTGGACCCGATATCTCCTCCCTACTAACCAGAATCCCACAATGTCTGTCCGCCATCTCATCCTTCTTCTCCGACAGGTTTCTAAAACTCAACATGGATAAAACAGAGTTCATCATCTTTCCACCCTCTCATTCACATCCCCCATCCGACCTATCCATCAACGTCAATGGCTGTTCACTCTCCCCAGTCCCACAAGCTCGCTGCCTTGGGGTAACCCTGGACTCTGATCTCTCCTTCAAGCCACATATTCAAGCCCTTTCCACCTCCTGCCGACTCCAACTCAAAAACATCTCCCGGATCCGTGCATTCCTCAGCAAAGACTCTGCAAAAACACTAGTGCATGCCCTCATCATATCCCGCCTCGACTACTGCAACCTCCTGCTCCGTGGCATCCCTTCCAACACTCTTGCACCTCTCCAATCTATCCTAAACTCTGCTGCTCGACTAATCCACCTGTCCCCCCGCTATTCCCCGGCCTCTCCTCTCTGTCAATCCCTTCACTGGCTCCCTATTGCCCAGAGAATTCAGTTCAAAACTCTAACCATGGCATACAAAGCCATCCACAACCTGTCTCCCCCATACATCTGTGACCTAGTCTCCCGGTACTTACCTGCACGCAACCTCCGATCCTCACAAGATCTCCTGCTCTACTCCCCTCTTATCTCCTCCTCCCACACTCGTATACAAGATTTCTCCCGTGCTTCCCCCCTACTCTGGAACTCTCTACCCCAACATATCAGACTCTCGCCGACCGTGGAAACCTTCAAAAGGAACCTGAAGACCCACCTCTTCCGACAAGCCTACAACCTGCAGTAAACACCACTGCACGACCAGCTCTACCCTCACCTACTGTATCCTCACCCATCCCTCGTAGACTGTGAGCCCTCGCGGGCAGGGTCCTCGCTCCTCCTGTACCAGTCGCTGACTCGTTTTGTTAAGATTATGTAAATGCTTTTGTTATGTATATCCCTATCACATGTAAAGCGCCATGGAATAAATGGCGCTATAATAATAAATAATAATAATAATAATAATAATTTGATGCAGGTGTTAGTTTTGGAAATGAAAATTTACAGGGTGATGCCATAATTTTATCCTCAGAAATTAGTGATTCCATAATTTTTTCCCTCTGCTTGGTCTGAAAAAAATTACCCTTACTGAGTACCACATTTTTAATCTTGCTTTCTTTTAGTGTTTCTTAAAGCCCTAAAGTTGCCATTTGAAATGACTTTAGTTTTGTGCCTTGTCTGTGATCTGCTTTTTTTCAACAACATTAAACAACTGAATGAACATCCTCCGAGCCCGGTGATTCCATAATTTTTGCAGGGGTTGTACAATGCAGGAGTGGCAGGGATTGTTGGGGAATAGTAGGGAATTTTTGAGGGGATAAACCTCCCATCGATCATACATCGATCATACACCGATGGCTTATGCTAAAAAGAGTACATAAGAAATTTGGATACCCCCTTAAAGAGATTGTGTCAGTAGGATAAACCCTCCTAAGCCATCTATATGAACTTGTAGGTCATAGGAAACTGAATAAAATGATTCCTTAATATATGCGATCCGATATCTTAGGCTGCGTCCCACTATGCATTTTTCAAGCGTTTTGCTGAGGAATTTCCACAGCGAAAACGCTTAAAAAAAAGCTTGGTAATATGTGACCCATGGTCCCCAATGATAATCCGCATGTGCTGTGCACATGCTGCTGAAATTTCCGCTGCGGATTATCATTGCAGAAAAATCCGCAGCATATCCATTATTTTTGCAGAAACGCGGGGTAATTGCCGCCATTGACTTGCATTGAATCGCTTAATATCCACATGACTACATGTGCACATGTGGATATTAAGCGATTCAATGTGCGGATGGTACCCGGGTCTGGAGAAGAGGAGACTCTCATCCCGACCAGGGTACCATAGTACATGTTAAAAAAAAGAATTTAAAATAAAAAATATACATTATATTTACCTTCTGATGGCCCCCGGTCTTCTCTACGGTGTGTCCTGGCTCCCCGGCGGCTCGCGATGGTGTAAAAGGACCTTCCATGAGGCCATTTAGTCATGTGACCAGTCACGCGACCGCCGACCTGTCACATGACTAAATGATGTCAAGGAAGGTCCTTTTACACCACCGCGAGCCGCGCAAGACACAGGAAGCACCGTAGAGAAGACGGGGGCCATCAGAAGGTGAGCATAATGTTTTGGGTTTTTTTTACCATTTTTATTCTTTTTTTAACTATTAACTTGGTCACACTATATCCAGTTAGGTCCATTTATATTTGGACAGAGACAACATTTTTCTAATTTTGGTTCTAGACATTACCACAATGAATTTTAAACAAAACAATTCAGATGCAGTTGAAGTTCAGACTTTCAGCTTTCATTTGAGGGTATCCACATTAAAATTGGATGAAGGGTTTAGGAGTTTCAGCTCCTTAACCTGTGCCACCCTGTTTTTAAAGGGACCAAAAGTAATTGGACAGATTAAATAATTGTAAATAAAATGTTCATTTCTAGTACTTTGTTGAAAACCCTTTGTTGGCAATGATTGCCTGAAGTCTTGAACTCATGGACATCACCAGACGCTGTGTTTCCTCCTTTTTGATGCTCTGCCAGGCCTTCACTGTGGTGGTTTTCAGTTGCTGTTTCTTTGTGGGCCTTTCTGTCTGAAGTTTAGTCTTTAACAAGTGAAATGCTGCTCAATTGGGTTGAGATCAGGTGACTGACTTGGCCATTCAAGAATATTCCACTTCTTGGCTTTAATAAACTCCTGGGTTGCTTTGGCTTTATGTTTTGGGTCATTGTCCATCTGTAGTATGAAACGACGACCAATCAGTTTGGCTGCATTTGGCTGGATCTGAGCACACAGTATGGCTCTGAATACATCAGAATTCATTCGGCTGCTTCTGTCCTGTGTCACATCATCAATAAACACTAGTGACCCAGTGCCACTGGCAGCCATGCATGCCCAAGCCATCACACTGCCTCCACCATGTTTTACAGATGATGTGGTATGCTTTGGATCATGAGCTGTACCACGCCTTCACCATACTTTCCTCTTTCCATCATTCTGGTAGAGGTTGATCTTGGTTTCATCTGTCCAAAGAATGTTCTTCCAGAACTGTGCTGGCTTTTTTAGATGTTTTTTAGGAAAGTCCAGTCTAGCCTTTTTATTCTTGATGCTTATGAGTGGCTTGCACCGTGCAGTGAACCCCCTGTATTTACTTTAATGCAGTCTTCTCTTTATGGTAGATTTGGATATTGAAACGCCTACCTCCTGGAGAGTGTTGTTCACTTGGTTGGCTGTTGTGAAGAGGTTTCTCTTCACCATGGAGATTATTCTGCGATCATCCACCACTGTTGTCTTCCGTGGGCCCAGGTCTTTTTGCATTGATGAGTTCACCAGTGCTTTCTTTCTTTCTCAGGATGTACCAAACTGTAGATTTTGCCACTCCTAATATTGTAGCAATTTCTCGGATGGGTTTTTTCTGTTTTTGCAGCTTAAGGATGGCTTGTTTCACCTGCATGGAGAGCTCCTTTGACCGCATGTTTACTTCACAGCAAAACCTTCCAAATGCAACCACCACACCTCAAATCAACTCCAGGCCTTTTATCTGCTTAATTGAGAATGACATAACGAAGGGATTGCCCACACCTGTCCATGAAATAGCCTTGGAGTCAAATGTCCAATTACTTTTGGTCCCTTTAAAAACAGGGTGGCACATGTTAAGGAGCTGAAACTCCTAAACCCTTCATTCAATTTTAATGTGGATACCGACAAATGAAAGCTGAAAGTCTGAACTTCAACTGCATCTGAATTGTTTTGTTAAAAATTCATTGTGGTAATGTCTAGAACCAAAATTAGAAAAATGTTGTCTCTGTCCAAATATATATGGACCTGACTGTAAATCCATGCCGGTTGCATGGATTTATATAGTGTGACCAAGTTGTCAAGTACTTTTCAAAGTGATGCTAAAATCGCTTGGAAAGCGTTTGACAACCCACATGTGGAAATGCATGTGAAGAACGCTTCACATCTGCATGTCCCTGGCAGGAAAAACGCATGTACAATCTGCATGTACAATAAGGCTATGTGCCCACGTTGCATTTATGAAGCAGAAAATTTCTGCTTCATTTCTGCAAGTCCTCTCCCGGAAAAACGCATGCGGAATTCCGCACGCGTTTATCGCGCATTTTTCGCGCGTTTATCACGCGTTTTCCACATGCGGAATTGCCTTGCGTTTTTTATGCATTGGACAAAGGCAATTCTGCTTGCGGAAACGCAAAATTAATGAACATGCTGCGGATTTTTGACCGCAGCATATACGCTGCGGAAAAATCCACAGCATGTGCATAGAACTTGCGGAATCCCATTGGGGACCATGGGGTGCGGATATACATGCGTTTTTCAAGCGTTTACGCTGTGGAAATTCCGCAGCATATACGCTTGAAAAATGCTACGTGGGCACTCAGCCTAAGCATGTACAATCCGCATGTACAATCCGCATGTACAATCCGCATGTACAATCCGCATGTACAATCCGCATGTACAATCCGCATGTATAATCCGCATGTACAATCCGCATGTACAATCCGCATGTACAATCCGCATGTACAATCCGCATGTACAATCCGCATGCGTTTTTCCTGTCAGGGAGATGCAGAAAAAATCCGGAGCATTTCTGCTTCGTGGGCACTTAGCCTTATTCCAGGGAAATCCACATTTTTCTAATATGTAAATGAGCTGTTAAGATTTATAGGCCGGACATAGATCTCCCTGAGATTCTGCCTCCACAGGGGGGCGTTACCAATGTGAGACATGTAATGGCTGCTTATAAAATATGAACCTCACGATTAATGCAAGTGCAGATTTCGCACTGCCTATCATACCTATGGTGATCAGTGGTAGAATCCGCTTCCTCCTTTTCTACACTTGCTCCAGTTTTGGAACTCACTGATGTTTGGTGGGATTCATCAGATAACGGAGATATTTTACCATTCTTCTCTGCATGCATCTCATTCCCAGAACAGTTCTCATTTTTAGAACTGTCCAATACCAAGTCACTTTTTTCTTCCTATATTAGTCAAAAGATGTTATAATAAGATTAGTACATAGAAGACACCGCCATACTGTTACCCACCATAGTAACTCTATAGTGGCTCAGATTTATCAATACTGACAACTTAAACTGGGCAGTCTGAAAGTTCTCCTGATTTAAAATTTTTAAATATTCAATGGCTTACTATACCAAATTTTGGGGCATTTTTTTTCATGCACAATGTAACACCTTTTCGCTAAACTGCACCCCAATTCACCAAAATCCACCTCTCTGCCCCTTGCTGGAAAAGGCGCAGAAAGTATCTAAAAGATGGTGAAAATCATGAAAAACAGGATTTTTTTCAAGCAGCTATCATTTAGCTTAGTAAATCTCCCTTTATTAATATTTACAGTACTTTAGAGATGTATAGAGCCCTCTGGGTGCTACATGGACAATGTGTGACAATTATTAGGCAGGGACCTGGATGACACTATTTGATCACCGTATTCATTATTAGGCTAGGGCCAGACGGCCGTGTATTCTCTCATGCGAGAGAATCGGGTCAATTATCAAATCAGACTCTGATCACACTCTGATTAGTGTTTGATCAGAGAGTGATCACAGTGTAATTGATTCTATTGGATGAGAAAAAGATGGTGAGAAAAATTTCCTCTATTCTGTCACTCGGTGGATATTGGACTGCACTCCGATGTCATCCGAGTGCAGTCCGATGTTTTCCACGGGCTCATGGACTTGCATGGCGGAGTGCAATCCGAATATTGGATCAAACTCAGGCATGCAGCAATGTTTTCCTTCGACCAACTCGGTCAGAGGAAAAAATCTAACATGTGCACGGCCCCATAGAATAACATTGGTCCGAGAGTGATCTGATGTTTTGTCAGATGGCACTTGGACCGAAAATATGGCCATGTGCACAAACACTTAATCTGTGTTCCTTGTGTCACTAAGTGGTTAATACATTATTCCTACATAATTTATCCTTGAGACACCACTGCATCCTATAACATAAATCATCTTACATGAATATTATCCAGAACACATTATCTGCAGCACATCATTCAGGTTCACCACTGAGGCCTCATCCAGACATCCATTCTTCACATACGTATTTTATCTGTGTTTTCACATACAGACCTGTATAACCTGTATATATAACATATATAACATATATATATAACCTGTATATATAACATATATATATAACCTGTATATATAACATATATAACATATATATATATAACCTGTATATATAACATATATATATAACCTGTATATATAACATATATATATAACCTGTATATATAACATATATATATAACCTGTATATATAACTTGTGAGGCTTTTCACATGTCCAAAAAAAATTATGTCTGGTTTTGACCAGTCACAGATCAAAATTACCCATCTAATTCTAAGGGTCCATTATCATCACGGACAGCACACGCTGATTATCACTGTAATGTGTAGGAGATGATTTGCAATTCATTTCTTATATGAGAAAATCACTGATGAAACACTGACCAAACGCTGATGAGACTCGGATCCAAAACACTGATCAAAAAATCATTGTTGTTTTTTTTTAAAAAAAAGAAGAAAAAATCACAGCTGTAATAACTGAATTATCGTGGTATATTGTAATAAAAACAATATTATGTTATATTTCAAGCATATTATAAAAATGGCATCCAGAACCATGCACACATCAGAAATTCTTCTCCCCTCTGTGTACGGTACATTGACTTGATGGATCCCCGCTGCGCCTTCTGCGCGGGGCGCTGACAGCACTGATCGCTCTGTATTACACTGCTTCTTATATCAGGGTGGGGGACATGATACTGACCTTGTACAAGTGGAGATTTCGCTCAGCCACATTAGGCCAGAATGACTTTGTGCTGTACAAAAGCATCAGGCACAAGGACAAAGCCGGGAGTCCCTCATCATTACTCTTGTTAACATCCGCTCCATTGTCGAGAAGAAGGTTAATGACGTTATTATGGCCATTTACCTGAAAGAGGACTTGTTAGTATACTAGATGGCAAACCACGAGCTGCACATCATTTATAGCATAAAATCGCTTTTCTGCTTCTATACCAAAGAAGGAAAAGGGAAATAATGTCAAATGTGACCACGGCGTAATATCACAAGCCATTGTCTCCTTAGCCATGTCCATATTGTCCCCATCTTGTACCTACCTCTCCACACTATAAGGGCGCAGTCAGACAGCCGTATAACACAGACGACGATCACATCTGGGAGCACGGACTGGTCGTCGGCTCTCCTCACCCAAGCGTGACAGCTGCATAAAAATACAGGCTGTCACTCTTGGGTGAGAAGAGCCGCTGGCCAGTCCGAACATTGCAATGCAATTGTCGTCAGTATTATACAGCCGTTTGACTGCGCCCCTATAGTGGTGTATGGGATGTAATCGTCACCCCTATGGGTCTTGACTTTTACGCTTTTGATTTTGTATTCCTTTTTCTTTTTCTTTGCAATTCAAGTTGTTGTCGTTTTCAATGGCACCATTCATTTTACCAAACAATGTACTGTAAAGTGAGGAACAAAACTGCAAATGCGGTGTAATGATGAAAAAGGTGTTTTTTGAGTTTCGATTTTACGGCGTTCATTTTGCGGTAGAAATGACTTGGCGTTATGATTCTTCCGATGAGTACGATTATGGCGATATCAAATATATATAGGTTTTTTTTTTTCTTTATTAAAGTGGAAAAAAATCTGAAATTTGTAAAAATAAAAAAAAATTTGGTTTGTGTCGCTATTTTCCGAGAGCCTTGACTTCTTTATTTTTCTATGGAAGGTGATGGGAGGGATTGTTTTTTGTGTGTCGAACGGACGATTTTATTGGTACCATTTTGGGGTACATACGGTGACTTGATGGTATTTTGTGGGGGGAGGTGCAATGACCAAGAAAGAGCAATTGTGACGTTTCAATCTAATTTTGCATTATGGAGTTTTTACCGTGCTAGTTAAATACGTCAACATTTTGATAGATGGGTTTTTTGCAGATGCAACAATACCAAATATGCTTATTTTTCATATTTTTGAATGTCTTTATTTTTAAATGGGGAAAATGCAGAGTGATTTGACTTTTTTTTTGCTTGAATTGTTGTAATCCTTCGAATCCCAGAACATTTCTATTTTTCAGTCGTTGTTGTTTCTGATTGGCTATCTGACATTTTTATTGATACCATTTTGGTATAGATACCATGTTTTGATTGCATTTTTGCATTCTTTTGTGGTGTTGCAGGGACTGAATAAAAAAGGATATTTTAGCAATTCGATCTTTTTTCTTTTTACAGCATTTACTGATGAGGTTAATTTTATAATCTGATAGATCAGACTTTTATGGGTGCAATGATACAATATATGGGTATTTTTATTTTTTTATTTATTTTTTATTGGGGGGGGTTAAGGAAGGTTATTCAAATTTTTATATATTTATTTCTACACTATTAAAAACATTTTTTTTTGCTTTATTTTTTTGTCCCCTTAAGATCGTCTGATCTCTTATACTGTATATTGCAATACTAAAATAGTATTGCAGTATATATTAAAAATCACTGTCTCTTATTAATGTCAGCCACAAACTTATCTTTATAGGAGCACAATCATGGCTGGCATCGGGGTCTTCAGCAGACCCCAGGATGCCATAGCACCCTACGATCGTGTTGTGAGGGGGGCTGATGGGCACGTGGAATGGTGTGCACCCCTCCAGTTCCTTCACTTTCAATGGCGTTGTCAGAGACTGCAATGGGCAGAGCTCAGATCCACATGCTGACGTTATAGGCGGATGATGGCTGAACAACACACCCACTGTCTGCTGGGAATGATGCAGGCACAGCTACAGGAGGATTTAGATAAATTGGGGAGTTGGGCCAAAAAATGGCAAATGGGGTTCAATGCCGATAAATGTAAGGTCATGCACATGGGAAAGAAAAACAGCAGTCACCCATACATATTAAATGGGAAACCGTTGGGGAAATCTGACATGGAGAAGGACCTGGGCGTCTTGGTTAATAGCAAATTAAATTGGAGTGCCCAGTGTCAGGCAGCAGCTGCGAAGGCAAATAGAGTCATGGCATGCATCAGAAGAGGAATAGGGGCATATGATGAGAACATTGTTCTTCCTCTGTATAAAGCGCTGGTAAGGCCGCACTTAGAATATTGTGCACAGTTCTGGGCTCCGGTGCTCAGGAAAGACATATTGGAGCTAGAGAGGGTACAAAGGAGGGCGACTAAGGTAATAAAGGGAATGGAGGGACTAGAATACCCAGAGAGGTTGTCAAAATTAGGCCTATTTACGTTGGAAAAGAGAAGGCTTAGGGGAGACCTGATAAACATGTATAAATACATCAGGGGGCAGTACAGAGATCTCTCCCATGACCTGTTTATACCAAGGATGGTGACAAAGACGAGGGGGCACACTATGCGTCTGGAGGAAAGGAGGTTCCTGCACCAGCATAGAAGGGGATTCTTTACGGTCAGAGCCGTGAGACTCTGGAACTCTCTGGGAGAGGAAGTGGTGATGTCCAACTCACTTAATGAGTTCAAGAGAGGCCTGGACGCCTTTCTTGAGAACAATAAAATTACATCTTATGCTTAGTGATAGTTAATTAATCCAGGGATTTAATCTGACTGCCAGATTGGAGTCGGGAAGTGAATTTTTCCTCAGTGATGTAAATTGGCCTATACCGCATGTTTTTTTTTTGCCTTCCCCTGGATCAACGCTGCCGAATAACTGCAGTGCACAAGAAATAGGCTGAACTGGATGGACGCTTGTCTTTTTTCGGCCTTATAAACTTATAAACTATATATCCCTTCAAGGCCGGCAAAACCTACATAAAATTTACCTGAATGCTCAGAAGGAAAAAACACAAAAAACGAGTGACTCAACCTCAAAAACAAATGAAAAGCCCTCATTAATAGTAAGTGTGAACTCATCCTTTAGAAGCAGATAACATAAATGGTATATGACTACTCACAGTGGCGGCGTGTAGAGCGGTCTGCCCACTGTCATCAGACACATCCACGTGGGCTAGACCATGTCTTAGGATTGTAGAGAGGGTCTCCAAATCTCCCAGCCCAGCCATCTCTATGAGCTGCTCGGCGGAGCGCTCACGGGGACCTTTTCGACCAAATTTTTCCCGATCATCCCTCATAATTGAACACATATTCCAGTCAAAATGTTCTGGTCTGTTTCTGATAGAATAGGAATGTGATTTATAAGTGGTGAACGATTCCTCATTTCCATACAGTCAGGTCAGCCTTGTCTACACACTGATTATCTTTGCACATTCATCACTTACCTTGTACAGAGTTTTATTCATATAATGTTTTATTCTTCATTCAACCTGAAAGGTCTAGGCTAAAACGTTAAGTGGTTTCACTCGTGAGATGATTAAAAGTTGACTACTTTCCAGACAGACTACATTTTTGAATAAATCAATGAATATTTAACATTTTATCAGAAAAGACTCAGTATGAGAGCAGATATTAAATACATTTACTAAGATTCTCCTTTTTGTAATGGCTATATTATTCATATTCAGTGACATATGGAACATATATACCTGACATACTATGTTTGTTATAACAGCTTAATCGATTATTAATTACAACCAGGGACATACAGCTGGATCTCACAAAATTAGAATATAATCAAAAAGTTAATTTATTTCAGTTCTTCAATACAAAAACTGAAACTCATATTATATAGAGTCATTACAGACAGAGTGATCTATTTCAAGTGTTTATTTCTGTTAATGTTGATGATTATGGCTTACAGCCAATGGATGAAAACACAAAAGTCATTATCTCAGTAAATTACAATAATTAACAAAAAAAACACCTGCAAAGGCTTCCGAAGCATTTAAAAAGGTCCCTTAGTCTGTTTCAGTAGCTCCACAATCAGGGGGAAGACTGCTGACTCGTTAGATGTCCAGAAGGCAGTCATTGACACACTACACAAGGTCCCAGAGATCCAGTTTTCATTTGGAAATCAAGGTCCCAGAGTCTGGAGGAAGAGTGGAGAGGCCACAATCCAAGCTGCTTGAGGTCTAGTGTGAAGTTTCCACAATCAGTGATGGTTTGGGGAGCCATGTCATCTGCTGGTGTAGGTCCACTGAGTTTTATCAAGACCAAAGTCAGCGCAGCCGTCTACCAGGAAATTTTAGAGCACTTCATGCTTCCCTCTGCCGACAAGCTTTATGGAGATGGAAGTTTCATTCTCCAGCAGGACTTGGCCCCTGTCCACACTGGCAAAAGTACCAATACCTGGTTTACACAACAACAGTATCACTGGGCTTGATTGGCAGCAAACTCGCCTGACCTTAACCCCATAGAGAATCTATGGGGTATTGTCAAGAGGAAGATGAGAGACCCCAGACCCAACAATGCAGACGAGCTGAAGGCTGCTATCAAAGCAACCTGGGCTTCCATAACACCTCAGCAGTGCCACAGGCTGATCACCTCCATGCCACGCCGCATTGATGCAGTAACTGTTGCAAAAGGAGCCCGACCAAGTATTGAGTGTATTTACTGAACATACATTTCAGTAGGCCAACATTTCGGATTTTAAAATCATTTTTCAAGCTGTTCTTATAAAGTATTCTAATTTACTGAGATAATGACTTCTGTGTTTTCATTGGCTGTAAGCCATAATCATCAACTTTAAATAGATCATTCTGTTTGTAATGACTCTATATAATATATGTGTTTCATGAGATTCACCCCTATATTGCGATTTTCCATTGTCTGCTATGCAATTTGCATTTGGCATATGCTGCTGAACTTGGTATCATTCACATTAAGGGCAGGTGCAGACAAGCGGATTTGCTGTCCAGTAAAACATATGATCACATTCGAACCAATGTTAGTCTATGGGGCAGTGCACATATCTTATTTTTTCCTTGGATGGAACCGGTCCAGGGAAAAATTTGCAGCATGCCCAATCTTGATCCGATGTTCACACTCGGCCATGCAAGTCAATGAGTCCATGAAAACATCAGACTGCACTCGGATGATATCTGAGTGCAGTTTGATTTCCGCAGTCTGACAGAATGGAGAAGATGAAGACATTTTTTTCTCCATCTTCTACTCATCCGAGAGAATCGCATCACACTGTAATCTCACTCTGATCAAGCTCTGGTCAGAGTGTGAATAGCATAATCGACCAGATTATCTCGGACGGGAGAATCTACGGCCATCTGTACCTGTCCTAATCAACATATATTGAGTTTCTGTAATTGACTGTCATGCAAACAGAATCTAACATACTCCTAATAATTGGAGCATATATTTAATAATAATCAATTTTTATATTTTTGCATTTTTTTTCTATTCTTCTTTTCCATTACCATCATTTTGTTTTTATTTCCTATAGTTCTGTTTGGTCTTGTATATATCTTTGTATGCTTTTCTACTGACTGGGAAACTTGGGGTTAATGCATCACACCCATGCACTAGACCCTATAAAACAGCAACGTCCTCCCCTGATAATAAACTTATGACTAAGAACCGGGGAGCTTACAGGTCCACAACGTCTAGCAGACCCTTCTTCTAGGTGTGTTGTATGGAACATGCACTGATGGATATTTTTATTGGACCTTGGAAGTAACTATTACTGATCTTACTTACCTACAAGTGCTGGATCTTCTACCACCTTGGAAGTTTTATCACACAGTATATTCTGGCAGTGCTGCTGTTTGGAAAGCTACAATGGCTAGTTTTCTTTACTTCCACCACTGGTAGTTTCTATTAACATACTTCCACAAATCCATTACATTCACATAGGATGATCACAACTTGTTGACTGTCCCTAAAGGGGCTGCTCCAAGCTAACATATTGATAATCTATGTAATGGATAGGTTATCAACATCAGAGCAGTGGGGGTCCTACACCCGGCACCTCAACCGATCAGCTCCAGTGGTGGCAATGTTCAGAGCTGGAGCAGCAGACCCCCCACTAATCTGATATTGATGACCTATCCAGTTCTGAATGTTATTCCTAGACAATCCCTTTAAAAATGGGTATTCCAGTTACAAGAAGTTATCATCTATGCTCAGAATAGCTTATAGACCAGTGGGGTACATGCTCAACCACCACCCCATTAATTCTCTATGGGACTACTGGAGATTGTGTAGATAGATCTTATAACCAGGATACCCCCTTTAACTACTTGATTCAAGGGATGTTACAGCA
The DNA here is from genome assembly GCF_046119375.1 of Phyllobates terribilis. Classification (NCBI taxonomy): domain Eukaryota; kingdom Metazoa; phylum Chordata; class Amphibia; order Anura; family Dendrobatidae; genus Phyllobates; species Phyllobates terribilis. The sequence continues at coordinate 200,490,305 of NW_027362763.1, forward strand.
ATACAACATTTTCCACCATGTTTCTATCTTGGCAGAAATTGGAGACATATCTCTGTTTAGTTAAGAGAGTTCTTTGGTATTACAAAGTGATGGTCTATTGTATCAGGCACAGTTACTACCAAACTAAAACTGTGCCAGGTACACAATGTAGACGCCCCTACAGTCACCAGAGGGGCAGGAGTGGCATGGTTCAGATCCACACCAATCAGGTACTGATGGCCTATCCTGACTAGAGGTTAATAATATGATACTTCAAGAAACCACTTTTAGAGACTATTGCAGAATATCTGTGGATATGTGGGGCAAATTATGCACTGAAAATCGTCAGGAACTTAAAGAACAATCCACGTGTATTGGATTTTACCCTTTCAATAGGCAAAATATGTGGTGATCTGCACACAATCTGCATGAACACATGTGGCGGGTATAGTGCCCCGTTTTAAGTATTTCAGGGTAGTGATTCATAAAATGTTATCTTTTTTGCATACACTCAGGACAGCCATCATTGTGAAGATTAGTAAACTGACAGCTATAACCCCCATGTAACGTGTTTTTTCAATATGATGGTTTACATAAGTTATACACAGACACATCTGATAATATTTATGTCCTGGGAAAAGTGGAATCGAGTCCAACCTGTTAAGTTCTTGCTGCTCTCCAATACATATACAGTCATGGCCAAAAGTATTGAGAATGAGACAAATAGTAATTTTTCCAAAGTTTACTGCTTCATTTTTTGTAATGGCAATTTGCATATACTCCTGAATGTCAAAGAGTGATGAGCTTAACAGCAATTACTGTACTTGCAAAGTCAATATTTGCCCAGAAAATGAACTTTAACCCCCAAAACACATTTCAACATCATTGCAGTCCTGCCTTAAAAGGAGCAGCTAACATCGTTTTAGTGATTGATCCATTAACACAGGTGTGGGTGTTGATGAGGACAGGGTTGGCGATCAATCAATCATGATTAAGTAAGAATGACATCACTGGACACTTTAAAAGGAGGCTGGTTCTTGGTATCATTGTTTTTCTTCAGTTAACCATGGTTATCTCTAAAGAAACACGTGCAGCCATCATTGCACTGCACAAAAATGGCCTAACAGGGAAGAGTATCGCAGCTACAAAGATTGCACCTCAGTCAACTATCTATCGCATCATCAAGAACTTCAAGGAGAGTGCTTCCATTGTTGTCAAAAAGGCTCCAGGGCGCCCAAGAAAGACCAGCAAGCGCCAGGACCGTATCTTAAAACTGTTTCAGCTGCGGGATCGGACTACCAGGAGTGCCGAGCTTGCTCAGGAATGGCAGCAGGCTGGTGTGAGTGCTTCTGCACGCACTGTGAGGCGGAGACTCTTTGAGCAAGGGCTGGATTCAAGGAGGGCAGCAAAGAAGCCACTTCTCTCCAGAAAAAACATCAGGGACCGACTGACATTCTGCAAAAGGTACAGGGAGTGGACTGCTGAGGACTGGGGCAAAGTCATTTTCTCTGATGAATCCCCTTTTCGATTGTTTGGGACATCTGTAAAACAGCTTATTCGAAGAAGAAGAGGTGAGCGCTACCACCAGTCTTGTCTCATGCCAACTGTAAAGCATCCTGAAACCATTCATGTGTGGGGTTGCTTCTCAGCCAAGGGAATCGGCTCACTCACAGTCTTGCCTAAAAACACAGCCATGAATAAAGAATGGTACCAGAATGTCCTCCAAGAGCAACTTCTCCCAACCGTCCAAGAGCAGTTTGGCGCCCAACAATGCCTTTTCCAGCATGATGGAGCACCTTGCCATAAAGCAAAGGTGATAACTAAATGGCTCATGGAACAAAACATAGAGATTTTGGGTCCATGGCCTGGAAACTCCCCAGATCTTAATCCCATTGAGAACTTGTGGTCAATCATCAAGAGACGGGTGGACAAACAAAAACCAACAAATTCTGGCAAAATGCAAGCATTGATTATGCAAGAATGGACTGCTATCAGTCAGGATTTGGTCCAAAAGTTGATTGAGAGCATGCCAGGGAGAATTACAGAGGTCTTGAAGAAGAAGGGTCAACACTGCAAATATTGACTTGCTGCATTAACTCATTCTAACTGTCAATATAACCTATTGGTACTCATAATATGATTGCAATTATATTTCTGTATGTGATATAAACATCAGACAAACACTAATAAAAACCAGAGGCCAGCAGATCATGTGAAAATATAATTTTGGTGTCATTCTCAATACTTTTGGCCATGACTGTAGACAAGTGGAATCCACCATGTAATAACTAACGTGTATGACCAGCCTTCAGATATGGCAAGTTTCTCTAAAGTTACAACCTGCAGAGTACATACCTGTGCTTGATAACTTGCAGATAGATGTCCTTCACACTACTGGCGCTGTGCATACTGTCAGACGAGCAGTCATCAGCCTCCTCTTGTGTGTTACCGGCTGTATAAAAGTTGCTGTCAAACTCCCTGTGCTGAGTATCAGTGATGGGCAGGTGGTCTGTATCTACTGAGTAGGAGTAGATCTTATCGGGGAGTGTGAAGTTGTCATCATCTTTAAGTAGCATCTGATATCTGTACTCAAATGGGTCCTCCGACCGGCCTTCCTGGAGGTCTGTGTAATATTTGCCATTACTTAAATCCTTATTAAAATGGGGACAAAGCTCTGGAAAAGAAGACATGGAGACAGATCCAGGTACCCGAGTACACAGTCTAAACAAGTGCTGCCCCATCCAGAGGCCAACATCTTGACAGCCATCAGTGTAACTTTCAACACCAGGTCCAAAGCGCAGATCTGCCTTGTAGAGTCCCTGCCAAAAGAGGAAAGGTGACATGTGTATGACGATTTATGAGACAGAAGAATGTACACCACTAAATATAATCTAAATGACATCAGTATATAAAGACGCACTTTCATAATAGGGTGGGTGAGTGCCTTTATAAATGTTATGGAAATTTAAGATGACTTCTGATATTCTTACAATTTCCATCAGGGGAATATATTAAAGGGGTTATCCGACCCCAAGAATTAATCTATAATTGTATAAAACAACGATAAGTCTAATACTCACATTACAATCCCCTGCTGCTGCTGTGCTAACATCTTCCCTGATTCCACAATGTAATCCATTGTCGACCTGACACATCACCAATACAGCCAGTTATTGGCTAAGCCACATCTTGACTGTAATTCCATAAAGAAAGACCGGTGGAGAAATTGGGAACCATCTAGATGGGAATGGCGGCAAGGGATTGGTCAGGTGAGTATCATTCCTTGTGTACTTTTAGGCCATAAAAAGTGGCTTGCAAAAATCCAAAGGCTTGGATGACCCCTTTAGCTATACAGCACACTTCTGCTTCTTCTCGAATTTTTTGCAGTATCTGAATTTTCTGGTCAGCTTACAATACACAAGCCAACAAGCAGTGAAGGAGCACCTAACCTCATACAATGTCATTTGATTGCCGGAATCGGCACAGTCTCTCCACCGTACCACCAAAATTGGTAGAAGCCGTCAGTGATGACTGCCACATCTACATCTCTTACACTCCAACAGAAGCAATTTGTTTGAGATTACTTTAACTAAGCTGAATACGGATTTAGTGCCGGACAAACTGGGAAAGAGGCTAACGCTATTAGGGTATGCTCACATGTCTGCCTATAACATATTCAAAGAGTATTTACTAGAGGATCCGAGGCTAAACTCCAGGGCGGACACTTGGATTTCTGCTACGGATGTGACTCACAAGTGCCTATTGCACCCCATAAGGATTAGCCACACTTAATAGGGCTAATGCTCATAAGGCCAATCTACAGGTGCAAAATTATCATAAAGTCGTTATCCAGGGAAAATGAAGAACTTCTTTAAAGAGGTAGTTTTATGCGTGGAAATACTGAGTGACAAAAACCATCTTATGAGATGAACCTGGGAAGTAGAGGCAAAGAAACAACTTCCGGATAAGAGAATAAAACAGTGTACTATATATTGTGCTGCCTTAGTACAGTGAACTCTTACTACATGAGCACCTGGTATTTCCTGCCATCAGTAAATGTCATGGTCCCATAACCTTCTTTCCGACTAAGATAAAAAGTGCCAGTGAACTTGGAACCATCAGGCCACGTGTAAATCCCCTTTCCATGGTGATGATCCTTGTAAAATTCACCAACATAGGTCTGAAATAGAAGAATATATAATGCATCACCATAATACATTTAAGAAAGGTTACTATAATATTTGAAGAGGTAGGGTCTTATCCATTTTATAGCTTTCTTACTTCACCAGGCTAATAAATACCTTTTCTTGACTATGACATCTATACTAACCTCTCCATTTGCCCACTTAAATTCTCCAAAGCCTTTCTTCAGATTCAGGGCCATGTGTCCTTTGAAGCTCGAGCCATCAGACCATTGCTGAATTTCCAGATCTTCTTCTAAACCCCAATGTAATTTTTGTTCATCCAAGTCTAATTGATGATCTGATCCCACCAAGGCTCCTTTACCATTCAGATCTCCAGGGACATTGTCATCAGATGGTTCCTCTTTGATTTCCTCTTGATCTGGCTCATCTAAAACATCTTCTCCACATGGCTTTACAAGTCCCTCAGAGTCATCCAGCTTTATTTCTACTAATGGTGCTTCATGACTGTCCTCTTCTTCCTGAGACTTTGCATCGGACATGTCCTCTCCTCTATATGAATCTGTTTGATAGAACATGACGAGAAATATAAAAGACCAAAGTCCGTACAACTACTTGTTCAGAGCTTTACTGTGGACTCTTAGCGTTCTGTAGAGTAAAGGCACATTTATACTACACGATTATCGGGGACATTCCTAAGAACACTCATTCCGTGATAATCATGCAGTGTTAACAGACTTCCGATCAACAGGCTGAAGGCTTGTTTGTCAGGTGAAATGATTTTTTGGTTAGCTCAAAAGATCAATGTTCTCAGCAGCATATCATCCTTTGTAAACATGACCTGGACTTTAACTAGAGCTAAGGATATAGTGGATAACAAAAATCATAATGAATTAATTACTAAAAAACTGATTACTTGTGGGAATATAAAAAAATAGATTTTGTCACCACTTTTAGCAGAGAATATAGCCAAATAAAAACTACTGTCAATAAGTACTTGCCATTGTTGCGTAGAGATTCTTCTTTGAATGAAATTATTAAAAATAGATGTCTTATCTCTAAGAAAAAAATCACCAACTTTATCTAATACGTTATCACCCAATTTTGTTACGAAAAAAACCCGCAAAGACAGAATAGAATAAGGCTTACACCCATAGGGTTTCACAAATGTGGTATCAAACAGTGTGCTTCCTGCAAGTATGCAAAACAAACCAAAGAGATTGATCTAGTGATCCAAAGTAGAATATATCAGATAAAACCGTTTATAAATTGTAGCAGAACTTTTTTGGTGTATTGTGTTAATTGTCCGTTATGTGATATAAAATACATAGGTTGTACCACACGAAAACTACGGCAGAGGATCAATGAGCATATTAAACATTAATGCAATAGGGAAGCGAATAATCCATCAAATGAGTCTAAACATTTCCTACAAAAACATGGGGGGTAATGTTAAAGGATTAGAATTTTATGGTTTAGAGAAAGTTAACCCCTTACCTAGAGTTGGAAATCGAAGACGTGCTCTTCTTAATGGAGATGCATATGGGACACTGATGCTAGATACCGTCCGGCCCACGGGGCTTGAATAAGCGTACTGATCTGATTCTAATACAGTGGTGTGAAAAGTGCTTGCCCCTGTCATGATTTCTTATTCTTTTGCATGTTGGTCATACTTAAATGTTTCATATCACAAAACAAATGTAAATATTAGACAAAGATAACACAAGTAAACACAAAATGCAGTTTTAGATGAAGTTCTTTATTATTAAGGGAAAAATAAATCCAAATCTACAGGGCCCTGTGTGAAAAAGTGTTTGCCACCTAAACCTAATAACTGGTTGGGCCCCCCTTGGCAGCAACAACTGCAATCAAGCGTTTGTGATAACTGGCAATGAGTCTTTTACAATGCTCTGGAGGAATTTTGGCCCACTCATCTTTACAAAATTGTTGTAATTCTGCCACATTGGAGGGTTTCCGAGCAAGAACCGCCTTTTTAAGGTCATGCCATGACATCACAATCGGATTAAGGTCAGGACTTTGACTAGGCCACGCCAAAGTTTTCATTTTGTTTTTCTTAAGCCATTCAGAGGTGGACTTGCTGGTGTGTTTTGGATCATTGTCCTGCTGCATAACCCAAGAGAGCTTCAGTTTGGGGTCATGAACAGATGGCCAGACATTCTCCTTCAGGATTTTTTGGTAGACAGCAGAATTCATGGTTCCATTTACCACAGCAAGTCTTTCAGGTCCTGAAGCAGCAAAACAGCCCCAGACCGTCACACTACAACCACCATATTTTACTGTTGGTATGATGTTCCTTTTCTAAAATGCCGTGTTACTTCTACACCAGATGTAATGGGACATACACCTTCCAAAAAGTTCAACTTTTGTCTCGTCAGTCCACAGAGTATTCTCCCAAAAGTCTTGGCAATCATCAAGATGTTTTCTGGCAAAACTGGACAAGCCTTTATGTTCTTTTTGCTCAGCAGTGGTTTTTGTCTTGGAACTCTGCCATACATGCCATTTTACCCAGACTCTTTCTTATGGTGAAGTTATGAACACTGATCTTAACCGAGGCATGTGAGGCCTGCAGTTCTTTGGATGTTGTTGTGGGGTCTTTTGTGACCTCTTGGATGAGTCGTCGCTGCTCTATTGGGGTAATTTTGGTCAGCCGGTTACTCCTGGGAAGGTTCACCACTGTTCCATGTTTTGGCCATTTCTGGATAATGGCTCTCACTGTGGTTCTCTAGAGTTCCAAAACTTTACAAATGGCTTTATAATCTTTTCCAGACTGATAGATCTCAATTACTTTGCTTCTCATTTGTTCCTGAATTTCTTTGGATCGCAGCATGATGTCTATCTTTTGAGGATCTTTTGGTCTACTTCAGTTCGTCAGGCAGGTCCTATTTAAGTGATTTCTTGATTGAGAACAAGTGTGGCAGTAATCAGGCCTGCATATGGCTAGGGAAATTGAACTCAGCTTCCCAAAGATGTGATAAACCACAGTTAATTTATGTTCTAAGGCTAAAGTAGGGGGGGGGGCAATCATTTTTTCACAATGGGGCTTGTAGGTTTTGGATTTTTTTTCCCTTAATAATAAAGACCTTCATTTAAAAACTGCATTTTGTGTTTACTTGTGTTATCTTTGTCTAATATTTAAATTTGCTTTGTGATCTGAAACATTTAAGTGTGACAAACATGGAAAAGAATAAGAAATCAGAAAGGGAGTAAACACTTTTTCAAACCCCTGTATCATATAATAATAATCTTTATTTTTATATAGTGCCAACATATTCCGCAGCGCTTTACATACATTATCATGTATTTGTATAGGTATATATTCTTCTATATGTTTTTGATATGTTTCTTGGGATTTATACGTAATTTGTATCTTGTTAACTCGATGGCGTTATGGAACTCATGTGTGGATGGTGTGCTCTCAGGTTTTTAAACTATGGAGTTATTTCCTTCTTTTAGGTTATGAATAAGAGGTGTTTGCTTCAAAACGAGTCAACGATCATGGATTAAAAGGGACTCCTTTCCATTTTATTCAAGGTCTATTTAGCACACCATACTTTTATACATTTTAAATAAAGATGGAAAAGTTTTAGATGAGTTGGATCTCTATGTTGGACTTTCTCATTCACACTGCCAATCCGTTTCTATCAGGTCTAGAAGTTCCCCGTTCTGCCGATCAATGTGGACACCAGTAGTTGGACCTCCACGATCAATAAAGTTGTCATATACCCTGTGGAAAGGAGATTACTTGTTTTCACCTGACAAACCCTTTAATCATGTATTTTCAGAAGTAACACCACAATAATACTTTATGGAAAATTAAGTAATTGACACAAAACCGAAAAAGTCTTGCAACTGTTTGATGAATATGGTGTATGAAATTATTTGTTCTCTCCCTCCCCAGGCTTTTCTGCCTCCAGCAGATTGGGGAAGATTTAAATATGATGACTAATTTTTAGAAAGTGCAAACTTGGGACAGTCAATAAATAGGACAACTGTATCTTAGTGCCTCTTGCTTATGGAGCATACTTAGGCTTGCATTAGTCTAACTACAAAAGTTGGGTTACTTTTAGACCAATTTCTTGTAAAATAATTTTAGTGCAATTGTTAGTGCCTCTTAAAGGGGTTGTCCGGCCTTAGGCTACAAGTCTGCAGTCACTCAAGTCTGTCTGCTGTGAGGATTATTAGGTTCCAGAGCTGGGAGCGAATGGGTTCGTATGTGATTTGCATACATGCAGTCGTGTGCCGACTAGATGGAAGTGTATTGAGCCGGACAAGTCTATACGGAATGTATACAAAGCGTTTACTTGAGGTCACAGGACCGCCAACTCCCGGCATCGACACTGAATAATGCTCACAGTGAGCAGAGCGCGCGATGTGAGGATTGACACGCCTGCAGTCACATAGCATGACTGCTGAAATATAGCCTAAAGCCGGACAACCCCTTTAAGCCATGCTCCTTCTAGATAAGTAACATCCCTACTAGTGAAAATTTGCACCAAAAAGCAAATTTTCACCAAAGTCAGAGTAGTCATACTCATGCAAAAGTAAATCTGTCCCATTATCTACAAAAAAAATGACCACTTCTTAAAGTCGCTTTAGTCCTGAGGAGGCTGGTGTACTTACTCTGAAAATCCATATCCAACTGGCTGCATAATCTTGATATTAAAATGAACATTTTATGGCTCCAGCTGAGGAGTGAGAAAGCTTGTGAGTCCAAGTGTATTCAGTCACCCAGCCTAACAGACAGCTGCAGCTGAGCAGTGAGATCTCCACAGCAGCGGGGAGCAGGGACACTGAGGATCTGTCAATCAAGCTAGCTGCAGAAATGGAAAAGCGGTCTGGTTAGAGTGCTAGGGCACAGAATCCACAGGGGCAAGAACAGTAAAAACAAACCTTTTATTGAAACGCGTTTCGGTAGTGAATTGCTACCTTCCATCCTTCCATATGCAACACTCCAAAGTGCCTATGCTGTAGGACGATTATGAACCGGGTTACTACCTTTTGTTCACAGACAATGGGTGAAACGTTTTCTATTAACTGTCAGGTGAGTTGCCAATCCACGTATGTTGTATATCTACTACAATGTACCTGCGGTCTTCAATATGTAGGCCGCACAATACAAATGATGCATCCTCGACTCAATAAGCATCGTCACAACATACCGCACTTTTTTCCTCCAAAATTTTGGAGGAAAATTGGGGGTGTGTCTTATAGTCTGAATGTTGGGGGAGGGTGTATATATATGTGGGGTGTGGGGGGAGCGGTAGCGGTGGAGGAGCGGGGCACAGGAGGCAGCAGCCGCCCGCTGCAGCCTACACTGTCCCTGCTGCTAAAGAAAATGAATATTCACTGCTCCCCACGCCCATGGGGCGTGGGGAGCACTGAATATTCATGCTCCTTAATAGCGGCACACAGTGCAGCTGCGCTGCGGCTCCTGCCGGAATCGCCTGTGCCCGCTGTTAAAGGGCATGAATATTCAACCTCTCTCCAAGCCCATGGGCATAAGGAGGGGGGGGAAATTCATGCCCTTTAATAAGCGGGCACACGAGATAGCCGGCCGCAGGAGGAGCCGCAGCGCGGCTACGCTGTGTGCCGGCTATGAAGGAGAGTGAAGTCACTGCTCCCCGCGCACACAGTCCCGGCGTGGGGAGCAGTGACTTCCGGCAGCTGATCTCTCCATGTGAGCCGTGCATGGCAGTGACGTCATGCGCTGCTCACATGGAGAGATCAGTGCAGGCAGACAGGACGAAGCTGGAGGAGAGAAGAAAGGTGAGTAGGAGTGTTTATTTTTTATGTGCAGCCTGATGGGGATTAGGGGGACCATGGATACTAGGATGGGGATTAGGGGTGCCATGCATACCAGGATGGGGATTAGGGGTGCCATGCATACCAGGACAGGGATGAGGGGTGCCATGCATACCAGGACAGGGATGAGGGGTGCCATGCATACCAGGACAGGGATGAGGGGTGCCATGCATACCAGGACAGGGATGAGGGGTGCCATGCATATCAGGATAGTGATGAGGGGTGCCATGCATACCAGGATGGGGATTGCTGTGCCATGCATACCAGGATGGGGATTGCTGTGCCATGCATACCAGGATGGGGATTGCTGTGCCATGCATACCAGGATGGGGATTGCTGTGCCATGCATACCAGGATGGGGATGGCTGTGCCATGCATACCAGGATAGGGATTAGGGGTGCCATGCATACTAGGACAGGGATGAGGGGTGCCATGCATACCAGGACAGGGATGAGGGGTGCCATGCATACCAGGATAGGGATTAGGGGTGCCATGCATATCAGGACAGGGATGAGGGGTGCCACGCATACCAGGACAGGGATGAGGGGTGCCATGTATACCAGGATAGGGATAAGGGGTGCCATGCATACCAGGATAAGGATGAGGGGTACCATGCATACCAGGATGGAGGGATGCCAGGCATACCAGGATGGGGATGGGGACCACGTATAAAAGGAAGGGCGGGGGGGCATTTTTCCCAGGATGGGGGATATTGTCAGAATTGAGGGACATTACCCCTATACCAGTGTCAGCAGAAGACCCCCTCCCCCTTAAAAGTGCATCATGACCACATTTTTTGCTTACATTTTTTTTATTTTACTCCTCTAAAACCTAGGTGCGTCTTATGGTCCGGTGCGTCTTATAGTCCGAAAAATACGGTACATATTGGTTATCAATTGCATAGTATCTCAAAACATTTTAGTGCTTTCCATCAGAAGGATCCAAGTTTTTTGAGACTTACCATAATAGATCAGGTAGTTAACACTGTCCCGGACCGATATAGTAGCCACATTAATAAGGGAAGTTTTTGGATCTTCAAGCTTGGCACACAAACTCCAGAGGGATTAAATCTTACTATAGATAACGTAGTTAATTAGGGCATTTTTTATGGTTTTTAGTTTTTTTATTTTCCAGTTTTCATAATTTTCATGTTTGATATATACATATTTTTTTTATCAAAAGTTATTGTTATTTCATCATTATTATTATACTATATATATTGTTTTTTGATGTATAGATTTTATAGTTTTATTTCACATGTTTTTTACTTTATTAATTTTATATCTTGTTTATATTTTTGACGGCTCCCTGCCAGCATACAAGGGGTGCTGTGACCTCATTCAGTGCCTTTTTTTTATTGGTTGGTGGTTTCTATGTGTCATTGGTACTGAGATGTGGTCTGTGGTCCCCACCTGCAGAACCACTCCTTTATTGAGGGTGTCTTGATAATTGCCAATAATTTCCATCTATTGTCTATTCCATTTGCATAACAGCATGTGAAATTGATTGTCAATCAGTGTTGCTTCCTAAGTGGACAGTCTGATTTCACAGAAGTTTGATTCACTTGGAATTATATTCTGTTGTTTAAGTGTTCCCTTTATTTTTTTGAGCAGTGTATATGGAGGTGCATTGTACTATATGGAGGACTATGGGGGTTGCATTATATTATCTGGAGGACTATGGACTGTACATTATATATGGAAGACTATGGGCTGTACATTATACTATGTGGAGGACTATGGGATGGATTATATTACATGTATGATATTGTAGAATTTACAATAGATATCACTTATGTAATGTAAAAAGTAAGTGAAATATTTGGCATTGTACTATATATATATTTCTCTGCGGTATCTGTGCATCATGAATTGTGGTATGTGTTAAAAGAGCCCACTGAGACTCTTTCGACTGGGGCCCACAAAAACCTGGAGCCGGCTCTGGAATAGCCCCCCACTGGACATGGATCAATGAGAATAACAATCTGTGTACAGCGCTGTGGAATATGTTGGTGCTATATAAGAAAAATGACAAAAAACACCTTTGTAATGTATATTACAGAATGTGACCATGGTCATAAAGTTCCTTATTTATTCTCAGCGATGACATATCTCATATATTTGATTTTGTCAAAAATCAGGCTAAGTGCCCACGAAGCAGAAATGCTGCGGATTTTTTCTGCTTCTCCCTGGCAGGAAAAACGCCTGCGGATTTTACATGCATTTTTCCTGCCAGGTAGAAGCATTTGTCAAGCGTTCTTCACATGCATTTCCGCATGCGGGTTATCAAGCGCTTTTTCAAGCGATTTTAGCATCACTTGGAAAAGTGCTTGACAACTTGGTCACACTATATAAATCCATGCAACCGGTATGGATTTATATAGTGTGACCAAGTTACGATGCTGCAGATGCAGCATCAATAGTAAAAAAAAGAATAAAACGATGAAAAATAAAAATAAAACATTATACTCACCTTTCGGTGGCCCTCGGTCTTCTTCTCCAGTGTCTTTGACGGCTCGCGGTGGTGTAAAAGGACCTTCCATGACATCATTTAGTCATGTGACAGGTCATGCGACCGCTGTCAGCAGTCGCGTGACCTGTCACATGACTAAATTACGTCATGGAAGGTCCTTTTACACCACCGCGAGCCGCCGAAGACACCGGACGCACCGTACAGGAGACCGGGGCCCATCAGAAGGTGAGCATAATGTGTTTTTTTATTTGAATTCATTTTTTTTACAGGTACTATGGTACCCGGGTCTGGAGGAGAGTCTCCTCTTCTACAGACCCAGGTACCATCTGCGCATTGAATCGCTTAATATCCACATGAGTACATGTAGTCATGTGGATATTATGCGATTCAATGCAAGTCAATGGCAGCAATTACGCCGCGTTTCCACAAAATTAATGGATATGCTGCGGATTTTTCCGCAATGATAATCCACAGCGGAAATATTCGCAGCATGTGCACAGGGACCATGGGGCACGTATTACTAAGTGTTTTCGCTGCGGAAATTCCGTGGTGAAAACGCTTGAAAAACGCATAATGGGCATGCAGCCTTAATCCACAGCAAAACTTTTATGAAGATAAATGATATTAATTACAAGGACGGATTTATACCAGGGGAATAATGATCAATGTGACTCCTCATTGTCAATCATTTGTAAATGGTCACAGGTATTACTGTACAGAGAATAGCAGGACTTAATATGGAGATTCTTTGTCGGGACAATTCATTTGTCCATTATGGTAATTTATTATGATTTGCTTACATAGCACCATAATATTTCACAAACCTTTACAGACATATTATCATTAGTGATGAGCGAGCATGCTCATTTAACCCTTTAAACTGAAACTAAAATGCCGAGCACGCCAAAACTACTTGGTGAGTACCCAAGCATGCCGAAACTACTCGGCGAGTACCCGAGTGTGCTCGTTTAAAGGGTTAAATGAGCACGCTCGCTCATCACTAATTATCATCACTCACCCCATTGGGGCTCACAATCTACATTCCCTATCAGTATGTCTTTGGAGCGTGGGTAGAAACCAGAGAATTCGGAGGAAACCCACGCAAACACGGGGAGAACATACAAACTCCTTGCAGATGTTGTCCTTGATGGGAATTCAACCCCAGACTCCAGTGCTACAAGACAACAGTGCTAACCACTGAGCCACCGTGCTGCCCTGCCCTATGATGTCATTGTGTAACCAAGCCATATTCTGATATCTTATAACTGAACCAGTATTACATCAGTGGTAGGCTATTGGTGGACCTCTAACCTTTAGCTTCACATTCATGCTCTGCTGCCCTGTGTACATACATTGCACTGTGCAACATAGACTCACACTCTATGATTGGTGAAGAATACAATAAGGATAGAAGGGTCCGGTCTGCACATATACCGTCTGTGTAGTTATCCATATCATCTGAATCCCTGTAATGGATAGAATAAAATAATAGTAATACCCTAGTCATTTCTTATTGTCACGCCTGAAAAGTGGCGTATGTGGTTGCCACAGGGCTGGGCCTGCCTTAGAAGGGGCCTGTCCAAGAAGGGGCATAGCTAAGCTGCTACCTGGTGTTCACTGGAGCTCCTGATGGTGGAGACAGACTGGGCTGCAGGTAGCCGCCTACATCTCCTACGCAGTCCCCGGTATAGCAGCTGCTGACCCCAGGGTGTCAGGTTCGCTGACACTGATAAGCATTAGGGCTCCATTCAGACTACTTGGTTGTGGCTCATCCACAGAACGGTTTCTGACTCGGATTCGGGACAGAACTGATTCAGAGACTAGTTTTGGCAGCGGCCACACACGGACCGGGGGATGAGGTTTCACGAGGTTCAGGCACTGACTGCTCTAGGACCAATGACTTTGGGTTCAGGACTAGCCACACTGGAAACATGGATTCCGGTTCAGGACGCTGGCCACACTGAGACCAGGGGTTCAGGTTCAGGACGCTGGCCACACCGGGACCAGGGGTTCGGGTTCAGGACGCTGGCCACACCGGGACCAGGGATTTGGGTTCAGGACTCTGGCCGCACCGGGACCAGGGGTTCGGGTTCAGGACATTGGCCACACTAGGACCAGGGGTTTGGGTTCAGGATGCTGGCCACACCCCGGCATCAGGGATTCGGATTAGGGACACTAGCCACACCGGGACCAGGGGACCTCACAACTGAACTGATAGAACATCACACTACCTAATGACAGAATATGTTACTTGGAAACTCCATTTTATACAAGATGCCTTTTATACTTGGGGACTCCACTCCCTTTTATACAAGAGACTTTTAAACCAGATGCCTCCCAGCTATTGGCTGGAAGCCATCTTGCAGTTACACAATTATACTAAATGCCTCTCAGCTTCAGGCTGAGGGCATTTACTATAAGTATGCGCTGCCCCCTTAAGAGCAGGGAAGCGCGCACGAACTAGACACGCCAACGGAAGGTGAGGCGCACACACAGACCTGGAAGAAGAGACCACACCGGGGACCACGCCGCAGGGCCAGGGCGGTGAGTATGTTGGTGTCCCTGCATGGAGGGGGAAGAGGAGACATGCAGGGACACCGGCATTACAGCACCCCTCCACTTACGCCCCCATCTTTCTCAAGCCCGCAAGGACTCTCTGCAGAGAAGTTGGAGGCCGCCAACACCTCTTCACAGACTCCCATGACTTCTCTTCAGGACCACGACTTCTTCTGTCCACTAGAAGAAAAGTGACACCTCTCACCATCTTCATGACTAGGATGCTTTTCTCCATCAAGCCTTCCTCAGCATAAGACGAAGCGGAAGTAGTATCAGGAACTTGGCATTGGGAAGTCTCTCTCCATTCGTTGAGATCCGCTACCACCCAGGAGGATTCAAGGACCATCTGGAGTTCCTCCGCCTGGTTGGTGGATTGCAGAGACTTAGAAGATGACACCGACTTGACGTTCTCTTCACCAGACCTTCAAGAAACTGAAGATACCTCTTCTGGGTTTATCTTCAGCAAGGTCTCTAAGACAACACATCCATGAGGCAGGGAGGTTCCTGGGGGCAGATCATTGGAACAATCGTCGGGACCGTGTGGGGACATCGCCTCTGCTTCCCTATCTTTGGAGACACCAGCACACAGCAAATCGGAGACTTGCACACCTGGCGAAGTAGATGGCGACACTGCTGACTGACCTGGAGGTATGGGGACCAGACACTTTTTGTGACTTGACTGTCCCCAACGAAGCACCACACGGTGTCTCCAGACTAGAACAGGCACCTGAGTTCTCAGCACTGGACAACCTATGGGAACACCAGACAGCACATGGATGGCAATCTTCTCTATAAATAATGCCCCAATCTGGAGCTCAAGTTGTTTGAAACAGACTTGACTGTCCATTGGTAGGGCTCGAACTTCACCTCACTACATCCTCACCAGATTCTGGAGCTGTCGGACAGGAATCTGACACAACTTTTCACAGCTTGAAGCACAAACTTTCCCACTGAATCGAAGCCTCCACTTACCACGAATATAGTCACAGTCATCGGTGTAGAGGGAATACTCCCGCCAAGGAAAGCCTCACTGGCCCAAGGCTTTAGAGTTTTCCAGACTTCCCAAGACAAAGACAGTAAGGATGTTCCACACAACCGCAGCGATACCGCAATCTTTTCTCATGACTGAGTTCTCGCTTCTTCTTAGCCTGCCAAACACTGTCGACCTTCACAGATTCCGCAAGGGTAGCTGCCTCACCAGGCTGGGGAACGGGTGGTCTTTGGAATAACAGGGCCAAATGTGACTGTTAACTTACACCTGTCACCACTCTGGGCTGCTCCTGGAAGCTGGTAAAGGAAGATGTTGCAGAAGATTCCGGATTCGGCTCATCGAAGACCTTTCGGAATAGGAAAGCCACCAGGAAGGCCTGCATGTGCAAGGTGATAAGAGACCCTCTTTACCATAAGGGGTTAAACCATGCCAGGGCATCTCCTGCTACTGTAGGTAGGACATCAGGAATCCCACCTTGTCTTGATCGGAGGAAAACTGCTGACTGAAAACTCCATAGTGCCGCATGCACTGCTCCAGGAACCCACGGCACTGGTTCGGATCCCCATAGTACTGAAGCAGATCAGACAAGACAGATTCCACTCCAAAGGCAAAAGTTTCAGGCTGCATAAGCACAGCCGTAGGTACTGTAACTTGGGATGGTGCAACTGACGTCAGGGCTTCCAATCGGGCATCTAGTGATTAGTCCCATATGAACTTTTTATTTATATATTTTCATGTATACACATATTCTTACAAACTTTCTGACCTATGTATATTTTTATCTCCTCCTGCGATTTGTCGCCACTTTGTGTGCACTTATTAAAAAATTGGCTATCTTATAATAAAGACTGATATTTTAATTTGAATTATAACCTCTACCGTTTGTAGTTATACTTTTTTGTATGAATTGGTGATACATTATAGTCTAAGTGACTTTTGTCATTCATAATTAAAAAAATATATATGAAAAAAAGCACATAATCACCTCCCGGCCCAGTGCCGTTCTAGTGATGGTGGTGTTACATCTCCTGGCAGTCGTGTGGCATTATTGTGTCATGTAAACCCTGCAGCCAATCTGCCCGGTCAGTCCGCTCAACTCAACCTGCCAGACAGAACAGTCTCATCTGATTGAAGTGTGAAAGCTGCAGATCGGCGGTCACTGATTGGCTGCAGCGCTCACGTGACATAATAATGTAATGTGACCCCCGAGAGACTTAGCGCTGACATTGCAGGAAGGGGATGTCAGCACTGCGGGCGAAGTACGGGAGTTATTATTTCATTGGGGATAATTTTGCATTTCAGCTGGGTTGTCCATTAGTGAATAACCTTACTTTACCCCACTGGTTGACACATAAAGGCGAATAAAATTGAGAAAAACATAAATAAATAAAAATAATAATAATACAGAGTAGTACAGAACAGGCAACATTATTTGAAAAAAGGGGGAAATCAAAGTAATATGTGTATATATATATATATATATATATATATATATATATATATATACACATGTATATAAAAGGAATTTATTGACTTATAAAATGAATACATGTAAGTATAAATACACTAGCATATATATATATATTGAGAGAGAATATAAATTCAGAGCGCACAGACATATATACAGAGTATATATATATATATGTATATATATATATATATATAGATAGATATATATATACACACACACATAGATATATCACAGGAGAGGCAGGATGTTATTTTACTGTAGATCTATCATCTTGCAGCCTCCTGCTGGTGTAACACTACAACTCCCAGCATGTCCCCTCAGCCCAAGGTGTGAGCCCACTGCCTGCACAATATGGAGTCGCTGCTCCTGGTCTCCGCACACATTCAATGTCGCACTGTTACCTCATCTCCTTCTAGGAACTTTCCACTCTTTCACCAGGTGCTTAGTTGTTGTACTTCTGGTTCCCATGGATACCGGTGATGTCAGGTATGCGACGGCTTTACAGTAGACTCGGGACTACAGACCCGTCACCATGGAGGCGGTCGCTCTGTAGTGACGTCACTGTCCGGCCATGTTTGATAAGGGCACGAGTGCCAGTCTCTTGCAGCTAATGACCTAATGCGGCTTCTACAGAGAATTATTCACACTGTGACATTTAGCAATGCTGAGCCCGAGCTTACTTCTCTGACTAGTGTCATTAAAGTTAGTTTCTGTCAGATGTTACTACTCAGTCACTATTTTCAGTGCTAAGTGCTGGGCACCGTTATGTGCTGATAAGACTGTGTTCACATTACAGTGCTCTCCTGTGTGCACTATGTCTGGGAGTTTCTGTGGGACTCCCCAAAGAATGTATTTTGACAGGAAACTTAATAGAGTCATGCACCTAAATTCGTCAACGTGGACGCTGTCTGGCCCCCATCCTGGCAATATTTGTCTTTTTCAGACATGCACAAAAACATGGAGGCCAGACAGCGTGCACCGTGACTGTCATCATCATTCAAGTGCATGGTGTTGTCTGAGTTCCTCTCAGAATACAGTTTCTGGAGATTCCCACCGAAACCCCAACTCAGCGATAAACAGAGAGCGTCGTATTAATATGAACCCAGCCTAAGGTAGCGGATGTGTTCCTGTCTTAAATGGTGAGGTGGCGATAAAAGAAAGACCCTTGCCCACCATGTGGCGACCACTTTTCTATCTGTATCATATCCATATGGAAAGAAGAAAGCAGCGCTATGTTAGATGTAGGGTGCGAGTCCAGGATAGCAGCTCTGTGCCCCTCCAAAGATATTACAAAAAAAAGTCCAGAGTTGTAGTGGAAAAAATAAAGTGGTTTAGTCACACATCCACTTTCTGTCTACTACAAGCATGGCGTGCTGCATATATACAGGGTGGTCCAAAAGTAGGTGGACAGAAAGTGTAATAAGGTTATGAAGGTTATGGAACAGTCACAGGAGATAAGTATCTCGAAATTCGAATGAATCAAGTTGTTCCCCAGTTACAGCAACAGCCTAATTCAAATGACCTTTATTTCCAACAAGATGGGGGCCCCTCCACATTATTCAAGAGTAGTCCGCGAGTATCTTGATGAAACATTTCCTAATAAATGGATTGGCTGAATAGGCCCACTTGATTGGCCGGCACGTTCACCAGACTTGACCCCAATGGATTTTTTCTTTTGGGGAGTACTCAAGAACAAAGTTTATAGTCGAAAACCAAAAAGTGTCAGTGATTTGAAAAATTACATAAGAGATGCATTTCAAGAAATTAATACCCAAAGAGACTTGTGCAAAAAAGTTTGTCGAAGCGTAAGAGGCAGACTTCAAAGCTGTGCAAATTGTAATGGAAAACAGTATGAGCGCCTGAGTTGATAAAATTTAAGGGCTTTTGTATTATTGTTCAGAATAAAATGTAATTGTCAATGTTATGCTTGTGTTAGTAAATATAATTTTATATATAAATCAAAATAAATGTTATTATTTTCTGGCCACCTACTTTTGGACCACCCTGTATACATACATACACACAAGGGCAGATACACACAGAATTGGGCCCCTGTGCAAGTACAGTATATGGGCCCTTTGGAATTCAATAGCTCATCATAGTGCACAACGCCACCTCTTACCTTTTGGGCCTGTGTGCAATTAAACAGATTGCACCAATGGCATGTCCGACCTGGCACACACATACAGTGGGAAAAATAAGTATTTGAAATAAAAACCAGAAAATAACATTGTATGATTTTTACAGAATTAATTTGCATTTTATTGCATGAAATAAGTATTTGATACAATAGAAAAACAGAACTTAATATTTGTTACAGAAACCTTTGTTTGCAATTACAGGTGTCAGATGTTTCCTGTATTTTTTGACCAAGTTTGCACATACTGCAGCAGGGATTTTGGCCCACTCTTCCATACAGATCTTCTCCTGATCTTTCAGGTTTCGGGGCTGTCGCTTGGCAACATTGAGTTTCAGCTCCATCCAAAGATTTTCTATTGGGTTCAGGTCTGGAGACTGGCTAGGCCTCTTCAGGACCTTGAAATGCTTCTTATGGAGCCACTCCTTAGTTGCCCTGGCTGTGTGTTTCAGGTGATTGTCATGCTGGAAGACCCAGCCATGACCCATCTTCAATGCACTTACTGAGGGAAGGAGGTTGTTGACCAAAATCTTGCGATACATGACCCCATCCATCCTCCCTTCAATATGGTGCAGTCGTCTTTTCCCCTTTGCAGGAAAGCACCCCCAAAGTATGATGTTTTCCCCACCATGCTTCACTATTGGGATGGTGTTCTTGCGGTTGTAATCATCCTTCTTCTTCCTCCAAACATGGCGAGTGAAGTTGATACCAAAAACTTCTATTTTAGTCTCATCTGACCACATAATCATCTCCCATGTCTCCTCTGGATCATCCAGATTGTCATTGGTGAACTTCAAACAGGCCTGGACATATGCTGGCGTGAGCAGGGGGAACTTGCGTGCCCTGCAGGCTTTTTACCCATGACGGTGTAGTGCATTACTAACAGTAATGTTTGAGACTGTTGTCTCAGCTCTTTTCAGGTCATTGACCAGGTCCTCCCATGTAGTTCTGGACTGATTCCTGACCTTTCTCAGAATCATCCTAACCCCACGAGGTGAGATCTTGCATGGAGCCCCAAACCAAGGAAGATTGACAGTCATCTTGTGTTTCTTCCATTTTCTAATTATTGTGCCAACAGTTGTTGCCTTCTCACCAAGCTGCTTGCCTATTGTCCTGTAGCCCATCCCAGCCTTGTGTAGGTCTACAATTTTGTCCTTAGACAGCTCTTTGGTCTTGGCCATGGTGGAGTGTGATTGATTGAGTGCATGGACAGGTGTCTTTTATACAGGTAAAGAGTTCAAACAGGTGCAATTAATACAGGTAATGAGTGCAGAGTAGGAGAGCTTCTTAAAGAAAAACTAATAGGTCTGTGACAGCCAGAATTCTAGCTGGTTGGTAGTGTCACGATTCCTCCGCTCAGAGTATCTGGGAATCAGTGATGGACAGCTCTGTCACCCTATCCTGTGCCGGGGCATGCTGAGCTGTTGGTGCTTTGATTGACATCTCAGTTGACCTATCTGAGACTGGGAGATGCAGAGATTTCGACAGGTGCCCTGTTCTTAGTAATTGCCCTGCTATTTAGGTGAACTGCCTGGTCCAGATCACTGCCAGTCAACAGCTCTTTTCTCAGGTGTGTGTTTGCCTGATTCCTGTGCAGTGAGTTCTGATCTACTGCTGCCTGACCTTTGGACCGTATGCTGACTTCCCGTTTGTTATTGCCCCTTTGCTTATCCGCTATTTCTCTGGTATTCTGACCCTGGACTGTGACCTGGCTTATGCCTTTGTCTTTTCCCTTAGTTTACTACGTGCTTTCTTGGTACTGACCCCGGAACGTCTGACTTCTCTGCCTCCCGGTCTGCCCATGAGTAGTGACTAGCATCACAGGCAGGTTATCAAATATTTATTTCATTCAATACAATGCAATTTAATTATTTAAAAATCATACAATGTGATTTCCTGGTTTTTATTTTTAGATTCTGTCTCTCACAGTTGAAGTGAACCTATGATAAAAATTACAGACCTCTTCATATATATATACAGTACAGACCAAAAGTTTGGACACACCTTCTCATTTAAAGATTTTTCTGTATTTTCATGACTTTGAAAATTGTACATTCACACTGAAGGCATCAAAACTATGAATTAACACATGTGGAATTATATACTTAACAAAAAAGTATGAAACAACAGAAAATATGTCTTATATTCTAGATTCTTCAAAGTAGCCACCATTTGCTTTGATGACTGCTTTGCACACTCTTGGCATTCTCTTGATGAGCTTCAAGAGGTAGTCACCGGAAATGGTTTTCACTTCACAGGTGTGCCCTGTCAGGTTTAATAAGTGGGATTTCTTGCCTTATAAATGGAGTTGGGACCATCAGTGATGTTGTGCAGAAGTCAGGTGGATACACAGCTGATAGTCCTACTGAATAGACTGTTAGAATTTGTATTATGGCAAGAAAAAAGCAGCTAAGTAAAGAAAAACGAGTGGCCATCATTACTTTAAGAAATGAAGGTCAGTCAGTCCGAAAAATTGGGAAAACTTTGAAAGTGTCCCCAAGTGCAGTTGCAAAAACCATCAAGCGCTACAAAGAAACTGGCTCAGATGAGGACTGCCCCAGGAAAGGAAGACCAAGAGTCACCTCTGCTTCTGAGGTAAAGTTTATCCGAGTCACCAGCCTCAGAAATCGCAGGTTAACAGCAGCTCAGATTAGAGACCAGGTCAATGCCACACAGAGTTCTAGCAGCAGACACATCTCTTCAACAACTGTTAAGAGGAGACTTTGTGCAGCAGGCCTTCATGGTAAAATAGCTGTTAGGAAACCACTGCTAAGAGCAGGCAACAAGCAGAAAAGACTTGTTTGGGCAAAAGAACACAAGGAATGGACATTAGACCAGTGGAAATCTGTGCTTTGGTCTGATGAGTCCAAATTTGAGATCTTTGGTTCCAACCACCGTGTCTTTGTGCGACGTAGAAAAGGTGAACGGATGGACTCTACATGCCTGGTTCCCACCGTGAAGCATGAAGGAGGAGGTGTGATGGTGTGAGGGTGCTTTGCTGGTGACACTGTTGGGGATTTATTCAAAATTGAAGGCATACTGAACCAGCATGGCTACCACAGCATCTTGCAGCGGCATGCTATTCCATCCGGTTTGTATTTTTCAATAGGACAATGACCCCAAACACACCTCCAGGCTGTGTAAGGGCTATTTGACCAAGAAGGAGAGTGATGGGGTGCTACTCCAGATGACCTGGCCTCCACAGTCACCAGACCTGAACCCAATCAAGATGGTTTGGGGTGAGCTGGACCGCAGAGTGAAGGCAAAAGGGCCAACAAGTGCTATGCATCTCTGGGAACTCCTTCAAGATTGTTGGAAGACCATTTCCGGTGACTACCTCTTGAAGCTCATCAAGAGAATGCCAAGAGTGTGCAAAGCAGTCATCAAAGCAAAAGGTGGCTACTTTGAAGAACCTAGAATATAAGACATATTTTCAGTTGTTTCACACTTTTTTGTTAAGTATATAATTCCACATGTGTTAATTCATAGTTTTGATGCCTTCAGTGTGAATGTACAATTTTCATAGTCATGAAAATACAGAAAAATCTTTAAATGAGAAGGTGTGTCCAAACTTTTGGTCTGTACTGTATATATACTGTATAGAAAACTGAGCAGCACCTCCTAACACTATAAAGCCAGAGTGAACAACTGCAAGCTGCTGTGTCTGCATAATATACAGACTAGAATACAGCAGCGCTAAGATGTATGCAAACATTGAATATATGAAATTTGAACTGCATTACTGTTATATTAAATATACTTATAAATTGAATGGTGCTTAGAGTTTAAACTGGCCATTTCATGAGAGCCCACAAGCCATGACAAGGTGTACCATTCTTTGATGACACCCAAAACCTAATATTTCTCACACATGCCTCTTTCGGGCTAAAAGCCTACTAATTTAAAGGGCAAGCAGGATCCAGTACTAATTAAAAACAGCCTCGGGGCTCATTCAGACATTTGTTTTTCTCGTACAAATTCTATCCTTATTTTCATGGCTAACACTTGTACCTATGATAATCTAAGGAAGTGGTCCCCAACCTTTTTTACTTTGAGAGCCACAATTCAGTTTTGATAGAGGGTCACAAGCCATATCCAGAGTCCTCTGAGTAATGACATCAAGCTCCTTCCTCATCCCATCCCCCACAGTAGTGAGATCCTATGTACTTATATACAGTAGTTATGTACCCTTTGACTCTCTGTGGAATTAATCAATGACATATAGGAGGGGAGACCTGTTAGTCCTCACATGGATTAACTAGATGATGGTATCTACCATTTTTTGTTTTTTTAATTGTTTTTAACCATTTGTCCTTTTCATCTTTCAATAAAAATTATATTGTGAGATATTTTGTATTTCTGGTGATCCTGATATACTGTATATGTACTGTTTTTCGCTTTATATTTCACAGTAGTTAGTTCCAGAGCCCCTATTACCGTTATAATGACAACCAAAGCTTATGGAAATCACACCAAGTCAATATACTTAGTACCAGAAGGTTCCCAGCTTATGCACCTTTGGTCATCAAACTATCACACCTCAGTATCGCTCCCAGTTTCTAGTACCTCCTCTGACTGTCACTATCTTATACCAAGGCTGATAAATGCTCATCCAGATCCAGATTTTTTCCAAGAAAAACTGGTGAAACTCGGATTAAACTTTGATGGTGAAAACTGACACTGACCAAAGTTTGATGACACTATAATAAAAAAAACTGATGAAACTCGGACTGTTTTATTGACTATTTTATTATGGTCACAATCCTCAGACTTCCACTGCAGCGGCCAAAATTTGATAGTTCTTCATAAAATCGATAAATTGATAAAAATTATCAATTACAAATTTTAACAAAACATTGATTTTCAGCAGTTTGAACGAAAGTGATAATAGGAAGTGTTGTCATAGTGATTGGCTTCTAAATTGCTTTTGTATTCAGACTCAGTGGCCTGGTTATGTTGCATACATGCCAACCTTTAGCGAAGTGCTTCTAAGAAAATATAGGATGCAACATGTGAATCACTGAATTTTTCACCCATAGTCTACCATGTTACTTTTCCCATGCCATAGCTCTCCTAATGTGTGCCCCGTGGGAATGTCCTCTTTGGATAGGGTTCACTTAAAGTGAGTTTGTCACCAGCAAAATTTATTTTAAACTACCTATACTCGCTGGGCTCCTGCAGTATCAATGTGTGGGATTCAGGCCGTGCTCGCTCTGGTCAAGCAACATAATGGGAGGTGCGCAGCATGGTGACTGAGGGGTGGAACAATGCATAGAGCCCTTCGCCATGCCAAGGGTGCAGCAGCGTGTCCTCATTTGCATAAAAAATACAATGCTTTTTCTGAAGAACTAAGCAAATATCGTATGAATTGAACAGGGGCCAAACATTTTGATCAAGAAGGGGATGTCCTAGTAGTGGACAACCCCTTTAAACAACCCCCTCTTTTTATCGCAGGACATTCCCGATTTTGTTGGGATTGAAAATTTTCGACTGTTAGCAACTGTGGCTTCATGAGTGTTTTGGTGGAGCCCAGGAGATTTGTCAACTCCTTCTCAAGTCTGGGAAATCTCTCCCTTTTTGGGAATCTTCCAAATATTTCAGGATTGTTGCCAGTCATATTTTTATTATTATTTGCGTATAGTGCTCATGTAGATCTCATTTACAGTTGGGTATTTCAGTCAGTATTTGTAGGCCAAAACCAGGAATGATTCGAAAACACAGAAGAGATGCACATGGGGTTTAGGCAAGGTCTGCACAGAAAATGTTGCCATAGCCAGGAATAAAGATCCATCCCTGTAGAGGAGAGAGCGCGACACCAGTGCACTGGAGCATAAGGCTGTGTGCCCACGTAGCGTTTTTCAAGCGTATATGCTGCGGAATTTCCGCAGCGTAAACGCTTGAAAAACGCATGTATATCCGCACCCCATGGTCCCCAATGGCATTCCGCAATGTCAATGCCCATGCTGCGGATTTTTCCGCAGCGTATATGTTGCGGTCAAAAATCCGCAGCATGTTCATTAATTTTGCGGAAGCGCTGCGGAATCAATGTGCGGATGGTACCCAAGTCTGGAGGAGAGGAGACTCTCATCCAGACCTGGGTACCAAAGAACCTGTAAAAAAAAGAATAAAATAAAGTTTATACTTATCTTCTGATGTTTTCCCTCCGTCGCGCTGTTGTCTGAAGGACCTGCCACGTCATTGAGTCATGTGACCCATCACATGACTCAATGACGTCACCGCAGGTCCTGCACACAACAGCGTGAGCCGCTCAAGCCTCCGGACGGGGCAGAGAATGCATCAGAAGGTGAGTATAAAGTTTATTTTTTTATTTTTTACCATTCTGAACAAGTTGTCAAGCACTTTTCCAAGTGATGCTTGGAGAAGTGCTTGATAACCCGCATGCAGAAATGCATGCAAAGACGCCTCACAAACGCTTCTACCTGGCGGGAAAACCGCATGTAATATCCGCATGCGATTTTCCCGCCAGGGAGAAGCGTAAAAAATATGCTTCAGATCCGCAACGTGGGCACATAGCCTAAGAAACAAAACCTACATGATTGTTTCATGGCCAATGTGTACATACTGCATGTATGCCAACTCAAACCCCAGGTCAATGTGTCTGTTTTTTCTTGGATTTTTTTGCATTTTGTGCAACTGAGGGCGTAGCCTCCCCTCTCTTAGCAGGATATTACATTTAAAAGGCTTCCCAGGTTATTCATACCGGTCACGTCTGACACATGGTAATGTTTTTAATATTAGACAGTGTAAGACCGTCCCGAATAGGGTCACCTTGCCGTGGTGGGATGGCTTTTATGCTATTTTTGTTCAAAAACAGTGTTACTAAGAACCATATGTAATTTAAATGCACTTTTGCTATTTACTTATTTAGTTACAGCAGGGTTTACACTCATTTTGTTTCTTGTAGATTTTGTCTGTTTCATGGCCAATGTGAACATGTGTTTATATACTGCATGTATACCAAACAGGCCCGGCGTCGGCACTTGGCGTACCCAGGCAAGTGCTGGGGCCCTGAGCAGGTGGGGGGGCCTACTCACCGTCGGGCACCCCGGCGCGCTATGGGACCCGTGAGCGGAGGAGATCGGTGCTACCGCCTGCACCCGCTCCCCCCCCTCCCGCTTACTCATGGCCCCGGCACAATACTTACGTCTCAGGTCAGAGGGCGCAATGACGTCTTTCCACTGCTGAGCAGTCACAGCGCAGAGTGGGAAGATGGCGACGCGGCTGAGGAGTCCAGAGCAGCAGGTGAGGAGAGGTGAGGTGAGTATTTTATTTTTTTATTTTTTTTATGTATGGAGGTATGGGGCATTATATGGGGCACCTGCATGGGGCATTACATGGAGCACCTGCATGGGGCATTATATAGTGCACCTGCATGGGGGCATTATATGGGGGCCCAGGAGAAATTGACAAACAAGAAGAGGGAGAAGGGGAGAAAAAAAAAATCAGCTCACCCGATCGTTAGCAGCTGGAGGCTCTGTGTAAGTTGATCCGACAACGGAATAGCCCTGGTTCCAGGCAATCTTTTAGAACAGGAAAAAGAAATGTGGTCTTCCAGTGGATCTTCGATAAAATTAAGCTTTTATTAGGAACATATAAAAGCAGCCATGTCACAAGGACAATACACGGGATACAAAGTCACAAGACATGATAGTCCCAACGCGTTTCAGCTAAGTATTAGCCTTAATCATGGGCTAGCCTTAATCACGCGTTGGGACTATCATGTCTTGTGACTTTGTATCCCGTGTATTGTCCTTGTGACATGGCTGCTTTTATATGTTCCTAATAAAAGCTTAATTTTATCGAAGATCCGCTGGAAGACCACATTTCTTTTTCCTGCCCAGGAGAAATGGGGCATTATAGGGGGGCACAGCCTGCATGGGGCATTATATGGGGGCACAGCCTGCATGGAGCATTATATGGGGGCCAGTATTCTGTACAGAGCATTATATGGGGGCCAGTATTCTGTACGGAGCATTATATGGGGCCAGTATTCTGTATGGAGCATTATATGGGGGCCAGTATTCTGTATGGAGCATTATATGGGGGCCAGTATTCTGTATGGAGCATTATATGGGGGCCAGTATTCTGTATGGAGCATTATATGGAGAGCAGTATTCTGTATGGAGCGTTTGATGGGGGCCAGTATCCTGTATGGAGCGTTAGATGGGGGCCAGTATCCTCTATGGAGCATTATAAGAGGGCCAGTATTCTGTATGGAGCATTATATGGGGGACAGTATTCTAAATGGAGCGTTATATGGGGACCAGTATTCTGTATGGAGCATTAGATGGGGGCCAGTAACCTGTATGGAACGTTAAATGGGGGCCAGTATCCTGTGTGGAGCATTATAAGAGGGCCAGTATCCTGTATGGAATATTAGATGGGGTCCATTATTCTGTATGGAGCATTATATGGAGTCCATTATTCTGTATGGAGCAATATATGGGGCCCATAATATTGTATGGAGGACTTAGTGGTGCCCATAATACTGTATGGAGGACTATATTGTCCGGTCTGCACTGTGTGCTGTGAGGATTCGTCGGTTTCTGAGCTACTGTAGAATTTACAATAGATATCACTCATGTAAAGTAAGAAGTGAAATATTTGGACTTGTATTATATATATATATTTCTCTGTGGTATCTGTGCATCATGAATTGTGGTATGTGTTAAAGGGGCCCACTGAGACTTTTTCGCCCAGGGCCAACAAAAACCTGGAGCCGGCCCTGATACCAACTCAAACCCCAGCTCAATGTGTGAGTTTTTTCTTGGAGCATAAGTAAGTAGTCAACATGAAGCTAAAGTATGGTTTAGGATTTTTTCGGTCCATTTGCACAATGGACTGCACATAGACAGCACTTGGATGCACTGCTGCAGCCCAAACACAGACACCATAGTAGTGATGGAGAGCCTGCACTGCACCAAGGGTGGGTGGGTACTATCTCTCTTTATTTTTTAATACTATTTAATCGGTTGGGGTACACTTTTTCAAAAGTGGAAAACTCTTTTACATACTTTGAGTCGGCACTGTGGCATTATGCGTTGTGTGCACACTGTCCTGCTGTCTATTTTTATCATAAAGTAGCTCCTTCTCTATAGCTCAGGCCACTTGTCAGAAGTCAGGATCTTAAAATATCCCCAGAATACTCGGCCAGGAGATAGCCGGAGTCAGTGGTGCATTCACAGGACCAAGAAGAATTTCTAGTTTTCCTGACTGTGGCGTCATGATCTTTTTACATTTTCTTGTGACTTGCTCCAGAAAAAACTTGAGAGATGTCAGAGCTTTTTAAAGTGACAGACGCCTTAATGATCAGCAATGCTAGAGCGGCCTGCAAAAAGAGTCTTCTTATCTCAGAAGGAGTGACCTGCTGTATCAACATTTCCAAGAGACAGCCGTTTCCAGACTTTGATATCCACACCCTGCGTATCCCTGTATTCGATCATCCACTGCAGAACATCGCCGATTATTTTGATCAGTGTGTGGAGCAGATAGACAGTACTATAAAAAATGGTGGGAAGTGCCTGGTCTATTGCAAACATGGGCGAAGTCGTTCTGCCACAATCTGTATAGCCTACCTGATAAAACACAGGAATATGTCACTTAAGGACGCCTTCCAGGTAAGGCAATCTTATGATTAACTGTGAAGAGATGAGAGTCCACTATTTTATTGCTGTTACTGATCTTTTATTGCTCATTTTCCTGACATCAAATTGGTCTATTCCACGAAGATTAGTTTTACTTTCAATGACTTTCACCTTTTGAAACTTATTTCATTTAATAATAGGAATGCATAAATAGTTATTCTCTCATATAATGTGAAAAACTATATACACCTTTGTGGGGGGTTTTCAGTGCACTGATTATATTTATTATGTGGAATTAAACATTTGTACATTTGTTTTTAAGTCCATTTTTTCCATTTTTCTTTTGCAGCTTGCATATACTACAATAGACTGCAAGCTGCTTGATGCTGTTTAGTATTAATCGTGACAGCCAAGCCAGCCAAATTCTCAAATCCTTCTCTTTTCTCTTGTGAATGGCAAAAGCCCAATTATATCCAATTAGAATCAGATTGGAGCTTACATGCATGTGAATAGGAGCTAGGCTGAGTACCTGAGAATGGCCACTAGACAGTGTACTATTCCAGCTCCATACACTGTTTATATCCAGCTGCCACTAGAACTGCAAAGAGCTGATTGTTAGAGGTGCCTATTGTTGGACCCCTATCTGATGATCAATCCTAAGGATAGTATATCAGTATCTGTATAAGTAGTGGACAACCCTTTTAAATAATGAAATAATGACAAATGTTTTACTCCACATAACACCATATATGTATTTACATATATACTGTATACTAAAAATAGTGACATACTTTTCCATGGGCTGGATCTAGTATAGCAGATCATCCCCTCTATATAGAACTGCCGACTTCTGAATCCTGACAGTGTGAGGTGTGCATGCTGTCAGGATTCACGGGTATTGCCGACAAGAGCAGACGTCACTTGACCACAAGTATGCGATTTGCATACATGGGGTCACATGCCGATTAGACTTGCTTGGCTTCTCTCAATTTACTTGTATTGAGAGAAGCCAGGCACATCTAGTCGGAAGTATGCAAATCCTGCACACTGTCAGGATTCAAAAGTTTGCACATAGAGTGACTTATCAGAAGACCGGACAACCACTTTAGAAATCTCATGTACAGTAAATTTACTATTCATTTTTCTTCTTTTGCAGATGGTTAAGGCAGTACGACCATCCATAGAACCAAATGAAGGGTTCTGGTCGCAGTTGGAATCATATGAAAAATCTTTACAACAAAGCCATTGAGTCCACAATTGTTTTATAGCATGAACGACATTAGAGGGTTTGAACAACCAAAAATACTATTGTAAGAAGAGGTAGAGAGCCACAGCTCTAGCTGGGAAAAAAAATACTTCAAAGACTATCATGGAAACTTTACCTGATACGAGTAGTGTCCTTCAAAAAGTTTTACGATGGATCCCAAAGACTCCTGTAAAATATCAGTAAATGGTTTATCTTAGATGGGGGTATTTTGGTAGAGGTTTTTATTGGAGCCCAGAAGCTTCAATTTGTGCCTTTTCACATAAATTGTGCAAAGCGGGCTACTTGGCATGATCAGTTCTGGAGTATTCTTATATTGTGAAAATACAATCAAATACTATCCTTCAGTATTTGATTGTATTGTGTTTGATATATTGGACTAAGGTTGTTTTACATAAAATGAGATTTTATAAATGGAAGGAGAATAATGTGCTAGTCATTCTGTGGCTTCTAGCATGGACAGAATTAATATTTGTAATTTGTTCTTGTTTTATAATTTTGTTGTTTACTCTTTTGCTTTTGGGGAGAATATCTCAGTAAACTAGCTGTACTATAATGATGTGCAATCGCCTTCCATATCATGGAGGGTTCCATATCACAGAGACTCTTATTGTTTGTCAATATCAGGCTCTATGAACCAAGGGCGTAACTAGGGGCAGGCAGGTGGGGCATTTGCCCTGGGCACAACTAGTTTGGGGTGCCATTGGGTAACCTAATGCAGGTGTTTGAGTTGTCTCCCAGGCGGCAACATCTGCACATCAGCACTCTAATAGCAGAATGATGAGGGATCAGGTCACCTGATCATGCTGCCGACTTCACTCCTGCGCCACAGAGGAAGTGGAAAGCAATAAAGTGCTCCAATGAAGCCAAAGAAACAGGAGTGTTATTGGAGGGGGAGGAATGTAAGGGGACATTTAATGGGGGGGAGTGTGAGGGGACAGTATATGAGCAGTTGGATGTGTGATCAGACAGTATGGGGAGAAAGTTTGTGGTGACAGTATGGAGGAAAGTGTGAAAGGACAGTATTCTGGGAGAAAAGTGTGAAGTGACAGTATGGGGTGGAGAAGAGTCAGAGGGAACAGTATAGGGTGGGGGAATAGTGCGAGGGGACACTATGGGAGTGGAATAGTGCAAGGGGACAATATTGGAGGGGGAATAGTGTGAGGGGACAGTATAGGAGGATAGTGTGAGGAGACACTAAGAAAGGAGAAAAATGTTAGGTGACAGTGGGGGTGAAAAGTGTGAGGGAACAGTATGGGAAAGAAAAGTGAGAGGGCAGTAGGGGGCAGTATGAGGGGGATAGTGTGAGGGGACAGTAAGGGATTATGGCAGGGAATGTGAGGGCACAATATGGGGGAAAATATGTGTGAGGGGACAGTTTGGAGGGAGCAAAGTGTGGGGGCAGTATAGAGAGGGGGCAACATGAGGGGACAGTGTGAAGGCACAGCATAGAGGGGACAGTACACAGAGGGGGAGTGTGAAGAGGGGACACAGTATAGAGACTGGGCAGAATAGGGAGGACACTGTGAAGGAACAGTGTGAAGAGGGGACTCAGTATGCAAAGGACAGGACAGTGTGGATACCATGTACCATAAGAGGGATTGGAGTAATATTGTGTGCAGGGAGCATAGTGAGGGGCAATTATTCAGGGACACAGTGTTGAGCAGATATTTTTATTCAGGGCTATTATAATGTCACTATTATATTTAAGGGCACAATGCCAGGATGTGCTGCAGAGGACCAGAAAAGAAAAAGTCTACAGAGGCTATCTGTGGACGTGAAAAGTTATCATGGCTTCTGGACAAGATGGAAAAGAAAGAGAACCCAAATCACAGAAGATTTTACCTATAAGGTACCTGGATGGAAATGTTTATTTGCGACCATGACTACATCTCATCAGTACTGTGGTTCTCTAGTAGTCCGCAGTCTGATGATGGCCGGTAACAACTTCCAGTATCTCCTTACCATTGTTAAGGACATACTGTTAGTTGTAGGATCGTGCGATACAGTTGTATATGAGACTGATCCTACATTGTAATTGATCGCTGTACTAAGCCTGGTGATATATTGGTGTAGTAAAGGTGTATTGATTGTGTATTGATGGTGGTTTTGCTGTGGCACACAAGTAATTAAAAATTAGCTTAACACGTGTGTATAAAATCAAAAAGTCTTGGAATCATATCGCAGTGAGTGCCAGATCCTGCTGGTGATGAATAGCAAAATATGCATCGTACCATGACTTAGGGCATTTTGTGCGCCAGAAACACATCAGATTTTCTGCTCACAATGTGGGACCCTGTGTTTTAATGAATTACAAATTAAGGACTTTTAAGACAAAAAAAGAATCAATGAATTTGAAATGTGGTGCTGGAGAAGGAAGTTATCAATACCAGAGATGGCAAGAAGAACAAATAAATCAGTTTTGGAACAAATCAAGCCAGACATGTCACTTGAAGCTACGATCACCTAGACTTGCCTACTGTGGATACATCATACGAAGAGAGCAATCACTGGAGAAGGACATCATGGTCGGAAGAATAAAAGGAAAAAGGCAAAGAGAAAGACCAGAAACCCGATGGCTTGATACTATCAAGATAACGGCGGAGAAGACCCTGGTGGACCTATCTAGACTTGCACAACATCGATCTTCCTACAGATCGTTCATCCATCATGTCACCATGGCTCGAGATCGAGCCAAAAGCCGTTAAAAAGAAAATGGTTTTATTGGTGCCGTCACTTGACGACTACTCGAACCGCTTAAACTGTGTACAGGAGGGTTTTGCCCCAGTGGATAGAAGGCCTGGTGTTTATTTCCCCCTTCACATTCATCCCATGATCCTTCACGCATAGCAGAAAAATGAATGTGGTTCCAGCATCCGCAAAAAAAAAATGGTGGGTGAAATTAAAGCATCACGTTTATTAATTTTATTAAAACCAGGAAAAATCTAAAATCAAAAGGGGAAAAGAGAGACACCAGGTCTACACGTTTCAAGCTCACCACTCTTAGTCCTGACATTGGTCGAAACGCGTAGACCCAGTGTCTCTTTTCCCATTTTTTCATCATGATTTTAGATTTTCCCTGGTTTTAATAATACAATACAGTAATAATAGTGCAATACATAATAGACCTCCAAAAGCCCTTGTTTTGGAAAGGTTTAAGGAGGCTTTATTGGTACCCAGTAGATTTGCTGACACTTTCAGGGATGCCATCCTTTTTTCGGTGAGTCTCCAAGACGGTCTGGGAGAGGTGGCAACTGGCAAGTATGATTTTTTGGATGAGAAAAACAAACATAAAACTGTTGGTCACACAAGTAGAATAACATAAAAAAGTAAGGAATATGTATGCCATTTTTTACTTCTTCGGGATGATCTTTACTTTAAACTCAGCTTTTATTCAAGGAAATCGAAGATAAAGTCAATTGATAGAAATAATGAAACAAATATCACTGATCTGCATTAAAACGTTTACTGGTCTCCAATGTCATACAAATACAGAAACATTCACCAGGTATAAAACATAATGCTAAGATTTGCGGAATTATCTTGAACACGTGCCCTTATTCCTGTCTTTCCCATGTAATGTACCAGTAACAATGGTGTGCACTTAAAAAAACAACACATAGATCTTCATATTAAAAAGAAAAAGATTCAGTATAAAATGGTTAAGGCTATGTGCCCACGTTGCATTTATGAAGCAGAAAATTTCTGCTGCATAAATGCAAGTCCTCTCCCGGAAAAACGCATGCGGAATTCCGCACGCGTTTATCGCGCATTTTTCGCGCGTTTATCACGCGTTTTCCACATGCGGAATTGCCTTGCGTTTTTTATGCATTGGACAAAGGCAATTCCGCTTGCGGAAACGCAAAATTAAATGACATGCTGCGGATTTTTGAACGCGGCATAAACGCTGCGGAAAAATCCGCAGCATGTGCATAGAACTTGCGGAATCCCATTGGGGACCATGGGGTGCGGATATACATGCGTTTTTCAAGCGTTTACGCTGCGGAAATTCCGCAGCATATACGCTTGAAAAATGCTACGTGGGCACACAGCCTAAATGCGGCTCCTGCAGGCGACTACTGATCAAGGGCTAGACATAAGCTTTAGAAGTTGAAGTACTTTCTCTCATCTCTTTGAACTGCATGAACTCATTGTCAGGTGGCTTGTTGTAGTTGTATATATTGCCTCTGCAAGAAAGAGAAAAATGCTTAGATTACATGTGTGATCAGGGTGTAGAGACATATGGGTGTTAATGAAGATTCTCAGTGGAGGAATGCACACTGTCATATTAGAGCTGCTCTGTACAAAGTCGGGTTCCCGTTCAAGTGCTGGATGCCTCCATATGTGTCTGACATGGTATGGAGGCTTACAGATTATTTTTTGTCATATATTAAAAAAAAAGACAAACATTCCATGCTCAGCTATAAGTATACCTGGTATTTTTACTGAATCCAGGTAAAACCATATTGGCAATTGTACAGTCATATCAGAGGAAAACCCATTTGTAGAATAATAGGTTGGCACGTTTCAAAGTTCAAGATTTCTTAATCATAACCATAACGTAGGTTATGATTAAGAAGTTTTGAATATGTTTTTAACTGGATTTCAATAAAAGTTTCAATTTTATCGAAGTGCTGGATCAAGCTTGTTTTGGACTGCTATTATCCTGGAATTTGGATCCTTTTTACTCCTATGGACAGGTGAGCGGTTTATATCTCCTTTACATTGAATACTAAATGTATAAACCCTAGTAGCATTCCTCCAAGGAATAAACATATACTGTAAATGATTATGCTCAGGCCCTGGAGACTGGAGTAAAGTCGGCTCTCTACTGTCTCATTGTCTTCTTGACAGCTTTGTAATACTTCTGCCTCTGAGGTGGGAGATCTTACTGTGTGGTTGAAGCATGGGAGTGGAAACAGGGGAGATACAGTATGTGCTGCTTTCATATGTCATGGTGGATGAAGTTACATTGTGTATAAGGCAATGTATGGGGTCTTTCACATGTCCGTGTTTCGAGTACGTGTGGTGACCGTCTCCACCCGTACTGGAGACACTGACACACGTAGACCCATGGGTCTGTGCACATGTTCGTTTGTTTGTTTTCACAGACAGTGTGTCTGTGGGCAAAACACGCTGACATGTCCGTTTTTTACCAGCAGCGCGGGCCACAAAACATCCCGCACACGGATGACATCCGTGTGTAATCAGTATGACACATACCAGCACCTGGGAATCAGCGGTACAGTTAGCGCTGCTTCCAAGCACCGGGTCCTGCAGGCATTTGTCATCATTGTCCCCTGTCGGCGCTGAGATCAGCGTGAGCAAGGGACAATGTTGACAGTTGTATTCTGCTCCCAATGTCTCCAGGAAGTGTAAAATAAGAATAAAATAAAAAACATTATACTCACCTTTACACCTAATCACCTGAAGCCATTGTCCCCTGAAAAAAATAAAATAAAAAACAACCATAATACTCACCTGTCCGACATACTGTCCTACGCTGTAATCCATCTGACCGACAAGTCTTCATCAGCGTCTGCGGTGGCTTGAGGCGACCGCACACGCTGAGGAGCATAGGTGAATGACTCGCTCCAGCGAGTGGACCCCTGAACTCCACTGAGCTCAGTGAGTGAAAGGACACCCCTCAGTGAGCTCAGCGCAGGTCAGGGGCCCGCTCGCTGAAGCGCGTCATTCTACCCTGATCCTCAGCGTGCGCGGTCAGATGGATTACAATGTGGGACACTTATTTCATCGTCGGACAGGTGAGCATAAGGATTTTTTTATTTTATTCTTATTTTTACACTAGGAGAAAGCGGGAGCAGAATACTGCTCTCAACATTGTCCCCTGCTGGTGCTGATTGCAAAGGCAGGGGACAAGGATGAGAGGAGCGTTCAGCATGCGGCGCTTGGGAACAGCACTAACTGTACCGCTGATTCACAGGCGCCGATACGTGTGATACTGATGTGGCACACGGTACACGGTTGCCACAAGTATGCCACACGTATCATACACACAGACTTGTCTGCCCTCCAGATTATTACCACTCCTACCAGCTTGCAACACCGGCCAGGAGCCTGCTCTGTGGCCCCAACCCAAAGGACTTTGTGTAAGTCCAGATCTCCGTAAAGGGGTTAAAGGGTAAAGGCCAGGGCAACTCCTGGAATCAGGTAAACAGAATGGCTAGCACTGAGTATGTCCTTGGTAGCCATTTTTTTTTCTTTAGACAGTTTCATACATCATTCGCATAATTTCTGCTGTACAAAAGGGTGTAATGATACAGTAGGTGAATATATATCCTCACACTAAGGCTGGGTGCAGCCCTTCTGGAGTGGGACTGTCCTATTGCCTGTATACCATCAGCTACTATCAGATACTGCCAACTATCATGGCGATTTGTGGGTGAGGCAGATGTGCTGTTGATGGAGCTATATCTACAAGAGGGCTTTATTCCTATTACTTCTCTATCCTGTCACAGACATCAATACACTTGGTGACCTTGACATGAATGCGACATATATATTTTAGGGAGCTTAAAAAGTGAGATAAAAATTCGCCATCCTGTGTGATATTGCCCCTGTACACATCTCTAGTAAGGCCACATCTAGAAGATGGGATCCAGTTTTTGAGCTCCACATGCTTAAATGGATATTTGAAAGCTAGATGGGGTTGAAATGTATTGTATGAATCGGAACAAGATTGCTTGAACTGGTCGTGGCTCTCCTGACCATATAAATATATGAAGCTGTCGTGCCCAGGTCAGGAGAGCCACCGGCCAGTCTGTTCATTGTGGTCCAATTTATACTGCCGTCTGATTGCGCCCTTATAATAAGATGATAAAAAAATTAAATCTGTTCAGTTTTGAAAAAAGAGAGAGGCGTATACACATGATACTTATATATTGTGGTTCTTTGCCATGATATGACCTCAACATGTACAGTGCATTCACTCTAAATGTATTTAGTACTGTTATTGTGCTGAACTTGGTGATTATTGTACCTACCCTTTTTTCGCAGTTTTATTCTTTTTCTTGAAAGAACAACACAGAAGAGAACCACCGAGAATAGCCAGGACCGATCCAGCCCATCCAATATATAGTGCAGAGCCAAGCTCATACCTGATAGGGAAATATTATATTAATATTGCATCTGCAGATTATTAATAAACTACAGTATCTATCTATTCAATCAGACTTTCTTAGTCCATCAGATGTGGACTAATAAAGTCCCTGTTTTTTCACAATTTTTGGAGTGCTGCCTTTTTTACTGATTGAATATATAATATTGGACAATGGAATCATTGTCTGGGAGGCCGTGCACCCATCTTTCATGTCTGGTGCTGTTCCATTTTCTTATCTTCTATCTATCTATCTATCTATCTATCTATCTATCTATCTATCTATCTATCTATCAAAAACAACTAATATAACAAGTGGTTTCTCCAAATTCAACACAAAATGCCACTTTTAATGACTAATCCAGTCTCAGAATTATTCAACCCCTTCATGGCAATGGTCTGTAGCATGGTCAGCGTTAGCTACAGTATGTGTAACTGTGCAGTCCCACATGGCATCATTCGCCAGACTGTAGTAGGGTCTTCAGCGATCAGGTGCAAGTTACTCAGAGTTTCTCTGTACCCTGTACTGCTGCTCCACTGCAGCCACTGAGCAGCTCTACTTCACCAGCACTGTCCATTCCTGACACTATGACTACTGCAGCCTCAAACTTATCAACCCTTTCATGACAAGCATTTTTAGTATTTATCAAAGTGCCTTCTGGCTGTTGTGACCTGCTGCAAAGGTGATTCATATGACAGCTACTAGCAGCGTTCCTCAGAAATCTTAGCACATTCCTCATTGGTAATTGCCTCCGGTCAGGGGCTTACTGTCCATAGTGGCAGACCACACAGCTACTATGGGGCCCATGGCATTGAGCCCCCACCCCAAACACACCACCCATCTTTACAATTTCAGTATCCGCATCCTAGCGGATCAGGGAACCAAATGCATGTGGGGAGGCATTGTACTAAATGAGGAGCTGTGTGGGCATGATATTGAGTAAGAGGCTGAAGGGGCCGTCATACTGAGTGAGAGGCTGTTGTGGCATCATATTAAATGAGGGGCTATATGGGCCATCATACTGAGAGAGGGGATGTGGGATTGATTTTACTGAGTGAGGGGCTGTGGGGGTCATCATACTGAGTGGAGTGCTGTGGATCCATCATACTGAGTGAGGACCTGTCATAGTGAGTGGGGACTGTGGCATCATACTGAGGAGCCATCATTCTGTGTAGGGGCCATTATACTGTGTTTGGGGGAACTATGGGGACATCATACTGTGGGGGAGGAACTTTATGGCCATTATGCTGTGGAAATATTGGGGCACTGTGGGGGCGTCATATAGTACATGTGTTGGGACTGTGGAGTGAAATTGTGTGGATATTCACTGTGGGGATATCATACTATGTGTGTGTGTGTGTGTGGAGGGGGGGGGGGTTTTGGGAGCATCATACTCTATAATGGCCATAAAAAGGGTATTGTGGGTGAGAACACTTTGGTGTGTAGGGGCTTTAATAGGGGCATAATAACTGTGTACGTGCCACAAGACATGTCCCTCTCTTTGTTTATAAAAGTTGGAAGTTATGACCCTGCATACGTTGCAAATTTTTTTTTTTTTGGGGGGGGGATGACCCAATTAGAACTTTTGCTATGGGGTCTCGTGATTTCTATGTATGCCGCTGCCTTCACTTCATTAGTATTTTTGGATTGTCGAGAGTAGTCCGAAAAGTCAAGAGATTATGACCTTGCACAAACAAGGAAAAAGATACGAATAGATAGCAAAGGCATTGAATGTCCTTAGAGGTTCAATCAGAAGTATATTTCTAAAGTTAAAAGTTATAGAAACACTGGCTACACTACTTGGACTACCCATACTTTAACTCCATAGCAAATCTTTGGTTGGCTTTGAAGAAGACAGCTGCAGCATGCAAGCCCAACAATATTACTCTACTGGAGGTCATTACCCATGAGAAACGGACTAACCATCATGAGGAACACACCCTGATGTCTGCCGAAGGAGCTCTACTTAGTAGTAGAGATGCTTGTCATGAAGGGATTGACTCATTTTGGGACTGCAGTGCTCAGTAATAGCAGCATTTTGGAAAGAACTTGGAGAAACCACTTGTTATATTAGTTGTGTTGAGCTATTTACTTTGTCCTTGTTTCATTGGCTTATTGTAAACAGCAGAAAAGTAACTTTTTTGCTTTTAAAACTACGATAATTTGCAATGGGGCTTGAATAATCTTGATTACAACTGTATCTATCATCTATCTGTCCAATACTCCATAAACCCATGTTTTCTGTACTTGCAAACAACTTTTCCAACATGAAGACTAGAAGACTATACCCCATGTTCTATGGATGGAAGTAACTCTCTTCTATGCTATTTTTATATCCTACACTGGCTTATGGATCAATATGTGTTTGAATTATAATACAACATTATATTGTAGATTTAATAATATTATTATATAAAAAAAACACTCACTTTATTCCACCATAGAGAGGATTAAAAAACTGCTGAGTGATACTGGCTGCATACCAGGATACCGGCACCAGGCAACAGAGTCCTGTATAGAATGGTAATAGGTTACACAGTGTTACATTATGGCATTGTGTGCATATTCAGTCAATATCTTTATATCACTTTGTTTCTATGTATATTTTAAAGGGAATCTGGTAGCAGGTTTTTGCTACATCATTTGAGAGCAGGATGTAGGAAAAGAGACCCTGATTCCAGTGATATGTTACTTATATTACTTGGTGCTGCAGTTGTGACACAATCATAGTCTTTAGATTTAGCATGTAGTTGAGTGCAGAAAGCTAACCCTACCCGGGCGTGGTCGGATCAGTGCTCTCATGCACTATGGTCAGGGCAATGATAATCTCCTGGTGATAAAACCTTCTTTATATAGAAACAACAGCACACAGCCTAAAAAGTGATACATCTCT
This sequence comes from Phyllobates terribilis, assembly GCF_046119375.1. Classification (NCBI taxonomy): domain Eukaryota; kingdom Metazoa; phylum Chordata; class Amphibia; order Anura; family Dendrobatidae; genus Phyllobates; species Phyllobates terribilis. Next base: position 200,530,756 of record NW_027362763.1, read on the forward strand.
GAAATCTGTGTCTCAGCCCCAAGATTATGCTGTCCTCAGATTATATGGCAAAAAGCTGCTGACGGATTTCCCTTTAATGTATGGATGCTAATTAAAGGGAATCTGTCTGCACAGAATGACTGTTCAAACCAAGTGCAGATGCTCAGTGCATCATGGCTGGGCCAAACATTTTAATATACCTTCCCACTTGTTTATTTTCCATCTATCCCCTCCCTTCTCTATGAAGCCAGAGCTGTCAATCAAAGGAGAGAGGAGGTGGAGATAGAGGGAAAACAAGCAGGTGGGATTTAAATGATTGGCCACGTCATAGTGTTTTATTATTATAAATCATATTAAATTATAAACTGTGACTTTGGATTATGAAAGGGAATCTGACAGAATGATAACTTGGGCAAAACATTCAGAGTGAGAAGGGGTTGTCCTAGTAGTGAACAACCCCTTTAAGATTTTGGAATATGATCTCCAAAAAGTATAGCTCAAATATTCAGAAAACATTTTCAAATCCTAACCCAGAAAGTTGAGCCGAGGGCACTAACCTTTCTAAAGAGAGAACATTTTTACTACATCAGATAACTTTGATCATTCTGGTATGAAGATTACACTTCCTCTAATAGAAATCACAGAAAACAACAAGCAGGGAATAATTACAGATTTGTCCCAAGAATTCACAATACAAACTGGCTATATAACTAAATAAATCTCTAAGGCCTGATGAGGCTGGTGTAATTACTTAGAAAATCCAAGTCAGAATGGCTATATAATCCTAATATTAAAATGAGCATTTATTGAGTCCAGCTAAAAAGTGAGAGCTGATGAGCCCAAATGTATTCAGTCTCCTCCCACCCAACTTATACTGAGCAGATCTCAGCAGCAGCAGGGAGGAGGAACACTGAGCAGCTGTCAATCAGGTTAGGTGGGTGGAAGTTGATTTGAAACTTTCATAATGGGTTATACCACCATTCTGACATGGATTTTCAAAGTAAGTATACCAGCCTATGAGAGCTATCTAATAATCTATACAGCGTGCATTGTGAAATCTGTTGACAGATCTGCGTTCAGCGCTGTATTGTACAGGTACAGTACAAACCTAGCAAATAAACCTGCTCAGATGAGCATACAAGGATGAAGAAAGTGTTGGCAAACCAGGTGCTTTATTAATTCAGAATATTAGGGTATGTGAACACAGAATTTTTAGGAAGTTTATTGGAGAGGGTCTGCTTAAAAAAAACATCTGAAAATCACTCAAAAAAGCTTGTAAAACTCTTCGACTCTTCCTATTTATTTCTGTTGTAAAATCATTTCGCTCTTTATATATTCAGACTTTTGAATATTTTTTTTCCTCTTCAGTTTTTTAAAAGCGTCTGACGGGGGAAAAAAAAGAGCTTGTTACTTCTGTGAAGGGGCTTTTTTTGGAATTGGACCAAATTAGGCACTGTCGAATCAAGAGGCTACAAAAAAATGTTCAGGAAAAAAACCTGTTCCAAAATGCTTCAAAAATGAATTAAAACCATTTCAGGAAGCTAAAAACTCTTCAATAAAACTCTTCAAGGAAACAGTGTTTCCTACATTATAGCGTTTCCTGCATCATGCATTTTATAGCCAAAACATATAAAGAGGTGCTTGTGTAGCACCCTGAGGATTCGGCTGCTACAGGGGTATTGCACCTCAACCCAGAGGTGTGATATTCCACTCCCGGGTAAGGATGGAGTGTGGAACTGAGCTCGGTAGGCTGCATGCACTACACACATCCCATTTCCGAGGAGCAGACCGACGGTACTCCCACTTAGAAATGTGCAGGTACGACCGAGTCTGTTCCTGGCTGGAGTGGGAGGGGGGTGGTACATCCCAAGTAGTGTAGGGGCAGATAGGGGGAGCAGCCTGGGTAAAGTTAGGAGCTCATTGGGTGCTGGTCACCTGAGCTCACACATAGAGGGTGTATATAAGGTGGGCACCAACTAAGAACAGGGTCAGATGCAGAGAGAAAGTCAGGAGCAGAGGAGAAGAAAGACCCAGAGTGAGAGAGGAGAAGAGAGAGACCCAGAGAGGGAAACAGCAGAAAAGGACTCCAAGATCCCAACTTAAATCCCCGGGTGAAGAGTCGGCACAGGGTACCGGAACCCAAGCTGGTGGGGGTAAAAACACTCCCCAGCCAGAGACCGGAGACCGTGGGCAGCGTTTGCCACGGTCACCCACCACATCCACCCCGAAGGCACACCACATGAAGGGTCAGGGAACCCAAGGCCAAGGGTGTCCCAACAGAAGGCCCGAGGGAGCTGGACCTAGGTGGATCACTGGTGGGGACGGCCAGAGAACGGGACAGAAGGAGAGCTCAGGGCCACGCTCCGGACTTGTTTGGGGGTTGGCTGGATCCAGGACCTGGTGGATGCAGCACGGCTCGGGTGGTCACTCGAAGCTGGAGTGACCAGTACAACATCTGCAGTAAGTAAACACCCTTAACTGCACAACCCGACTCTGTCTTCACTGCCGTCTGCACTGCACCACCACAACCCCCATCCTCTGCACCTGTCCCCCCTGAGGCTATACCCCACCCGTTGGGGGTTATACCATCACAAGCTGCACCTACACCATCAGCCTCAGCGGACCCTGCTGCAGCGGCGGCCACAGTGACCGCATCACAACGGGTGGCGTAGTCGACACAAAAGAACTCTTAATAACATCTGTAGGACTGCCACATAACACTGAGTTTGACGCCCTGGGCACGGGCCGGGTCACAGCCGCTCGGAGACTACAACCCCCCCATCTGATCCGGTGCCGGGTATTCCCCTCAAAAAGGAATATGTCCCAGGGGGCGCGTCAACTTTGGCGTAGTCGGCAGGATTACGTGCCCGCAACACCCGGGTACTGCGTGCCTGAAGAAAAGTGCAAGTTTACCTCAGAAAGAAGTCTCCCGCCGGTTCCGGAGGGTCCCCGCCATCGGACTCCATCACAGGTCGATTCCCGCCGGTTGTCCGCCATTAACAGCTTTTTCCCGCCATCTGCAGAGTTTCCCGCCACTGGGAGACGATTCCCGCCATTTCCAAAGGTTTCCCGCCTTGGAAGAGCGGACGCCATTATGGGCGTGCCAGAGGGTGGCAAGAGGTCACCTCCCATCGTGGGCCAGGACTGAAAATGGCGCCAAAAGTGGAAACCGCCCCCACCAACAGAGACTGTGATGCTGGAGGTGTCTGTCAGCGTGAAAGAACTACCCCTGGAGCTGACAGTCACCGAGTTGCCCCGGGACCGCCCTCGAAGTGGGAGGAGACGAAAGAAAAGAACGAAGATGGGTGCCGCCTGGAGCAGTCTGGAGCGAGCGCACCCGGAGGCAAGAAGCCTGGAGAAGAGTAGCAGAGAATCTCACCCGGAGATGGCGAGAGAGCAGAGCAGCACCGGCCCGCTGGCCAGGAGCCTGCTGGAAGAAGAGCAGAGCAGCACCGACCCGTTGGTCAGGAGCCTGCTAGACACCACGACCCCACTAGGCCTAGTGGAGGTCCTTGCACAGCTCCCCCAAGACCGGGAGTGTGCACAGACTGCCCTGGAGGGCCTCGCACGGAGGATGGCCCGGGTACAGCGCGAGATATTGGCGGAATGGAGCCGGGAGATGGCCCAGCAAGCTGAGACCAGTCAACGGAGCACGCTACCCTGGAAGAGGAAACAGACCGCCTCTGAGGATGGCGCGGGAGGACCAAAGGCCGGAGACGGCGCCGAGAAGGGAGCCGGACGCAAGGAGGCAGGTAAAGGGGACGCCTATACCCCAAGCCGGGAAACCGCCCACCTGCCCCAGCTCCCCGTCGCAGAGCCCGAAAGTCCCCCTGCTGTGCCCGTAGCCGCCATGTCACCGCTATGGACTAGGCCCCGACCGGAAGCCGCCGCAGCGACCCCTGTGACGTCACGCGCCTCGACCCGGAGCGTGACAAAGCAGGAAATACCACCAGCCTGGTCGCAAGGCCTAGTACCCCCGGGCGCCGCATCACCAACAGCGCCCCCTACCTCCGCGGAGCCTCCGGCCTGGTCGCAAGGCCAGGTAGCCCAGGGTGCCGCCGTATTAACGGTGCCCTTCACCTTCCAGGTGCCCCAGGCCTGGCCGCAAGGCCTGGGCAATCCGGGCGCCACCACCACCGCGCCCGCGCCCGTAAAACCAAGGGTGCCACACCTGGGGGAGGACTTGTTCAGCCAGCTCACATGGCCGGACGGACAGCCCTTCATCTGGCCCGAAGAATTCCATGAGCTGGAACGGCAGCAGAGACTAGGGCCCTTGTGTGAGCCCCTGATTCCGGCTCCGAAGCCCGTGGCACGGGTCTCGCCTCCTCTGGAAGAAGCCCAATTTGAGTGGGACCCCACCGGAGAAGACCTAATGGGGTTCACTCAGGAAACCAGGGCAGCTGCAGCGGAGCGTGCTGAGTGTTGCCGACAGCAGCTCGAAGAGTTTGCGAGGGAGCGGAGAGAGATGCGGGTCCGGGAGCAACAGGCCCAAGTACGGAGCGCCGAGCAGAAGAGCCGAACCAGGAGGGACCCCCGTGCAGCGCACAGTCCCCGTACCACCGGGACTGTAGTAAAGTTTAACCTGCAGCATGGGTGGGGCTTCATCAGAGACAACAACACCCCCGGCGACGTCTTTGTCACGCGCAGAGATGTGGAGTCCCATCTGCCGGAGGGGCACAGAGGTCGTGACCTTTATATCGGGGACGAGGTCACCTTTACCCGGCACAAGTGTGCCAAAGGACCTTACGCCCTCCATGTGCATCGCCTGACGGAGGAGGAGTTGCGGTGCGAGGAGGAGGAGCAAGAGGACCCGGACGGGTCTGAAGTTACAACCAGCTACAAGCAAAGAGCAGGAGGAAGACGCCGTTGAGTGCGGCAGAGCAGTAGATGTAAATAGTTACCCGACCGGGTACCAAAGAAACTGTTGCTACATATATATAGTCCCCGTTGGGACCAGCATGAGTGGACTGTTTACCCGTGTACCCTTAATCCCACAGGCTGAGGACTGTGAGCAGCCATTCCCTTCCCTTTACCTGGCCGAGGACTGAGAGCGGCCACTACCCTTGTATATAGTTGCGCGTCCTAAAGCGCCCCTACCGGTTTTATAGAAAACCAGTTTTTCTAAGAGACTGTCGCACTTTTCCCGGACACACGTTGCACAGTGACCGGAGGAGGAGCCAGAGGCGACGAGAATGTTTTATATATATATAATGTTTTTATATGTTTTATATGTTTATGAAAAATTTTGTATGTTTTGGTGTTTTGTCTTACAGCCCGAGGACGTGCTGTGATTTACCAGGGGGGAATGTAGCACCCTGAGGATTCGGCTGCTACAGGGGTATTGCACCTCAACCCAGAGGTGTGATATTCCACTCCCGGGTAAGGATGGAGTGTGGAACTGAGCTCGGTAGGCTGCATGCACTACACACATCCCATTTCCGAGGAGCAGACCGACGGTACTCCCACTTAGAAATGTGCAGGTACGACCGAGTCTGTTCCTGGCTGGAGTGGGAGGGGGGTGGTACATCCCAAGTAGTGTAGGGGCAGATAGGGGGAGCAGCCTGGGTAAAGTTAGGAGCTCATTGGGTGCTGGTCACCTGAGCTCACACATAGAGGGTGTATATAAGGTGGGCACCAACTAAGAACAGGGTCAGATGCAGAGAGAAAGTCAGGAGCAGAGGAGAAGAAAGACCCAGAGTGAGAGAGGAGAAGAGAGAGACCCAGAGAGGGAAACAGCAGAAAAGGACTCCAAGATCCCAACTTAAATCCCCGGGTGAAGAGTCGGCACAGGGTACCGGAACCCAAGCTGGTGGGGGTAAAAACATTCCCCAGCCAGAGACCGGAGACCGTGGGCAGCGTTTGCCACGGTCACCCACCACATCCACCCCGAAGGCACACCACATGAAGGGTCAGGGAACCCAAGGCCAAGGGTGTCCCAACAGAAGGCCCGAGGGAGCTGGACCTAGGTGGATCACTGGTGGGGACGGCCAGAGAACGGGACAGAAGGAGAGCTCAGGGCCACGCTCCGGACTTGTTTGGGGGTTGGCTGGATCCAGGACCTGGTGGATGCAGCACGGCTCGGGTGGTCACTCGAAGCTGGAGTGACCAGTACAACATCTGCAGTAAGTAAACACCCTTAACTGCACAACCCGACTCTGTCTTCACTGCCGTCTGCACTGCACCACCACAACCCCCATCCTCTGCACCTGTCCCCCCTGAGGCTATACCCCACCCGTTGGGGGTTATACCATCACAAGCTGCACCTACACCATCAGCCTCAGCGGATCCTGCTGCAGCGGCGGCCACAGTGACCGCATCACAACGGGTGGCGTAGTCGACACAAAAGAACTCTTAATAACATCTGTAGGACTGCCACATAACACTGAGTTTGACGCCCTGGGCACGGGCCGGGTCACAGCCGCTCGGAGACTACAACCCCCCCATCTGATCCGGTGCCGGGTATTCCCCTCAAAAAGGAATATGTCCCAGGGGGCGCGTCACTTGCATTTGAAAAAAAATCTAACTTTTGATTTTACAGAATCAGTGCTATGATTGTGCATGATCAATATCTAGTATTTCAGCTCAGTCCCATTCACTGGAATGCAATTCTGAGCTGACATTGTTTGTGCTAACAAATACATATATCCAAAATGCTTTTTTCCCTTATTCTATTTAATATTTATCAAGCATTTTTCAGCTCTGTTCACCTGGCACAGGCTGTATCCAGGACTTAAATCATTCACAAAGTCAGCAATGTCTACTTTTTCCTGCAAAGTCCTATTTGTGTATAATCTGTAATTTATGGCATTGTCGCAGGGCTCAAACAAACATAAATCCTAAAGTATTCATAAACCAAGAGCAGTCCGAGGAGCCGGCCATGGCATGATAGACAGACTACCGCAGACATAAATTCTCTGCTCTCTACTTTTAGAATAAAGCATCTTGAAAGTTTTCTATTTGTTCCAAAGTATCCAAAGCAAAAAAAATTATTCTTGGTGGTCCATGGTGGGAAGCAAATCCTCAACCTGTCACAAATCACAATGGTGTAAGCCGACCTGAGATCTGATTGGTTACTTTAGGCAGCAATTACATTTTTAGCGCCACCTATTGGAAGTAGCAATTCTAAATGAATGTCAGTATCAACCCTTTACGAGCCTTGCCACATTACTTAGGATAATAGCCAAACCAGACAATCTATTTGTGACCGGGTGTTTGCACCTCATCAGTGCAAAACAAGAGGTCTGATTTGGCTAGATGAGAGGCCTTTGACGGGGGTAACATTTCTCTTCGTGGAGAGAGCCGAGCTGGGGCAAGGAGACTTATAGACAATTTGCATTTCCCAGAGGAGAGTTGCATGGCCTTTAAGAGTCCTTTCCCCGTCTTGTCCCTCTCAACATGAAAAGAAGTTACTCCTTAGAATCACAAATATTGTAACGCTGAGGATCCCATCAACTAGCTAATATCTGTGAAGAACCCTGGCAACAATTGTTAAATTCTTATACAGTTCTTCCTCAAGGAAACTGAAGCAGAAAGAGACTAAAAGAGCAATTGAAAACCAGACAATCCCTTTAAAGAAGCACTCCCACCAAAGTTTTTATCCTCTTAATATATTGCAATCATAATAATATATGGCACTTTGTACTTACAATTGCTCATTTTGCCTTTTTAACCAGTTAATTATTCTCTTTTCTCTGCTCTATGTAGAAACAGGAAGTCTCTTTTCCCTGCATTTATCATTCCCCTCTTCAACTTTTGCCCCAGGTGCTCCATTCTTTCCCCTGCCAGGGACTTTTGCAGTGACTTATGACTTGTGCAGAGAAAATTGACCTCCTGTTTCTACACAGAGCTTAGAAGGGTTCAGCTAGTCAGTTTTTAATCACATGATGTCATAGACCTAATGGATGGAAAAGAGACAAATTAGCTGGGTAGAAAGGCAAAATGAGAAATTGTAAGTACACTGCGCCATATAATATGATGATTGCAATATATTAAGATACAAACTTTGATGGGAGTTCTTCTTTAACTAATTTTTTAGAAGCCATTTAAACCTGATGTGATCAGAATAAAGATGAAAGGTAGACCATATACAGTACCTGCTAAAATGAAGACAAGTCCCCCAGAAAGAGCGATCTTCCCTTTGGTGTGTTCACTTTTATTTCCGAATTTTGTGCATTTCAGTCCAAATAAGGAGGTTACACAAGCAAAGAGACCCAAGATGAGAGAGATGATCATCAGGGCACGGCATGCTTGGACATAAGCTGTGGGAGAAAGACAAGACAGCAGTTTATTGATTCCATTAATGATCGATATAGAGGTGATTTTTCTGTTATTGGCATATAATTTCTATTGCACAACAAGTATTTAAAGGGAACTTGCCACCAGAAATAACGCTATTAACCTTCAGATATGGGCTTAATCTGCAGGTTAATAGCGTTATTAACCTACACGGTGCCCACACTTAGCTGAACGCTGCTGGGAGAAAATTAACTTTATTCCCCCTCCTGACAGAGTTCGGGTTTCAGTCACGATGGCGGCGCCGGTGCAGGTTCAGTTACTGCTCTGAGTATACAGAGCGGCGGCTGTAACCGCGATCCCTGCACTGACTGACAGCCGGCCCCAATGCAGAGCGAGTGTCAGTCAGGGCCGCGGTCGCGGTTACAGCCGCCACTCTGTAGACTCAGAGCAGTGACTGAACCTGCGCCGGAGCCGACCCCTGTGACTGAATGCTGCTGGGGGGAATAAAGTTAATTTTCTCCCCGCATTGTTTAGCTATGTGCGGGCATCGGGCAGGTTAATAATGATATTAACCTGCAGATTAACTCCATATCTGCAGGTTAGTAGTGTTTTTTTCTGGTGACAGGTTCCCTTTAAGTGTTTTTGTCATTAAAAACATTATTGTTCAAGAGATGTCTCAGAAATTATCCGTTCTTGTTTACATCCTAAAAACAAATTCAGGGCTAACAGTGGTTTTGTGGAAAAAAAAATGGCACTTCTGTATTGTTTCTAGGTGCACGGATAGGGTCCCAACCCGTTACATATAGAAAGTCCAAGAATCCAGTGTGGCGCCCTGCTGCGCATTGGTGCCACAGAACCCAGAAGGGTGCATGGATGGACTTCTCCACAAGAGGCCCTCACTACATTCATACACCTCCACCTACCACCTCAGACCAGCATAGGGAGCCCGTTAGGAACATATATAGGGAAGGTGGAGCTAGGCAGCTCAGGGAGTTGTTTTGTTAGCTCAGACAGAAGTGAGTCTGTGAACAGAGAGCGTGCCGACGCTCAGAGAGCGGTGAAGACGCAGCACGCCAGCTGCCAAGTAGTGAGGGCCCCGAGTGTGGTCGACAGAGAGGAGAAGAGGAGAAAAGGAGAGTGCAACTTAGGGGGCAGAGGAGCATAGTAAGCTCACCCCGATTTACCGGACACCGGGTCCGTGCCTACAGGGACCCTCTACACCCAGTAGGAACCCCTGGAGAACTACAGGTCCCAGGTCCACCTAATGCTGATTGTAGTACCAGGGCTAGGAGTCACAGAGGTCCCAGCGTCCAGGGAGAGTGATCTCCAAAGAGAAGGCCCTACCACCAGGTAAGCAGGTGCAGAGAGAGACAGTAACCAAGCTAGGCCCAGCTCCAGGCAGGCCAGAAGCTTAGAGAATAAAGCAACGGATCAGGAGGCCCTATATCCGCTCACTGGGGAGAGTCCAGAAGTGCGCCCTTCACCTGGAGTACCCAGGACCGTGCCGGCAGCATCACCAGTAAAGGTATTGAAGCCTACCCCTGTGTGAGTGTCCATCCTTCCTCCGGGACTGACCTGCCGTCTCTCCCCTGCACCACCATCCAGTACATCCCCCACACTTCCCTGAGGCCCGCTCCACGTGTGGGGAGCCATTCCATCACAAGCTGCCCTACCATCAGCCTCAGAGGACTGCCCCGCAGCGGCGGCATCCCTTAGCCACATTCCACAGGTGGCGTCACAAACAATTCCAAAAACCCCAAATAATAGAAGTTTCCCCCATTTCACTGACCGCCCTGGGTCACGGACCGGACCAGCCACCATGATATCCCCCGGCAACCAGAGGCCCGGCTGCCGAGTACCCCACGGCCCTGGGGGCGCGTCACCAGCACTCAAATAGGTGAATTTATTTACAACGTGAAGAAAGTGTACAAAAACGTTTCGGTCGTTAGATCTTCATCAGTTATACACTAGAGCAGTGGTCCCCAACCTTTTTTGCACCAGGGACCGGCTTGAAGCAAGATCATTTTTCCATGGCCCAGCAAGGAGGGGGTGGGGTGGGCGGGGCTTTGGTCATATGGGGGCGGGGTAATGGAGGGATTTGGAGTTTAGTGCATACTTATCATATAGTGTAGACCAGGTCCCCGCCAGGAGCTATGCCAGGAGCCCCACATAATGTGCTGTGCCAGGAGCCGCATCACTGAGGCCCCATCACACCCTGCAGCAGGACAGGGCAGCTGTCCTGACAGCTGCTGTTCAGCTGCATTTACTTCATCCCAGGGGCGGACACAGACTGTAGTGGGCCCCTGTGCAAGAAATTTTTGGGGGCCCCCCCCGCCCTTCATAAGGCAACAAAGTTATGTAAACATAACCCCCCCATGTGCATCTCTCACCCCCCCATGTGCAGCTCACCCCCGTGCATCTCTCATCCCCCTCCGCGCATCTCTCATCCCCCTCCGTGCATCTCTCATCCCCCTCCGTGCATCTCTCATCCCCCTCCGCGCATCTCTCATCCCCCTCCGTGCATCTCTCATCCCCCTCCGTGCATCTCTCATCCCCCTCCGTGCATCTCTCATCCCCTCCGTGCATCTCTCATCCCCTCCGTGCATCTCTCATCCCCCCCGTGCATCTCTCACCCCCCCGTGCATCTCTCACCCCCCCGTGCATCTCTCATCCACCCCCGTGCATCTCTCATCCCCCCCGTGCATCTCTCACCCCCCCGTGCATCTCTCATCCACCCCCCGTGCATCTCTCATCCCCCCCGTGCATCTCTCACCCCCCCGTGCATCTCTCACCCCCCCGTGCATCTCTCATCTCTCCCCTCCCTCCCATGTGCATCTCTCATCTCTCCCCTCCCCCCATGTGCATCTCTCATCTCTCCCCTCCCTCCCATGTGCATCTCTCATCTCTCCCCTCCCCCCCATGTGGATCTCTCATCTCTCCCCTCCCCCATGTGCATCTCTCATCTCTCCCCTCCCCCCCATGTGGATCTCTCATCTCTCCCCTCCCCCATGTGCATCTCTCATCTCTCCCCTCCCCACCATGTGGATCTCTCATCTCTCCCCTCCCCCATGTGCATCTCTCATCTCTCCCCTCCCCCCATGTGCATCTCCCATTCCCCCCACTCCTAGTTAATTGTATTTAAAAAAAAATAAAACTTGTTATACTTACCCCCATGCGATCCCTGCAGAATCCTGGCGCTCGTCCAAATCGCTGACACCAGGTTCTCCTGACTTCCGGCCATGTGACGGCGCCGTCACATGACCGGAAGTCAGGGGAATCATGAAGGTGCTGCCGCAGCAGCGCAGCGCTAAGATGTCCCGGACCCGGCGCTTAGCATGCGGCCGGGGGCCCCATGAGGAGAGAGACGCACAAGAGGGGGGCTCCGAGGGGGCTCCTACCGGCCGGGCCCCATACTGGAGTCAGGGCAGTCATGCCCTGATGGCGGCCCTGCTGGAGGCTGGAGGGGCCCCCTCTCCCCGCGGACCGGCTGAAAAACCCCAACGGCCCGGTCCTGGTCCGCGGACCGGCGGTTGGGGACCTCTGCACTAGAGGATTGACAAAAAAATGCATAAAGACAAGTAATTAATCAACAGCAAGAGGGTGTACATAAAAATCAAAACAATGTGATGCGGAAAACCATATGAGCAATACATATGAGCACAATCATATTGTATATATTTGTATAATCAATGCAAGTTTTTCATACAAGAAATCAGTTTTGTCAATCCTCTAGTGTATAACTGAGTGGCGGATTCTTGGACTCTCTAACAGTGGTTTTGGCCATGCAACGCAAGGGCCCTGATTGATTAAGACTGACATTTCGTATGCCAGTCTTAGTGAGGGGTAGGCAGGAATAAGATGTGCTGAATTTATTAAGAGGCGCCACTTAATGAATTCTGTACACAGGGGTGGATTAAGAGTAGCAAGGGCCCCAGGCAGTTTAGAAGGCGCGGGCCCCCCACCCACCCCCACACACACCTGATGTATCACATGTCACATGATCTCCTGTGATAGATCATGTAACAGTTCACGTGAAATTAATTTGGCACAATATTAATATATTAATTATAATAAAAAATTTTAGGCTGTGTGCCCACTATGCGTTTTTTAAGCGTTTCCGCAGCGGCAATTCCGCTGCAGAAAAGCTTAAAAACCGCTTGGTAGAAGGCCTGCCATGTTCCCCAATGATAATCCGCATGTGCTGTGCACATGTTGCGGAAATTTCCGCTGCGGTTTATCATTGCCGAAAAAAACGCAGCACTACCAATTATTTTGTGGAAGTGCGGCGTTTTCGCCGCCACTGACTTGCATTGAAACGCGTAATATCCGCATCACTATATGTGCACATGCGGATATCATGCGGTTCAATGTGCGGATGGTATCCGGGTCTGGAAGAGAGGAGACTGTCCTCCAGACTGGGGTACCATAGTACCTGTAAAAAAAAGAATAAAATAAAAAATAAATATTATACTTACCTTCTGATGGCCCCCGGTGTCTTTATCCGATGCGTCCTGGCTTGCCGGCAGCTCGCGATGGTCTGAAAAGGACCTGTGGTGACGTCATTTAGTCATGTGACGGGTCACGCGACCGCTGACATCGGCAGGCCATCAGAAGGTAATTATATATTTATTTCTTATTTTTTACCATTCTTTTACGGTCACACTATATAAATCCATGCCGGTTGCATGGATTTATATAGTGTGACCAAGTTGACAAGCACTTTCCAAGTGATGCTAAAATCGCTTGGAAAGCGTCAGAGCGGAGCGAGACTGCCGGAGCAGTGAGCAAAGGGTCAGAGCGGAGCAAGACTGCCGCAGCGGTGAGCAAAGGATCAGAGCGGAGCAAGACTGCCAGAGCAGTGAGCAAAGGATCAGAGCGGAGCAAGACTGCCGGAGCAGTGAGCAAAGGGTCAGAGCGGAGCAAGACTGCCGGAGCAGTGAGCAAAGGGTCGGAGCGAAGCAAGACTGCCGGAGCAGTGAGCAAAGGGTCAGAGCAGGCCAGAACCGCCGGAGCGGTGAGCAAAGGCAGAGCAGGCTAGAACCGCCGGAGCGGTGAGCAAGGCAGAGCAGGCTAGAACCGCCAGAGCGGTGAGCAAGGCAGAGCAGGCTAGAACCGCCGGAGCGGTGAGCAAGGCAGAGCAGGCTAGAACCGCCGGAGTGGTGAGCAAGGCAGAGCAGGCTAGAACCGCCGGAGCGGTGAGCAAGGCAGAGCAGGGGGGACAGGGCTCTGTACACACGGAACAGGCAGGAAGGGAAAGGCAGAACCAGATACCCACAGGGTACTTACAGTGAAGTAGCGAGGGGACCACAAACTCACAAACGGAAGTACAGTGACAACGAGCAGGAGTTAGGTACGAGTTCAGACTCTGCAGAAAAAGGAAAGGTACGGACATAGAGAAACACAGGAAACAGGCTAGAAGAGTATACAGACAAGAACAGACACAGTAGCAAGATACAGGAGCGGGTCTAGGTATGCAGCCCCTAGAAGGCGGGAGGAACAGGCTAGGAGCGAGTTCACACAGGCCTGGAAATACAGCCTCCAGGAAGGGCAGGCAAGCAAACACAGAAGGGGACCTGGCACATTCAGAGTGAAAGAGCACACTGAAAGAAACACAATGCTCAGGCATGGGTTAATTGGAGCAGCTGGTTTAAATACCAGGTGACAGACAGCAATAGGCTGAGGACGCACAAGGGGTGTGCCTGCAGCAGGTACAAAAAGCAGGAAGTGATCGGGCGCCGCCCTTAAGCAGCAGAAACAGAAGCAAACAGACAGCATGGAGGGAAGCCAGAGAGACATTCTGGATTGGAGATCAAGTGCGCGCTCTTGCACAGTGGGAGATGGACCACTATGCAAGGACGGCGCCAGGTATGTTACAAATTGTATGACTTAATATTGAGTACACGTAACCATCTATACACAGCAGGAGGCCGCACGCAGCAGGAGGCCGCACGTAGCCATCTATACACAGCAGGAGGCCGCACGTTGCCATCTATACACAGCAGGAGGCCGCACTGTGCCATCTATACACAGCAGAAGGCCGCACGGCGCCATCTATACACAGCGGGAGGCCGCACGTAGTCTTCTATACACAGCGGGAGGCCGCACGTAGCCATCTATACACAGCGGGAGGCCGCACGTAGTCTTCTATACACAGCGGGAGGCAGCACTGTGCCATCTATACACAGCGAGAGGCCGCATGGTGCCATCTATACACAGCAGGATGCTGCACGTAGCCATCTATACAGAGCGGGAGGCCGCACGTAGCCATCTATACACAGCAGGAGGCCACACGGCGACATCTATACACAGCAGGAGACCGCACGTAGCCATCTGTACACAGCAGGAGGCCGCACGTAGCCATCTACACACAGCAGGAGGCCGCATGTAGCCATCTATACACAGCAGGAGGCCGCATGTAGCCATCTATACACAGCAGGAGGCCGCACATAGCCATCTATACACAGCTGGAGGCCGCACGTAGCCATCTATACACAGCGGGAGGCCGCATGTAGCCATCTATACACAGCGGGAGGCCATACGGCACCCCCCAGATACAGGGGGCCGCACGTAGCCATCTATACACAGCGGGAGGACGCACGGTGCCATCTATACACAGCGAGAGGCCGCACGGTGCCATCTATACACAGCAGTCGGCTGCATGGCGCCATCTATACACAGCGGGAGGACGCACGACGCCCCCCCCAGAGACAGCGGGAGACTGCACGCAGTCACGCACACACACAAACTTATACAGACATATATATACACGCATAAGCACATTTGAAACACAAAAATACATATAAACAGACATCACAGAATGATATCTGCCTGCACACACACACACACACTCACTCAATCACACACACACTCACACACACACACTCACTCACCATCCCCCGGCTCGGGCGGTAGCCCAGATTGCCCTCATTATAATCCGCCTATGTCTGTACATCTTATCCATGATGTGTGCCTCCGGGCACCTTGTCAGAAATGTTATTTCACTCATTTCCGGTGTAAACAATGTCACTTTTGCTGATTTTGATGGGCGGGTATAGCTATGCCCTGTCCCAACTCCTACCCAGCTTTCCCATTTTTGTGCAGCCGGTCAAAACAGGACCTGCCCAAAGGTCGCAATATGTTTACACATCTCTGTGTTGTGCAAAAAATTTGCGACTATTCAACGTAATAATAATAACCTTTATTTATATAGCGCCAAGATATTCCACAATTCAGAGGTTCATATACAACAGTCATAAGTAACAGTTAAAGATAATACAATAATTAAAGCAAAGATAATGACGCCCCTGCTTGTAAGAGATTACAATCTACAATGAGGTGGGGGTGACACTAAGCACATGTGCTTATTTACAATGATGGTCCAGCCATCTTTTGGGAATGGGGGATAGATAAAGGCTGTGAAATAGTGAATGGGCTGTATATAAAAGAACTTTGATTAGGGAGCGTGATAGGCCACTCCAAACAGATGTGTTTTTAGGGAGTGCCTAAAACTGTGTAAGTTGTTCTTGGTCCTAATTTTCCCAGAGCCATAACTTTTTTATTTTTCCATCAATATAGCCATACGAGGGCTTGTTTTTTTACGGGACAAGTTGTACTTTTGAATGACATCATTGATTCAGCCACATAAGTGTACTGGAAAATGGGAAAAGTGCGGTGAAATTGTAAAATAAGTGCAATTACACAATTGTTTTTTGGGTATTTTATTTACCATGTTCACTAAATGCTAAAACTGACCGGCCATTATGATTCTCCAGGTCATTACGAGTTCATAGATATCAAACATGTATAGGTTCTTTTTTATTTAAGTGGTGAAAGAAAATCCAAAATTTGTAAGAAAACAAAAAAAAAGTTGCCATTTTCCGAAACCTGTAGCTTCTCCATTTTCATGATCTGGGGTCAGGTGAGGGCTTATTTTTTGCACCCTGAGCTGACGTTTTTAATTTATACCATTTTGGGGTAGATACAATACTTTTTATGCCTGTTATTACATTTTATTGCAATGTTGCGGCGGTCAAATAAACGTACTTTATATTTAAATAGATTTGACATTTCTGAATGCAGCGATGCCAAATATCTGTATTTTTTATTTGTTTTTTAATTGTTTTATTAAGAATGGGGCAAAATGGGGGTGATTTTGAGCTTTTGTGTTTTTTTCATTTCTTAAAAACTTTTTTTTTTTTTACTTTTTACTGGCTTCAATATTCTCCTTAGGAGACATGAAGCTGCGATTGTCTGATCGCCTGTGCTACACATAGCAGTGTTTCAGCACTGCTGTGTGTATCAGAAATTATGATCTCCTACGAATGCTGGCCACAGATAGCACTCGTCCGAAGTATAAACTCGTATAAGTTGTATAAACTCGTGTGAGTGAGCCCTAAAGTAAAGTATAGTCCAGCACTCCTCAAAGAGGAGGAAAAATCAGGAAAACAGCTTACACATTTCAGACCTAACACATGCGCGCATTAAGCAAGTTTTGAACGAGTAAAAGGCGCCAAATTAATTAAGAAGCGCACACTGAAGAGCTGCGGTTCAGGCGGGGCTGCTGGAGCACTATGTGACAGCACAGCAGTCTTCCCGCCACCTTCCATCAGTGAGTGCTGTCTATTCCTTGTATTGATGGGAAGTCCTACTCTTTGTTGAGCTGGATCATCTGGTTCCACTCACCAAAAAGAGCCAGCTCACACAGGTGAATATATATATATATATATATATATATATACACATATATGCTAAAATTACCCCCATCCTGATGTAGTTGAAACCCCCACCTGTAGTTATCCAATATCAGACGATTTTTCAGGGTATTCAATTGCGCGACAAGTAGTGGAGTCTGGGTTTTGGTCGCATTGGATTGTGTAATTTTTGCCCCAGTGAGAACCATTCGGAAATTGTAAATTGAACTCAGTGGGGTGCCTGTTCCTATTATTCACATAAAGGAGCCAGATCTTTGTTCCGGATCTTTCCTGACTGACTCACAACTAATTGCTCTGTAGTCGTGGTCCTGGCCTCTTCTGTGTGCTGTTAAACTGACAGCTGATCGGTCAGCTACTGGTCCAAAAGTATCCATGGGTCCCGAGAAGCTAATCAAACCACCTTTATTGAAGGCCACTAACCCAACCCTCAAGGGATCGGCTCAAGGGGCACAGGCTGCCCTGCTTATTGGTAGATTTTACATTCTCCCAATAGTGTGGTACAGATTTAGGAAAGAAATATCACATTCTCTGTTGTAATATTTCCTGAAGGTTTCTAATGGTTTATGTATTTATTTTCCTCACTTATATAGCATTATTAATTTTCACACCACTTTACAGACATCATCATCACTGCCCCCATTGGGGCTCACAATCTACATTCCCTATCAGGATGTCTTTGGAGACAACTGACTTGCTTGTCTCTACTTCACATCTTTTCAAAACTTCTCAACATATTCATAGCCTTAAAACTGTACATTGCCTTGAAATGTATTCTAGTAGATTATGCTGTGCAAAAGGCAAAACATGCCGGCACAGAACCTTGTCATAAATAGTATAAGAGCATAATCCAATCTCAGTGAATAATCAATACACAAGTAAAGGAGAGGCAGCATATACTTAACACTCCATGACTATCAACCCCTATTTTTGACTATGGGCTATCTACAATCTATATTGACCTTATATGGTTTTTGTTTCACCTGATTCTGATATAAGCGCCGTATCACTTGATCCTAGGGACAGTCATCTCCCTGTAATACGGTAATTTGAGAGAATTTTATCTGCGCATGCACAGCCTGATACAGCCGCTGTATATTATCGCAGCGCCGTATGATGTGTCTCCTGGGAAATCTGAGTTCCGGTCTATACTTAGCTGATGCCTGCACAATGATGACCGCCAAGTGTCGGGTACTTGTGACTTCCGGCCTACACGTAAGCGGCGCATGCGCGTTATGACCTAGGGGATGCCGAACACCTGACGCCACTCTAACTCGCCATGTGCAGCTGGTACTTATCATAATATTATCTACACTGTATATATATGCGCTAACCATCTGTAATTAATATTTACCCCTGAGGAAGACACATTGTGTCGATTCGCGTGGGTACTTTCTTCCCTTCTTTGACTAGTCTTGTGCTTATAGGGGCTGATAATCATGGAGTGTTAAGTATATGCTGCCTTGAATGGAGAGGATTTTTAATCAAAAGTAAAACTGCAAAGTTGTTTGTTTTTACAACCTCTTTGCAATTGTAACCCTTTATCATGATGAGAATAAGCCTTTAAGCCAGGGATGTCAAACTGAAGCGATAGCTGCTACAGCGCATGCGCCGGTGCCTGCGCCATTTTGCTGGATGTAAATTTGTTTTTCCTAACCCCGCATATTATATGCGTTAGGAAAATAGGAGGCAGGTCACTGAAGGATCAGTGACCTGTCATAAGTGCATACAGATGAATATATAAGCACAGCACCAGATAAAGCACCCCCCACAGGCCGCCCCGAAGCACGAGCATATCATTAACTGAAAACTGCAAGGAAAGATTAAAAAAGAACCACAGGACGGATTTCATCAACCAAGGTATCATTTTAATCCGTGAAACGGCGCCCACCAGACAGTGTATGTAGTTTACTTAGAACAACCCTGCTGACAGGTTCACTTTGAAAGTTTGGACAAAGTCGCGGGCCAACCTTGATATTTGTTAAAAAAATGTCTACAATTGAGGAAGTTTTTCCTTATCACATAAAATGATTAACTTTTGAAATTATAGTGGAACAATATAATATATTATGTAAGAGCAGTAAAAAGCATATGGCCCAATGGCCTAATTTAAATATGTACTAACAAAGAATAAAAAATCTTGAATAAAACAGATAATAAAGTATGATGAAACAAAAGTGCCCCAAAACACAGTATGATACCCCCACAGTCAATTCTTCCACACACACGGTATGATGACCCCACTGTAACCCTCCCCCTCCATCCCCCCAACAAAGAATGGTGACCCCATCACAGTATGATTCTCCAATCGTAATCTCCACACAGCCCTCCATACAGTATAATGGCCACAAAATGTCCTCAATGCAGTATAATGGCCCCACATAGTTCTCCATACAGAATAATATGCCCCACATAGTCCTCCATACAGTCTAATGGGCCACACATAGTCCTCCTTACAGTATAATGGCCCCACATAGTCCTCCATACAGTATAATGGGCTTCACATAGTCCTCCATACAGTATATTGTGCTCCACATAGTCCTCCATACAGAATAATGGCCACACATAGTCCTCCATACAGTGTAATGGGCCTCACATATTCCTCCTTACAGTGTAATGGGCTCCACATAGTCCTCCATACAGAAAAATGGCCCCACATAGTGCTCTATACAGTGTAGTGGGCCCCATATAGTGCTCCATACGGTGTAATGGGTCCCACATAGTCCTCCATACAGAATAACGGCCCCACATAGTCCTCCATACAGTGTAATGGGCCCCACATAGTGATCCATACAGTGTAATGTGCCCCACATAGTCCTCCATATAGAATAATGGGCCCCACATAGTCCTCCATACAGTATAATGTCCCCTCATTGTGCTCTATACAGAATAATGGGCCCCACATAGTCCTCCATACAGAATAATGGGCTCCACATAGTGCTCCATACAGTGTAATGGGCCCCACAAAGTCCTCCATACAGAATAATGGGCCCCACATAGTCCTCCAAACAGTATAATGTCCCACATGGTGCTCTATACAGAATAATGGGCCCCACATAGTGCTCCATACAGTGTAATGGGCCCTACATAGTGCTCCATACAGTGTAATGGCCCACATAGAGCTCCATACAGTATAATGGCCCTGCATAGTGCTCCATACAGTATAATGGCCCTGAATAGTGCTCCGTACTGTATAATGGCTCCGCATTGTGCTCCATACTGTATAATAGCCTTGTGTAGTGCTCCATACTATATAATAGCCCCGCATAGTGCTCCATACTGTATAATAGCCCCGCATAGTGCGCCATACTGTATAATGGCCCCACATGATGCTCCATACAGTATAATGGCCCCACATGATGCTCCATACTGTATAATGGCCTCACATAATGCTCCATTCTGTATAACGGCCCGACATTAAAAAAAAAAAAAAAATACTCACTTCTGCCCATTCCAACGCTGATCTGGTCTCTTCATAAATCACAGTCCTACCTGTGGGCACGCGCGCCATCTCCTCAGCACTGCCACCGCTGCCACTCTCCTCAGCCTGTGCGCCATCCCCTCACCCTTCTCAGCACGCACGCAGACTAACGGGAGGGCGGGCAGCCTGATGGGAGGGCACGCAGCCTGATGGCCCAGGCTGTCCCCTCATCCTTCACATATGCACTTCACATATGCAGACATGCACACACACAATACGCAGACATGGACACACACAGTACACAGACATGCACACGGTACGCAGACATGCGCACGCACATGGTATGCAGACTTGCACACGGTACACAGGCATGCACACGCATACACACATGCACATGGTACACAGATATACACACATACAATACGCAGACATGCACAGATACATATTTCAACACATTCTTAAAAACACATAAAACAGACATAAATATATATACACAGTCATACACACTGACATACACAGACAGACATTCACATCATACATGCACATACACATTAGAAATATTTTTAATATGGGGATTGGGGATTGTCCCGTCCAGCTCCTCAGTCATGTGGCAGTGCAGGGCCGCCGGTGTGTCAAATGGCCCTGGACCATCAGTGGGGCACACTCGCTGTCGGGGCCCGGGCCTCTTCCCGGGTATCTGTGCAGGGCCGCCGGTGCTGTCTGAGCCCTAGTATGCTTCATGGAGCAGCAGTCAGTGTGTGGTCATTGTGCTGCTGCTCCACCAATGAGGCCCAGTGCTGTCACTTTCCAGACATGGCTGTGCGGCTGTGTCTGGTAGTAATGACACGGCAGGTATGACACACAAGCACAATTGAAGGCGCGTGGCCATGTCTGGAAAGTGACAGCACTGGACCTGATTGGTGGAGCAGCAGCACACTGACCGCTGCTGCATGAAGCAAATCAGGGCTCGGCCCTGCACAGATGCCGGGGAAGCGGCCCGGGCCCCGACCGTGAGTGGGCCCCCCTGATGGTCCAGGTCCCCGGTACTTGTCCGGATACGCCAGGTGCTGACACCGGCCGTTATTCCATCTATTGTATATAAAAATATCATTGCACTTGTTTTTATATTGGCTTAGCGGCTTGCCCTTATGCTTGGTATTGTATACACAATTCTGGTCTTACTAGGGACCTTTACAGCCATACCAGGTTGTTCTAGTTTGGTTTTTGTAGTCATGAGGCGTTATTTTAATAGCTTTTAAATGTATGGTTCTTTGCATGTTGTTGAACAAATACACTGTGTGCAGAATTATTAGGCAAATGAGTATTTTGATCACATGATACTTTTTATACATGTTGTCCTACTCCAAGCTGCATAGGCTTGAGAGACAACTACCAATTAAGTAAATCTGGTGATGTGCATTTCTGTAATGAGGAGGAGTGTTGACTAATGACATCAACATCCTATATAAGGTGTGCTTAATTATTAGGCAACTTCCTTTCCTTTGGCAAAATGGGTCAGAAGAGAGATTTGATGGGCTCTGAAAAGTCCAAAATTGTGAGATGTCTTGCAGAGGGATGCAGCAGTCTTGAAATTTCCAAACTTTTGAAGCGTGATCACCGAACAATCAAGCGTTTCATGGCAAATAGCCAACAGGGTCGCAAGAAGCGTGTTGGCCAAAAAAGGCGCAAAATAACTGCCCATGAATTGAGGAAAATCAAGCATGAAGCTGCCAATATGCCATTCACCACCAGTTTTGCCATATTTCAGAGCTGCAACGTTACTGGAGTATCAAAAAGCACAAGGTGTGCGATACTCACGGACATGGCCAAGGTAAGGGAGGCTGAAAATCGACCACTTTTGAACAAGAAACATAAGATAAAACTTCAAGAATGGGCCAAGAAATATCTTAAGACTGACTTTTCAATGGTTTTATAGACTGATGAAATGAGAGTGACTCTTGATGGCCAGATGGATGGGCCAGAGGCTGGATCAGTAAAGGGCAGAGAGCTCCACTCCAACTCAGACGCCAGCAAGGTGGAGGTGGGGTACTGGTATGGGCTGGTATCATCAAAGATGAACTCGTGGGACCATTTCGGGTTGAGGATGGAGTGAAGCTCAGCTCACAGACCTACTGTCAGTTTCTGGATGACAACTTCTTCAAGCAGTGGTACAGGAAGAAGTCGGTATCGTTCAAGAAAAACATGATTTTCATGCAGGACAATGCTCCATCACATGCATCCAACTACTCCACAGCGTGGCTGGCCAGTAAAGGTCTAAAAGAAGAAAAAATAATGACATGGCCCCCTTGTTCACCTGATCTGAACCCCATAGAGAACCTGTGGTCCATCATAAAATGTGAGATCTACAGGGAGGGAAAACAGTATACCTCTCGGAACAGTGTCTGGGAGGCTGTGATGGCTGCTGCACGCAATGTTGATCGAAAACAGATCAAGCAACTGACAGAATCTATGGATGGAAGGCTGTTGAGTGTCATCATAAAGAAAGGTGACTATATTGATCACTAATTTTTTTTGTTTTTGCCTGTCAGAAATGTTTATTTCAAAATTTTGTGCACTGATATTGGTTTACCTGGTGAAAATAAACTAGTGAGATGGGATTATATTTGTTTTTTATTAAGTTGCCTAATAATTCTGCACAGTAATAGTTACCTGCACAAACAGATATCCTCTTAAGATAGCCAAATCTAAAAAAAACCACTCCAACTTCCAAAAATATTAAGCTTGGATATTTATGAGTCTTTTGGGTTGATTGAGAACATAGTTGTTGATCAATAATAAAAATAATCCTCTAAAATACAACTTGCCTAATAATTCTGCACACAGTGTATATTTGTTATGGTGATCTCTGTATATGCATACTTCTTTTCACTTTTTGTTCCATGTTGATTCAGTATTCACTAGGTAGATCCCATTATTATTGGGTGGTGCCCATAATCTCTTTCACACGTCTGGATATTTCCGGTGCTGGACAAAACAGTACCGGAGATATCCGTGTCCATGTATATGTGTGTCCGTGTGTGTGATACGTGTGGCGCCCGTGTGCCATATCAATATCGCACGTACCGGCGCCTGGGAATCAGCGATACAGTTAGTGCGGTTCCCAAGTGCCGGATGCTGAGCATTGCCCTCATCATTGTCCCCTGCCAGCACTGCGATCAGTGCCAGCAGGGGACAATGTAGAGAGTAGTATTCTGTTGCCACTGTCTCCTAGCGTAAAAATAAGAATAAAATAAAAAAATCCTTATACTCACCTGTCCGAAGATGAAATAAGTGTCCCACGCTGTAATCCATCTGACCGCACATGCTGAGGAGCAAAGGAGAATGACTCGCTGCAGCGAGTGGGCTCCTGACCTGTGCTGAGCTCAGTGCAGCTCAGGAGCCCGCTCACTGCAGCGCATCATACTCCTCTGCTTCTCAGCATTTACGGTCGCCTCAAGCCACCACAGACGCTGATGCAGAATTGTCATGGGACAGTTTGTCGGACAGGTGAGTATTATTGTTGTTTTTTATTATTTATTTTTTTTAAAAGGGACCATGGCTTCAGGGAATTAGGTGTAAAGGTGAGTATAATGTTTTTTATTTTATTCTTATTTTACACTTGCTGGACACAGCAGGGGCAGAATACTACTCTCAACATTGTCCCTTGCTCACGCTGATCTCAGTGCCGGTTGGGGACAATAATGACAGATGCCTGCAGCACCTGGCGCTTGGGAACACTGCGAATAGTGTTGCTGATTCCCAGGCGCTGGTACATGTCACACGGATGTCATCCGTGTGTCATCAGTGTGCACGTGTGGGATGTTATGCGGCCCGTGCTGTGGGTAAAAAGGACATGTCAGCATGTTTTGCTCACGGACACACAGTCCATGAAATCACGCTGACACGTGCAAAGACCTATTCATTCGAATGGGTCTACATGTGTAAGTGTCTCCAGTACATGTGGAAAAGGGAACCATATGTACTCGAAACACTGACGTGTGAAAGAGCCCTAAATCTTTTTTTTCAGTTTCTCATCTTGTACGCAACTACGCAACACAGAAAAGAGTTCCCTGTGTGGGCATATGACCAGTGCTGTATGACAAAGAGGCAGTTTTAATGGTTAATTTTAGGTGCTAAGCCAGCACCCTGCTGTGATATAGCAGATGCATAGACAGAAAAGGGGGCTGGTTTAGCTATTAAAATAAGCAAGCCCAAAATGAATGACTCAAGGCAAAATAATGAATCCAAATACATATAAACCAATCAACAACCGACACAAAAAAGTGTGCAGAATTAAGGTAGTCACAAATGTGAATAAAAGTAGCTCACCCACCAAACACACTCAGCGCGCGTTTCGCGACTGCTTCATCTGGGGTCTGGTGAGCCACTATCATTCAACGCTACTTTACCATATATTTTCCAGCTATTTTCCCTATTTTCAGGGATCTCATTTTTCTATCTTGACAGTCTTCTCTGACATTTATCTTTGGTTGTATTTCTGTTACCTCTCATTGTATTTCTTGTGCAGCCTTGTTATATCAGTAGGGAGTTTATGCCATATACTCATATTGTGTGAGATATTTTACAAGCTCGCCCGCCAACCTGATTTTGTACCTATTGAAATAAACAGTCAGACAGCCCCCTTCACTCACAGCACTGGTCACATACCGACAGAGGGAACGTTCTGCTGTATCAAGCACAGCACCAGAAGTAAAGTTGCCAAACCTATGACCAAAGTGGATACCTGAAAGCTGGAGAAAGCTGGCTTAATTGAAGCGTTATTAGTAACTTATATAATTGCCAAGCTATTTCTTTTGGCAACTCCTTTTAAAAAAACAAAACAAGAACACAACTTTGCTTGAAATAATTGACCGATCTCTCACTATACAAAAATACATAAATATCTATTTTTACTGTAACCATTCCAACCTTCATGAATACTGCAATAAATTTCCATTTATATAAGAAATCACCGTAAGTCTCTGTATTTTCTCGGAGAAAACATATTTAACACAAGGACTAATAGGCTTTCATACATGGCAGACCCAGTGGCAATTTATAGGCCTCTGGCAGATATAGTAATCCAGCTACACATCCATCCAAGCGGTTCATTGGTCGAAATTGGAGCCAGCTCTGAATCCCGGCCTTTGCAGCAGAAGCCTGGCTTTTACAAGTAGCTTTTTCTGCAGTTGCAGTACTCTACATGGCTTCAGTTATTCACTAGACATACTGTATGTGAATTGACTTGTACCAAATCAAATTTGTTACAAATTTCCCCAAAAATTTGGATTTGTAGAATCCAAATGTTTAGGGATTCAATTCTTTATTTAGATCAGGGATGTCAAACTCAAGCACACAGAGGGCCAAAATGAAAAACTTGAACAAAGTTGTGGGCCAACCAGTATACAGAATAATGGACCCCACACAGTGTTCCATACAGAATAATTGGCCCCACATAGTCCTCCATACAGAATAATGGGCCCCACATAGTCCTCCATACAGAATAATGGGCCCCATATAGTCCTCCATACAAAATAATGGGCCCCACATAGTCCTCCATACAGAATAATTCCCCAATATATCTTTCCATACCGTATAATGGGCCCCACAAAGTCCTCCATACAGTATAATGGGCCCCACATAGGGGTGGTGGTTCTGGTGTCGTGGGACAAATATAATCAACCTGCGGACCAGATTTGGCCCACAGGCCAGAGTTTGGCATGTATGATTTAGATGTATTTTTACAGGTCCAGAAAGGGGTTAAAAACTAATAAAATATTGTAATTACCTGTCCGCACCCCAACCGATTTTCTGCTAGCTTAGTATCGGTCTTCCGTCTAGATGTTCGGGTACTGACTAGGTCTCAAGGTATCATGTAGGGTGCGGTGCTGCACAGGATTACATTGAGCCTAGTCAGCACAGTAAGATCTGGACAGAAGACTGAAGATCGAAGCAAAGCTAGTGGAGGAAGGAGTAAAGTAGCTGTTCTGGTGGCAGGCGAGGGCAGGCCTAGAACAGGGAAATATGACATTTTATTTTTATTTCAACCATTACCAACCCTCCGCTTATCAGCAGAAGAAAGTTGGCATTCTGTTTTCCTTGGTTCAATACTTTATTAGAAATCCATGTGCACAAATGACATAGAGTGCAGCCTTCAACACATCTTACGCTTTTCGGAATATCATTCCATAATCACAGACCTATGATTAAGCAATGATATTCCAAAACGCGTAAGATGTGTTAGAGACAGCACTGTATGTAATTTGGCATAGTAAATGTCTTTTCAGGACAGATTCAATTCTGATCGAATTTTACATGGACATAAATTAATCTGCCAGTTGATTTGGGTGAATCTGCCCAAATTTTGGGAAATTTCTATTATTAACTGATTTTCCCCAGTATGCAGTGCAGGGCGAGAGGGTGTTAGGCTGGGGCTAAACAGCGATTTTGCCCGTGACAAAAATTCCCCCTATGCTGATGCTACATTGCAGTGTGATGCTGGTGAATGAGGTTGCATTGTGACCCGCAAGGTACTGCGACTGCAACAAGCAAGTTGCAAAAAGCCATTCCCAGTTAGATTTTTTTGCAACCCCATTCCCCTGGATTACTATACAATGTAGCAGCGGGTTAAGACGATTTTTGCCTTAGCAACCTGTGTGGCGGCCAAAATCATCATGTAGTGTCTTAATGGTTCATCCACACTTAGGCCATATTTATAGATGGTGAAATTGCCATAGATTTTTAATGCGGATTATGAGCTGAAAGTCTGTGATGAATTACAGTATAATACATGTGGATGGAGGTTTCAAATCCTCTTTCACACACAGCAGAAATCAGTCTATTTTACAGATTTTCAACCATGCAGCTTGCCCATTTTTTTGCAGAAATACTATGGATTTCCACAGCAGTTTAAAGCCTTTAGGGTAAAATGGTACATAATGTGTATAGGCCCCATTCATCATTTGCATTTTTTATTACTTTTGTCTTTTGCATTGTAGTATTCGTTACCATTTCTTGTGAGAAATTCTTCAAAATGGTGAACGTGGTTCATAAAGTTTTCACAAAGTAAAAAAATAGTCTTTATTTTTGTCTTAAACGATTTTTGCCAAAAGAAAATATTGTAAACCCTATTAGATGGCGGATTATAGAGGTAATTCTAAAAGCAATGGCCCTAATTTATAAACTCTGTTTCTCTACTTTTCTGGAGCAATTTGTTCTTTTTTCGTGGTTTTAGTATATGTGCTTTATTCTCTATATGTTTTGAGACATTTTTTAAGTTATCTCTTTTCTAAGTCTCCTTTTATTCCTCCTTAGAAAAATATTGATGGCAAGTTTTCAAGACCACTCGGGTCTCTTTATTAGGCATTAATTTTTCCTTGATGCCTTTGCTTATCCAAATCTTTTAAACAGAGTCATGAAATGAGACTTTTAACAAATGTCGCATGTTTTTGGCACATCTCATTGTAGTCCCTACCTGGAGTCAGGTTTCTGGCGGAGTTTTCAATTTGGCGCATTTTGTTAAAAAATGTGCGACTTTTTAAAGGATTTGTGGCTTTTGGTGCGAAAAAAGTCGCAAAAATAACAGTTTAAGACAGAAATAAAGAGCATTTTGGATTTTCTGCAAGCGCCAGTTTGAAGAATTTGGCACACAAAAAAACACCAGCGAATACAAAAAGACATAAAAAAGAAAAGTGACTTCAAGAATCTGCAACTAATGTTCTGTACAAAGACCTTAAAATGCCAGCAGCTTTGTATTTTGGAGCGAGAGGGACTCCTTGTGCCTCTCTACAGGCTCCGGGTACATACTGTAACTCCAACGGGGACATGGAGAGGTAGAAATGCATTACAGTTTCTTAAGAGGGTCCTCGGAGTTGTTATAAATAAAGCTCGGTGCATTTGGTCTTCAGGGACATGTCTCAGGGATCACAGAAATACAGCTCATCGATCCTATTTCAACTTGATTTATATAAATGTTTTTACATCTAAAAATATGTTTTTGGTACACGTGACAATTCAATGGAGAGTATAAAATGGCGGCTGTAACTCGGTCACTCTCTTAGGATCTATTAGACAGCAAATCTTCTAGCTAGGGAATATTCTGTCTTACCTTGGAGCTGCTTCATTGTGCAAAATTTGCTAAATTCTAGTAAAAGTAGAACATTTCTGGGCATTACTAATATTGTATTTACACAGAGATGCTTATTTCTCTGATTTAAGAAACTGTACCTATGGCTCAGAGACGAAATTATAATGTTTGCCAAATAAATAATTTTAAGAATGGAATTTTTAAAAATTTGGGCTCATTCAGTCGTCAGTGATTTTTATTGTAAGCAAAAAATGATCTGAGTTTTCTTATGTCCATGTTTTTTATCGGATTTTCATCAGAGTTTGGTAAGTTTGTCAATTTTTACCAGCAGAGTTTTAGCAGGTTTTTCTCAGTTAAAAAATGATGGAGGTTTCTTAAGCTTCTTCCTATCAGTCTGTTATAAACAGACAGCACACGGATGGCATCTGAGTGCTCCCCATTTTATCACTGACCGTAGACTAGCATTGTCGAGTTTGATCTGTGACTTAGATCAAAATCGGACATGTCTCCATGATTTTAAATGGACCACTTGGTCTGCAAAAATACATGGACATGTGAACAGCTCCATAGACTATAATAGGTACAAATTCTACCGGTGAAATCTATCCTAAGTGAAATCTATGTGAAGCATACAAGCCTGTGTTACATTACCAATAATTAAGTCATGTAATTGTGAACTCACAAGGCAGATTCAGCAGAGAGTCGAATGTCTTGCAGTTAGTGATTCCAGTACTGTCCGTCGCACAGCTCTTCCACAAGTTCTCATATATGATGGACGAAGTGATCACGCTGCCGCTTACAGTGGACGTTTTCCACCTTTCAGTTGACAAAGTGACTCCAGTTACCAAACTTCCAACCAAGCCCAAGCAAAATCCAACCAATTCCAAAGCAGTAGACATGATGGCAAAATAAAAAAAATGACCCCAAAAACCTTAAAACCTTGAGTAAACGGATAAGTTAAGATTTTCTGAAATGAAAGAGACGACTTCCCATCACGGATTTCCCGGTTAGATAAAACCGCTGGACCTTTGCTCTTTGGTCTGACACTACAGTGTGTGATAAGGAGTTTCAAGCCCATCATTAGTGTGACACACACATTTCCACACATCCTACATCTTATCTAACTGCAAAGTTCTCACATACTGAAGTTTATTGTTCTTGTAACAGTCACTTCTCCAGGGATGATTCACACAATGGCTCTAGTGTGAGTTGACAAGTTCTAGTTAGATATTCAATATACACCTGATTACCACCTTAGGGTATTGGGAAAAAAATATTTGCCCCTTTAACGATGTTCCTTGATATATTAAAAAAGGAATCTACGTAAACATAAAACAACATTTTTGAATTTTTACCTCCCACATTTAAAGGGAACCTGTCACTAGATTTTCCCCAAATAAAGTACGGCCATCACCTGTACAGCCTTATATGCAACATTCTAGAATGCTGTATATAAGTCCCCAATGGGCTCTGTATAACATAAAATATAGCTTTTATTATACTCATCTATGGCGTGGTCCGGTCTGATGGGCGTCTCTGGTCTTGATCTGGGGCCTCCTCTCTTCTTGCGATCTCCATCCTCCTTCTTGCTTTGTGTGGATGATACATCCTACATCATCCACACAGTGTCCTCCATCACGCTCCTGCGCAGGTGTACTTCTCTCAGCTGAGGGCAGAGGAAAGTATTGCAGTGCGCCATGTGCCGGCGCTCTTTGCCATTTTCCCGTGCATACGCTGGCTTCTTCCAGCACCTCTCCAAGTAATTGAAAGATTTCTCACTATGATATGCGAGTAGCAGTCTGTTCTGACCTACCTGAGTGGCCCTCTGTTCTGGCTCATAGCTAAGGTTCTGCGAGGGAGGACCCCCATCATGGAACTTTACCTGCTGCTGGTTCTCTGTGTAGTAACGTCACATATCTTAAGACATCATGGCATATAACTATAGAAGCAAAAACTAGCAGCAGTTGTCCAACCACTAAAGTTGATTTTAAAATCAAGCAGAATGCTGTAAAATAATAAAATAAGTAATACTCATCTTACCAATCTCCACCACTCCCATTCTCTTGCTGCCTGGTTTCTCCATCATTCCCTGTGCTTCTTGTTATGTCTAGATGGGCCCGTGACTTTTGCAGCCATCCACTGGCCGCAGCAAAGAGGAAGAGCAGAACTCGGGGTGTGGGGTATGGGGTTGGACATGAGATGCAATGGAATGGTAGCAGGGGGGTAATACGTTTTTGAGTAATAATTTATCCATCATTAGTTTACAGAATTTCTGGGCTTTTTTTAAGTGTCTGGAAAACCCTTAAAGAAGCAGAAGGCTTGCAATGTCTCATACAGTGTTCACATGCTATGACATTAGCCTACTAACCATATGCCATCATGCTTTTTTCAATGAAAGACAAATTAAATGGCCTATAGCTTTTACTTCTCCATTTATTACTGCTAGGGGAAACAAGTATACTTATATGCACAGATCAATGGAGAGGCGTTGAGTAAAACAGTTCGATCAGCACCTCACCTGCAAAGAATTTCTTCTTGTTATTGATCATTAACAAATGCTCCTCACATTTAACCCATTATCTGCCATAGATAATAGTGAAATATTTTTTTTCATTGACCAGAAATATTATGTTTTTTTTAATTTTTGCTTCCTCTATTTTAACAGCCTATTTAAAGCACCACAATAGTGTTTTTTTTATTTTACTGCTAAAGTGATGTCTCTAATCTAAGTTCCCTGCCCCTAGTATTATACTTACCATTTGCAACCTTCTGCACCCAGAGTTAGAAAATGTCTGTGTTTTCGGCTATCTGGGGTAGCTGAGACCCTGGAGAACATGACCAGGGCTGTTTTTTCCTATCACGGTGATCAAAAGCCCCAATATTATTAAATATGGCAGAACTTGGGCTGTGCCTCTCTCTTCTCTTCTTGTAGTTGTTCTGGGAGATAAGAGATACGCTATGTCCAAGTGCTGTCAGTAGCTCAGTTTCCACAAATTTGTTAGGGCTAGGGTTATATATTTTTTTTTTTTACATTTATTTAACTCACTTATATAGCACCATTAAATCCACAGCGCTTTACAAACATTATCAGCACTGTCCCCATTGGGGCTCACAATCTAAATTCACTGTCAGTATGTCTTTGGAGTGTGGGAAGAAACCCACGCAAACACAGGGAGAACATACGAACTCCTTGCAGATGTTGTCCTTGGTGGTGCTAACCAGTGAGCTACCGTGCTGCCTATATACGTATATGTACAGTGTATATATATGTGTGTATATATATATATATATATATATACCGTACAGACCAAAAGTTTGGACACACCTTCTCATTTAAAGATTTTTCTGTATTTTCATGACGACTATGAAAATTGTACATTCACATTGAATCAAAACTATGAATTAACACATGTGGAATTATATAGTTAACAAAAAAGTGTGAAACAACTGAAAATATGTCTTATATTCTAGGTTCTTCAAAGTAGCCACCTTTTGCTTTGATGACTGCTTTGCACACTCTTGGCATTCTCTTGATGAGCTTCAAGAGGTAGTCGCCGGAAATGGTTTTCACTTCACAGGTGTGCCCTGTCAGGTTTAATAAGAGGGATTTCTTGTCTTATAAATGGGGTTGGGACCATCAGTTGTGTTGTGCAGAAGTCTGGTGGACACACAGCTGATACTACTACTGAATAGACTGTTAGAATTTGTATTATGGCAAGAAAAAAGCAGCTAAGTAAAGAAAAGCGAGTGGCCATCATTACTTTAAGAAATGAAGGTCAGTCAGTGCGAAAAATTGGGAAAACTTTGAAAGTGTCCCCAAGTGCAGTTGCAAAAACCATCAAGCGCTACAAAGAAATTGGCTCACATGAGGACCGCACCAGGAAAGGAAGACCAAGAGTCACCTCTGCTTCTGAGGATAAGTTTATCCAAGTCACCAGCCTCAGAAATCGCAGGTTAACAGCAGCTCAGATTAGAGACCAGGTCAATGCCACACAGAGTTCTAGCAGCAGACACATCTCTTCAACAACTGTTAAGAGGAGACTTTGTGCAGCAGGCCTTCAGGGTAAAATAGCTGCTAGGAAACCACTGCTAAGGACAGGCAACAAGCAGAAGAGACTTATTTGGGCTAAACAACACAAGGAATGGACATTAGACCAGTGGAAATCTGTGCTTTGGTCTGATAAGTCCAAATTTGAGATCTTTGGTTCCAACCACCGTGTCTTTGTGCGATGCAGAAAAGGTGAACGGATGGACTCTACATGCCTGGTTCCCACCGTGAAGCATGGAGGAAGAGGTGTGATGGTGTGGGGGTGCTTTGCTGGTGACATTGTTGGGGATTTATTTAAAATTGAAGGCATACTGAACCAGCATGGCTACCACAGCATCTTGCTGCGGCATGCTATTCCATCCGATTTGCGTTTAGTTGGACCATCATTTATTTTTCAACAGGACAATGACCCCAAACACACCTCCAGGCTGTGTAAGGGCTATTTGACCAAGAGGGAGAGTGATGGGGTGCTACGCTAGATGACATGGCCTCCACAGTCACCAGACCTGAACCCAATCGAGATGGTTTGGGGTGAGCTGGACCGCAGAGTGAAGGCAAAAGAGCCAACAAGTGCTAAGCAGTTCTGGGAACTCCTTCAAGATTGTTGGAAGACCATTTCCGGTGACTACCTCTTGAAGCTCATCAAGAGAATGCCAAGAGTGTGCAAAGCAGTCATCAAAGCAAAAGGTGGCTACTTTGAAGAACCTAGAATATACTTTTTCGTTAAGTATATAATTCCACATGTGTTAATTCATAGTTTTGATGTATTCAGTGTGAATGTACAATTTTCATAGTCATGAAAATACAGAAAAATCTTTAAATGAGAAGGTGTGTCCAAACTTTTGGTCTGTACGGTATATAAAAATTAGGTTTAGTTTACTAGTGTTAGATTAGGTTAGGCTTACTAGTGTTAGGTTAGGTTTGGGTCTAGTAGTGTTAGATTTGGTTAGTTTTTTTTGTTAGGCAGGCATATACAATGTAATAATGGCCCACAGAATGTTCACTGCGGAGCAGGCGTATGCCCTGCTTTGCTCCGGAAGTTCCGGGAGTGAAACCAGCCAGTAACGATGACTCTTCCTCCACGGGATCCAACATCCCGATGGTAGCAGAGTCTGTTGTCACTGCTGAAGCTTCTGAGGCAGGACCAAGTTTCACAGTCCCTCTCATCACTGTGGTATCCCGACAGAGCATTTTCCCTTCAAATTCCCCCTTTTTCTGCAGCCCCTGGTATAAAAGTTGATGTAACTAATTTTGCCCCTTTTGATTTTTTCCAAATTTTTGTTACCTCAGAAGCTCTACAATTGATTGCCCACCGAACCAATATAAATGCCCATACAATATATTTCCCAAAAAAACACATCCTTTCATTCCCGTTCCTGGATCATCACAAATGTCCCAAAAATAAAACAATTTTTGGGCCTTAACCTCAACATGGGTTTAGTAAAAAAAAAAAAAAACACTCTCCAATCCTACTGGGCAACAAAATCTATCCATCGTACCGCTGAGTCATGTCCCGAGCCCACTAAGAAGCCCTAATGCGATTCCTCCATTTTAGCGATAATTTCCAAGCCCCCCCAAGAAATGACCCCAACTACGATTGCCTGAACAAATTGAGACCTCTAATTTCCCTCCTACAAGAATCATTTCTAAATTCATATACCCCAGAGCAAAATGTTGCAGTCATCGAGTCCCTCATGAGTTTCAAAGTCTGTCAGTCATTCCACCAATTCATCCCCGCCAAGCGCTCTAAATACGGCATCAAATTGTGCAAAATGTGAGCCCACCAGGGTACAAGTGCACCTTTGTAATTTACGAAGGTAGGGACCGCCAAATTAATCCACCAAATTGCCCCCAGGCAATTGGCATCCCAGGTAAAATCGTATAGGAACTAATGATGCCATTTGTTCATCAAGGGTACCATGTGTACACCGATAATTATTATACTAGTATCCCCCTATACAAATCCCTCTATACTGCAAATACAGGGGCATGTGGGACAATCAGGAAAAACTGAGTAGGTTTTCCATCACAGTTGCTGTCCAGATGTTTGGAGAAATGGGGCGTCATTCAGACTTGCAAGCGATCCACTTCTTGCAGTGAAGTGGAATGACAGGAAGGACGTCTATATGCTGACCACGCTTCACCACTGTGACAGTCAGAGACAGGGGCGCCACCAGGGACAAACGAAAACCAATCTGCATCACAGGTTATAATAAATTTATGGGTGGCGATGACCTGTCAAACCAGGTGCTTCAACCATACCTGGTGAAGCGGAAGACCAGGGCCTGCTATAAAAAGGTAGTAATCTACCTAATCTAAATAGCTACATATAACAGTTTTGTCCTGTACAAAAAATCACAAGGAGCACTCACTTTCCTCCAGTTCCAGGAGAAAATTGTTGAGGGTCTCATATTTGACGCGATGGCACAGAAAGAATCTAGTCCGAGGATGTCCGGAGACTTGCAAAGTGCCATTTTATTTGACCCTTCCCTGCCACTCCCACCCAAAAGTATCCCCAAAAAGATGCCGGGTTTGTAGGAAGCACGGTAGAAGGAGTGATTCCCGGTACTATTGCCCCATGTGCCTGACGCGCCCAGGGGATGGGGAATACTCGGCGCCCGGGCCTTGTTGTTGCCTGACCTTGGGGGATGTCGCGGTGGTCGGCTCCCGTCCCGTACCCTGGGGTCACTCTTAAAAGAAGGGGGGAAAGGTGTATGGGAAAGGGGAAATTGTTTGTGACGCCACCGGTGGTGTCTGGTGAGGATCACCAGCATTGCGACAGTCCTCTGAGGCCGGTGTTCAGGCAGCTTAGTTGATGCGGCTCCCCACAGGTGGAGCGGGGCCTCAGGGCAGTGTAGGAGAAGGGATGCAGAATAGAGCGTTGGCGGGTGCAGAGCCGCGAAGGAAAGAACTGACAGAGGCAGTGTTTGAAGTTATCCAAGTCTTTACTCACTGTAGTGCTTTCTCAGCTCAGAGCTTCTCTCTGCTGTAACACGGCGAGCTGCGGCCGCCAGGGTGGGGTTCAGCACACTCCAGGTAGTTCAGGAGCGCTTGGCAGGACCCCCGCTCTAAGGTGTTCCTCTCCTGGTGAACTTCTCCCGCCTTGTGTCCCCCACTGTGTCCCGTACGGGTACTGCGATGTCCTTGATGGGTAGCGTGTAGCTCCCGGACCGACTGGGTGCCCTTCTTGGTGACTAGTGGTGAGAACGTGGCGTAAGGCCGGGTCCCTCTGGATAAACTCAGATTAGGGCATACAGGTGGCGACTCCGCTCTGTCCGTATCCCCCTGGGATCCACACAAGCCTCTGGACTTTTCCGACAGAGACGTGAAGTTCAAAGTCAGATAATCGGGGACCGGTACCCCCTCTTGCGGCAGGGTCTCTCTGGCAGGGCCAGAATAAGGTATGCAGGTGGCAACTCCGCTCCGTCCGCACCCCCTGTGATCCTTTCGCCTGTGGAGCCTAAATCCTCTGCTCCGCTCCTGGGCCTTCTTGGTTGGACTCTGACCGGGGACAGAGCCGGTTATAACTCTGCCCCAATCCCCCGTCTCAAGGCCTGAGACCGGGAACCGTGGACACTGAGGCGACTGCAGCCTTGTGCTGACCTGCCGTCCCCAAAGACCCACGACTAAAGACCCGGTTATTAAAATGGCCTCCAATTATATATGATTCTATTAAGTGCTAAAGTAAAGTGCTTCCTCCACCCTCACTCACTACGTGGTTCCCCCTAACTTTGGTTCCCCCCAACTCCTCCATTCAGGCCCAGGGCAGCACTATGGTGCTTTTAGGCCCCCTTCAGAACTGGAGTGGTGTAGTGTTGAGTGTGTGGTTGGGGTCCTGTGTGGTGCTCCATCCTTACCTTGAAGAGGAGATACCACACCTCATTCTGAGGTGCAGTACCCCTATGGCGACTGAACCCTCAGGGGCGCCACATTCCCCCCTGGTGAAACACAGCACGTCCGCGGGCTGCAATAGAGTAAAGACAGGGTATTTTTCAGACATTCAAAAATTTTGAACATAACAATAAAAATCTTCTCTTTATGGGAGGCACTCTTATTAAACGTTGCAGGTTCCATGATAAATATCAAAACATTGTATATATATATATAGGTCTGACGTTGTGCATATAAAACCAATAGGGGGCACCTCAATAAGTGCAAACTATTTACAATCCAGTCTGTTGACTGCTCACTGTCCGCAGGCATAATGTCTTAATAAAACACAAACAGTAACTGAAAAACAAGGAAGTTCAGCCTCCGGGGCCGCATTAGTGATGGTATCCCCACTGGGGGTATGGCTCGTGTTTGCCCACAGATCCGGACCGGTCTCCAGTGGCAATGCACAGGGGGGCATCTTCCTTGAACACCCGGTGTACCTCAAGGGCGTACCACCCGCGGACTCCGTGGTGGCGGGTGTAGGAGACCAAATCTCCCGGGTACAAATTGCGGTCTGGGTGGCCTTGTTCCAGGTGGGGCTCAACGTCTCGCCGGTTGATGAAGACATCATGATTGAACTGAGGGCTGAGTAAGAAGCCCCAGCCCGCTTCTTGGTGGAACCGGACAATTAGTCCTTCCTCCCGGGGACTGAAACGGGAGGCCTCCGCCTGACTGGCTTGGGCCTTAGCGGCTTTTGACCGCACATCTAACTGTTCAAAGCGGACCCTCCGGGCACGCCGTTCCTTCTCTAGCTGGAGGAGCTCACTTTTGCAAAACTCCTCCTGCTGTCGAGCCTCAGCTTCGGTCTCCCGGGGAAACCCCATTAGATCCCCCCCCGGTTGTCCCATCTAAACTCCTCCGCTTTTGGGCAAGCAACCGGGGGTGCTGGTAACGGCGTTAACGGGGGCCGCTGCTGGTCCTCGACCCTTGTGGACCAGTCCGGGTTCGGGTGTGAGTACACCCAGGCGAGGGCAGGTGCCGATGGTTCCGGGAGCGGGAGGGGTAGCAGGCCTCCGGTGGCTGCGGCGGCTTGGGCCTCAGGATCCGGGGCCAGTAGCTGCTCCCAAACGGTGGCGCCCGCGGATGGAGGTGACAGTAGGAGACCCAGGAGCAGGTCGGCACACTCGGTGCCTGGGGCAGGGGTTTCACTCTTACCCGCTCCTGGGCTGCATGCGGCCTCCTGGTCTTCCTTCCTTTCCGCCTGGGCTGGGGCATCGCTGGTGGGGCGCGACGTGTCTTAGCTTCGGGCCGCAAACTTCCCCAGCAGGTCCTCTCTCCACTCCACGACCGCTTTCCGCTGGGCCTCCTCGACTCGACGGGTCAGGTCCTGTGTCTCGCCGCGGAGGAACTCGGCCTCCCCCGCTGTGAAGTGAACACTGTATCCCTCCAGGGTAAGAGAGGTGGCTGCTGGTGGGCCAGCGATGGAGGGCACATCTTGTTCTGCATCCATCGCGGCTGCCAGGTGTGGTCTGTCTAGACTTGCCCAGGCCACACCTTGTCTCCCTCTCTTTCTCCTCTTTCTGGGGCGGTTCAGTGGCTGCTCGCAGACGGGTACTCCTTGGGACGTCCCATCCATCTTGACGGACACAACTATACGGACAGTCTCTAAGGCAATGGGCGGTCTGAGCTTTTGGCGCCATTGGGGAACCTGGCCCATGATGGGAGGGCTTAAGTTGTCATCTTCCCTGCACATAATGGCGCCCGTTCTGCTTGGGCGGGCGCCACATTGAATGTGGAAATACAGTCTTTAGAAAAGGCGCACAGTACTCCATGGCAATGGGTTTAGATTTCTGCCGTTGCCACGAGCACGAAATCCTGTTCGTGACGCCAGGAAGAGATGACGAGCCCAGGGGATGGGGAAGACTCAGCGCCCGGGCCTTGTTGTTGCCTGACCTTGGGGGATGTCGCGATGGTCGGCTCCCGGGCCCGTACCCTGGGGTCACTCTTAAAAGAAGGGGGAAAAGGTGTATGGGAAAGGGGAAATTGTTCGTGACGCCACCCGTGGTGTCTGGTGAGGATCACCAGCGCTGCGACAGTCCTCTGAGGCCGGTGATCAGGCAGCTTAGTTGATGCGGCTCCCCACAGGTGGAGCGGGGCCTCAGGGCAGTGTAGGAGAAGGGATGCAGAATAGAGCGTTGGCGGGTGCAGAGCCGCGAAGGAAAGAACTGACAGAGGCAGTTTTTGAAGTCATCCAAGTCTTTACTCACTGTAGTGCTTTCTCAGCTCAGAGCTTCTCTCTGCTGTAACACGGCGAGCTGCGGCCGCCAGGGTGGGGTTCAGCACACTCCAGGTAGTTCAGGAGCGCTTGGCAGGACCCCCGCTCTAAGGTGTTCCACTCCTGGTGAACTTCTCCCGCCTTGTGTCCCCCACTGTGTCCCGTACGGGTACTGCGATGTCCTTGATGGGTAGCGTGTAGCTCCCAGACCGACTGGGTGCCCTTCTTGGTGACTAGTGGTGAGAACGTGGCGTAAGGCCGGGTCCCTCTGGATAAACTCAGATTAGGGCATACAGGTGGCGACTCCGCTCCGTCCGAATCCCCCTGGGATCCACATAAGCCTCCGGACTTTTCCGACAGAGACGTGAAGTGCAAAGTCAGATAATCGGGGACCGGTACCCCCTCTTGCGGCAGGGTCTCTCTGGCAGGGCCAGAATAAGGTATGCAGGTGGCGACTCCGCCCCGTCCGCACCCCCTGAGATCCTTTCGCCTGTGGAGCCTAACTCCTCTGCTCCCCTCCTGGGCCTTCTTGGTTGGACTCTGACCGGGGACAGAGCCGGTTATAACTCTGTCCCAATCCCCCGTCTCGAGGCCTGAGACCGGGAACCGTGGACCCTGAGGCGACAGCAGCCTTGTGCTTACCTGCCGTCCCCAAAGACCCACGACTAAAGACCCGGTTATTAAAATGACCTCTAATTATATATGATTCTATTAAGTGCTAAAGTAAAGTGCTTCCTCCACCCTCACTCACTACGTGGTCCCCCCTAACTTTGGTTACCCCCAACTCCTCCATTCAGGCCCAGGGCAGCACTATGTTGCTTTTAGGCCCCCTTCAGAACTGGAGTGGTGTAGTGTTGAGTGTGTGGTTGGGGTCCTGTGTGGTGCTCCATCCTTACCTTGGAGAGGAGATACCACACCTCATTCTGAGGTGCAGTACCCCTGTGGCGACTGAACCCTCAGGGGCGCCACATGCCCATCACAACCAGGCCTTTGTATCTACCTGTTTTGAGACCTACCACACATCTTAAAATTATTAGGTTTTTTTTCAAATAATTTATATTTTCTGCTTAGTAGTCCCCAGTGAAGTAATTGGTATGGAACAAGTAATGAAGAGAACATTTGTATCAGTAAATCACATTTACCCCATTTCACAATTAATTCCAGGACTTGATCACTCACATACCAAACTATTATTCAGACAAATTCTTGTCCACATGCCCACGTCTATATACTCCAGAATGTGGACCCCACAAAGATTCTGG
Source organism: Phyllobates terribilis (assembly GCF_046119375.1). Taxonomy (NCBI): domain Eukaryota; kingdom Metazoa; phylum Chordata; class Amphibia; order Anura; family Dendrobatidae; genus Phyllobates; species Phyllobates terribilis. The sequence continues at coordinate 200,570,643 of NW_027362763.1, forward strand.
AAAAGTCAGGTCATATGACAATTAATTCCAGGACTTGATTACACACATGAATATTTTTGACTATTCATCTTAGTTTAACTGCTTTTACGACTATGTCTTGCTACACAAAACTTTTCTTTGCATCTATATTACTTAGGTGTTATTTATATTGGTAATACAGCGCATGATCATTTTATTGTAGGATCTTTAATAATGAGGCTGTTCCGTACTTATACACTATGTTCTTTACTGCATGGTTCTTGCTGAACATCCTGTAACAGACAATACTTTCAGCATTCTGTAGGGGATTGGTTGTTTTGTGCATATAGTGGTTCCTACCTTGGCAGGCAGGAGCCTGCTATGGTGTACCACATCTATTGGCATATTCGTCTCTCATATAGGGATTGATGGAGCTAAACAGACATTGTATGACCAGTCTCTTTGAAAGATAAACCTGTCATTCTAGCCCTGCTGGTGTTCTTTCATCTTTGGAATAAACTCAGGTTGGCCACATACCTGTAGTTGGCGGCATTTTCCTCAATATTTTGCCCTTCATGCTATAATATACGCAATTGCAAGACAACTGTTTTGTTAGCAAGACCAAGTTTTATAATCAGCAAATGTGTTTTGGGGGCATGCATTCCTCTGTGAGTAATAATTCCTTGAAGGATTTTCTTGTTTGGGAGCTCAATGTCCCTGTAAGCTTTGAATGGGTCCTGGAATTGCATCAATTTTACCCTAAAGACCAAATGGTGTACCATCTATTATTATAGGCACAGCCGTGTGTCCAGTGCTCACATTAGTGCCACATTGGATGTATTTCTGAACACTGAAAAATGAGTGCAAAAAAATTTGAGGTGTGTTCCTCACAACGTACAAAAAACTATTCATAAAAGTGACAGTAAAAAAAGCAACTTGTAAATTTTCAAACTTGTGTTGTATCAACTGCATAAAAATTGGTGGTATCAAATTACTCACTACCTCCCTAGATAAATACATTAGAGGGTATAATTTACAAAAAAAGACATTTATTGGGGATTTCTGTTGCTCTTGAACCACACAGGCTCTGCAAATATGACAATCTATTCCAAATAGTGCCACATTTGTGTTCCAAAATTCAAATTGTGCCCCTTCCGTTCTGAGCCCTGCTGTTTGTCCAAACAGAAGTTTCTTATTACATGTAGGATATCACCGCGCTCGTAAGAAAGTGGGTAACAAACTATGAGGTTCACTTTTTGGTGTTATCTCTTGTAAAAGTGAGAAATTTGGGGCTAAAGCAAGACTTTTGTGAAAAAAAAAATGAAATTTTTCAGTATGACGACCTAATGTTATCAAATTCTGTGTTGTACCTGTAGGTTGAAAATGCTCACTATACCCTGGATAAAGTCCTTGAGGGGTGTAGTTTCCAAAATGGGGTCATTTGTGGGGGGTTTCTGCTGTTTAGGCATCTTAGGGGCAATGCAAATGGGATATGGTGCCCGCCATCTTTCAGCCAAATTTGTGTTCCAAAATTCAAATAATGCTCCTTCCGCTCCAAGCCCTGCTGTTTGTCCAAACAGAACTTTTGGATTACATGTGGGGTATCGCCGCGCTCATAAGAAAGTGGGTAACAACTGTGGGGTCCACTTTCTGGTGTAACTGTGGCGCCCCTGAGGGTTCAGTCGCTACAGAGGTACTGCACCTCACCCAGAGGTGTGGTATCTCCTTCTCTCAGGTAAGGAGGGAGTGCGGCCCGGAACCCCAACACCTGCATCCAACACTACACTATTCCAGGCCGGCTGGAAGGGCAAGATGCAATGTGTTTTTCTGCTGAGCCCTGTCCCTGGCTGGAGTGGGGGGAACCCAGAGATAGAGGGAACCAGTAGTGGGTGTGGGTGGAGGAAGCAGTTTAGGGGAGCACTTTGACAGTAGGTATTAAAAGGGAAGCCATCTTAGGGTGGCAGGTTAGTCAGTGGGAGAAGACAGTCTGGGAGCAGAGTTTCTTTAGGAGCTCTGCTCCACAAGAAGGGCCCATTCCTAGAGGCCCAGGAGGGGAGCAGAGGAGTAGGCTCCGATTTACAGAAGGGATCCCAGGGGGTACGGCGAGTGCAGGACGGCACCCGTACGCCACGAATCTGTCAGAAGACAGAGGGATCAGGCCGCAAGAAGGGGACCGGCCCCTGAACCAGCCGTGTTACTCCAAGTCTCGGCTGGAAAAACCGGAGGCTTCTGGCTTTCATAGACCAGTTGCCGCAGCCTTATTCTAATCCCCGTGAGGGTCAAGCAGGTCCGGGAACTCCAGTAAGATAGGAGGGACTTCAGAGCACCCGAGCGGGATTGAGAGTGGGGAAGCGCAGGGCAGGAGGGAGAAGACCCAACGTGCAGACGGTCTAGCTAGGAACACAAGAAAGCGGGGTTCCGTCAGGTGCTCCTAATCTCCCTGAGGAAGAGCTGAACCCCTGCCTGGTGAGCGCAGCGCGACGTGGGAGGCTGGCACCCATACAGTGCACCAGTGGAACTTTCATAAGAACTGTGAGTAAAGACTCGGATGACTGCACCGCACTGCCTCCGTCCATTATTTCAGCTGCGCCATCTTTCCCTCCCTGCACTACATCGCCCAGCACAACCCTTGCTTTCTACACTGCCCTGAGGCCTGCTGCTCCACCTGTGGGGAGCCGTTTCATCATAAGCTGCTCTAACATCTGCCTCAGAGGACTGCTCCGCAGCGGCGGCTCCCTTTAGCCGCATTCCACAGGTGGCGTCACGAACACTTTACAAATCCCCTATAAATAATTCCCCTTTTCGTTGACCGCCCTGGGCCACGGACCGGGCCAGCCACCGTGATACCCCACACCAGCAGCCAGAGGCCCGGCTGCCGAGTACCCCACGGCTCTGGGGGCGCGTCATAACCATTTGCAAAAGTGAGAAATTTGAGACTAAAGCAAGACTTTTGTGAAAAAATATGACATTTTTCTGTATGATGACCTAATGTTATTAAATTCTGTGTCGTACCTGTGGGTTCAAAATACTCACTGTACCCCTTGAAAAAATTCTTGAGGGGTTTAGCTTTCAAAATGGGGTCAGTTGTGGGGGTTTCTGCTGTTTAGGCATCTTAAGGGCCCTGCAAATCAAACATGGTGCCCACCGTCTCTTTCAGCCAAATTTGTGTTCCAAAATTCAAATATTGCTCCTTCTGTTCTGAGCCCTGCCATTTGTCCAAACAGAACTTTTTGACTGTGTAGGGTATCGTCACGCTCATAAGAAAGTGGGTAACAAACTGTGGCGTCAACTTTTTTGTTACCTCTTGCAAAAGTGAAACATTTGGGGCTAAAGCAAGATTTTAGAGGTAAAATTTAAATGTATTTTTTTTTGCATTCCACTTTGCGTTTATTCCTGTGTTGCACCTGAAGGGTTAAAAAAATTCTCGACAACAGTTTTGAAGTATTTGAGGGGTGCGGTCTCTAACATCCTAACAAAAAAATATGTTTTAAAAATGATGCAGATGTACAGTAGACATATTGGAAATGTTATGTATTGATTATTTTTTGTGGTATATCTATCTAATTTAAGGGCATAAAAATTGAAAGTTTGAAAATTGCGAAATTTGACAACTTTTTTTTGTCAAATTTTTGATATTTTCATAAATATACGCAAATAATATCAACCAAAATTTACCACTAACATGAAGTACAATATGTCTCGAAAAAAACATCTTAGAATCAGGGGGATCCGTTGAAGCGTTCCAGAGTTATTACCTCATAAAGTGACACTGGTCAGATTTAAAAAATTTGGCCTGGTCATTAACCCCTTTCTGAACTTAGACGTGTCCGTGTGGCCTGGTACTTACCGACCTTGGACGTATGGATACATCTAGGCGATTTTGTGCACACAGGAGCTGTGCGTGTGTGATCGCCGCCGGGTGTCAGCTGATTCTGACAGCTGACACACGGCTCTCAATGCCAGGAGTGGTGGCCACATCGCTCCTGGCACTTTAACCCCTTAAATGCTGTGATCGCAGCATTTAGCGAGCAGGCAGAGAGACAGAAGCCTTTCTGCTCTTGGATCGGAGACCCCGCGACTTTATCGAGGAGTCCCGATCTTTGCCATGGTGACCTGATGTCATCATGACGACATTCGGGTCACCAGGCACTAGCAAGGTAGTTAGATCATGCACATGATCTAACTAACTTGTGTCTTCAGGGCTGACAGCTATAAGGCATAACAGTGCTCCCGTATTTCTATGCCTTATAACTGCGATCAGACTGCAGAAAGTGAAAGTTCCATAATGGGACAAAGTAAAAAAGTTTTAAAAAAAAGTGAAAAAAGTTGTAAAAATATATTTTTAAAAAAATCACAAAATAATAATAATAAATAAATATTATTATGAAAAAAACAAAAAAAAACAATAAAAGTACACATATTTGGAATGGCAGTGTCTGGAACAACCCAACCTATAAAACTGACCCACTAGTTAACCCCTTCAGTGAACACGGTAAAAAAAAAAAAAAAAACGAGGCAAAAAACTATGCTTTATAATCATACCGCCAAACAAAAAGTGGAATAAAACACGATCAAAAAGACGAATGTAAATGCAAATGGTATCACTGAAGACGTCATCTTGTCCGGCAAAAAACAAGCCACTACACAGCTGCATCATCAGAAAAATAAAAAAGTTATAGATCTCAGAATAAAGCGATGCAAAAATAATTATTTTTTATACAAAATAGTTTTTATTGTGTGAAAGCGGCAAAACATAAAAAAACTATTTAAATGTGGTATCGCTGTAATCATACTGACCTGAAGAATAAAGCAGCCTTAACAATTTTACCATATGCGGGACGGCATGAAAAAAAAAAAAAAATTCCTGAATTGTTGTTTTTTGGTTATTCTGCCTCCCAAAAATCGGAATAGAAAGCGATCAAAAAATGTCATGTGCCCAAAAATGGCAGCAATAAAATTGTCAACTCGTCCCGCAAAAAACAAGCCGTCACATGGCTATGTTGGCAGAAATATGGAAAAATTATAGCTCTTAAAATATAGTGATGCAAACACTAGTTTTTTCCAAAAAAAGCGTCTTTCAGTGTGTGACAGCTGTCAAACATAAAAACCTGATATAAATCTGATATCGCTGTAATCGCACCGACCCAAAGAAATGGCGTAAAAAATAAATTAAACCAATTCTTCATCTGCTGTTGATTTGTTTATTCTACCTTCCAAAGATTGCAGCAAGGCTCGGCTCACATTTATCCTGCGCCCTACTCTGAGCGCTTACATCGGGGTTTCAGTGTAAATCTCTGAAATACATGATTCAGATGGAACCTCCAGTGGAAGATTCCCTATAATGAGGCAGATGGAGGCACTGTGGTCACTGTCTGCCCTGAGATCCGGCGGTGTCCGTCTTGTTAGGCATGCATAAAGTTTTGTGCACCTCTGAAAAAAAGGACATAGCTGACCAGTGGCCAGACGCAGTCCAGAGTAACTCTGCTTCCTCATTATAGTGAATGAATCCCTCTGGGATTGCATCTAAATTATGTCGCTCAGATTTAATTGGAAATCCCGATATCAGTGCTCACGTAGAACACAGGATAAATGGGAACATTTTACATAACAGTTTGGATCAAAATAAAAGATTCTACTTAATCCACAAAAAAAGCAAGTCCCCAGTCAGTTCTGTCGTCTGTTAACGGAAATATAAGGGGTTCCACGTTACTGGTAGTAAAAAGGCTCTGGAAAAGCGAAATGGCCCTTGCCCCCCAAAAGAAATCCAGCAAATTCTGGGCTCCCCATTCAAATGCCCCCTCCATTGGTGAGTGCTATCTTTTCCTGATTTTTGACAATCCCCTCCCTTCTGAGCCCCACAGTGTACCTAAACCGCAGTTAGCGTCCACATGTTTGGCATTTCTGTAGCAATGAGAGCCTACCTTATTTACTGGTGCATGTCTCCAGAAGCATGAGCTGGGCATAATGTACTGGTCACTACAATGGCAATTTTCACTCAGCAACATCTACTGCTGCTTGTTTCTGGAAAACACCCATGTAGTTAAAATCCTCACCACACCTGTAGATAAATTCCCAAAGAGGTATGATTTCCAAAATAGCGTCACTTGAGGGGGATTTTACTCTTCTAAAACTTAGGGGCTCCGTATATAGAGTCCACAAACTATTCTAGAAAAATCTGCGCTCCAGGAGGCAAATAGCGCTCCGTCCCTCCTTAGTATCGCCGTGTGGCTAAGCAGTACTGCACAGCCACATATGGGGTATTTCTACATTCAGCAGAAATTGTGTGACAAATTTTGGTGCCATTTGTACCCATTTCCCAGTGTGAAAATGTAAAATCTGGGGCTAAAACAAAACTTTGGTGGTAAAAATGTAATTATTCTTTCTTTACCGCCCAATGGTATAAAACTCTGTGAGACACATGTCATATCAACATGCTCATTGCACGCCTAGATAAATTCATTGAGAGGTGTAGTTTGTAAAATGAGGTCACTTATGGGGGCTTTTGCTGTTCTGACACCTTAGGGGCTCTGTCAATGTGACATGGCACCGTTAAACCAGTCCAGCAAAATATGAACTCCAATATGGCGCTCCTTCCCTTCTGAACTTTCCCCTGTGCCTCAAAAGTAGTTTTCGACCACATATGGGGTATCGGCGTACTCAGGAGAAATTGCACAAAAAATTTTGGGGTCAATTTTCACCTGCTATCTTTGTGAAAATGAAAAAATTGGGGGCTAGAGCAACATTTTTGTGGGAAAAATATTTTTTTTTCATTTTCACAGATCAACGTTGTAAAATTATGTGAAGCACGTGTGGGTTCAAGGTGCTCACCACACATCTATATAAATTCCTCATGGGGCCTAGTTTGCAAAATTGGGTAATTTGTGGGGGTTTTCCACTGTTTAGGCACATAAGGGGCTCTCCAAATGCGACATGACACCTGCAGACCATTCCATTAAGGTCTGTGTTCCAAACCATTGCTCCTTCTTTTCTGAGCTCTGCCGTGTGCCCAAACAGTAGTTTACCCCAACATATGATGTATCTGCGTACTCAGGAGAAATTGCAAAACAAATTTTGGGTTCCATTTTATCCTGTTACCCTTGTGAAAATAAAAAACATTTTTGTGGGAAATATGTGAAATATTTATTCTCACGGCTCAATGTTATAAACTTCTGTGAAGCACCTGGGGTTTCAAGGTGCTCACCACACATCTGGATAAGTTTACTCAGGGGTCTAGTTTCCAAAATGGTGTCACTTATTTTGAGTTTTTACTGTTTAGGCACGTGAGGGGCTCTCCAAACGCAACATGGTGTCCGATAATTATTCCAGCAAATTTTGCATTCAAAAGGTCAAATGGAGCTCCTTCCCTTCCAAGCCCTGCTGTGCGCTCAAACAGTAGTTTTCCGCCACATGTTGGATATCGGCGTACTCAGGAGAAATTGCACAACAAATTTTACAGTGCAATTTTTCCTGTTACCCTGTTACCCTTATGAAAATGCAAAAATCGGGGCTGAAAATTTTTTTTATGGGAAATATGTGAATATGTGAAAATTTTATTTTACGCCTCAATGTTATAAACTTTTGTGAAGCACCTGGGGGTTCAAGGTGATCACCACACATCTACAAACATTTTAATTACCAGAATGTTGTAATTTAAGAGATCCCCCACTTTAATCTACTAAGCTGTGGCTGACCCAGAGAGGAAACAACGGATGTCAACTGCAGTGGTTGGTTATTGTAGTAATTTTTGAGCGGCAACCCCAGTGGCTCCAGCCAGTACTGTTCAGTTGTCAAGTTGTTGTGGTCATCAGTGTGGCTTTAGAAGTAAGCTAGTAGAGTTTAGTGAGGGCATATGTGGAAGGTGTGGCATTTAGGTATGTAACACTTTTTAGTTTTGTTAAAAATTGTACTTTTGCATAACTTGCCCAAAGGCTATGTGCCCACGATGCAGAAATGCTCCGGATTTTTTCCTGAGCGTTTCTGCATCTCTCTGGCAGAAAAAACACATTTGGATTGTACATGCGTTTTTCCTGCCAGGGACAAGCAGATGTGAAGCGTTCTTCACATGCATTTCCGCATGCGGGTTGACAAGCGCTTTCCAAGCGATTTTAGCATCTCTTCGAAAGTGCTTGACAACTTGGTCACACTATATAAATCCAAGCAAACGGCATGGATTTATATAGTGTGACCGTAAAGAATGTTAAAAAATAAAAAAATAAATCTATACTTACCTTCTGATGTCCCCCGGAGTCTTTATTCGAGCCGTCCTGGGTTGCCGGCAGCTCGCGGTACACTGAAGCACCTGCCGTCACATGACTAAATGACGTCACCGCAGGTCCTTCAGTCCACTGCGATCTGCCGGCAAGCGAAGGCAAGCACACGGCGGGCCATCAGAAGGTAAATATAATATTTTTTTTATTCTTTTTTTTACAGGTACTATGGTACCCGGGTCCGGAGGAGAGTCTCCTCTTCTCCAGACCCGGGTACCATCCGCACATTGAAACGCATGGAATGCGCATCTACAGATGCAGTGATGCGGAATCCATGCGTTCCAATGCAAGTCAATGGCGGCGAAAACGCAGCGCTTCCGCAAAATAATTGGTAGTGCTGCGTTTTTTTCCGCAATGATAATCCGCAGCAGAAATCTCCGCAGCATGTGCACAGCACATGTGGATTATCATTGGGGAACATGACAGGCCTTCTACCATGCGTTTTTTAAGCGTTTCTGCAGTGGAATTGCCGCTGCAAAAACGCTTAAAAAACGCATCGTGGGCACACAGCCAAACTGTGAGAATTGCCATGGTATCCAGTGGTATGCAGTGGTGTCTTTTTACAATACAGGTTTAGGTGCTCTTCCAAAGTTAAGCAAATCTAAAACTAACACAGAAGAGTCTGGGAAGATTGTCAAGTGCCGTATTCCCTTTGATCTTTTACTTTGCAGCAGAAGGACCCCAAACATATCATCAGATAACTTCGGGTAAGACCAGATGAGGCGGAAGTGTCATGGCCTTGATGCGGCTGAAAGTGACGGTGGAATGCAGCTTATGTGATTTTTCAAACTGATTGTTAAATGGATGCATGTCTTGCCTGAAAGAGCTCTTTGGTCAAGTTCACCGAATTTTCAGACAAAGAGCTGTCTGTGAAAAAAACGTACTGCACGTGGACAGCAGTAGGACCAATGTTAATAATCGGATGCCGCAGTATAACATCCGTTTTTTACAGATACATTGCAATTCTGTAACATAGGAAACTGTAAATGGTCTTATAAATTATTAAAAGCTGCTGTAAAAAAAATGGATTGTACACGGACGACAAGTGAGAAACAATTGTCTGAGGTTTTTGGATAAAATGTTGATGATTTTTTTAATACGCTTGTGTGAACTTAGCCTGCAAAATTGCATGGCCAATGCAATGTAGAGTCTCTCCCGCATACTACTATCTACTACTTACTCAGCTTCAAAAACTACATGGAAAACTGCATCAAAATGACACATGTGAAAGTACCCAACATACAAGAGAAATTGTTTTTTTCCAATTTGTGCATCTTTTTTCCAATATAATGCCCACAAAACTGAATAACTAATAGATCTATTTTGATGGTAAAAGAGCAAATATGTCTCACAAATATAAAAAAGCAAAGGCCCTGATGTATCAAGATTGTCGTTTTGTACGCCAGTCTCCATGAAGACTTAACTTATTTTAATTATTTTTACGCATCTTTCAGCTGCCTTATGCCTGGAGTACATTCCTGTCGTAATTTACACTACTCTTTGGTATAAATTATGATGACTTTTGTTGGCTGTGCTTGGCCACATCATCTTTTAGCTAAGATTTGCGCACTTTAAAAAAAAAAATTGGTAGGACTGGAGAAAAAAAACTTCAAAGTCGCAAATTTCATTTTTTTAATATTTCAACCATTTTTCAATTGGCAAAAAAAGCTTGATGAATGGGAGCCAAAAATGTTTTGCATACAATGAAAAAGGAAAAAAATCACTCCAAAACTCCATAATGACTCTGATTACGGTAATTAAAAAAAAAATAATATTTTGCCATTTACAGTGTTACACACATACAGTCCCATTATTAGTATTTTCTTAGATGAGCGTTAAGATATGACTATTGAATTATAGACAGCTAGTTATGAAAGAGTTACCGTACTAACTGTAGGCGATATACATCTGCAAGCACAATTGGCTCGTCTCTGACCCATAATCCCCTTTTATCCTCCCACAGGCTTCTTGTCACAGGTATTGATATACAATATTCTTGACATACAAGTGCTTTAGGGGACAGATTACAGCAAGTTGACTGTTGAAATTCTGTGTTTTGCCTTTGGCAAATGACTAGCCTGGACATGATACAGAAATGTGCTTAATAATGCTCCAACATTCATATCAGAGTATGTGATTGGAATGATTGCCCTGGATTTACACATTTTCTCATGTTCCATGGCTGATATAAATGATATATTTATTAATATGTTCGAAATCTTAGCATTAGAAGGCATCCTGACCGGCAAGCGGTAATATTTCTAGTGCACTGGCGCCAGTGTCGGACTGGAGTGCTAAGGACCCACCAGTAACCAACTCTAGGGCCCCACTTTTCACCTACATGCAAATGTGACATTATCCTCAATCACAAATTTATATAACAATGAACTGGGTGGATTGTTAAATGAATAAGATGCTGCCTTTGTATATAGTGATTCAAGTATATAGTGCTCATATAAGAGGATGGTGGGCCACTCCTGCCCAGGGGCCCACCGGAGGATTCTCCTGTTCTACTGTGGGCCAGTCCAAGCCTGACTGGCGCATTACTGTTTGCACTATTTCGGAGCTGTAAAATCACTGTATACAGTAGATTAGACTTATACTGTGACATCGCTTTGTATATTGTCTCTGTGTTGTGGCATCAATTTGTAGACTATTCCTCTAATGTAACATCGCAATGTGCATTATTCCTACATGTTTGGCACTCTAGTTGCAGATGAAGGTAACTTTATTGAATCAACCCATGGGAAAACAGAATAAGCCCAAAGTTTTCTGCCGTATAAGGCCTGTCTCAAGGTATATCATACCCCCTGAAGATAACATAGTGATTGTATTGTGTTATGTGATGCATCGGTTGGATTGATTTATTAGTGTACTGTGTAAACTATTGCTAGCTGCAGCAGGAAAGGGTTAGCAATTCGTGCTACCTTCAGGGAGGAGCTTCAGCTATATAAGGAGCCGTTGGGGCCTAATTCATCAGAGTGCCTGTAGTTACAACACAAGTGAACATCAGCCAGACAGGAAGCAGAGTCTGTCAGAACAGGAATCCTGCAAGACAGGGGCAAAAGCATTATCCTGGGAGTACAGCTCAGTGGGAAGCTGGGAGAGGACCGAACAGGAACATAGTTATTAATCATGGAGATGCAGGGCTATTATTAGACCTGAGACTGCTGTGTTTTAGACAAGGTCGCCTGTATACATACACTGGAGGACTACAAGTGCCAGCCTAGTGTGGAAGATTTAGAGAAGGAATTATAATTCTTGCCTCATGGGAGCATTTGGAAGCGTAGCTGCTGCAGTCAGTGTGTATATAATATGTGTTTAATTTTCTTTGCCATGACAGTACTGTGTCTACTGGACACCACTGTACATATCTATGTGCTGTGTTATCACTGTGAGAATATCACGCAAGGTGTGGGAAAGACTAAGTGCAACACGAAGGGAAGAGGGGGAGGAAGACCAAACACTAGGAAAAGGGGGAGTGGAGACCCTTAAGCATATCTAATAACACCCTGCCTACCCTACCGTCCCTACATAGGTTCCACACCTATCGCCGAGCAGGACCCTAAACCCTATATGTCCCTAGAGCTTGGCCCTTGATAGAGAGGGGGAGGGGTTAGCACTGGTCAGACCCCACTACAAACTAAAGTTAAGAAGGTAGACAAACAAAGGGGATTAACTTAGCTTGAGCAGACACCAGAGGAGTAACGCCAACTGTCCTCCAAGGGCACCAGAGAAGAAGCCAGCCAACGGCTAGTGCTCCAACCATGCACAAAGGTACATAGAAGTATCACCGGCGATTGCCTGTAGCAAACTGAGGGTTTTTAACTCACATACAAGGGTGTGTCAATTAGCAGCAGGAGGGAGGTCGCTGCTGGGTCTTAAAAGAAGAAGGATTAAGAAGGTGTCGGCAATGCCAAGCACAGTGACCTTCTACAGTCAGATCCAGAGCAACTGTTTATTACACCTGACACACCTGTGACAGAGAATTAGTACTACATTCGGCTAGATTTGACTCTTCTGTGCAGCGAGTTTATTAAGGCTTATGGCTTTTAATAAATTAGCCACATCTTGCTTTGGTGAGTTTTATAGGTCAAGGTGGGTTTATTAACTAACTTTAAAACAATCATAATTGACTATGTATAAATATGAAGAGACAGCTTTATGCATCAAAGCACCTCATCTTCTAATGTTATGTTAAAGTAAGGGTGCTTTCATACTGCTCCCAGGTTGCAACTGAGTGAGTGTAGGCTCAGTTCCCCCGCTACCTGTTAGCCCCCTCAAAACCAGCCACATGATACATTATCATTAGTGTTGAGCCACCCCCGTAGTGTTCGGGTTCGGTTCGGTTCGTCGAACACCGGGATGTTCGAGGAACTGTTCGTCGAACTGTTAGTCGAACACCTTAGAACACCGTCGAACACCGTTAAAACCAATGGCAGGCAAACAAAAACACATAGAAACACATAGAAAACACCTGCAAAGGTGTCCAAAAGCTGACAAACTGCTCAGAAGACGCTCTCTTTAAAAAAGCCGGCCGGCAAATTCAGCAGCGGCATACACCGGTACCCGACAATTTAGACAAGAAGGAATAGAGCATCACACATAGATTAGATAGATAGAAACATGTCAGTCACACATATAAGAAGCACAGTGACAGTGTTGGTTACTGCACTTGTCATTTAGTGTAAAGGATTTATTAAAAAAAATATTAGTGTTTTCATGCACTGTCTCTTTAAAAAAGCCGACCGGCAATTCAGCATCTGTACCCGACAATTTATAACAGACAGAATAGAGCTTCACACATAGATTAGATAGATAGAAACGTGTCAGTCACATATATAATAAGTACAGTGACAGTGTTGCTTACTGTACTTGTCATTTAGTGTAAAGGATTTATTTAAAAAAATAATAGTGTTTTCATGCACCGTCTCTTTAAAAAAGCCGGCCGGCAATTCAGCAGCGGTACCCGACAATTTAGAACAGAAAGATAGAGCATCACACATAGATTAGATAGATAGAAACATGTCAGTCACATTTATAATAAGTACAGTGACAGTGTTGGTTACTGTACTTGTCATTTAGTGTTAAAATAAAGGATTTATTAAAATAAAAATTGGCGTGGGATCCCCCATAATTTTAGGCTCTAGCGGAGGTTAAGCAGACGGCTGGGGCAGATGTTTGAAGCCTCGGAAGGGGGTAATACCCACGGAGCTTCCCAGGCTACTAATATCAGCCCCCAGCTGAATACTTAGCCTTTACTAGCTATTAAAATGGGGGACCCCCCCAAAAAAATGACGTGGGGTCCCCCCTATTTTAATAGCTAGCAAAGGCTAGGCAGACAGCTGGGGGCTGATATTAATAGCTCAGGAAGGGTGCCATGAATATTGGCCCCCTCCCAGGCTAGAAACACCAGCCGTCAGCCGCCCCAGAAATGGCGCATCCATAGGATGCGCCAATTCTGGCACTTAGCCTCGCTCTTCCCACTGCCCTGTAGCGGTGGCAGTGGGGTAATAGGGCTGGGGTTGATGTCAGCTTATAATGCCAGCTGACATCAAGCCCAGGTTAGTAATGGAGAGGCGTCTATAAGACACCTCCATTACTAACCCCATAGTCAAAGTTAAAAAAAACACAAACACCCAGAATAAAGTCCTTTAATTGAAATAAACACACAATTCTTTATTGTTCTAAATTAAACCATACTTACCATCACGCCCATTCCAGCTGAAGCCAACGATCTCCTGCAATAAAAATAAAATAATAAACCAACATCATCCTTACCTTTCCATGGTTCCCAGGACAGCTCCAGCTCTGCTACATCGAGATGACAGGCTGGACTGCAGCAGAACGCTGCCATCCAGCCTGTCATCCCGCAGACACTGAGAAGCGCAGGCATGCTTGCACTCCTCAGTGTCTGGCTGTGACGGCATCCAGATGAGCCGAGGTCATGTCCAATGAACTCGGCTCACCTCATGCACGTCACTGACAGCGTGGGAAAATTCTCACGCTGAAGCGCTGAGTGCAGGAGAATTTTCCCACGCTGTCAGTGACGTGCATGAGGTGAGCCGAGTTCATTGGACATGACCTCGGCTCATCTGGATGCTGTCACAGCGAGACAGTGAGGAGCGCAAGCATGCCTGCGCTTCTCAGTGTCCGCGGGATGACAGGCTGGATGGCAGCGTTCTGCTGCGGTCCAGCCAGTCATCTCGATGTAGCAGAGCTGAAGCTGTCGTGGGAACCATGGAAAGGTAAGGATGAGGTTGGTTTATTATTTTTCTTTTATTGCAGGAGATCGTTGGCTTCAGCTGGAATGGGTGTGATGGTAAGTATGGTTTAATTTAGAACAATAAAGAATTGTGTGTTTATTTCAATTAAAGGACTTTTTTCTGGGTGTTGTGTTTTTTTTAAATACTTTACTAGAAATTCATGGCGGTCATGTCTAATACTGGCGTGACCCCATGAATTTTGGGCTTGGGGCCAGCTGATAATACCAAGCTGGCCCTAACCCCTTTATTACCCAGTGAGCCACCGCACCAGGGCCCTGGATGAGTTGGGTACAGCGCCAGAAGATGGCGCTTCTATGAACGCGCCATTTTCCGGGGTGGCTGCGGACTGCAATTTGCAGCGGGGGGGGGGGCCCAGAAAGCTTGGGCCTCCCTGCGCTGCAGATTCCAGCCCCCAGCTGCCTAGTTGTACCTGGCTGGACACAAAAATAGGGCGAAGCCCCACGTATTTTTTTTTTAATTATTTCATGAAATTCATGAAATAATTAAGAAAAAAAGGCCTTCCCTATATTGTTGTGTCCGGCCAGGTACAAATAGTCAGCTGGTGGTTGGGGGCAGCCCGTTCCTGCCTGCTGTACCTGGCTGGACACAAATATAGTGCGAAGCCCCACTTCAATTTTTTTAAATTATTTCAGGAAATTCATGAAATAATTAAAAAAAAATTGACGTGGGGCTTCGCACTATATTTGTGTCCAGTCAGGTGCAGCAGGCAGGAACGGGCTGCCCCCAACCACCAGCTGCCTATTTGTACCTGGCCGGACACAACAATATACGGAAGCCCTTTTTTTCTTAATTATTTCATGAAATAATTTAAAGAAAATTGACGTGGGGCTTCGCCCTGTTTTTGTGTCCAGCCAGGTACAACTAGGCAGCTGGGGGCTGGAATCCGCAGCGCAGGGAGGCCCAAGCTTTCTGGGCCACCCCCGCTGCAAATTGCAGTCCGCAGCCACCCCGGAAAATGGCGCGTTCATAGAAGCGCCATCTTCTGGCGCTGTACCCAACTCATCCAGGGCCCTGATGCGGTGGCTCACTGGGTAATAAAGGGGTTAGGGCCAGCTTGGCATTATCAGCTGGCCCTAAGCCCGAAATTCATGGGGTCACGCCAATATTAGACATGACCACCATGAATTTCTAGTAAAGTATTTAAAAAAAACACAACACCCAGAAAAAAGTCCTTTAATTGAAATAAACACACAATTCTTTATTGTTCTAAATTAAACCATACTTACCATCACGCCCATTCCAGCTGAAGCCAACGATCTCCTGAAATAAAAGAAAAATAATAAAGCAACATCATCCTTACCTTTCCATGGTTCCCATGACAGCTTCAGCTCTGCTACATCGAGATGACAGGCTGGACCGCAGCAGAACGCTGCCATCCAGCCTGTCATCCCGCAGACAGTGAGAAGCGCAGGCTTGCTTGCGCTCCACAGTGTCTCTCTGTGAGGGCATCCAGATGAGCCGAGTTAATGTCCAATGAACTCGGCTCACCTCATGCACGTCACTGACAGCGTGGGAAAATTCTCCTGCACTCAGCGCTTCAGCGTGGGAGAATTCTCACACTGAAGCGCTGAGTGCAGGAGAATTCTCCCACGCTGTCAGTGACGTGCAGGAGGTGAGCTGAGTTCATTGGACATGAGCTCACCTTATGCACGTCACTGACAGCGTGGGAAAATTGTCCTGCACTCAGCGCTTCAGCATGGGAGAATTCTCACGCTGAAGCGCTGAGTGCAGGAGAATTCTCCCACGCTGTCAGTGACGTGCAGGAGGTGAGCTGAGTTCATTGGACATGAGCTCACCTTATGCACGTCACTGACAGCGTGGGAGAATTCTCCTGCACTCACCGCTTCAGCGTGAGAATTTTCCCACGCTGTCAGTGACGTGCATGAGGTGAGCCGAGTTCATTGGACATGAACTCGGCTCATCTGGATGCCGTCACAGAGAGACGCTGAGCAGCGCAAGCAAGCCTGCGCTTCTCAGTGTCTGCGGGATGACAGGCTGGATGGCAGCTTTCTGCTGCGGTCCAGCCTGTCATCTCGATGTAGCAGAGCTGAAGCTGTCGTGGGAACCATGGGAAGGTAAGGATTATGTTGCTTTATTATTTTTCTTTTATTGCAGGGGATCGTTGGCTTCAGCTGGAATGGGCGTGATTGTAAGTATGGTTTAATTTAGAACAATAAAGAATTGTGTCTTTATTTCAATTAAAGGACTTTATTCTGGGTGTTTGTGTTTTTTTTTAACTTTGACTATGGGGTTAGTAATGGGGGTGTCTTATAGACGCCTCTCCATTACTAACCTGGGCTTGATGTCAGCTGGCATTATAAGGTGACATCAACCCCAGCCCTATTACCCCACTGCCACCGCTACAGGGCAGTGGGAAGAGCGAGGCTAAGTGCCAGAATTGGCGCATCCTATGGATGTGCCATTTCTGGGGCGGCTGACGGCTGGTGTTTCTAGCCTGGGAGGGGGCCAATATTCATGGCACCCTTCCTGGGCTATTAATATCAGCCCCCAGCTGTCTGCCTAGCCTTTGATAGCTATTAAAATAGGGGGGACCCCACGTCAATTTTTGGGGGGGTCCCCCATTTTAATAGCTAGTAAAGGCTAGGCATTCAGCTGGGGGCTGATATTAGTAGCCTGGGAAGCTCCGTGGGTATTACCCCTTCCCAGGCTTCAAACATCTGCCCCAGCCGTCTGCTTAACCTCCGCTAGAGACTAAAATTATGGGGGATCCCAAGCCAATTTTTTTTTAAATAAATCCTTTATTTTAACACTAAATGACAAGTACAGTAATCAACACTGTCACTGTACTTCATATATATGTGACTGACATGTTTCTATCTATCTAATCTATGTGTGATTCTCTATTCCTTCTATTCTAAATTGTCGGGTACCGCTGCTGAATTGCCGGCCGGCTTTTTTAAAGAGACGGTGCATGAAAACACTAATATTTTTTTTTATAAATCCTTTACACTAAATGACAAGTACAGTAATCAACACTGTCACTGTACTTCTTATATATGTGACTGACATGTTTCTATCTATCTAATCTATGTGTGATGCTCTATTCTTTCGGTTCTAAATTGTCGGGTACCGGTGTACCGCTGCTGAATTGCCGGCTTTTCATGTTTCACTGTGAGCACAGTTCCCATCGATTTGGGCAATCACTCTAATGCCACAACCACCATGGCTGTGGCATTACAGTGAGTGGCAGACAATCCCTGCATGATTGGTGCTCTAAATAGCGCCAGACATGCAGGACACGCTTTTGGTGCACGAACAGTAATCGAACATAACCTCGAACAGCCGAATTTTTTGCAAATCGTTCGGGTTCGTCGAACAACTCGAACACCGCCCAAAACAGCTCGAATTTGAGATTGGCGAACAGTTCTAGTCGAACACCGCTCATCTCTAATTATCATGCTAATGGAGCATAGCAAATATAGTACTAGAGTCTCAATCCCAAGACACAGGTGTGTCTAAATGGGCCTTAAATAAGTTTAAGGAAATTATGTCATTGATCCACACCAAGCAACTTGCAAAACCTGATGTAAAGCACAACAGAGGGCAGCGGACCCAGGGGAAGGAAGCAGAGACTGGAATACCCGAGATAGGTGTGTAACCCCGCTCTTAGGGCCCCTCCTAGATGAGTCTGTGACAACAGAAAGAGGATGCTTGGCATGACGTGTCTTGAGCAGGATAGCACGTAAGAAAACTTGCCACTCAGAGTAGATGAAATGAAATAAATGATTTAATATGCAATCCAACAATAAAGGGTCACAAACGTTTCGGTTTACATTAGACCCTCCTCAGTGTGCCTATTGTCCAATTGAAAAGATATCAGATTGTGTTTTATCCCTAGGGTCAACTAGGAAGCACTGAACGCGGTGTCCACCGTTGGTTCAAACCACTGGTGTCTACCACTGGTTCAAACAGAACTGTTTGAACCAGCGGAGGCCACCACGTTCAACGCTTCATTGAAAGGGACTTGTGCACCATTATACAGTAGTGCCGTGGTCATCTCTATACTATTGAGCAGGATAGCAGCATCTATGTCCTTTTTTGGCAACCAGCATCTCTCCTCAGGACCACAAGTTATTTCACAGTCCAGGACCAGGTTGATTTAATAGTCCGTAATGTAGTTCAGAAGTAGAAGCAGGAACTGTTTTGACTGCAGAAGAGGACTTGTTGAGGGTCAGAGAACGACCTGGAAAGTTGGAAAATGAAGAGGCAGAAGCAATGACACACTCAGGCTCAGTCACATCTTCCTTGCGGTTGTCTTTGGCCCCATGCCTGGAGAAGACATCTAAGAATTTCTTGTAGGAAGCAGAAAAATTAGAGGCAACGGATGCAGAGCAGAGTTTTTGAAAAGTTCGTTGAGGCGGAATTTTGAAGCATTTATGAAAACAAGATGGTTCTCCACTGAGGGATCTGATTGGACTACCAGTCAATGACCAGAGCATGTAGCTGTAGCCACGGATATCCCAAAAGCGCCGATGCATCAAAAAGTGAAAACATTAAAAAAGAAATATCCTCAACATGTAGTGCACCAATCTAAAGAATTACTCTCACTGTCCGGAATTGGATATGATCACCAGGAATTGTTGAGCCATTCCCGGAGGCTAGCTTCAGGGGCATCTACAGAAAAAAACAAAAGGAATTTTCAGCCTTTTGGCCAGAGGGAAGTCCATCAATTTATCTGCTGCTCTAGAATCAATGGATGCTTGTCCTGTGAACACAGAAGAAACCAAATGAAACAGACATAGGCACGAGTAATTTATCTTTAGTGGATGACAGAGTTATTCCTAGGGCGATACCTCCATCTTCGCCTAGGGTCTGATGTTTCCCTGTTTCCCCTTCAGTTTGGAACAGTTTGTGTGATAGTGATCCTATTCGCCACAAAATAAACAGAGTCCTTGTGAAAGTCGAAGGGATCTTTCAGCTGGTAACAATCTCTTCTGACCAATTTGCATAGGTTGCTTTGCGGCCGGTCTGGGAGGGGATTTTGAAGATGCTACTGGAAGTGCGACACGAAAATCCAGAGTTTTTTCCCTAGATCATTAGTTAAAGTGCAAATCCACATGAGTAGCAAGGGAAATTAAATCATCAAGTGAAAAAGGCAAATCTCTACCCGCAAGTTCATCTTTGACACGACTGGACAGGCTGGCGTAAAAGACAGCCAGGAGAGAATTATTCTTCCAGGCCAATTCAACAGACAAGGTACCGAACGGAACTGGATGACATATTGTCCCACTGAGTTATCCCTTGTTTTAGCCGCAGTATGGAATCAGCAGCTGAGTGAACGCGATCTGGTTCATCAAACACTCAAAGAAATGCAGTCAGGAAGGATGGTAGAGAATGCATCATAGAGTCATCCCACTCCCACAATGGCTCAGCCCATACCAGGGCATCTCCAGACAATAAAAAAAAAACATATGCCACTTTGATCCATTCACAAAAAAACTGCTGAAGACACATCTCAAAGTGTGCAGTGCATTGGTTCACAAATTCCCGGTAGGATCGCCATAAAAATGTGCAGGAGTGGACAAATGTGGAGATGTTTTCTGGATGAATGTTACAGTTGAGTATTAGGCTGTGACAGCTGTGGAAGAGCTAGTGGTGAAATTGTAGGAGCTTGAGGTAGAGCATCCATGTGGACTGAGAGGTTTTCCAAGCCTGGTCAAGTTGACGTTGCACCATCAGTTCAGACAGTCCGTCTGTATTCCACGACAATGGTGTTGTGACTCCTGCAGCTTTGGAATTCATGGTCTTGTTATTCTGTTAGGCACACCAGGTGAAGTGGATCCTCTAAGCTTTAGCTTCAGGTGGGTACACAGACTCTGGGCATTGATACAGCAAGCAGGAAGGCATGTGGACAGGGAGGACTTGGCACACAGAGGAACCTCAGGGGCAGCTGGATGGATGTTTGGAAACCAAGCAGGGATGAAATGCAAGCACAAACACAAAAAGCACAGATAGTGGAGCATACCAAAGGACTAGAGTCTCAATCCTAAGACAGAGGTGTGTGTCTAAATGGGCCTTAACTAGGTCTAGGTAGAGGATATCATTGATTCATGCAAGGCATCTTGCAAAACCCAAAGTGAGACACAACAGAGGGCAGCGGACCCAGGGAAAGGAAGCAGAGACTGGAATACCCGGGACAGGTGTGTAACAAAAGAGTTAAAGTAACATGCTAAACTGTGATGGTGCCTGTATTTGTGTCAAGACCTACAGGATGCCTTGCCTTACATGTCCATTCATTGAACTACAAATTTACTTTTTTGGGGGGAGTATAACTCACCAGAACCAACCAATCCATGAAAGCGTAAACTAAATTTTGTTGATATCATATTTAGCCACTGATGGAGAACTAGTTGAATTTACTGCATAGGGTGGTGGACACTGATAGGGTTAAGTTTTGTGTCCCAGACTGTGGAGCAAGCAACCTTGATAGCCATCAAGTTCTGCCCTATACTACTTGATTGGCTTTCCCTGTTTTAAAGAAGGGTTGTCCACCCCCCTCTCATCCCCATAGCCAATAGGATCTTCTGGCCTTCCCATATATATACTGTAGGGCCCATCCATCTTTCCCCAGTACCTTGGGATTTGGTTGCATCTCCCACCCTCCCTTTCTAAGTTATGTTTCTAAACTAGTGTGACGCCCAGCTGCGCTTGGTATCACAGATCCTAGAAGAGTGCATTGATGGAATCCTCCACAAGAGGCCCCCATAAACATTCACACATCTCCACCTTCCACCTCAGACCAGCAGAGGGAGCCCGTTAGGGATATAAATAGGGAAGGTGGAGCTAGGTAGCTCAGTCTAGTCTGGAGTCTAGCTAGAACAGAGTTCCTGCTCACAGCCAGAGAGGGACAGAGTTCTCAGTTTGCTTCCTGCAGAAGTCTGTTTGCAGAGGTAGGCCAAGCTAGATTCAAGCAGCTCAGTTAGAGCTTAAGGTGTGCTGGCGCCATAAGATCGGTGAAGCGCGGCTAGCTGCCACTAGTGTGTATAGCCTAGTGAGGGCCCCGAGTAGGCCGAAGGCGAGTGGAGAGTTAGTAACATAGGGGGCAGAGGAGCTTAACCAGCTCACCCCGAAGCAGTTATCGGACACCGGGTCCGAGCTTACTGGGATCTCCAAGACCCAGTAAGGCATAACCGGAATCCCTGGAGAAATATAGGTCCCAGGATCACCAGAAAGTTGATACGTAACAGAGCCAGGAGACACATAGGCCCCATAAGCTGGGAGCGTGCACTCCAAGGGAAGGCCCTACCACAACGTCAGCCGGTGCAGGACAGAGACAAAGTTAGGCCTAGCTCCAGGCAGGTCAGAAACTTACTACGCAGAGGCAAGAAACAGGAGGCCCTACACCCGCTCATTGGGGAGGATCCTGATATGCACCCTTCACCCTACAGTGCTCCGGGATGTGCCTGAATTTCCACCAGTAAAAGGTACTGAAGTGACTATCGTGTCTGTCCCTGTTCTTGCTCTGACCCGGCTGGGTCTCGCTTGTCCTGCATCCCCCTCTCCGTACGCTGACCTGAGGCCTAGCTCCACCTGTGGGGAGCTATACCATTGAGCTGCATTGTCACCGGCCTCAGTGGACTGCCGCAGCGCTGGTGATTCTCACCAGAAATCAGAGGTGGCGTCACGAACTTTCATAAAATTAACAAACAATCCCATTTTTTAAAAGCTGACCCCAGGGTACGGGGCCCGGGTACCGAGTCGTCCCCATTCCCCTGGGCTAGTCACTAGTACTTTATAATAATTTGTCAACAGTTCTTTGTGTCAAGTCACAGCACGTATATGATGCCAAAAATTGGTGACCTCGTGGTTTTGCATAACACCTCGGTGTTTCGCATATCCCTTGGATCCGTGTGTCAAGATTGTTATCGGTTTTGTAAAAGAAAAAAGAGAGTAAAGCTGTGACCGACTTCCACCCAACTTGGTGGTTTGTGCTTCATTTCATATGTATATGGGGCCCTAGTTATGTTTGTTATTTCGCTACAGTCTGAGATAGCGGACAACCAACTTCTCATAAAACTGTACATTCTGCTGTCACCACACCATTGCAAGCATTCCAAATCATATCAACATATCCAAAAATGAATCAAAAACCACTGGGTGCTATCTCCGCCAAAATACTAACACAGACCCAAAAAGGCACTATAATTTACAAATGTGAAATCTTAGAGTTCTTCTGGATCCCTTGCATTCTTCTTCTTGCTTCTTTTGATTTGCAGAGAAATCTCTCCCCATCATCTCCAAGAATTCTTCTAGTGACAGCAGAATAAATAAGGTCTACCTTCTCTCCTCCTTCAATTATATCCTGAACTTCTGGCTTTAGATGAGCTCCTAAAGGATCCTCAAATGTTGAATATTAACAACTTATTGCTGTCTTAGAGAAATGGAGCCACTGACACAGAACCTAACTGTCTGTGGCAGTCGCTATCCCCACGGACTTAGAACCAGAGACAACTGTGAAAGAGGGTACAAACCTTTGACCTGGGTAACTTGTCTAATTCCAATTGTGGCACCCCAGGGGTCTGGTTGCCACAGTAATAGAAATATTACGTCTGAGAGCAAGTGGGAGGTTTCTCTGGTCAGGAGCCCTAAGCATGCAACACTTCCTGCCCAGACCTGGGAGGGGAGGAATCTTATAAACTGGGTCTGGGGCGGGATTAGGGAGTTCAGTCAGAGCCTGGAGACAGTTCCAGACACAGGGAGAGTTACAGCAGGAGCTATGTAGGAGCTAGGAGCAGAAGACCAGGGGCTGGAAGCTAAGCAGAGATATAGCTCGCCCTGGCAGAAGAATCTGATAACCGGACACCGGAGTCCGAGGCTGTGGGGACTGATATCCATCCAGCAGCAGAAACCAGCCGGCAGGGGATTCCAGGTCCTCTGGCCATAGAAGCCTGGAGGCTCAGTCACAAGGAAGGGACCAGCACCGCCATCCAGGAGCGGAGGCTAACAGAAGGCCCCAAGTCACCAGCCATACGGGTGAGCACCACACGGTATACTCAGGGACGTGGGCTACTTCTACCCGCTTACAGCAAGGTAGCCAGAAAGAGTGCAGATAGACGGGGAGGCCTACAACTCCACCTGGCCAGGGGAACTCCTGTTTGCTCGCAGACTGACCAGGCCCCTTATGTTAGCCAGTACTCCCGGGAGGGTCTGCCTTAATATCACCAGTAAAGACCCTGAGCTGCACTGCAAAGACTCTGAGTCGTTACTGCTTCATCGCCGCACCAGCACTACTAGTGCTGGGACTCCTGTGCACTATCACCCTCACCATCAACTACACTGCCCTGGGGCTCCACTCTTCCCGTGGGGAGTCACACTACCTCAGCTGCACACACCATCAGCCCCAGCGGTCTGCTTTGCAGCGGCGGTCCGCGCTGACCGCAATCCACGGGTGGCGTAGTCGGACAATTAACCTAAAACCCCCACAAAATACCGCCATCGGCCTGACCACCCTGAGCCACGGGACCGGGTGTGCCAAGTTCATGTCCGGGAAGTGCTATCCTGTCTGTGCAGGAAACTTCTCACTTCTGGACCGACAACTTATAATCTTGGCCCCTCTGACGAGTATCTCAAATGAATATTCTGTGTGATAACCTATAGGCAAAAATAAAAGAATTAGCCATCATGGCTACTGCATGCCTAAACCCAAGGGTCCTTGAATACTTTCAGCATCCAACTGTCTCTCTTCATTTTGACCTTAGCTGTCAAGTTGGGTGATGTAGCAGGACAATAATCCGAAGCACACAAGCAGCTTCACCTCTGAATGGCTCTAAAGCAAAGATCCCCAACCTTTCTGACCTTGAAAGCCACATTCAGCTTTGACAGAGGGTCGCAAGCCACATTTAGGTCTAGGAGAACGTCGCGAGCTACATCCAGTTCCCGTCCCCCTCACAGCAGCAACACACAGAGCCACCATTGCTGGTATAATGACAGCCAAAGCTTTTCCACAGAAATCACACCAAGGCTGTATACCAGGATCCAGAGGTTCCAACAATACCTCCATTCAGTATTCTTGCATCAATCACTGCCACAACACTGTCGCACCCATCTTCAAGCACCTCCTCTGACAGTTAGCATCATCCGGTCTCCAGCTTACCATACTTAAATTATCTCCAACCCCCCAAGGTCAGAATATGCACATCCAGATCTGCTCTTTTGTGCAGGGCTACTCACAAAATTCACGATCTGGAGACTTGCTCTTCATAGTTGTTTTCTAGACTTGGTGCTAATGCAACAAGCTGGTAGGCAGCTGCGAGCCACACATCATGGGCCCGCGAGCCACATGTGGCTCCCAAGCCACAGTCTGGGGACCCTTGCTCTAAAGAAACAAAATTAAGGTTTTGGAGTGGCCGAGTCATAGTCTTGACTTGACCCCAATTAACATTTTGCATTAACACTCCCAAATGCAACCAAATTAAAATAATTCTGCAAATAATGAGCCAAAATTCATCCCCGGCAATGAAAAACACTCATCACAAGTTATTGCAAAGGTTTGATTGTCATTTGTATAGTCAGTTATTAGGTTTTTGGGTTCAACTACTTTTTCACATAAGTAATATACAGAAGGTGGAGAATAAATCTTTATCTCCAGTGAATGCTTATTTAAAGGCCACATTTTGTGATTTCTTGTGGTGCCTTAGAAAACAGCCACGCCGAAACACGTGTCGGGGTGTGCGCCACTGAGGAGTGTGACAGCACGTGAAATAGGCGTAAGTACATGTTATGTGCTCCGTACAATGATGTATTAGTTATTGTTTGAAGTTTTATATACATCTAATATAAGGGAAGTGTTTGGATGCAACCTTCATATATTTGCATGTTATCTTCTCATGATAAATGAAACTGCCGTTATGCACTTATGAGCTGCAGAGAGCAGCAATAACTACCTTTCTTAGCACCTAAGCAGCATCCAGACATCAATTGTGTCTAAAGAGCATGCTATACGACCTCATGTTGGTTTGAGTTACTTATTACTATTATATATATTCTCAGATATTACAACTGAATTGTTTAGTGGCTGTTCTTTGACATACACTTTTAGGCACTTGCACTTTAATAGTCATTATTTATTATATATATTTGATATATTTATTCATTTATTTAACCTTAAACAGCATTTGATATTTGATTAATTATGATATTAATTTTGTAATTCATTACTGTACTGCGTACTCCTTTTTGGTGCCCCTCTTCCACATTGTTTTTAATGTATCCCTGTATCTGTGATTCACGTCCATCCTTGTAATAATAAAACTTGACATTTTCGGTAATTATTTCGCCTTTGGCTCGAAGTGTGTTCCTCCTTTTTTCTATGATATCACTATGTGCACTCTTGTGATATCACTATGTGCACTATTACAATATCACTATGTGCACTATTATGATATCACTATGTGCACTATTATGATATCACTATGTGCATTATTATGATATCACTATGTGCACTATTATGATATCACTATGTGCACTATTATGATATCACTATGTGCATTATTATGATATCACTATGTGCACTATTATGATATCACTATGTGCACTATTATGATATTACTATGTGCATTATTATGATATCACTGTGTGCATTATTATGATATCACTATGTGCACTATTATGATATCACTATGTGCACTCTTGTGATATCACTATGTGCATTATTATGATATCACTATGTGCACTATTATGATATCACTATGAGCACTCTTGTGATATCACTATGTGCATTATTATGATATCACTATGTGCACTATTATAATATCACTATGAGCACTCTTGTGATGTAACTATGTACACTATTATGATATTACTATGTGCACTATTATATCACTATGTCCCCTATTATATCACTATGTGCATTATTATGATATCACTATGTGCACTAGTATGATATCACTATGTGCACTCTTGTGATATCACTATGTGCATTATTACGATATCACTATGTGCACTATTATGATATCACTATGAGCACTCTTGTGATATCACTATGTGCACTATTATGATATCACTATGTGCACTATTATGATATCACTATGTTCCCTATTATGATATCACTATGTGCATTATTATGATATCACTATGTGCACTATTATGATATCACTATGTACACTATTATGATATCACTATGAGCACTCTTGTGATATAACTATGTGCACTATTATGATATTACTATGTGCACTCTTGTGATATAACTATGTGCACTATTATGATATTACTATGTGCACTTGACGCGCCCCCTGGGCCGTGGGGTACTCAGTGCCAAGCCGGTCGTTGCTACGGGTGATGTCACAGTGGCGGTGACCCGGTCCGTGACCCAGGGCGGTCAATCAAAGGGGATATTTACAGGGGATTTCTGGTTTTTATATACAGTTCGTGACGCCACCTGTGGTATGTGGCTATATGGAGCCGCCGCTGCGGTGCAGAACCTCTGGAGCCGTTGTTAGTGCAGCAGAGTTGGTTTAGCTCTCCAGAGGTAGAGCTTAGCTCCAGGGCAGTGTAGATGTTAAAGATGTCGCTGTGTAGTGCAGGGGGTTATGGTGCAGCGGTAATAATTGACAGAGACAGTGGGGTGCAGTCTTCAGAGTTTACTCACAGTTGTTAAGTTCCTCAGGTTGCACTTTCCGGATTACGACCTCCCACGTCACGCTGCGTTCACCAGGCAGGGGTTCAGCAAACTCCCAGGTGTTTCAAGAGTGCCTGACAGGACCCCGTTCTATATGCCTTTCTCAGCCGTCTTCCTGCGCTGGCCCTCACCCTTCTTGCCCTGCGCCTCGCCAAACAATGTCCCAAGCCGGTATCCTCTGATCTTTCTGGGCAACCTGGAGTTCCCTGGATCCTATGTGGTTACCTTTTTGGCGACTTGAGTGCGGATGTGGCAACTGCACCCTGAAAGTACAGAAACCTCCGGTTCCCAGTTGAACTTTGTAATTCTCACTAGTTAGGGGCCGGTCCCCTCTGCGACCCGATCCCTCCACCGCCTGGTAGACTCGGGCGTACGGGTGGCCTCCAGCACTGCCCGTACCCCTGGGATTCCTTCTTCGTTCCTGGAGCCTTCTCTCTGCTCCTCTCTCTCTTCAGTCTTCGCCTCTCTGGCTAGGCCCTCCTCCTGAGCAGAGCTCCTACAGAGCTCCTGCTCCTCTCACTGTCCTCCTCTGACTGACTTGAACTCCCAAGATGGTTTCCCTCTTTATACTATTCCTAACAAGTGCTCCCCTGATTTATTTCCTCCACCCACACCCACTACATGGTTCCCCCTACTTTGGTTCCCCCCACTCCAGCCAGGGACAGGGCTCAGCAGGGAAGCGACGCATCTTGCCCCTCCTGCTGGTCTGGAGTAGTGTAGTGTTGGATGCAGGTGTTAGGGTCCCGGGCAGCACTCTATCCTTACCTGAGAGTGAGATACCACACCTCTGGGTGAGATGCAGTACCTCTGTGGCGACTGAATCCGCAGGGGCGCCACACACTCTTGTGATATCACTATATATTATTATAATATCACTATGTGCATTATTATGATATCACTATGTGCACTATTTCTTTATTGTGATATTATTGTGTTGATTAGCAATTTAATGTAAAATTAGAATGCACGCAATCTCTGTACTATGACATTAATATTTGTATTATGCATGCACTGTGATATCTTTATGTGGAGTATCTCTGCTGTGATATTACTGTATGCATTGTTGTTATACTGTGTACTTGAAAAAACGATGTGCATCATCCCGGTATTTAGACACTACTGTGCACATTGACCCTGGTCTGGCACATTACTATCATTACTATGCTCATTACCCTGTAATGTTACATTAATATAGATGTTTATTTTTTTCTGTGTAATTATTGTGTATTATCACTTTGTAATTCTGTGCATCATTCCTGAGCTGTGACATTACTATGCGTCTTATCTCTGTGTTGTCACATTATATGTACTGTATGTGTTTATTGTGACATAACTAAGTCTCTGTTCACATGTCAATTTGGATATTCTGTTTGTCTGTTCCATTTTAGAAATAGATAAACTGAATTAGACATACATTGTATCAGTCATACCATACATACCATAATATAGTTCTTGGGCAGAGGAGGAAGCAAAAGAGAGTATACAGACAGGACAGCATTGGATCACAGCTGCTGCTTTCTGTGAGGTAAAACATTTCCTGGCCTGTTTTTAAACAATGTTTTACCTCACAAAAGGATCGGTTGCGAGCCCCTGCAGTGTCAACTATATACTCTCTTTTCTACTCTCTTTTGCTTCCTCCCCTGCCCAGGAGCTGTGGTATGATCAGACCATGTTCCTGCATGGTCAGGCACAGCCATTACACAGTACACAGCAGGGGCACATTTATAAGATTATCTCTGCACAGGAGCATTTTTTCCTGTGCAAATTCTTTGTTCATGGGACAAGTCCTTTTAAACACAGCAGTTTGACCGAGACATTAGCTCAGGCGCCCATGTTCTCCCCCCATGGTGCAATCATGGGAAGCCCATGGATTTCCCTGACAGTGAGGGCCAGCTGAACGCCCCCGTGCCCGTCATGTGATCTCTTTTATGTGGTTGCGGCATCATAGGAGACTGTTATTTTTTCCATATCCAGCAATACTGCGGTATTGCTGTATGTAATACAAGTGATCTAATGATCGCAGGTGCAAGCCCCCTAAGGGGCCTAACAAATAATGTAAAAAGCAGAATAAAAAAGTTTTCAAAAATATAAAAAATATATCAATTACAATAATCCCCTTTTTTCTCAGTTAACAATACTGAAATGTAAAAAATAAAAGAATATACATATTTGGTATCTCTGCATCAAGAAGTCCGATCTATCAACATATAACATTTATAGATGGTTTTCTCACAAGAAATGGCATTGTGGGTTATAAATAATCTAGCGATAGAGAATTTTTTTCAACCAATATAACAATGTAACTATGCAATTAAGCCTCTGTAAAGAGGGAAAAACATCAAAACACCCGAGTTGCAGGTTTTTAGTCTGTGCAAAAACAGAAAATAAAATGTAATAAGAAGTGATCAAAACATAGTATGTAACCCAAAATTGTAAAAATTTAAACATCAACTCACCACGCAAAAAACACAGCCCCATTGATGGCAATATGATGGTAATATTAAAAGTTACAGGTCTCAGAAAATGTGACACAAAACATTTTTTTTTGCAGTCACTCTATGTGTGCACACTGTGAAGATTCCCCAGTGCCAGGAGCGAGGCTACGCACGTCTAGTCAGTACGTGACCTCATGTATTCAAATAATATACTTGCGATCACGCGCCCAACTGCTCCCAGAGCCGGCACATGAATATTTTGACAGCGCGCCCACTGTGCTTTGTCAGAATTCACAAGTCTGCAGTCACATAGAGTGATTGCAGACTTGTACCCTGAAGTCGTTTAAGGCCTCCTTCACACGTCCTGGTGATTCCTGTACAGGAAAAAACAGCACTGGTGAGATCCGTGGTCCGTGTTCGAATGCCATCCGTATGTTCATATTTGACAACCGTTTGGCATACGTGTGACATCAGTGGGTCCGTATGTCCATATGACACATCCGTGTACTGTCCATATGACCGTGTGACACGTACCGGGGCCTGGGAAAAGCAGTACAATTCGTGCTGGTCCCAGGCGCCTGCTGCTGAAGGCATCTCTCATCATTGTCCCCTGCTCATGCTGAAATCAGCGTGAGTTATATTCAGCACCTGCTGAGTACATCCAGTGTAAAATGAATTAAGATTAAAAAATGGTGTGGGCTCCCGCATCATTTTCATAACCAGCAGAGGGAAAGCCGACCACTGGGGGCTGATATTGCTAGCCAGGGAAGGGGTCATTAGCCAAAAATGTTCCCTGGTTATTAATAACAGCCCACAGCTGTTTGTTTACTGTGTACTGGCTAGATTACAGGGAGACCCCAGGAAAAAAAATAACGTAGGGTTAAAAATCTAACCAGCATAAAATCTAACCAACAAAGGCTAAACAGACAGCTGCAGGCTGATATTAATAGCTAGGGAAGGGGCCATGAATCCTAGCCCCCACCGAGGCTAATAACATCAGACCTCAGCGGTTCCAAAAATGGCGCATCAATTCTGCGGCTCAGCTTCACTCTTCCCCTTTTCCCTGGTGCGGTGGCAATTGGGGTAATGGGGATGGGGTTCATGGCAGCCTTGTAGTGACAGCTGACTTGAAGCCCAGGTTAGTAATGGAGAGGCGTCTATAAGACGCCCCCATTACTAAGCATATAGTAAAAGTTTTTAAATTAAGACATGACCTGCAAAAAATCCTTTATTTGAAATAAAAGTACACATGGTTTTACACCTTTATTTAAAACACATTTATACTCACCTTACACCTATTCCTCTGCTGCCCGTGTCCCCTGTAAAAAACTGAAAATAATAAACAACAAAAATACTCACCTTCACACCTAATTCCCTGAAGCCATTGTCCCCTGTAAAAAAACTAAAATAAAAGCAACCATAATACTCACCTGTCCGACATACTGTCCCACAATGTAATCTATCTCTGCGATATTTGGTTTTCAACCTGAACAGTGGCATGCGGCTATTGTCCAGGCTGCAAACCATGATGTAGCATCGACGTCTCTGCCCCCTGCCAGGCAGAGACGCCGTCCCTCTCACCTCCCCGCGCGGCGTCCTCCTGCGCTCCTCTTCCTGCTGCTGCCGGCGCGCGCAGCTTCCCGGGCACTGTGCTTAGGGCGCGCACGCACGCGCTTCCCCTCTCTTAAAGGGGCCGCGCGCGCCGTCCTAAGGAGTCCCCGGCCAATAGCCGGAGGACCTCCCGTATATAAGGCATCTCCTCCCAAATGGAGGTGCCCGAGCAAAAGTTGTTGCACAGTATATTACCTCTGCTTCAGCCCTCAGGTCCCGTTGCCAGCCTGACTACTGTTCCAGTCCGCCAGCCTGACTACTCTCCAGCCCGATAATCTGCCTTGCGCTCTACCCACCAGTCTCTACCCACAGTCCTGCCGTCACTTGCCGTGACCACCTGCCTGCTAACCAAGAGACTTCAGCCTGCTTGGCCGTCACTTGCCGTGACCACCTGTTAGCCTACCTGGAGGCTCTGCCGTCACTTGCCGTGACCACCTGCCTGCTAGCCAAGAGACTTCAGCCTGCTTGGCCGTCACTTGCCGTGACCACCTGTTAGCCTTCCTGGAGGTTCCTGCCGTCACTTGCCGTGACCACCTGATAGCCAACCTGGAGGCTCCTGCTGTCACTTGCCTTGACCACCTGTCTGCTAACCTAGAGACTTCAACCCACTCTGCCGTCACATGCCGTGACCACCCGTCAGCTAACCCAGAGACTTCTGCCTGCTTGCTGTGCCCATCCGCTATACCGGTCAGTCCCAGTCTTCTGACCCGTGGGAGCCACCTGTTCTCTTACAAGGTCGTCCCCAGAGTAGCACCTGGTCCCTCTGCTCGGTCCCTCCCTGGTCACGGAGTCGTTAGCCGCCGTACGACCAGGGTCGGTCTGAGTTGATACCTAGTTACGCCCCTCTGGGTCCCTCCTTGCACTGCGGCACAGAGGTTCCACTACCCTGACCCGTAACAGTTTGCTCGGGCCATGGAACCCGGTGGCCCCCAGACCCCCGCAATCTTCGACCAGCACCAGGAGGTCTTACGTCAGAGGACTCAACAGGAGTCAGTCCTGTCCTTCCTGTGGTCTGTTAAACTCTCGCCTAGGGGCATTGTTCGATCCGTCTGTGTCCATCTCTGGTCAGGCAGCACCTGCTTCCGCGGCACCACAACCTAGTCCTATTATGGCATCCGGCTCTCGGCACCTCCACGTTTTGCCGGCAACCCCGCCTTTGCTCGAGGTTTCATAAACCAGTGCACTCTACACTTTGAACTTTTGGCACATCAGTTCATCTCCGACCGGCGGGCCAAAGTGGCATTCATCATGTCCCATCTCACCGGGAAAGCACTGGCATGGCTAAATACCCTGTGGGAGAGAGGGGATCCCCTGGTGTCCGACCTGTCATCTTTCCTCGCTGCTTTCCGGAGAGTCTTCGATGAACCAGGGCAAAAAACCTCTTCAGCCTCCTCTCTGCTACGTCTCCGCCAAGGGAGTCTCACCGTGGGTCAATATGCCATACGGTTCCGTATCCTCACTTCTGAGCTTGCCTGGGATAATGAGGCTCTAGTGTCCGTCTTCTGGGAGGGTCTTTCCAGTCGGATTAAGGATGAAGCCGGTCGGGAAATTCCTACCACTCTGGATGACCTGGTGTCACTCGCTACCCGGATTGACATCCGGTTCCAAGAACGCACCAAAGAGACCACCCGGGAGAGAGAGCTCCTCCGCCTTGCTTCCACTTTCCAGAGACCTGCCTCTCAACCAGTCACTCCCCGGGCGCACTCGCCTGAACCCATGCAGATCGACCAGACCAAGATGGTCAAATCTCGCCAAGAGTCACGTCGAGCCGAGGGGAGCTGTTTCTATTGTGGCAGTAAAGAGCACCTGATCCGTTCCTGCCCGGAGAGGCCGGGAGACTTCAAGTGTCTAGGACCGCTCGGTGAGGTCATCCTAGGCAAAAGTAAGCCCTCTCCATCCCTGACTTTGTCTGTCTCTATCTCCTGGGGAGAGAACCGTCTCTTTGAAATTGTTCATCTGGATTCTGGACCTGCTGGAAACCTCATTTCCCAGTCCCTGGTAGAGAGATACCGAATTCCCACCAAACCTCTGGCTGAACCATTGTCCGTCGCCTCCGTGGATGGAAGACTCCTTCCGGTGACCATCCTGCTCGTCACTGAGCCCCTTACCCTGCAGGTGGGAATGCTGCACTCGGAGAAAATCTCCTTCCATGTGCTGTCCGGACTCTCTCACTCCCTATTGCTAGGTCTACCCTGGCTCCAGATACATGAACCCGTGCTGAACTGGCAATCCAGGGAAGTACTCCGGTGGGGGCAGGACTGCCATAGGACCTGCCTGGTTCCGGTTCGCCCGACTCATCCACCACCTACTCCAGCTAATTTACCCGGTCTACCGGCTCCTTACTGGTCCTACGCGGATGCATTCGGTAAAAAGGAAGCAGAGACACTGCCACCTCATAGGCCATATGATTGCCTGATCGACCTGGTACCTGGCGCCACTCCTCCCCGTGAGCGTATTTACCCGTTGTCGGTGGCCGAAACCCGGGCCATGTCTGAGTACATAGAGGAGAATCTGGCTAGGGGATTCATCCGGAAATCAACCTCCCCGGCTGGAGCCGGATTCTTCTTTGTCAAGAAGAAGGATGGCTCGCTACGCCCCTGTATTGATTATAGAGGACTCAATCAGATCACGGTAAAAAACAAATATCCCCTGCCGCTCATCTCCGAGTTGTTTGATCACCTTAAGGGCGCCAGGATCTTCTCCAAGCTGGATCTACGTGGAGCGTATAACCTGGTCCGTATCCGTCAAGGAGACGAGTGGAAGACGGCATTCAATACCCGGGACGGTCACTATGAATACCGTGTGATGCCCTTCGGTCTCTGCAATGCTCCCGCTGTCTTCCAAGAATTGGTCAACGACATCTTCCGTGATCTTCTTTACTCCTGCGTGGTGGTATACCTGGACGATATCTTGGTCTTCTCTCCGGATCTTCCTACACACCGGAGGGATGTTCGTCAGGTCCTACTTAGGCTCAGGCAGAACCACCTCTATGCAAAATACGAGAAGTGCCTCTTTGAGCAGACCTCTCTTCCATTCCTGGGCTACGTTATCTCCCAGACAGGCTTACGAATGGATCCTGAGAAGCTCTCTGCTGTCCTAAAGTGGCCCCGTCCGGAAGGATTGAAGGCGATTCAGCGATTCCTGGGCTTCGCCAACTACTATCGTCTCTTCATTCCGCACTTCTCTTCCCGGACTGCTCCCATATCTGCGCTCACCCGTAAGGGAGCAAATCCTAAGGTATGGCCGCCCGAAGCTGAGGAGGCCTTCCTCTCCTTAAAGCAAGCCTTCTCCTCTGCCCCGTACTGCACCGTCCGGACTGCAACAAACAATTCTACCTGGAGGTTGATGCTTCCTCCTCCGGAGCCGGAGCGGTGCTCACCCAAAAGTCTTCTTCCGGGAGAATGGTAACCTGCGGCATCATCTCCAAACTCTTCTCCTCGTCTGAGCGCAACTACTCCATTGGAGACCGAGAATTGTTAGCCGTTAAATTGGCGCTGGAGGAGTGGCGCTACCTGCTTGAAGGGGCTCTATACCCGGTGATCATCTATACGGATCACAAAAATCTGGCATATCTCCGAAATGGCCAAAGAGTCAATCCGCGTCAGGCCCGGTGGTCTTTGTTCTTCGCACGCTTCGACTTCGTTCTACATTTCTGCCCGGCGGACAAGAATGTCAAAGCCGACGCCTTGTCCCGATCCTTCCTGTCCTCCAATCAAGAGGAGGAGCCTATGCACATCATCGATCCCTCCAAGCTGATGAAAGTGGCCCCCTTGGATCTGACTCGTCTTCCACCCGGTAAGACGTTTGTAGCAGTACCTGATCGTGAGAAGGTTCTTCGCTGGGGTCATTCTTCTAAACTAGCCGGCCATGCTGGCCAAAAGAAGACCTTCCTGCTCATCACCCGGCATTACTGGTGGCCTACCCTGCGCAAGGATGTGGTAGACTTCGTCTCAGCCTGTTCGTCCTGTGCCCGCAACAAAGTTCCCAGACATCTACCAGCCGGTCATCTCCTGCCTCTTCCCGTACCTGATGCCCCGAGGCAA
Organism: Phyllobates terribilis; assembly: GCF_046119375.1. NCBI lineage: Eukaryota > Metazoa > Chordata > Amphibia > Anura > Dendrobatidae > Phyllobates > Phyllobates terribilis. The sequence continues at coordinate 200,605,881 of NW_027362763.1, forward strand.
CACATTGCTATGGACTTTATCACAGACCTCCCTGTCTCTGCCGGTTGTATATTCATTTGGGTGGTCGCCGACCGCTTCTCTAAAATGGCTCACTTCATCCCTCTGCCTGGTCTCCCGTCTGCATCAGAGCTAGCTAAGGACTTCTTTCTTCACATCTTCCGTCTCCATGGCCTACCCCTCCACATCGTGTCGGATCGAGGGGTTCAGTTCACTTCTCGTTTCTGGAGAGCTACGTGTAAGCTGCTGGATGTCACCCTGGATTTCTCCTCTGCTTACCATCCACAGTCCAATGGTCAAGTGGAGCGGATCAACCAGATCCTTACCAGCTACCCCCGGCACTTTGTTAACGCTCACCATTCTGATTGGGTGCATCTCCTGCCATGGGCCGAATTGTCCTACAACAACCATGAGAGCGAATCGTCTTCCAAGTCTCCGTTCTTTATAGTCTATGGTCAACATCCCCGGATTCCGTTTCCCGTCTCCGCTTCTGTGGACAACCCTGCCGCGGAGTCTCTGGTCAGCGAGTTTTCCACCATTTGGGAGAATACTAGGTCCGCACTTCTTCAGTTCTCCGAGCAGATGAAGAGACATGCTGACAAGAGACGTCTGGATCCGCCTCAATTCCATCCGGGAGAAAAAGTTTGGCTCTCCTCCAAACACATTCGGCTCAAAATACCCTCCTACAAGTTGGGTCCTCGGTTCATCGGTCCTTTTGAATTCCTTAAACAAATCAATCCAGTGGCCTACAAGTTGAAACTCCCAGCCACCTTACAGATTCCCAACTATCTCTCCTCAAACCAGTTGTCTTTAATTCTTTTTCCAATAATCCAGGTTCTTCCCCTGCTCCAGTTTCCACTGAGGACGTTTTTGAGGTAGAGAATATTCTGGCCACCAAAAGGGTAAGAGGAAAAACCTTTTTTTGGTGGATTGGAAGGGGTTTGGCCCTGAAGAGAGAACTTGGGAACCCAGGGAGAAAATCCATGCCCCGCTTCTCCTTGAAAAATTTCTTTCTGGCCTAAAAAAGAGGGGGCGTAAAGGGGGGGGGTACTGTAGCATCAGTGTCTCAGCCCCCTGCCAGGCAGAGACGCTGTCCCTCTCACCTCCCCGCTCCCCGCGCGGCGTCCTCCTGCGCTCCTCTTCCTGCTGCTGCCGGCGCGCGCAGCTTCCCGGGCACTGTGCTTAGGGCGCGCACGCGCGCGCTCCCCCTCTCTTAAAGGGGCCGCGCGCGCTGTCCTAAGGAGTCCCCGGCCAATAGCCGGAGGACCTCCCATATATAAGGCACCTCCTCCAAAATGGAGGTGCCCGAGCCAAAGTTGTTGCACAGTATATTACCTCTGCTTCAGCCCTCAGGTCCCGTTGCCAGCCTGACTACTGTTCCAGTCCGCCAGCCTGACTACTCTCCAGCCCGACAGTCTGCCTTCCGCTCTACCCACCAGTCTGTCTATGGGCAAGCCCGCCTGCTTACCAGGAAGCACCTGCCAGTTACCTGCATGTTGCCTTCTAGCCTACCTGGAGGCTCCTGCCGTCACTTGCCGTGACCACCTGCCTGCTAACCAAGAGACTTCAGCCTGCTTGGTCGTCACTTGCCGTGACCACCTGTTAGCCTACCTGGAGGCTCTGCCGTCACTTGCCGTGACCACCTGCCTGCTAACCAAGAGACTTCAGCCTGCTTGGCCGTCACTTGCCGTGACCACCTGTTAGCCTTCCTGGAGGTTCCTGCCGTCACTTGCCGTGACCACCTGATAGCCTACCTGGAGGCTCCTGCCGTCACTTGCCGTGACCACCTGTCTGCTAACCTAGAGACTTCCGCCCGCTCTGCCGTCACGTGCCGTGACCACCCGTCAGCAAACCCAGAGACTTCTGCCTGCTTGCTGTGCCCATCCGCTATACCGGTCAGTCCCAGTCTTCTGACCCGTGGGAGCCACCTGCTCTTTTACAAGTTCATCCCAAGAGTAGCACCTGGTCCCTCTGCTCGGTCCCTCCCTGGTCACGGAGTCGTTAGCCGCCGTACGACCAGGGTCGGTCTGAGTTGATACCTAGTTACGCCCCTCTGGGTCCCTCCTTGCACCGCGGCACAGAGGTTCCACCACCCTGACCCGTAACACATGACACAATGAGCTGCTGCGAGCGCAGCTTTAGTGACGAGCGGTGACGTTATAAAGGTTACCGCCAGTCGCTGAAGGTGCGTTCCCAGGCTCACTTCACTGAGAGCCGGGACAATGAACTGCGGTGACCTCAGTGAGATCACTGCTACCACCGTGAGAAAATTCTCAGACATCTTATGTCTTGTTCCTTGTGACTGCAGTCTTTGCACATGATTCATGGTGGCTGAAGATTTGCTGTGTGGATTTCTCAGTGGCAAATCCATAGCGTAAAACTATAAAAATTTCCAATGGCATCTATGTGGTTAAACAGCATTGATTGGAGCTAGCTTCAATTGCTACTGTTAGAGGCAGGTGCTCCTAAGCCTGCTCCATATACTCGCACATGCTACATGAAATAGCAGGGGGTAAAAAACTGCTTCTGTGATATTGCTGTTACATTCTGATTATGGCACTCTCTTTTTATTCCCCCTTAAAATGTCCACCCAATGTGTCCAGTGTCAATACATATGCTCAGTACCTCAGTGCCAGTGGTCACACATGCTCAGTACCTCATTGCCAATGGTCACACATGCTGAGTAGCTCAGTGTTATTGGTCACACATTCTCAGTAGCTCAGTGTCAGTGGTCACACATGCTCAGTAGCTCAGGGCCAGTGGTCACACATGCTCAGAAGCTCAGTGCCAGTGGTCACACAAGCTTAGTATCTCAGTGTCAGTGGTTGCAAATGCTCAGTAGCTCAGTGCCAGGGGTCACACATGCTCATTAGCTCAGTGCCAATGGTCACACATACTTAGTAGCTCATTGCCAGTGGTTATACATGCTCAATAGCTCAATGACAGTAGTCACACATGCTCAGTAGCTCAGTGGAGTGGTTACAAATGCTCAATATCTCAGTGCCAGTGGTCACACATACTCAGTAGCTCATTGCCAGTGGTTACACATGCTCAATAGCTCAGTGCCAGTGGTCATACATGCTCAGTAGATCAGTGCAGTGGTCACAAATGCTCAATAGCTCAGTGCCAGCGATCACACATGCTCAGTAGCTCTTTGCCAGTGTCAATAGCTCAGTGCCAGTGAATACACATGGTCAATAACTCACTGCCAGTGGTCACACATGCTCAGTAGCCCAGTAACATTGTATCACCAGGATCCTCTTGTACACAGGGCTGATTTCTGCTATTGTACAGGTCATCCGATAAGAATTAGTATGCTAGATAAAGCTTCTTCTCTAGAGAACTGATAATGTCTAGTCCATGTGATTTATGCATTATTTTGTGCATTTTGTATTTACGGAAAAAGTTTAGATTTGATCTTTGTTTTGTAAAAAAGAAAAGCAATGGGGCGGCCTATCACGCCACTCTGCCCTTGCTTGTCTGTGACCTCAGGCCGGAGCAGGCGGAAAATAAGTACATCCACCTGTATAACTGAATGCTCATCCCACTTCTAATCTCTTTGTACAAACAACACAAATGTAATTAATGTTTGACAGAATATTGATATTCAGCGAGACTGATCTAATCCCTCAGTAAACAGCCTCTGTCATAGTTTATGTTATCAGGGGGTCACGTGAGTCATATTGCCTGGAGATTGACCAAAGGTTCAACAAAAGGATTAATTTTTCCCTTATCGAGCAGCAGAGACAGTGGCACACCGAAACTGCGCCTACTCTGATGGGTCTAATAAACAAATGTGTCATCGTACTCCTGCCCACTCGAAAACACTAGTGGGGAAACTCCTAAAAGTTAGTGACATTACTAATATATAGCCTATGTTATTAATCCGGCATGAGGGCATGTGCAGTCACGAAAGATGGAATTGGGTTGTGCTCATTTATTTGCTGCTTTATCCACATGAACACAAGTTGTGGTCTGCAATGGACAACAATCTTTGAGCCTCAATTAGCAAACCTGTTTTTGTTGCCTATAGCAACCAATCACAGCTCTGCTTCCATTTCTTAAACTGCTTTGGGAAAATGAAAGCTATGCAGTGATTGGTTGCTATGAGCCACAAATATAGTTTTTAATTTAGACAGTTTTAATAAATCTGCCTCAAATAGCTCCACACAATGTTCCACATTACTAGTAAAAAGGGAGGGCTGAGAAATAATCTCTGCTATGTACAGAAACATTCTACAGGAATACACAAGCCACAGCCATGAGGCACTCCCGGTCTCTTCCTCTTATCAGCCATACGCTGTAAATGTATAACTGGTACTACAATATGATATGGCCTATTTCAGCCCCAAACTAACATTTGCCCGTGCGCACTGTTAGGAGTACAGACACAGCAATATACAGTCTATATCATATAAGTCAGTGATGTACATGTGCCTGTGTAACGCTATTGCCGGCAGCCCTGCATGGTTTCCCTTCCCCCTCCATGCAGGGATGCCAGAATAATCACCACCCCGGCCGTGCGGCATGGTTCCCGACGTGTTCCCTGGAGTGTTAACTGCTTCCTGGGAGGTATCCTGTAAAAAAAAGACACCCTCCACAATAGGGAGGTGCCGAAGCAATATTAAATAATTAGGTAGTGTGGTAGTCTACTAGTGAGTTGTGAGGTCCCCTGGTCCTGGTGTGGCCAGCGACCTGAACCTGAATACCTGGTCCTGGTGTGGCCAGTGTCCTGAACCCGAAGTCCCTGGTCCTTGTGCTGACAGTCCTGAACCCGTAGTCCCTGGTCCTGGCGTGGTCAGTCCTTAACTCGAATCCCTGGTCCCTGTATGGCCAGTCCTGAACCCATAGTCCCTGATCCTGGCGTGGCCAGTCCTGAACCCGAATCCCTGGTCCCTGTGCGGCCAATGCCTGAACCTCGTCCCCCGGTCCATGTGCGGCCAGTATCTGAATCTGTATCAGAGACCTGTGTGTCTGAATTTGTGCCTATCTGAGTATTCCGTGTATCAGGACTGTCCTGACAGTCTCTGAATGAGCCCTGTCCGAGACTCTGTGTCAGTAACCGTTCTACCTGTGGATCCTGAACCTAGTAGTCTGAACGGAGCCTGAGTCCTATCCGTGTCTGCATACTTGACCCCTGGGGTCAGCAGTTGTAGTACCGGGGACTGCCTAGGAGTGGTACCTGGCTGCTACTTGCAGCTCAAGCCTGATTCCACCATCAGGAGCTCCAGTGAACACCAGGTAGCTGCTTAGCTACGCCTCTCCTAAGTAGGCCCAGCCGCATGACACAGTGGGTCCACGAACCATGTACGCCACCTGCGTGCATAACAGTCTGTAGATGACGAACAGCATTTAGTCACTGGAACACTATAATCCAGCACTCATCAATTTAAAGGGGATGTCCACTACTCAGGCAACACCTTTTTAAATACTATATTCACCAGTGTAAAATAAAAATAACATATACTCATCCCTTGCACCAGCGCAGTTCCGGTGATGTCGTCTCCTGGGGGCTTGAGTGACATTGTTATGCCACATGAACCTTGCAGCCAATCAGAGGTTCCAAATGGGCTGCAGTTCTCGCACTTCCTTGAGACATCCAAAGTTTGTCTGAAGGAAGTGTGACTGAAGCAGCCCATTAGCGATCTATGATTGGCTGTAGTGCTCATGTGGCATAAAAATGTCACGTGAGCCCTGGGAGATTTGGCGTCGACATTGCTGGTACGGTGCCAGTACGGGAGATGACTATATGTTATTTTTATTTTGAGTACAGTATTCAGGAAGGGGTTTTCCGAGTAGTGGATAACCCCTTAACAAGTATTTAACAAGTAGGTCATCCATTTGTACACATCAATTTTATAACCTTGATCTATAGGTAACAAAACGTATCAAGTTATATTACATAATCTAGCTTAGGACTCATGCATGACTGTATCTGGGATGTATAGCTCTGGCTTTTAGGGGAGGATATGGTGCCCTTTGAAAATGCCTTATGGCAGAACATGGAATTTTGTGGATTATGAATTATGGATTTATAGTGCACTCTGCACACCTCTTTTCAAGTCTGTACATATCTCTTCCTGTAAAGCCTTAAACAGGTACTTGCATCTCATAAAGTGGTGGCATATTGCTGAGATATGCACTTTATGATTGGAGTGGATCCGCCGACCTTTGGGACCCCCACTGGTCCTGAAAATGGAGGGCTAATTGAATTAAATGAAACTGTACTGCAGTTCTCTGTTCAAACGACTGGAGGGCCCATAGCACTCAGGTTGGCCTTGTGTTATAGAGGTTGCCCCCACCACCATCAGAAACTGATAGCATATCCTATGTTACATGTAAGTGATGTTAGCTTTCTAATATATTACAGGAACGAAGAAAGATAATTATTTGATCCCTTGCTGTTTTTGTAAGTTTGCCCACTGACAAAGACATGGACAGTCTATAATTTTAAGGGTAGGTTAATTGAGAGATAGAATATCCCCAAAAAAATCAAGAAAATCACATTGTATAAATTAGATAAATTTTTTGTATTTGATTCCTCTGGCAAACAACGCTTAATACTTGGTGGCAAAACCCTTGTTGGCAAGCACAGCAGTCAGACGTTTTTTGTAGTTGATGATGAGGGTTGCGCACATGTCAGGAGGATTTTTGGTCCACTCCTCTTTGCAGATCATCTCTAAATCATTAAGATTTTGAGGCTGTCGCTTGGCAACTCGGTTTGCAAAAAAACAAAAAATGTATCTAATTTATACAATGTGATTTTCTTGATTTTTTTTCTGGGATATTCTATCAATGTTAAAATTAACCTACCCTTAAAATTATAGACTGTTCATGTCTTTGTCAGTGGGCAAACTTACAAAAACAGCAAGGGATCAAATACTTATTTCCTTCACTGTACATATTATTATTTGATTCTTGATACACATTGTGTGCAGAGGAATGCAATACTCTTGAAATTGCTAAGATATCCTGGAGTGCCCAGAAGTACAAGGTGTTCAGAGCTCAGATACATGGCTGAGGAAGGCCGAAACCCAACCACCACTGAACAAGACACACAAGGTAATACTGTGAGGTGATGGGGAATATGCCACTGGCCGTTACCCAACATTAACTGTTTGTGACGCGCCCCCTGGGCCAGTGTTGTTTGGGGGATTACCCGGAGCCGGGTCAGATGGGGGTTGTAGTCTCCGAGTGGCGGTGACCCAGTCCGTGCCCAGGGTGTCAAGCTCAGTGTGTGGCAGTCCTACAGATGTTGCTGGATGTTCTTTTAGTGTCGACTACGCCACCCGTTGATTTGCGGTCAATACGGCCGCCGCTGCAGCAGGGTCCGCTGAGGCTGATGGTGTGTGTGCAGCTTCTGGTAGTATAACCCCCAACGGGAGGGGTATAGCCTCAGGGGGTCAGGTGTAGAGGATGGTGGTTGTGGAGGTGCAGTGAGGATGGTAATGAGACTTACTGCTGTTATGCTGGTCACTCCGGCCTTGAGTGACCGCCCGAGCCGTGCTGCGTCCACCAGGTCCTGGACTCGGCCAACTCCCAAGTAATTCTGGAGCGTGATCCTGAGCTCCCTTTCTGACGTTCCTTCTCTCTGGCCTTCCCCACCAGGGATCCACCTAAGTCCGGCTCCCTCGGGCCTCTTGTTGGTAAACCCTTGTCTCTGGGTTCCCTGACCCTATTCTTGATTTGCCTTCCGGGTGGATTTAGTGGGTGGTCGTGGCAGATCCTGCCCACGACCTCCGGTCTCTGGCTAAGGATTAGGGCCCTCCACCAGCTTGGGATCCGGTACCCTTGTGCCAACTCTTCACCCGCTGATCTAATCTTGGGTTCTTGGAGTTCTCTCTTCTCCCCCTCTGGGTCCTTCTTTCTCCTCTCTCTCTCTGGGCCTTGGAGCTGCTCTTCTCCTCTGCTCTCTTCCTCTGACTCACTCTACAAAAGACTGACAGACTGACTGACTGACCCTGATCTAAGATGGTTCCCACCTTATATACTCCCTCTATGTGTGAGCTCAGGTGACCAGCACCCAATGAGCTCCTAGCACTACCCAGACTGCTCCCCCTATCTGCCCCTACACTACTGGGATGTTCCACCCCCCTCCCACTCCAGCCAGGGACAGACACTGTCGTACCTGCACATTTCTCTAGTGGGAGTACCATTGGTCTGTCCCCCGGAAATGGGATGTGTGTAGTGCATGCAGCCTACTGAGCTCAGTTCCACACTCCATCCTTACCCGGGAGTGGAATACCACACCTCTGGCTTGAGGTGTAATACCCCTGTAGCAGCCGAATCCTCAGGGTGCTACATTCCCCCCTGGTAAATCACAGCACGTCCTCGGGCTCTTAAAGATAAAAACATCCAAAACATACAATTATTTTTCATAAACATGAACATATAAACATATAAAACATCATATATATATCAGCAATAAAACGTTTTCATAAATAACATTCTTGTAAACATTCCTGTCGCTGGTTCCTCCGGTCACGGTGCAACTTGTGACCGGGTAAAGTGCGACAGTCTCTTGAAGAAAAATGGTTTTCCCATAAAACCAGTAGGGGGCGCTTTAGGAAGCGCAACTATATACAAAGGGGATATGGCCGCTCTCAGTCCTCGGCCAGGTATTAGGAACTAGGGACACACGGGCATCAGTTCACACTTTGTCCCAACGGGGAACATATTTTAAATAAGTAACAGTTCTTGGTACCCCGACGGGCAACTTTATACAGTCTCTCTCTACCGTACTTCAACGACGGCGTCCTCCTGCTCTTTCTTGTTGGTTGGTTTCAGTTTCAGACCCGTCCGGGCCCTCTTGCTCCTCCTCACACCGCAGCTCCTCCTCCGTCAGGCGATGCACATGGAGGGCGTAGGGTCCTTTGGCACACTTGTGCCGGGTGAAGGTGACCTCGTCCCCTACATACAGGTCACGACCTCTGTGTCCCTCCGGCAGATGGCTTTCTACGTCTCTGCGGGTCACAAAGACGTCGCCGGGGGTATGATGGTCTCTAATGAAGCCCCACCCATGCTGCATGTTGAATTTTATCACAGTCCCGGTGGAAGGGGGACCATGAGCTGCACGGGGATTCCTCCTGGTCCGGCTCTTCTGCTCCGCGCTCCTTATCTGTGCTTGCTGTTCCCGGACCCGCCTCTCTCTCCGCTCCCTCTCGAAGACTTCGAGCTGCTGCCGGCAGCACTCTGCACGCTCCGCTGCGGCCGCCCGAGTTGACCAGGCCTTGCGACCAGGCTTGGGGCACCCTAAAGACAAAGGGCACCGTAAGAACGGCGGCGCCCTGGGTTACTCGGCCCTGCGACCAGGCCGGTGGCTCCGCGGAGGTAGGGGGCGCTGTTGGAATTGCGGCGCCCGGGGGTACTAGGCCTTGCGACCAGGCTGATGGTATTTCCTGCTTGGCCACGCTCGAGGTCGAGGCGTGTGACGTCACAGGGGTCGCGGCCGCGGTTTCCGGTTGAGGCCTAGTCGGCGGCGGTGACGATGCAGCGACGGGCACGGCAGGGGGAACTTCGGGCTCTGCGACGGGGAGCTGGGGCAGGCACGCGGTTTCCCGGCTCGGGGTAGAGACGTCCCCTTTACCTGCCTCCGTCCGTTCAGCTCCCTTCTCGGCGCCGTCTCCGGCCTTCACTCCTCCTGCACCATCCTCAGAGGCGGTCTGTCTCCTCGTCTCGGGTGGCGTGCTCCGCTGACGGGTTCCGGTCTGCTGGGCCATCTCACGGCTCCACTCCGTCAGCGTGTCTTGCTGCACCTGGGCCATCCTCCGTGCGAGGCCCTCCAGCGCGGTCTGTGCACACTCCCGGTCTCGGGGGAGCTGTGCCAGGATTTCCACTAAGCCTAGTGGCGTTGTTGCTTGCAGCAGGCTCCTGACCACTGGGTCGGTGCTGCCTGTCTCTCCCTCCATCTCCGGGTACGACTTCTCCGGAGTCCTCTCCAGACTTCTTGTCTCCGGGTGCGCTCTCTCCAGACTGCTCCAGGCGACACCCATCTTTGCTCTCTTGTTCTGTCTCCGCCCACATTGAGGGTGGTCCCGGGGCAACTTTGTGATTGTCAGTTCCAGGGGCAGTTCTCTCATGCTGATGGACACTTCCAGCATCACAGTCTCTGTTGGTGGGCGCGGTTTCCGCTTTTGGCGCCATTCTTCGACCTGGCCCACGATGGGAGGTGGCCTTTTGCCACCCTCTGGCACGCCCATAATGGCGTCCGCTCTTCCAAGGCGGGAAATCTTTGGAAATGGCGGGAATCGTCTCCCAGTGGCGGGAAACTCCATGGATGGCGGGAAAAAGCTGCAAATGGCGGACAACCGGCGGGAAACGACCTGTGATGGGGTCCGTTGGCGGGGACCCTCCGGAACCGGCGGGAGACTTCTTTTTGAGGTAACGATGAACTTTTCTTCAGGAACGCAGTACCCGGTTGTTGCGGGCACGTAATCCTGCCGACTACGCCAACGTTGACGCGCCCCCTGGGCCAGTGTTGTTTGGGGGATTACCCGGAGCCGGGTCAGATGGGGGTTGTAGTCTCCGAGTGGCGGTGACCCGGTCCGTGCCCAGGGTGTCAAGCTCAGTGTGTTGCAGTCCTACAGATGTTGCTGGATGTTCTTTTAGTGTCGACTACGCCACCCGTTGATTTGCGGTCAATACGGCCGCCGCTGCAGCAGGGTCCGCTGAAGCTGATGGTGTGTGTGCAGCTTCTGGTAGTATAACCCCCAACGAGAGGGGTATAGCCTCAGGGGGTCAGGTGTAGAGGATGGTGGTTGTGGAGGTGCAGTGAGGATGGTAATGAGACTCAGAGTCGGGCTGTGCAGTTCAGGGTCTTTACTTACTGCTGTTATGCTGGTCACTCCGGCCTTGAGTGACCGCCCGAGCCGTGCTGCGTCCACCAGGTCCTGGACTCGGCCAACTCCCAAGTAATTCTGGAGCGTGATCCTGAGCTCCCTTTCTGACGTTCCTTCTCTCTGGCCTTCCCCACCAGGGATCCACCTAAGTCCGGCTCCCTCGGGCCTCTTGTTGGTAAACCCTTGTCTCTGGGTTCCCTGACCCTATTCTTGGTTTGCCTTCCGGGTGGATTTAGTGGGTGGTCGTGGCAGATCCTGCCCACGACCTCCGGTCTCTGGCTAAGGATTAGGGCCCTCCACCAGCTTGGGATCCGGTACCCTTGTGCCAACTCTTCACCCGCTGATCTAATCTTGGGTTCTTGGAGTTCTCTCTTCTCCCCCTCTGGGTCCTTCTTTCTCCTCTCTCTCTCTGGGCCTTGGAGCTGCTCTTCTCCTCTGCTCTCTTCCTCTGACTCACTCTACAAAAGACTGACAGACTGACTGACTGACCCTGATCTAAGATGGTTCCCACCTTATATACTCCCTCTATGTGTGAGTTCAGGTGACCAGCACCCAATGAGCTCCTAGCACTACCCAGACTGCTCCCCCTATCTGCCCCTACACTACTGGGATGTTCCACCCCCCTCCCACTCCAGCCAGGGACAGACACTGTCGTACCTGCACATTTCTCTAGTGGGAGTACCATTGGTCTGTCCCCCGGAAATGGGATGTGTGTAGTGCATGCAGCCTACTGAGCTCAGTTCCACACTCCATCCTTACCCGGGAGTGGAATACCACACCTCTGGCTTGAGGTGTAATACCCCTGTAGCAGCCGAATCCTCAGGGTGCTACATTTGCATGTAATTTTCAGCTGCTGTTCTGTTTCGATAGTAATGTACATGGACATTGGGAATACTGGTAGCCCGCAGTACTAACCACCAGCCACAGAAGGCCACTGTTTCCCCTGTAACTCCTCTAAGACTCTGGCTGAAACTTGTGTTCAGGACATATATACAGATACAGATACCCAGTTCCATGAGGAGACATAGCAACAGCTCCTCTGTCAGCAGAGACTTGTGTAATGTTAAAAGAACTCTGTTCTGCTGGTTTGAACTGCATTTTGACAGAACCAAATGGAGCCACAGACTGGGGAGGTGGTGCAAGTAATTAGGAGGAATTACATCACAGGAAGGTAGTTGTTTGGTGGCCATCTTGAGAGAGAAGAAGGGGAGAGCTGGAAGAAGGAGGATGTGTTGCATCTCCATCCAGCACGATCCTCGGAGCCGTATGTCTTAGGGAGAGGGAGACGGCACCAGGTAGCAGAGGATACTGTCCCGTTCCAATTCCAGGGGAGAAGTTTGGAGTGACAACGTCCACAGGAAGGAGCGGAGCCAAAATCCCCGGGATCCAATATCAGCGATGCACCCAAAGGGCCCTCCAAGCAAGCTAGCCGTGATACCACATAACAGAGACTTGCCATCCCCTGGTCATGCAGCCATTGTCCGGGCAGACTCATTTCTGCAGTGATACAGCGACCAGACACAAGTCCTGAGCTGAGGCCAACTGCAGGGATTACTGTGGGAGCGTGTACGCACACACAGTTAGTTTTGCGCCAAACTAGATAGGCAGATACGGGCACTTGAAGGCACCAGTGCCCAGCAGACTCTACTTTCTTAACCACTAGTGCCTTATACAGACCACAGCATTAAGGCAGAATCTACCGGAGTATATGACGCGCCCCTGGGCCTGCTGTGTCGCGCAGCGTCACGCGCACGGGGGCTTACCCGGAACCGGATCAGATGAGGGTTGTAGTCTCCGAGTGGCGGGGACCCGGTCCGTGCCCAGGGAGTCAAACTCCGTGTGTGGCAGTCTTGATAGGTGTTATTTGAGTGTCGACTACGCCACCCGTTGATTTGCAGCTATGGAGCTGCCGCTGCAGGGCAGACCGCTGAGGCCGGTGTAGAATTGTGCAGCGTGATAGTATAACCCCCAACGGGAGGGGTATGGCCTCAGGGCAGCCGACGTGGAAGATGGGGGTAGCAGGAACCACTCAGAGACGGTGCGGTGTAATTCAGGGTCTTTACTGGTAACAACGATAGACCCTCCCGGAGTACTTGCTAGCGAACGGGGCCTGGTCAGTCCTTGAGCAGATGGGATCTCCCCTGGCCAGGCGGAGTTGTAGGCCTCCCAAACTGACTGTACTCTTCTGGCTACCTTGCTAGAAGCGGATATAAGTAGCCCACGTCCCTGAGTGTGCCGTGTGGTGCTCACCCGTATGGCCGGTGACTCGGGGCCTTCTAATGGCTTCCGCTCCACGATGGCGGTGCTGGTCCCACGCGTGTGACCTTGCCTTCGGGTTTCTGGGCCTGAGGACCTGAAATCCCCTGCCGGTCGGCTTCTGCTGCTGGGTAAGAGTTAGTCCCCACAGCCTCGGACGCCGGGTCCGGTAAGAAAGCTTCTCAGTCAGGGCGAGCTCTGCAGCTGCCAGCCCCTGACTCGTAGTAGTATTGCTCCCACTGAGCTTCTGCTGTTTCTTCCTATGACTGTTTCTCGTCTCTACTCTCCTTGACTCCTAACCCTGCCTCAGCCCCGGGTTTATATAGGGGAAGTTCTTCCCCTCCCAAGACTGGGCAGGAGGTGTGGCATGCACAGGATCCCTGACCAAAGGACCTCCCACCTGCTCTCAGACATAACATTACATTACTGTGGGAAACCAGACCCCTGGGGTGCCACATTCCCCCCTAGTGAAATTTAGTACTCCGGGACTAAACATATTTTAGAAAAACATAACAAGATATAACAACAATAATAGTACAATAAGAAGAAACACATAAAGGTGGTCACGGCATGTCCGTAACCCGGTGTAGTCTTTGAAGAAAAGCAAGGTGTCCATTTCACCAAAACAGGGAGACGTAACCAGGTAGGGGTTTGTCCTGCCCCGAGTCCTTAACAGTCTTTAGTCCGTCCTGGGTTACGCTCCAACTATGTACAAAGGATTCCCGGTAAATCCACCAAGGACTCCTACAAATAACTAGAAACACAAAATTATACACAAGCAACAATACACAGGTAAACATAAATAAAACAATTTATACACTTCAAATCCTCCAACGTGCGGGTAACTGGCCTCTAGTGGCCCTAGTGGACCTACGGAGCTGACTGTCTAGCCCTGAACTACAGGGTGTAGGAGCTGTCAAGGGTAAACTGGGCAGCTGTCTACCGGCTCTTTGGCTCACTAGGGATATGGCAGGCTCACTGCAAGCAGAGGGTTGATCCTCCTGGTCTGCGGGTGTGGGGTCTTCTGCCTCCTGGACCGGCTGTTCTTCCAGCTCTACCTGTTGCTCCGTAGGTGCTTGGGATGCTGGTTGGAGGAAGGTGAGTACGGGTACCACAACTGCACCATTGACTTGAGTCCAAGACCGAGGGAAGTCCCCGAGCACAGTACTAACCATATCTTCCCTTTCCTCTACGGGTCGATGGTCTTCTTGTTCCTCTTCAGGGTTCCTCAGTTGTTCGGGACACTTCTTCAGGTGGTCCCGGGATACAATGGCTGTAGTTTCCCCTCCGTCTTTACTGATGGTACAAACCTTCGGGTTCTCGTGGCTTGAGGGCAGTACGGTGTACGGGTCCTTCTCCCACTGGTCGTCCAACTTGTGGAGCCGTCTCTTCCTCTTCAAGACCTGCTCTCCGGGTACCAGGGGAACAGCGGGAGCATACTGGTTGTAAGTTTTCTCTTGTCTTTCCCTAGCCTGACAGAGACTTCGCTCCACGCTCTCCTGTACTCTCCGGTACTGCTGCTGCCTCTCTGTGTCCCAGTCTGCTTCTGGTGAAGTGTCCTCGGGTGTCAGGACTCCCATTTCCAGGTCAACAGGTAACTTACCAGGTCTTGCCCTCATTAGGTAAGCCAGGGTACAGTTGGTGGAACCTACCGGGATGTGGTTGTATAGGTCCACCAGATCGGGCAGCTTCTCAGGCCACAGACTGCGTTCTTCCAGGGGCAACATTTTCAGAAGATCCATTACCACCTGGTTCATTTTCTCACAAAGTCCATTAGTTTGCGGATGATAGGGTGTCGTCCTTATCTTCCGGCAGCCATACAGAGTGCAGAATTCTTGGAAGACCTCCGCTTCAAAGGCAGGTCCCTGGTCTGTCAACACTTGGTCCGGGTACCCATGTGGACGGCAGAAATGCTGCTGGAAGGCTCTCGCTGCTGTTCGAGCTGTTAAGTCCTTGACGGGGACGACAACCAAGAACCGGGAGTAGTGATCCACGATGGTTAGTGCGTAGACGTAGCCACTTCTGCTTGGGGTCAGTTTTACATGATCCAAGGCTACCAGTTCCAACGGCTGCCGGGTGACGATGGACTGCAGGGGAGTCTTCTGGCTGGCACGGTCCTTCCTTCTTAGGTTGCACGGGCCACAGTCTCTGCACCACTTCTCAATGGTTCCCCTCATGCCTACCCAGTGGAATCGCTCGCGCAGCAGGAACTCCAGCTTCTTCCACCCGAAGTGTCCAGCTCCGTCGTGGTATGCCTCCATCACCATGGCTGCGTCTCTTCGTGGCACCACTACTTGCCAGAGTAGTTCATGCGTCCGGGAGTTAACCATTCTGCGGCACAACTTCCCCTTGTAAAGGAACAGTCGACTCCTCTCTGCCCATAGTTGTTTGGCTTCCTCCGGAGCGTCTGGTTCAAGGCAAGCCTCCGGGCGAGTCAGCATCTCCTTCACCAGTCGGACGGCAGGGTCGCTGTCTTGCGTTTCCGCCCAGTTGTAGTGAGGTAAGGGGTTCAACGTAGCAGCCTGCTTACTCCTTACCCGGTGGGAATACTGGATAGTCCCATGACGGTGGAACGCAGGGAGTTCAACTTCTTCCAGTCCCTCCGGATCTTCTCCTTCGTCCGGCAGGTTGGGCATCCTGGACAGGGCGTCCGCGTTGGTATTGGAGCGTCCGGCCCGGTATTTGATTGTGAACTCGTAGTTGGACAGACGGGCCATCCACCTCTGCTCCAGGGCACCGAGTCTTGCCGTGTCCAGGTGTGTCAACGGGTTGTTATCCGTGTACACGGTGAACCGGGAAGAAGCGAGGTAATGCTTAAAGCGCTCGGTGACTGCCCATACTACGGCCAGGAACTCTAGCTTAAATGAGCTGTAATTCTCGGGGTTCCTTTCGGTGGGTCGCAGCTTTCGGCTGGCGTAGGCGATTACTCGTTCCTTCCCCTGCTGGATCTGGGACAGTACGGCTCCTAGCCCGATGTTACTGGCGTCGGTGTAGAGGATAAAGGGCTGGCTATAATCCGGGTACGCCAGGATTTCGTCCCCCGTGAGGGCCATCTTCAGCTGGCGGAAGGACTCTTCTTCCAGCTCCTCCCATTTGAAGGGCGGCTTCTGGTTCTTGGCCTTCCGGGACTGGCCTATCAGGAGGTCCTGCATAGGTGCTGCCTTTTTGGTGAAACCGGGAATAAACCTTCGGTAGTAGCCTACCAACCCGAGGAACTGCCGCACTTCTTTTACGCTGGAGGGGCTTGGCCATTCCTTAATTGCGGTGATCTTATCAGGGTCGGGAGCCACTCCGTCAGCGCTCACCACGTGTCCCAGGTACTGCACCTTTGGTTTCAGGAGGTGACACTTGGAGGGTTTCACCTTTAGGCCGTAACTCGCCAGAGCTTCGAACGCTTCCGCCAGGTGTTTCAGGTGGTCCTCATACGTCTTGGAATATACGATGACATCGTCCAGGTACAACAGGACCGTCTCGAAGTTTCTGTGGCCCAGACAACACTCCATTAGTCGTTGGAAGGTTCCTGGTGCGTTGCAGAGTCCGAACGGCATGCAGGTGAACTCGCTAAGTCCCATCGGGGTGGTGAATGCGGTCTTCTCCCGGTCCGCCTCTGCTACAGGAACCTGCCAGTACCCGCTAGTGAGATCCAAGGTAGAGAAGAAGTTAGCAGATCTTAAAGCAGCCAATGACTCCTCTATCCTTGGTAAGGGGTACGCATCCTTGTGTGTGATACGGTTGATTTTCCGGTAATCTACACACATCCTCATGGTGTTGTCTTTTTTTCTGACTAAGACTAGTGGAGCTGCCCAGGGGCTACAGCTATCCCTGATCACCCCAGCCTCCTTCATGTCTCTAAGCATCCCCTTGGCGTGTTGGTAGTGTGCAGGGGGTACGGGTCGATACCTCTCTTTTATGGGAGGATGGTCTCCCGTGGGGATGTGGTGTTCTACCCCCTTGACTCGCCCGAAGTCTAACGGGTGTTTACTAAACACTCTCTCGTACTCTTGAACCACCCGATAGACTCCCTGTTTCTGATGTGAGGGAGTGGAGTCAGTACCCAAATGTAGTTGCTGACACCAGTCCTCCATTGTTTTCTTAGAGCCGTTACCTTCCTCCGGGTGAGATGGAGGCAAGGGTTCCACAGATTGTATAGCATTTTGGTTAATGGTATATAATTTGGCTAGCGTGGCATACCGGGGCAGGTACACTTCCCTCTTCCCGATATTGATTATGCGAACGGGCACCCTCCCATGGCGTACATTAACCACCCACCGTGCTGTCAAGATGGTGGGCCTACTGTCTGAGTAAACTGGTTCTACCATTGCCTGGTAATCTCTACCTCTCAGACCAATAGCTGCCCGGCACCAAATCATCATTTCACTTTTTGGGGGCATGGCAATAGGAAAAGGGTCACACATTCTTACGCTACCAATCTCACCGCCGGAGAGTTCCACCTGTTGCCGTCGCATCAGTGCCCGGATCTCTTTCTGGAGCACCCGCTGCTCGCCGGAGCTGGCGTTCTTGGCAACCTGCTGTAAAAGGAAAATCACCTCTGCAAGACAATTTTCAATTACATTAGTTCCTAGAGTTATTTTTGGGTGACTCTCATGTTTGTCAATATCTACAATGATCAGTCCCTGTGCTGCCAGTTCGACTCTACCGATTTTGATGGTCACCTCTTTAAATCCGATCTGTGGCACGGGCTGGCCATTGCTGGCGATGATACTCAAGTCGTCGTCAGGGTAGCGGGTAATATCCGAGTCATTCCAGTACTGCTTAAAGAGCACGTACGGGATGGTGGTGACCTGTGACCCGGTGTCCAGTAGGGCACTCATGGGAATGCCATCCAGTACCACAGGCAAGACTGGACGTCCTCCCACATATCTGTCGCGCCAGTTCGATGGGCCTGGTGATCTTTTTCCTGGGGGTTGGCCCTCTACCCCAGGTTGTGCCCGTTTAAAGAACAGTACCTTGCCATATGTCCGGGTTGATTGCAGCGGCGGCAGATGGGTCGTCCGTCTTTGCTGTATCGGTCACTGGGTCTTCCTCTGGCCGGTGGGGTCCTCCTTGGTCGACGCCACGGGATGTCCTCCGGTCCGGATGCCAGCTGGATCTTCCCTGGGGTGGAAACCTGTAAAGACTGCACAGTTCGGGTTAGCGCAGCAACGCTCTTAGCTAGCTCTTGGACCTGATGGTGTAGGTCTGGAGCCGGGTCATTGTCCAAAGCCTGCGCATCAGCTCCCACAGGCCCTGCCGACAAGGGCGCCGCCTCCTGGTGGTAAGTGATAGCTGGGCGCCTGTGGGTCACAACGCCACCCGGTGCCGGTTCTCGGAGCACCCGGATGGCTCTGTCCTTGAACTGTGCAAAGCCCAGATGGGGATCCTGTAAGGCCATCGCCCGCAACTGGGTTCGGTGGACATTGCAATATAGTCCCTCTATAAATTGTTCGGTCAACAGCCTGTCCTCGTTTCCCACTCCATCAGGGTCGGTCTGCTTAATGGCCCTCAGGGCCTCTTGTAGGTTTAGTGCATAGTCCCTTATACTCTCATGCGCTCGCTGCTTGCACCCGTAGAATCTAAGCTTAATCTCGGCTGAGGTGCGGGTATCAAAGGTATCCTTCAGCCGGGTTAGTATCCCTGCGACAGTCTTCCTCCCAGGTGGCCAGGATTTTACTTCCCTTTTGGCTGCCCCGGTTAGTTGGGCCACCAGGATGCTCACTTTTTGCTCTTCTGTGAGGGGGTACACCTGGAAGAGGCTATCCAGCTTTTCTCTAAAGTCATGCAGGGTATGTGACTCCCCTGAGTACTGGGATAGCCAAGCTGCTCCCGGGATATAGGGCATGGTGAAGGGCATAACTGCAGCAGCGGTGGCGCTGGTGGGGGTTGAGGCAATGAAGCTCTCCTCCGCATCCGACATCTTCCTCCCCCCTAGTGGACCGTGGCCTACCTTGCGATGATCCTGTTCCGTAGGCCGCGGCTCCGCAGTAGATCGCCAGGGTTGAGGACCTTCCGTCGCGCTCCGGTGACGTCGGCGTCTGCTGGGCTCCTTCCAGGACCTTACGCAACGTCCGGACGTGAGGCGGGGCTTCAGTTCTCGCGCGCTTTCGGAGTCCACGCCCCTCTTCTTCCCGCGCGGCGTCCTCAAGATGGCGTCCAACGGCGGGAAAACTCCACGGATGGCGGGAAGAAGGCTGAAGATGGCGCCGGATGGCGGGAATCTTCACAGATGGCGGGAAGAAGGCTGAAAATGGCGCCGGATGGCGGGAATCTTCACCGATGGCGGGAAAACTTCACGGATGGTAAGTTTTAAAAGTCTCTTTTTCAGGCACGCAGTACCCGGTGGTTGCGGGCACGAAATCCTGTCGACTACGCCAAAGTTGACGCGCCCCTGGGCCTGCTGTGTCGCGCAGCGTCACGCGCACGGGGGCTTACCCGGAACCGGATCAGATGAGGGTTGTAGTCTCCGAGTGGCGGGGACCCGGTCCGTGCCCAGGGAGTCAAACTCCGTGTGTGGCAGTCTTGATAGGTGTTATTTGAGTGTCGACTACGCCACCCGTTGATTTGCAGCTATGGAGCTGCCGCTGCAGGGCAGACCGCTGAGGCCGGTGTAGAATTGTGCAGCGTGATAGTATAACCCCCAACGGGAGGGGTATGGCCTCAGGGCAGCCGACGTGGAAGATGGGGGTAGCAGGAACCACTCAGAGACGGTGCGGTGTAATTCAGGGTCTTTACTGGTAACAACGATAGACCCTCCCGGAGTACTTGCTAGCGAACGGGGCCTGGTCAGTCCTTGAGCAGATGGGATCTCCCCTGGCCAGGCGGAGTTGTAGGCCTCCCAAACTGACTGTACTCTTCTGGCTACCTTGCTAGAAGCGGATATAAGTAGCCCACGTCCCTGAGTGTGCCGTGTGGTGCTCACCCGTATGGCCGGTGACTCGGGGCCTTCTAATGGCTTCCGCTCCACGATGGCGGTGCTGGTCCCACGCGTGTGACCTTGCCTTCGGGTTTCTGGGCCTGAGGACCTGAAATCCCCTGCCGGTCGGCTTCTGCTGCTGGGTAAGAGTTAGTCCCCACAGCCTCGGACGCCGGGTCCGGTAAGAAAGCTTCTCAGTCAGGGCGAGCTCTGCAGCTGCCAGCCCCTGACTCGTAGTAGTATTGCTCCCACTGAGCTTCTGCTGTTTCTTCCTATGACTGTTTCTCGTCTCTACTCTCCTTGACTCCTAACCCTGCCTCAGCCCCGGGTTTATATAGGGGAAGTTCTTCCCCTCCCAAGACTGGGCAGGAGGTGTGGCATGCACAGGATCCCTGACCAAAGGACCTCCCACCTGCTCTCAGACATAACATTACATTACTGTGGGAAACCAGACCCCTGGGGTGCCACATTTACATGTATGTTCGGGAAGCGGTCCATCGCGCCGTACTTAAGGGAAACACGACTTTGTATAATTTATTAACTGGGTTCTACCTAGTGAGTTTAGAGTTATTTTGTTAAGTTTGTGAACTGCTGTGCTGCATCACCAGTAGGCCGCCCTTGACATTCATTTAGTTGTTCCAAAGTTCCAGGTAAACGCTCGGTAACCGTAACAGGTGGGTGCACTACTAGGTAAATTATAGTACTGTAGTCAACATTTCCGAGCCTACTGAGTGACACAGCACAGTGGTCCTGGTCAGTCCTGAATGGGTTTGTGTGATTTAACTTGTTTTATTTTGTCGGTTCAACAGTAAAAGTTAATTTGGTAAGTTTGGTGTTAGCTGCTTTCCTTGTCCACAGTTTTGCTGTATCCTGGGAAGCCCACCCCAAGCACATGGTCTACAAAACAGCAAGACTGGGCCAAGAAATATCTGAAGACATTTTTCAAAGCACTGATGAGATGAGAATGACTTGACGGACCTGATGGATGGACCCGTGGTTGGATCAGTCATGGGCACACACCTCCACTTCGGCAGAGACACCAGCGAGGTGTAGGTAGGGTACAGTTATGGGTTGGTATTATTAAAGATGAGCTAATTGGAACTTTTCAGGTTAAAGATGGACATAAAATCAACTCCCAAACCTACAGCCAGTATTTAGAAGACACTTTGTTCAAGCAGTGATACAGGAAAAAGTCTGCATCTTTCAAGAAAACCAGGATATTTATACAGGACAATGCTCCATCACTGCATCGTAGTCTCCACTGCTCAGCTGCTAGCAAAGGCATTAAAGATGAAAGAATAATGATGTGGCCCCTTCCTCACCTGACTTAACCCTATAGAGAACTTCTGGGCCCTTCTTAAATGGAAGATTTACGGTGAAGGAGAACAGTCACCTCTCTGATCAGTATCTGAGAGGCTGTGGTTGGTGCTGCCCAAAAAACTGATTGTCAACAGATTATGAAATTGGCAGACTCCATGGATGGAACTTATGGCTATTATTAATAAAAAGGGCTGCTATATTGGTCATTGATATTTTTTTTCAATGTCAGTATTTTTGTACATTTTGAGTTGTTTGGTTATTATTCTCACTATCACAGATGAAAGGAAACAATTGGGAACGGAACATTTTAGTTTTTCATTTAGTTGTATAATAATTCTGCACATTGATATTCTCCTAAGAAAGACAAAAACCTCACTGTTACTTTCTTAAATATTCCAATTTCAGGTTTATTAACCCTATGGATTGACCGACAGCACTGTAGTTGTTGAATAATAAAATAAATTAGAGTGGCTCAGTCGTTAACACTGTTGCCTTGCAGTGTTGGGGTCCTACGTTCTGTTTCATTCTAACAGGCATAAAAGGGATAAACGTGTCCCTGCTGATCATTTCAGGTCCCAGTACTCTAACCCCCACTGATCAATAAGTTATCACCTATCCTGTGGATTGGGCAAACGTAATGGTTTAGTGGTTAGCACTATAGCCTTACAGTCCACGATTAAAATCCCACTAAAGACAACACCTGTAAGGAGTCTATGTGGGTTTTCTCTGGTTCTCCGGTTTCCATCCCTACTGATAGGGAATTTAGATTGTGAGCCCCAGTACAAAGACCTTTCTACTGATCTTTTTACTGTGAGGCCTGAGACGGGGACAAGGGGGCATCTTCTACGTCTGGAGGAAAGAAGGTTTAATCATAATCACAGACGGGGATTCTTTACTGTAAGAGCAGTGAGACTATGGAACTCTCTGCCGCATGATGTTGTAATGAGTGGTTCACTACTAAAATGTAAGAAGGGCATGGATGCCTTTCTTGAAAAGTATAATATTACAGGTTATATATACTAGATTCCTTGATAGGGCGTTGATCCAGAGAACTAGTCTGATTGCCGTATGGAGTCAGGATGGAATTTTTCCCCCAATGTGGGGCTTCGTGTTTGCCACATGGTTTTTTTGCCTTCCTCTGGATCAACATGTTAGGCTATGGGTTGAACTAGATGGACTTAGTCTTCCTTCAACCTTAAAAAACTATGTTACTATGTAATAGGACAGTGATAATGATGTCTGTAAAGCGCTGTGGAATTAATGGCGTTATGTAAGTGAGTAAATTAAATAATCATCAAAAATACAAATTGCCTAAAAATTGTGCACACAGTGGGCATCTTTTGGCAACAATCTACTGCATTATATGCTATGGCTGTTTTGTGTATATGTAAGATAGAAAACAATGGGATACCTAACACAACAACTAATTATCATTTGCTGTATGTGTTGTTTTTTTTGTTTTTTTAAATAACAGGATAGTTAATAAAGTAAAGTACTGTAAAAGGGCATACAATAACGTATTTTTAGTAGATAAGGTAGATGATGGATGATTGGATAGAGTGAGTATATTTGGCAGCACTGAGGCTCAGTGGTTAGCACTGTTGCTTTGCAGCACTTGTGTTGACAGTTCAAATCCCACCAAGAAAAACATCTGCAAGGATTTGTAGGTTCTCCCATTGTCTCCTCCGGGTTCTTTGGTTTCCTCTCACCCTCCAAAGACATACTGATAAACAATTTAGATTGTGGGGAAAGTGATGGAAAAGTGCTGTGGAAATTAATGATACTATATAAGAAAGTTAAATTAAATACACCCTTATCGTGAATGTATAGTATGCATTTGTCTGTAATAATGTATAGTACCTTTACCAATTTAAATCGAATGTTTCCATTTATCACCATCTAGTGGTCATTACTAATAATGCAACTTTTTCATTTTGCATCTTTGGAGGAAATGTACAGCTATATGATAATTAGGGGATTTGATCTTGATATTTAATGATTTTAAGTTAATTGCTAGGAAAAAAAATATGTGCTCAGCATGGACATCATAAATCTAAAAGTTCTCTCTACTTTTGCCAACAGGAACAGATTACACAAGGTTTGTTTGTAATATGTTATCATAAAGACGCAAAGGTCTTCATAAGAGCTGTAGACACAGAAAAGTTTAGTTAAAAGTATTAGTAAGTTACTTTATATTTTAAATGCATTGGAGCAATGATCTGTATACACCTAGGCCTCCAATGATGACAAGGGGCATCCTCTACGTCTAGAGGAAAGAAGGTTTCATCATAGCCACACAAGGTGATTCTTTACTGTAAGAGCAGTGAGACTATGGAGCTCTCTGCCGCATGATGTTGTAATGAGTGATTCACTACAAAAATACAAGCAGGGCCTGGATGCTTTTCTTGAAAAATATAATATTAAAGGTTATGTGCACTAGATTCTGTGATGGGACTAGTCTGATAGTCAGGAAGGAATTTTTCTCATAATATGAAACGATGAATAAATTGTAAGCAAAAGTGCGCATATCTATTAATTCTATATATAAAATGTAAATGTAATATTCATTTGTTTCACCTTTAGTGCTGAATGAACAGACTCTAAGCTTTAGGGGCCAGATATTACTGGAAAGGTGTACTGAAAAACTAAAATATTGAAAACGTCTATTTATAAGGAATGCCCACTTTGGATAATTCACTCTTCTTCAACTTAGCTGCATATATAAATTTCGAACCCTTTCATTATGGGCGGCAATATCATGTGATTGTATTGTGATCATCGGGCCAGCACATGCTCTCCTGTGTAGACAGGGGGTCGCTTTCAGACTTCCTGTGAAGTTACCTATCAGATTCTTCGTGGAAGCATTTTGATATCTTACCTCCCCAACCAGCTCCATCTACTTGCATGTTCCATGCAGATAGATATATAATTTTGCATTATATAATGATATATTGATAAAGTGGTTTGTCGAAACAGTGATTAGCTGCAGTTATAAAACTTTCCCTGACTCATACTAGCTGTTCATATATTTAAGAACTATGTGCAGAATCTCAGAATCTCATGAGTATTCCTAAAGGATACAGCTACCAAACACTGACAGGGAAAAACTTATCACAAGCAGAAGGCAGGTGAGAAAAATATTAAGCTGCATCACATATGATGCACTAAAACTTTGCCGTATATACCAGGAGACAGCAGCTTTGTGTTACTGTTCTATTAATTTGATGACATTAGATAGCAGGAAAAACAATGTGATGAGACTGCCCCCTCTGCAAAGCCAGAGGCATCATGGGAAATGTAGTCTTGGTTAGGAGAACCAAATCAGAGGGTTATACAGAATCAAGATGTCAAAGAACCCAGAAATGGTCCATCAAATAAAAAAAGGTAGGCAAAAGCGATAACTTACCCATACCCAACCCCCTCTATAATTTTTTTTTTGTAATAGCCTATGCAACACGATATAGGCCTATAAAAATGCTGGCATGCTGATTTAAGATTTGTTTTTACTTTCATGCTATTTATTCAAGCAATTCAGCTATCTATATGATATCCCCTGCTGGAATGTTGGCAATTGCAAAAATGACCATTACAACTAAGAAAAAAAGCATTGCTAATGTTCTGCTCACATCTGCAAATGTGAACACATCATAAAGTTAATTTCCACATTTTAAAACTCTTTTAGAGCCAACATTTTATGGTGATTAATTTTATAATATATCTTTCTAGTGGTGGGAGCACTTCTTTTCTAATGCAGAGCTACAAATTTCAGTATAAGAATAAACCTGTAGACATAAAAGAAAAAAACATCACAGTCTCTGAGACCAGACAGGCCTACTTACACATAGCATATGGAACATAACAATGCTCACTCTCATTTAAACAAGTTAGGCTATTGTTTGTTATGTAGACGGTTATTTTATATAAAATATAATAGTGGTATGTTTAAATATGTAAACGTCCTCAAATGATAATTGCAAGACAGAAATGTCTAATTTTGTATATACAGATCCCATACAGACCTATGTGTCTCCATGACAACAGACTACAAACAACCTCTGTGTAGTCAGGTCCTGCAGTCATATGCCATTCTCTTCTCTCTGACCCCCGGTTTTTGCCAACCTACAGAGAGTAGAAAAGGCAGGTGTAAGGTAGTATCAAATTTATTGGCCAGCACAGTGGCTCAGTGGTTAGCACTGTTGCTTTGCAGCGCTGGGGTCCTGGGTTTAAATCCCACCAAGGACAACATTTGCAAGGAGTTTGTATGTTCTCCACATGTTTTTGTGGGTTTCTAGGTTCCCCAGTTTCCTCCCACACTTCAAAGACCGCAGATTGTGAGCCCCACAGCAGTGATAATGTATGTAAAGCGCTGTGGATATATATAGAAGCAATTCATAATACATGAATACATTTCTGTAGGAGTAGACAATAGGGTTTATTTCTAGTGTATAGTCATGGAGTCACATAGGTTTGCATAGGAGCTATATACACCAGCTGAATCTGATAAACTGGCACAGTAATGTATGAGATTATTTTTTTTTCCTATTCATCATTTTTTAGCTTTTATTTTAATGCCATTTATCATATACAACGTATGTCTTCTTTACACTGTGCCGGGTCTACTCTCTTCCCTCTTATAGTTTATATGCTCCCTCTCATGCTCCGTTCACTGTTTAAAAGCCATTTCTATTCATCAGAGGAGAAATTGTGTAACGTAAACTCGCTATTTGTGGATATTTCCACATATTCCAATCCCTCTGAGATAGAAGTAGTAGGAAGTTACAATATATCTGTAACATTAAATGAACTTCTTCTGCCTGCGTTTGACTCCGGCATCTTTAAGATGTGTGAAATTTATTCATAGCTTTTGATAAATATTTTAGTCCCGTTAATAAAACATCTGCTGATAAATATTTCACCTTTATTAGGTGCGAAATTCTAAACAGAACATTAATGATTCCACAGTGAGAGGCAAAACTTTCACAGTTTTAGCAACTTGTTTTTATAAGTTTTCCTTTCTGGAATGATCATTTAAAGGGGCTTTGCACTTTTATATAGGTGGTTGAAAAGTAATTAGAGAGTAGAAAAGGCTTATACTTGTATTTATAGCTATTACTTTTCTTCATTTCTCTTGACTACCTAAGGAAACATTGAAAATGAGTCATCTCGACTGGTTATCCTCCTTGAGAAAATGGCCAGTAAGCATAGTATGTGATGGAACTGAAAATCTGTCAGAGGAACTGTAGTCTGGATGAAAAGGGGGTCATCTCAAAGAGGTGGTCTTTTTTGTAACAAATTGAAGCTAGGTGCTGGAGCTCTGTAGATCAGAGGTCTGCTCTACTTCTATAGCAGAGGGTTGAAAAGAGAGGCAAAGAGAGCGAATAAAAAGGAAGTTGAGAAGGAAGACAAAAGGAGTTTTAGAGGGAAGAAAAGACCAAGAGTAACAAGTTGCCATGCGTCTGGATTCAAACCCTTGATTCCGTGGTCAGTGTCTCTTTCCTCTGAGCCACAGCAGATACACCTTTTCTTTGGGTGTTTTAGTTCTGTTATTTTTGTTTCTGTCGGTTTTGGGTAACAGGTGTTTTTCATTTACTCTGTTTGTCTGCCCTATCACCTTCAGTGTACAGCTTTATACACCTTCCCCTGCTGGTGATAGTCTTTGTTGGATCCATTCACTTTGCTGTAGTTTATGTTGGTTGCAGCTGTTTCGTGTGTGATTCCTTTATTCCTTAGGGAATTGCTAGTCTAGCGATACTAGGACATTCAGGGTAAGCCGCCATCGAGTGGGGGCGCCATTGTGTTATCTTAGGATACCAACCTCAGCGGTCAGGCAGGGACAGACCAGGGTCAGAGGAGGGCTATTCCTTGTCTGAACAAGGACCTGTCAGGTTCAGGTATTTGTCTCCCTGGTTTGTACTCTACCCGTGTGAATGTGCATTAGCAGTCATAACACAAGTATGGAGAGGCCAAGGAAAGAATGAGATAAATAAATATGTGTACAGGAGAAACGACAATGGAATTGAGGAAGGAGAGAGGTAGGGACAGACAGTAAGACAGTAGATGGGGAGTAGAAAGGGTAGAGAGAAGGGAAGTAAAGAGTGATGATGAAAGTACAGAACAAGAGGGAGAGGGACTCAGTGAAAGGTAAAAAAGTGAGGTATAAAAAGAAAGGGAGAAAGAAAAGGAGAAGAAAGAGAGAGCGAGAGAGGGTTAATGAGAGAAAGGGGAATGATAAGTGAAATACAGGGAATAAAAGGGGTAGGGGTAGTTAAGGGAGACAATTAAAGAGAGAAGAAAAGGGGAAAGAAAGAAAGTTAGTGAGAAAAGTAAGGGAGGGAAAGTGCTGGGTGGTAGAAAAAAAGAGAATGAAAGCAGAGAAAGGTATGGGAAAGCAGCGGCAGAGCAAGGAAGTGAAAGTGTGTGTTATATTTGTACATGTATCTATCAATGAGGAGAAGAGGGTCCTGTAACCTCGAGTCCGTGATTCATTATGGCTGCCGTCCCCATAGAGTTCAGTGTGGAGTTGTCTGCTCCTGCATGCAGCCCTGTCAGTTTAAGTCATTAGGAGATACAGAAAGAATTTAGCAAGCAGATATTGGGCCAGCAAAGGGCAATATACTGTATACAAGGTACTTTGAATAAAAGCTGCCATAACTCAGTAATTAGGCGAATCATCATCACCACTCACTTTATAGAGATACAACAGTTCGATGTTTCTGTTGTACATTCTAGAATATGGGACTTACATGGCTCAGATATTACAGCTATAATAAACTTGCCAGCTAATAGTACTTACGTGGTAAACTGAAGAGAGATGAGAACTTCTTGCATTGTACGGAGCCCGTAGAGGTGCCTACACAATGCATCCAGAGCCCTTCAAATATGGACGTTGAGGTAATGATAGTACCGCTGCTACTGGAGGTTCTCCATTTAAGGGACACCGTGGACACGAGGGTACATGTCATCCCCCCCACAGCAAGTAACATAGCACAGACCTGGTAAGGAGTCCTACTCATGATTTAGTTGTGGAAATCCTGGGGTCCTAAACATACATACACCGAGAATCAGCTATCTCATTCTAAATACAATTATTATTATAGAACTATCCCTTATAATATGAAATCAGTAAGTTATTTAACTGTAGGAATAACCTGATAACATAACATGGATGTGAATAGGGCTCTGTGCACATTAATGCTTTTTGGTTTCAGGGTTCCAGCAATGCTTGCTGTCATAAATATGAGAACACCAGTGTAACCTAACAGACCCTCATTTATGTCAATCCCTATTACAGGGGAGTTATAACTTTAATCCAATATATGTAAAAAACCATACACACATTATATGAAATGTCAGCAAAGCTGACCACTAAGACCGTGCAGTGACGGGTGTCAGCAGATTCAAAGGTCTCTCAATAGAATTAATATAGAAAAAATAGCTTTAGTGTATTGGTTGTTTAATGTGAAGAACCTCTAGAGTCTCTATAGTTATCCAGCGCATTAATATTAGGACTCACCTTTTAAATAGCAGTTTTTATATGTGTATTCCACTATGGTTAGAAGGACTTTGCTACTCTCCAACAGCTCCGGGAAATCTGCTGTGGTCACAATTTGTTTTGCCTCAGAAGGCGGCCGGGGGTTAAACATCAGAGACCTCAATGTCAGTTTACTTTACACTCCACATCCTACCTAAATAGCATAGCG
Source organism: Phyllobates terribilis (assembly GCF_046119375.1). Classification (NCBI taxonomy): domain Eukaryota; kingdom Metazoa; phylum Chordata; class Amphibia; order Anura; family Dendrobatidae; genus Phyllobates; species Phyllobates terribilis. Next base: position 200,634,902 of record NW_027362763.1, read on the forward strand.
CAAACCCTATGTTGCAATGCCAGTCAATAAAACGTCAGGAATATAAATATACCCAAAATGTAAGGGTAAAAAAAATATACCCATACAAATTTACACATATAATTGTGACATGTAGAAATGGGGAGAAGAAATATACAAACGCATTCATAGATGCACAAATTTTAAGGGTTTGCTTGGTATTTCATATTAAAGACCTATTCTTAGGATAGGTCATCAATATCAGATCGGGGAAGTGCAACACCCAGCACCTAAGCTGATGAGCTGTTCGTGCTGGTGCCAGCAATATCCTGATGTGATCAGTAGCGGAGCAGAACTATAAAGCTACCTCAGCTGTATAGTGGATCTGCCTTACATATAAAGTACAGGAAAACCCCATTGAATACAGTGGGGTGAAAAAGTGTTTGCCCCCTTCCTGATTTCTTATTCATTTGTATGTTTGTCACACTTAAATGTTTCAGATCACAAAACACATTTAAATATTAGACAAAGACAAGTAAACACAAAATGCAGTTTTTAAATGAAGGTCTTTATTATTAAGGGAAAAAGAAATCCAAACCTACAGGGCCCTGTGTGAAAAAGTGATTGCCCCCCCCCCCTTAAAACATAAATTAACTGTGGTTTATCACATCTTTGGGAAACTGAGTTCAATTTCTCTAGCCATACGCAGTCCTGATTACTGCCACACCTGTTCTCAATCAAGAAATCACGTAAATAGGACCTGCTTGACAAAGTGAAGTAGACCAAAAGATAATCAAAATCTAAACATCATGCTGTGATCCAAAGAAATTCAGGAACGAATGAGAAACAAAGATCTATTAGTCTGGAAAAGCTTATTAAGCCATTTCTAAAGCAAACCACAGTGAGAGTCATTATCCACAAATGGCAAAAACATGGAACAGTGGTAAACCTTCTCAGGAGTGGCCAACCAAAATTACCCCAAGAGCGCAGCAACGACTCATCCAAGAGGTAACAAAAGACCCCACAACAACATCCAAAGAACTGCAGGCCTCACTTGCCTCAGTTAAGATCAGTGTTCATGACTCCACCATAAGAAAGAGACTGGGCAAAAATGGCTTGCATGGCAGAGTTCCAAGACGAAAACCACTGCTGAGCAAAAAGAACATAAAGGCTTGTCTCAGTTTTGCCAGAAAACATCTTGATGATTGCCAAGACTTTTAGGAGAATACTCTGTGGACTGACGAGACAAAAGTTGAACTTTTTGGAAGGTGTACTGTATGTCCCATTACATCTGGATAGATTTCAGAAAATGAACATCATGCCAACAATAAAATATGGTGGTTGTAGTGTGATGGTCTGGGGCTGTTTTGCTGCGTCAGGACCTGGAAGACTTGCTGGGGTAAATGGAAGTCCACCTCTGAATGGCTTAAGAAAAACAAAATGAAGACTTTGGAGTGGTCTAGTCAAAGTCCTGACCTTAATCCAATTGAGATGCTGTGGCATGAATAAAAAAAAAGGCGGTTCATGCTCGGAAACCCTCCAATGTGACTGAATTACAACAATTTTGCAAAGATGAGTGGGCCAAAATTCCTCCAGAGTATTGTAAAAGACTCATTGCCAGTTATTGCAAACGCTTGATTGCAGTTGTGGATGGTAAAGGTGGTCCAACCAGTTATTAGGTTTAGGGGGCAATCACTTTTTCACACAGGGCCCTGTAGGTTTGGATTTCTTTTTCCCTTAATAATAAAGACGTTCATTTAAAAACTGTATTTTGTGTTATCTTTATCTAATATTTAAATTTGTTTTGTGATCTGAAACATTTAAGTGTGACAAACATGCAAAAGAATAAGAAATCAGGACTGGGCAAACACTTTTTTCACATCGCTGTATATAGAGAGTATGTACAGTATATACATGTAAAATGCTTGTAAGGAGAGAAAATTGTAAAAAACGTAAGTAACTACCACTTTTCCTCCATACTAACTGAACTGCTACATCAGAGTTTGGAAAAAAAAGTGTTTATTGTACATGGTATACTGTTGTATTCCTGTGGATTAAAATTCGACTTACAGTGAATCAATTGCTTGCAAATCCCAATATTCCAAAGCCCCTAATTATCTGTAAATGATCTGTATAACATTCTTGGGTCTCTTAAGACTGCATCCAACCATTTTCAGGCTCTTTAACAGAAGCAGAACCATAGTAATGTCAAAGTGACTTCACCATAAAAATGGATGGTAACCAGTAATATACAAAAGACCATTTAATAACACATAGCACAGACAAACTTTTCATGCTTTTTAATTGAAAAAATGGTCCAAAAATTATCCCCTTTAGTCTTACGTCTATGGTTCGTGCCAAAACCTGGTTGACCATGCATTTTATAAACGATGTACACAGAGCCCTAGAATTGATGACGGACATCTATTCTTGTTTCACTGATACTGTGTGTCTTATCAACTTTATATGTTATTTTCTGTGAGTAATGTGTCACCCCAGGCCTGGATGCCACAAATAATAAAGGCAGTGTCTGAGAGCAGGAGGGAGGTTCCCTGGTTAGGGACAATTAGCATGCAGCGCCTCCTGTCCCAGGCCAGTAGGGGGAGCAGGCTGCCCTATAAAAGCTGGAACTGGGGGCAGGGTTAGAGAGACCTGAGAGGCCTGAGACCGTGACTGAATCAAGTCCCAGAGAGTAAGGGTCAGCAGCAAGCTGAGGAGGTCGTGAGGCAGTGGAGGAACTGCTAGCCAGGGACGTACGGCGCCGAAAGCCTGTCCTGGCAGAAAGGGAGAACCATCTAACCGGACATTGGGGTCCGAGGCTGTAAAGACTCTAAGTCCAGCAGCAAAGAACCAATCCGCGAGGGATTTCATGTCCCTTGGTCTACGAAGCCCGGAGGCTCCGCCACAACAGAATGGACCAGCAAAGCCAAGAGAGGCCAGAGGTAAAAGGAGCCCAAGTTGCAAGCCATATGGGCGACGATACACGGCACGCTCAGGGACGTGGGCTATTATACCACGAAGAGGGGAATAGTCAGAAAGAGCATAGAGAGCACGGTAGGCCTACACACTCACCCTGACCAGAGGGGCTTCCCGAGTGTTCTCAGACATCCAGGCCCCCTTCTAGCCGGTACTGTTGTTGGGTCATTACCATCTGTTACAATAAAGACCCTGAACTGTTTAAGCGGATTCTGCATTCTGACTTTCGCGGCCGGAACTATCACCCCCAACATCCACCTACACTGCCCTGGGGCTACACTCCTCCCGTGGGGAGTTATACCATTCCTGTGCTGCTCACCAACACCAGCCCCAGCGGTCTGCCCTGCAGCGGTGGTTATCCCTGACCGCAATCCACGGGTGGCGTAGTCGGACTTTCACATGTGTATATATATATATATATAAAGAGACTGCCACCATTTTAGCCTGACACCCTGAGCACGGGACCGGGTTGCCACTACTACCCCCATCAGCACCGCGCAACCCAGAGACCCAGTCTCAGGTACCCCACGGCCCAGGGGTGAGTAAGCTTTTTGGCGTAGTCGGCAGGATTGTGACCAACCCGCCACAAACGGGTATTGCGTGCCTGAAAAGACTGTATACGTAATGTATTGTAATTAATGTACAGTATAATGTTATTCATGCACAGTGTGTAGGGAAGTCTAGGATTAAGATGAGAGTATAAAGTGTAGCATAGGAAATAGGGATTAAGTTAGAATGGGAAAGATTCAGTTATGGGCACATTAAATATAGGAAGTACCTTATTTGTTAGATTATAAGACACACTTTTTTCCCCCAAAATTTGGGAGGAAAAGGGGGGTGAGTCTTATAATGTGAAGGTACGGTATTTTACCTGGGCGGCAGTAGAGCAGGGTCACAGATACAGGAGATTGGCGGCGGCTGCGGCAGGAGTTGGGCGAAGCTGTGGGCCCCATCCTCTCAGAAGGGTCGCTGATTAAGGATGACTTAGGCTGTGGTGGCGGCGGGAGTAGGGAGATGCTACGGGCCCCGTCCTCTCAAAAGAATTTGGCGGTGAGCAGAGGTACCCTCTCCCGCACATAGCCCTGCGGTGGGCTTCGGGAGAATGGCTGCCGAAGCATGCACAGATTGAGATCTCGGGAGACAAAATCTCGTCTTTCGAGATTTCGATCTGCGCATGCTCCGACGGCAATTTTACCTAAGCCCATCGGAGGGCTATGTATGGGAGAGGGAACCTCCACTCACCGCCAACTTCTTCTGAGGATGGGACCCGCAGCATCGCCGGACTCCTGCCGCCACCACCGCCCAAGTCATCCTGAATCAGTGACCCTTCTCCCTTATGAGAGGACGACACCCGCAGCTTCGCCCGACTCCTGCCGCAGTCGCCATCAACCTTTTGAAGCAGTGACCCTGGCTCCTGTGACCCCCGCTCCACCACCACCGCCCCCCAGGTAAAACGGATTATAAAGCGCACCATTTTATTTAAAAAGAACATTTTTTTCCTATTTTCCACCCCAAAATTTGGGGTGCGTTTTATAATCCGGTGCGTCTTATAATCCGCAAAATACGGTATATTGCACAGGTTAGGATACAGTTAAATGCTTGGGGTGAGCCCAGCTTGAGAGGGGGTAGAGTTAGTTAATAATAATAAGGTGAGTACTTCCTGTTTTTTGTCAGATAGAGATGGATGAAGATTAAATTGTAAGTGAGAGAGTGTTAGCAACGATCAAGGCCAGAGGTCTGGAGGGCACTAAAAGTACTGACTGTTTGGGCAACATGAGAACGTTGGCTACTGTCTTTTGCGAACATCCCTACAGCCAGAATTAGGCACTGGAAAGTGAGCCTTATTCCCTTCCCACTAATGGAAGCCAGATGAGGAGATGCGTCAGGGAGACCGGACGGAACTCATTAGAGCTGTGGGACTGGATGGAGTATCCCAGGGGCCATGGGAGCCTTAAAGCGAAGGGATAGCTCAGGCCGAATGAACAGAGAACATGAAAATGTACTGTGCTGTAACATCAATTGAACATAGACTGCTAAGGAAAGTTGAACTGATGGTTATAAAGAAAGTATCCCCTGAATTCCTGGATACGGAAACGTGGAGACAGCGGAGGCCTCTGTCCAAAACATGAGTGTTATGCACTACACCCACAGCACATGGGAACTGGGACACTGTTTATTTGTGGGGTGCCAGGGTATGGGAGAACAACAGCCCCTCGTCCATGATCACCATCCTGTGCACCTTACAACTCTGTTATGCAATCAGGTTTGCCTTTTAGTAGTTTGTCCTTCCTCTCTCCCTGTAGCCCAGGTCTGATGTCAGTAACTCGTAATTTCTCCCTTCTTCTTCCTGTGCCAGTGTTTGTTAGCCATATTAATTTGCGGATCATCTCTATACATGGTTGCCTCAGAATTTTCCTTTTACCTTCTGCTACTGCAACTGCTGCAGCTACTGCTATTGTGCATAATACAAGAGTTCATGTGACATGCAGAAGTAGTGCTGCTACTTTAAAAGCATTCAGCAACTATTAGAAGTAACACAAGCACAGGAGACAGGAAGTGTTGTGCTCCAGAAGCATTCAGCAACTAGAGGGGTTAACACAGTCACAGGAGAAGGGGGAGTGTTTTAGCAGAGCCCTAGGGGGATTGTGGGGAAGTTGTTTGCTGTCTGGCTGGGGCCGAAGCAAAAGGTGGTGTGTATGTTCTGTATCTCACAGAAGCGCCCCTGCAAGTGAAAAGGATTCAAGTCAGGAGTGAAGCTAAGCACAGGTAAGGTAGAGTTCCTGAACTAGCAGTGCAGAGTATTGTCAGGCAGAAAGATAAGGACTGGAAGAAATGGTGTCACAGGGATCATCTCCCTCAGCAAACCTTCTGCCATCTCACTGTACTGTCAAGAATGCTGTGTTCATTAATGTACCTTTGCATTAGAACTGTGCTGTTCTGTACTACTGGGAAGACTATGAACTGCTGTGCTGCTAAGGAAACTGTACTGCTTGTCACTGGAGCCTGTTGCTTATAAGACTTAACTTGCGCTGGCAGTGCGGCTTCTTATTAAATGGTACTGTTCTACCGTTTATGAGGACTCTTGTCAAGTGTGTCTGGTCAGCAAGTGAAACAACCTACTTGTCTGTGCCTGAGGGTCAATAACCCTGTGTGCCTGAGAGAAGCTGCAGCATATGGTCTATGGTCGCCCTGAGTAACGGTTCCCCCTGGATTCCAAAGAATTCATGTAACCTGTCTCGCTCCTATCTGAACCTAGCGGCGTGCGTGTAACATTCAGCTTGACATAAAACTTCTGGAATCTTCATATGTGCCTCTACAGTTGAGTTATGCTATCTGATGGATCCACTTTGTGTGAGTACTGATTCATACAGATGTGGTGCCCCTGAGGGTTCAGTCGCCACAGGGGTACTGCACCTCAGACCGAGGTGTGGTATCTCCTCTCCGAGGTAAGGATGGAGCATCTCTCAGGACTCAGCCATCCATTCAACACTACATCACTCCTGTCCTGAGGGGGGCTTTAAGGCACCATAGTGCTGCCCCTGCCAGGATAGAGGAGATGTGGGGGGAACCAAAAGAAAGGGGGAGCCATGTAGTGGGTGAGGGTGGAGGACGCACCTTTAGGTTACACTTACTAATTCATATTTAACTAACGGCCATCTTAGGTTCAAGGTCTTTTGATTGTGGTCTTCATCGTTGAATGTGGCTTTCTGCTAAGAACCTGCAGCCTGTTGAAGATACACGGTCCTCGTTCTCTGGCCTTGAGACGAGGAGCGGGTTAGAGTTAACCGCTGTCTCTACCCGGTCAAGGTCCCTACCTAAGAAGGCCAGGAGGGGAGAGGAGGAGTAAAGCTCCACAGGCAAAAGGATCCCAGGGGATGCGGACGGAGCTGCGTACTCCACCTGCTACCCTCGTTCTGGCCAAGTCAGAGGGACTCCTGCTGCAAGAGGGGTACCGGCCCCCGATATCTGGCTTTGCTACTTCACGTCTCAGTCAGAAAAGCCGGGAGGCTTAGAGGATCCCACCGGGTAACGGACGGAGCGGAGTCGCCACCCATACCCTTGTTCTGTGTATAGCGGGGGTCCTGATTGATGCACCCGAACTACCCGGAGTGTGCTGAACCCCTTCCTGGTGGCTGCAGCGCGCCGTGAGGAGCAAGGAGAAGCCTTCCAGCTGACACCTAACAACGTGAGTAAAGTTTGGAAGACTGCATTATTGCCTCCGGTCCCTTATTTCAGTGCGGCACCACACCTCACCACACCACCCACTACTACTCCCCTGATCCCTCTTCTCTGCCCTGAGGACCTGCTCCGCCTGTGGGGAGTAGTACCATCTTCTGCTGCCACGACATCCCGCCTCAGAGGACTGCTGCAGCGCTGGTGGAGGATCACCAGAAAACCACATGTGGCGTAGTCATTACATCCACTAGATTTCCACCGTCCCTCCTGGCCCTTATTTTTACTGTGACGACCCTGGGCACGGGCCGGGCCTAGGCCACGACTGCATCCACTCTACACACGAGGCCCGGTTCCGAGTAACCCCATCTCTCAGGGTAGGGCTAGCGAGGGAGAGCGAGGCGTCACACAGACATATATAGAAACGGTGTCTCAAGAGCCCCACACTCGCAGCCTAGTTATAGAGTCAGAATAGAAGCATGGCGGTAGCTCGGTGATGCCCTGGGGCTGCTTTGACTCCTTCGGCACTGGAAACCTGCAGCGTATGGAGGGAAAAATTGATTCAATCGAGCGTTAGGAAATTGTAGGAGAAAACGTCATCTCTTCTGTGAGGAAACTGAAGACTTGTACTTGTAACAGGATAATGATCCCAATTGTACCTCAAAATCAACCAAGGTTTGGTTTAAGGGCGCAGTCAACCTTCCGTATAACATGGACGATGAAAGCATTACAGTGCACAGACGGGCCATCGGCTCTCTTGATCTGAGCGTGACAGCTGCATAGAAATACATGCAGTCACTTTCAAGTCAGGAGAGTAGACAGCCAGTCCGAGTATTGCAATGCGCATGAGTAATAAGACAGTCTGACTGCACCCTAAGAAAAGGTTCAGGAAAATTCTGTAGTGGCCATCGCAGTTGTCTGACTTGGAAAAATTTTGGGATTTGAAGAAGGCAGTTACAACATGCAAACTAAAGCAACATGCACACTTTAGATGCATACTATACATTGTAAGCTTGCGAGCAGGGCCCTCACTCCTTTTGGTATATGTTGAGTTATGTGTTATTCTGTAATGTCTTTATTGTCTGTACAAATCCCCTCTAAAATGTAAAATGGTGCTATAGAAAAAATTATTAAAACATATTAGTGAAATGGCGGTAATTACCCATGAGGAACGGGCTAAGATTCCTCGGGAACACACCCTAAAACTAGTGTCTGGCTATCCATCATGTTTGCATCAGGTCAAAGCCTAATCTACTAAGTACTAAAGACCAGGGCTGGCCTTAGGCTGAATCGTGCCCTGTGTAGAATTGCCTGTTGGTGTCCTCACCCCATTTTTTAACTGAGTTTCCCCAGGAAAAATGTACGGGGATCTATCTTTCTCTTGGTATAAGGAAGTCACAGGGGGTACCTGAGTACTCCTTGAGAAAAGCGTACGTTGGAGTCCTGGGGTGTCCTTACAAGGTAATTTCCTTCCCTGTGTTATGGTACTTTCCTTGTATATTTGCTGCAATGTATATATATTATTATTTATTCAGATAATCCACTTGGATCTATTTATTTCCTGTAATATATATTTATTGATGTTGCTGCTATATTTATACTTGGATATAATATACTTACACAGGGAAATCACCATTCATTTAATATACCCACTCCCTACACGTTTCTCTGTGATTAATTTTTCTGTGTAGTGTTGGACCCCCCACTTCCCCCGGTGTACTTCCTTTTTGCAATTTTTTATCTCTATGTATTAATAAAAATAATATGAATATTTTAGTGCCTATTCACATGTTTTTAAGTAGGATTCATTAATTATATAGTGAATATTCACATATATGATATATATCTCTTAGTGTTGTTGTTCTATATTTTACAGTATATATAGTTACTGATCAGCCATCTGCCAAAACCACTTTCTCACATTTTGTACTATGAGACTACATGGTGCCATTCAAAGTAACCTGTGATGTCCTTTGTGTATCGCACCTTTTTATCGTATAGTTAGCAATAAGATTTTCAGTATTTTTCTACCGCAGCTCTTCTGTTGGATTGGACCGGACTGCTGACCTTTGCTGTCTATGTGAATAAATGAGTCTTTAGCGCACATGACTCTTAATAGCCGTCTTTCCTTGGACCATTTTTTTTTACTAACCACGTATAGAGAACACCCCACTACTATTTCCATGTTACTGAAGTAAGGTGCCAGACGGCAGTAGTCGTGAGCGAGCTGCTGCTCCATGTTGCCCTGGCACTCTACAGGAAAGAATGGGCCCTGGCTGGGTGTTGGTGCTGTGGGGGCCTTGCACCCATGCAGGCCGCCTGTGGCTGATGGTGTTGGCTGGCCTGGACCATAGGTCTTAAAGTTCAATAAAGAAAACTTCCATTCAAACATAGGGTCTTAACTTAACGTTAACTTGGTAAGGGTTATATACAAGGGGTAGTGGTTACAAAGTCTTATGAATGCTTCCTTCACAGTGAAAAGCATTTTCACTCATATCGTTTCCTTCCTCTGAAGTCTACTCCAGGGCCAGTGAAGCATTCTGTTTCACTCTACTTCATCACAGCCTAGCTTGTCGCCACAGTCCTGATCAGCAGGTCTCTCTACCTGCTCAGCGGTTCCGCATCCTGTTTCTTCCACTACTGGCGCCCGGGATCTACCGCTCGGGACCAACCACTAATCCCACAAACACAGTCCTGTTTAGGTCTGTTACCTTCAACGTTTAGCAAGCTCATGGTTTCTCATGACTTCGTTCTATCCAAGGACCCCTTTAAAGTGGAAGGTCACTCTGTCTCTTCAGTCCCTTGTCCCGTAGTATCACCCAACAGCAGCACTGCTCACAGACACTTCCTACTTCTGCTTGAACTTGTCCCTATCTAACTATCTACAGGAAGCAGTCACTTGCCCTAGCACTAAGCTCCTCCCACTATGGACTAGTCCTGAACATTCACACTATCCTTATCCTAATGTCCCTATCTAACTACAGTCAACTATCTTATCCTACCTATCTTGTGTCCTAAATCCTAATCTATGTCTTACTCTATGCTGTACACTACCAACCCTAGGCATTACCTTTACATAACTTATACACTATGCATTACTGTGAAGAAACCGCAACAGGGAGACCCCGCAGAATCTCGCTGTTGCCACCACTTGTGATGGATCCACACCCCGCCTCCCGCCTGACGTCACAATTACGTCAGACGAAGCACGTGGTACGGACCTGCCCTCTGCACCTACGTGACGTTCCGCACCCCCTCGAGGATGCGTAAGGTCAGATTGGTGCTGTTATGCACCTACACCCCCTGTCCACACAGGTACAGGAAGGCACCAGGGAGTGAGAAGAGGCGGCCCACTCAGTCACTGACGTGGCACCACACTCACCCACAACCCTGACAGGTTGAGAGGCTCCTTTCACTAGCTCCAGCGAAGCAGAGCCTGGTCGGCCTGGGAGAGCTGCCGCCAGTTTCTATTTGATATAACGGACTTATATCTTGCTAGAAACCAGCCCGGTAGGGTTCGTGGATCGAGACAAAAGAACAGTCCAAGGTTAAATTATATATTTAATCGCCATAAGGGTGTACTAGACATTACACTATATACATAAGGGTTATACATACACAATGGTCAGAGTTGCAAGTACAATAGCATGGGTACAAAAGGTATAAAGCAGTTATTATGAGTCAATTACCGGTTAGATTAATGACCTGGCTTTCGAGGGAAGGGCTGCCACATGAGAGGTTTGTGGGCCTTCTTTGTTGTTGCAGGACTTTCCCCATACGACTTGACATCACGACCCCCCAAGAAAAAGACAATGATGTCAGGGTTCCCAGAGTACTTAACCCCTCTCGATCACTCCCAATACGGACTCATGGCTACGCCCAAATCCCCTGGTCTCGCTTAGCTAAAAGACCCCTAAATCTAAAATGGGCTATACCTCCTTACTGGCTGGTCCTAGGGAGCCGGTTCTAGTGTCATCGGACTCAGCCAGGTCCCTGCTACGCGTGGACACCAAACACCAGGGCCCTAGGGGCCCCCGCAAGGCTGTGCCCGGTAGCTTCCTTTCCTTACGTGCTGGACTATGTTTAAAGCTAGGGTTACATTCCCCATCCCCTCAGGTTTCCAACAATCTATTTTGTGTATCACTGAGATGAATCGTTTTCCCATAATTCGCTGTTGAATTATAGTTTCTTAAAGAAAAGGAGCACATGGCCGGGGGATGGGCCATTCTGTGCCACTCACAGCTGCTGTGAGGGATCTCACTCCCTGCTTCTCAGCCCCCCTTCCTTCTGGTTTATGCAGTGGTGTCCGATTTGCATATGTAGAGCTCTGTAAAACCCACCTGCCAGTGCACAGTGATCAACAGGGGATTACCTTGAATATCTTCACAATTACCATATCAGAATGCACAACATATACAAAAGACACAGGACATAGTTTACACTGCAATACAACACGATTGGTGTCTTCAGGGGCAGGAATGCGATACCATTGTCTACCACCCTTACACTGACACATCATAATTTGTTCTTTGCCAGCCTTAGATCATCATGCTGTTCATTTTCCCACTTTACCTATACAAATCCTTGCATCTTGACAGGCATGATGATGTAATGGCTCTGCTTTATGACTGGAGGATGCAAGACTGGAACTGATGCAGCAGTAATTGTCAGGAATGGACAGTGCTGGTGAAGTAGAGCTGCTCAGTGGCTGCAGTGGAGCAGCAGTACAGGGTATAGAGAAACGGTACAGAGAAACTCTGAGTAACTTGAACCTGATCGCTAAAGTCTGGCAAACGATGCCATGTGGGACTGCACAGTTACACATAGCTAATGCTGACCATGCTAAAGACAATTGTCATGAATTGGCTGAATAATTCTGAGACTGGATTAGTCATTAAAAGTGGAATTTTGTGCTGAATTTGGAAACTATTTATTTCAGTTGTGTTGAGCTATTTAAGTTTTTATGTTTGACTAGATGGTGGCCCGATTCTAATGCATCGGGTATTCTAGACTATGTATGCAGCTGACCGGGCGCAATCAGCAGAGCGGTGTTTAAATTTGGCGCCAAAATCGGTGATTGGTCGCGGCCGGTGGCCGCGACCAATCAGCGAATCGTATTAGTGAGGACCGGGGAGCGGCGCTGCCTGTGCGGGTACTTCCGCTGTGAGCAGCAGAAGTATCCCGACCGGCGGCACCGCTCCCCGGTTCTCCCTTCACACTTGCCGTCGGGAGATCAGCCACTGATCTCCCGACGGTAGCCGCATGGAGGTCAGCGGCGCCGCCGGTCGGGGTACTTCTGCTGCGAGCAGCCGCAGCCGGGAGATGACCGGCTAGCACCGGTCATCTCCCGGCTGCATCGCCGCTGACCTCCGTGTGGCAGATGAGCAGCTAACGGCCTCCATCTTTTTCTGAAATCCCGCGTCGCTGATTGGACGCGGCCGGACCAATCAGCGACGCGGGATTTCCTGGACAGAAGGACAGACAGACGGGATAAGACAATTATATATACTAGATTGGTGCTCAAGGGGAAAGCACCAGGAATACCTGTATGACAGTGCACTTTCCCCCTCAATGTTTGCTTTCCATGTAAAAGATGTCACAACCTGGTAGAAAACAATTACGTCAGATAGATGAATGGACGGATGGACAGAACATTTCTCTATGCCCTGTAGACAAGAAATGAACAAACATGCTTACTCAGCTATTTCTGTACTTCCTCATATAATGGCAAGTGCCAATGCAAACTTCCCTTCTTCCTTCTTGTCTCCTTCTGATGAGCAGTAGAAGACATGGTGCCACATTTCTTATGATCTGTGTGGGATCCATAGCCCACATAGCTTTGATTTCTTTGTTGTATTGTTAAAGGGAGTCTATCACCCCCAGTATGTCAATTAAACTGCATAAATATGTATTTACGGTATGTAGCCCCTATAAAAATCATACCCAGCATATACACTTTAGGGGTAGTCCAATACCTATAATGTCCTTTATAAATATCTATCTTTAAGCCCTAACCACTTTTGTAATTTGCTTTATTATACATTTTTTTCTCAACATACAGCTAATCCCTATAACGGTTATTTTACTTCCAGTGATGCTTCGCCTGAACGGAGTCTCAAACAAAATGATAGCCCCCGTGTGTTAAACTAAGGCATCTCATGAGATTATAGTGCGTGATTTATAGTTATATGGTGTGTTCCTATGCTATCTATTAATGCTTTCTCTCTTTGAGTCTTTTAAGGGTTAATTCCTATCCTATATTGGAGGAATGTGTTGCAGGGCAGATCAGAATTCCCTGGAGATGGTTTCCCGCTCTTTAGTTTGGACTCCAGGACTGGTGGAAAAGCTGAGGGCGTTTCAAGTCTCTGTCTATTTAACAGCACCTTTGTTACCGGTTGATCCAGGATGGAGGAACTGTTCATCCACCTTAGGGATAAAGCACTGGAGCCTGGAGGTGAAGAATGGCTGCGCCGCTGCCTGCAAGAGGTTCCTGGAGTATCCGCAGCAACAGAAGTCCCCGGATCGTTGTAGAGTGGAGAATGGCAGGAGGACCTCTTCGCTCAGGATATCGTGGAGGTTCCGGGTTTGAGGCAATCCAGCAGAATAAGAAGACCGCTGTCATCTTACTCACCCCCCTTGCCAGAAAATCGATATCGACATAGGAGGAAGACGCTGGATCTGACACGAGCAAGGAACCCAGTGATGACGCCAGGATGCCAATCACCAGCAGGAAGTCTCGCCCACCGCCATTCTGTATATTCGGGCCACGAGTGTTGGAGCCATCACCCAGGAAATGGGGATGCTGCTCCAGCACCGGAGACCAGGAGCTTAGCTGGCAGGGACCATTTCATCTCAAGGAGCAGTACCCTTGTCTGGCAGCATGATACCATCATCCAAGGGGAGCGAGAGACATCACCTCAGGGACTGGCCCCGGCTTCTGTGGCCCCTGGTCGCAGTTTTGCCGCAAGTCAGGCTAGCTCTGACCGGGGCTCAGTGGCTGGTCCATCTGTGGGACCCTGCTGCGCATGGTGCCACAGAACCCAGAAGGGTGCACGGACGGAATTCTCCACAAGAGGCCCTCACTACATGCAAACACCTCCACCTTCCACCTCATACCAGCAGAGGGAGCCCTGATAGGGATATATAAAGGGAAGGTGGAGCCAGGCAGCTCAGTGAAGTTACAGTACAGTGAGTGTTCAGAGAGGAGCACGCAGGCTGCTGTATGAGGCAAGCTAGGCTTCCAGCAGTACTGAAGCCTAGTGAGGGCCCCGAGCGTGGCCGAAGGCGAGTGGAAGAAAGGAGTGATAAAGGGGGCAGAGGAGCATACCAGGCTCACCCCAGTATACACACCGGACACCGGGTCCGAGACTACAGGGACCCTTTACACCCAGTAGGGATAACCGTAATCCCAGGAGGACTACAAATCCCTGGCAAACCAGAAGCTAGACACATACAGGACCAAGAACCACAAAGGCCCCGACGTCCAGGGAAAGTGGCTACCAACCGGAGGTCCTACTTCAGAGAAACAGGTAGAGAAAAAGCAAGACACATAAGCTAGGCACAGTTGCAGGCTGGCCAGGAGCTTACACAGAGGCAGACACGGATCAGGATGCCTTATACCCGCTCCCTGGGGAGAAGTCCAAAAGTGCGCCCTTCACCTAGAGTACCCTGGACCATATCTACCAGCTGTACCAGTAAAGGTAACGAAGCAAAACCCCCTGTCTCTGTCCGTTACTCCGGCCACGCCATTATATCTCTACCTGCACATCAACGCCCAGCGGACCTACCATCTATCTATCTACACTGCCCCGAGGCCCGCCCCACCTGTGGGGAGCTGTACCATCTTTAGCTGCCTTGACACCTGCCTCAGTGGACTGTTGCAGCGCTGGTGACCTTCACCAGACACCACAGGTGGCGTCACGAATTTCTCCGAACTTTATTAGTAATCGCGACCCCTTTTGTGCACTGTCTGCCCTGGGCCAGCCACCGTGATATATATATATACTGTCCCCAAACAGTAAGGCCCCTGGGGGCGCGACACATCCATCCAGCAGGAAGAAGGAGCCACCATGGAACCGAATCGTCCGGAAGGTCCAGGACAGGGAGAAATAAATGTCGGGTTTGCCCCTGATATCATGAATACTGCTTCTAATCCTCTGTTACAGGATGTTTTTCAGTACATTGCTGGTGCTTTTGTCAGATCATTTCCTGGAGGCACTAGAAATGTCAGGCCTGATAGAGTTAATTCAATAGAATGCCCGGCTACGGGTTTTATTAACACATGTAATTTTAAAAATGTAAATGAGAATTGATTCAAAGAGTCTTTACCATGAGGATAGGCCAGAGTACAGCCCCCCCCCCCCCCCCGCAGGCTTGGACGTAGGCCTGCATGACAATGGGTTGGAGGGAGTGGCTAGGGCTTAATGGTAATGGGGAATGGTTTAATGGGGGCTTTTAAGAACTAGTTAGGGGAGGGGTTACTCAGATTCCCGCTCACAGGGGTAGTGTTTTGTCTCCCCCATACTGTCCTGTGAATACCTTATGGCGTCCACAGCACAGCTCTTGGAAGCCCTTGGGACGGCTGCAGAGTTGCACCCGGAGGGATGGCTTGAGGAGCAGGTAACATAGTAACATAGTTTTTAAGGTTGAAGGAAGACTAAGTCCATCTAGTCCAACCCATAGCCTAACATGTTGATCCAGAGGAAGGCAAAAAAAACCCATGTGGCAAACACTAAGCTCCACATTGGGAAAAAAAATTCCTTCCCGACTCCATACGACAATCAGACTAGTTCCCTGGATCAACGCCCTATCAAGGAATCTAGTATTTATAACCTGTAATATTATACTTTTCAAGAAAGGCATCCATGCCCTTCTTAAATTTTAACAGTGAATCACTCATTACAAAATCATGCGGCAGAGAGTTCCATAGTCTCACTGCTCTTACAGTAAAGAATCCCCGTCTGTGATTATGTATAAACCTTCTTTCCTCCAGACGTAGAAGATGCCCCCTTGTCCCAGTCTCAGGCCTCAGAGTAAAAAGATCAGTAGAAAGGTCTTTGTACTGTCCCCTCATATACTTGTACATAGTAATAAGATCACCCCTAAGCCTTCTTTTTTCCACAGTAAATAACCCCAAGTGTAATAACCTGTCTTGGTATTGCAGACCCCCCAGTCCTCTAATAACCTTCGTCGCACTTCTCTGCACCCGCTCTAGTTCAGCTATGTCTTTCTTATACACCGGAGACCAGAACTGTACACAGTATTCTAAGTGTGGTCGCACTAATGACTTGTATAGAGGTAAAATTATGTTCTCCTCATGAACATCTATGCCTCTTTTAATGCATCCCATTATTTTATTTGCCTTTGCAGCAGCAGCCTGACACTGGCCACTAAACGTGAGCTTGTCGTCCACCAATACACCCAGGTCTTTTTCAGTTACAGTTTTGCCCAGTGTTTTACAATTAAGCATATAATTATACATTTTATTTCCTCTGCCCAAGTGCATTACCTTACATTTATCCCCATTAAAGCTCATTTGCCATTTATCAGCCCAAGCTTCTAGTTTACATAGATCCTCCTGTAATATAAAATTGTCCTCCTCTGTATTGATTACCCTGCAGAGTTTAGTGTCATCTGCAAATATTGAAATATTACTCTGTATGCCCCCTACAAGGTCATTAATAAATAGGTAGCGGCGATCATCGGAGGGGGAGCCGGGACAGTGCCTGTGACCGCATAGCCAGAGTGGCGTTCCCTTCGGGCGCGGCCTCCTGATAGACTGTCGCCCGACTTGGCTCCCCAGACACTGCGCAAGCGCAGGAGCCCCTCCAGGGAACCCTCCAGGCCGGGCGCCGGGCAGGAAGCGAAGCAGCAGGCCCCGGTCTGGGAGGAATCCGCCCGCCGGCACATGTCATGCGGCAGTTAGTAGGCCGCAGCCTGTATCAGGGACGGGGTCTGCACATGCCAGGGCTGATGGTACCAGTGACGTCACGGGGGGTCGCCACAGCGATGCTTCTGCTGGGCGGCCCGCCTCCTCAGACACAGAAGACAGCAGGATCATCCAGGATGGGCAGCAATCGGGTGGTGATAACAGGCAAGTGTTATTACCGGCCCTCACAGGCAGTCCATGGGCTGCTTTAAGTTCAGGACCAGACACGCGGGCCACTAGTACACAGACCTTACAGGCAGGGGGCAGAGCGGGCAGGGGGCTGGGTAACCATGATGTGTCCTCACATACACAGCCCTCTGG
Organism: Phyllobates terribilis; assembly: GCF_046119375.1. Taxonomy (NCBI): domain Eukaryota; kingdom Metazoa; phylum Chordata; class Amphibia; order Anura; family Dendrobatidae; genus Phyllobates; species Phyllobates terribilis. The sequence goes on from NW_027362763.1 coordinate 200,652,258, forward strand.
CCCTTTTTCAACATCAGTGCATGCCAGTGACTTTCGGCCTTACAGGGTTGCGTCGGCGGGATCCATTGCATCGTCGGTATTCGGGCCACAAGAGGCGGAGGATCCATCGGGAAGAATCAGAAGACGGGACCGACGGCTGGATTCAGGAATGTCGGCTGGGGGGACCACAGTTCCTCTGCAGCTTTGTGAGTTGTGTTCTATGTCTTGTTTGTTACCCCAGAATTTTCTATCCCCAGGTTTAAGTGTTAATCAGGGGTCGGTGGCTGGAGGTACAAGTCAGGGACAGGCGGGGGCGGTTGGCAAAGGGGTGAGTGAAGTATTAGCAAATCTGAGGGATTTATTGTCGCGTCTGGAAAGGGGCATTAGTGCCACTTTGGGCCATTTAGCTGCATGGGTGAGCACGCAATTGGGCTGGCTGAGCAGTGTGGGTAATAGACTTGGGGATGAGAGTCAATTGCCCGAGCCCGTTTCGGTGTTGGTGCAGACAAAGAAAGAAAAGGAGTGTAGAATTAATTTGGACGATAGGGCTCACGGGGAGGTTTATGTGTGTTTTGAAGGTCCGTTAGGGGCACACCTTAAGAAAGAGGTGAGGGAAAAAATTTGGAAAGACGAATACGTAGAAATTTTTTCTCTTCTGCCTCTGGTGAAATTTACTCTGAATAGAAGTAAAAAGGATGATAGTAGGAAGGAGGATGAAGAAAAGAAAAGGTGGCGTTTAATCCCGCAGACTTTTACTAATTGGCTACAGGCATTCGCCATCTTGGCGAACGTGATAGGTGAGAAAGCACCGGAGAATTGCACTCCCTTGTTTTGCTATATGGACACTATTGGGGAGGCCCATAGGACTTATGGGGGACAGACATGGCTTCGGTATGACGAGCAGTTTCGTCAGAGGAAAGCTATTCGTCCTGCTATAAGGTGGGATCAGAAGGACATTGGCCTTTGGTTATGGGTGATGGCTCCTTCTAGACTGGGGCATTCTTTTCATGGAGGGGCCGGTTTCGCCAGCCATTCCGCTGGTCAATCTAGTACGCAAGGGAGTAGAGGCACATCCGGGCAGTCAGGAATTCAAAAACCGGGCTTATGCTGGCAGTTCAACGACAGCCAGTGTAAATTTGGGGCCAACTGCAGGCTTAAGCATCTTTGCTCGCACTGCAATGGCTCATCACATGGCGCTGCCAGGTGTTTCAAAAGGAAAGACAAGTCAGGGGCCAACAATTCTCAAGGGGGAGACACCGGTGAACCTAACGGCGATGCGCCCTTATCTAAACAGATTTCCTGATAGGGAAAAAGGGGCAGTGTTATCAGGTTTTGCTAACGGTTTTAAAATTCCTCCACCTCCATTCGATATTCCCCGGGTGCTGAAAAATCTTAGATCAGCAGATCAGTATGCGGAGGTGGTTTCTGTAATGTTACAAAAAGAGGTGGCTTTGGGGCGTATGGCTGGTCCTTTTGCCGATCCTCCTTTTTCGAATTTGGTAGTATCTCCATTGGGGGTAGTGCCCAAAAAGGAGCCTAATAAGTTTAGGCTCATTCACCATCTTTCTTATCTGCGGGGAAGGTCAGTTAATGACGGGATTGACCCGGAACTGTGTTCCGTGGTTTATACATCATTCGATGAGGCACTACGGTGGGTCACGGTGAGTCGCTGATTAGGTCATCGTTGGCGGTGGGAACTTGGGATGCGTATCAATCTATCTGGCAATTATGGGAAGAACGCTTGCTTAATACAGTCGGGCTTACGGCTCTGGATGATGATCAGTTAGGAGTATTATTGTCATGGATAAGTCAAGGGGCCGCGGGGGGCTGGTCAGTAGCAAAACTCTCTCGGACTATTGAGGCTATGGCCTTTGGCTTTAAGTTACATGGTCAGAGAGATTTAGCAAAATGTTTTTTGATAAAACAGGCATTGAAGGGGTTTCGGAGGGGGAAGGGGCAGGAGGACTCTAGGAGGCCAGTTTCATTTGGCATTTTGGAAATGATAGGGGGGGGTGTTACCTTCTGTGTGCTGCTCTGAGTTTGAAACTTGTCTTTTTAGATTGGCCTTTTCCCTGGCCTTCTTTGGAGCTTTGAGGGTGGGTGAGATTGTATCACCTAGCAGATCAGTGGGTGGGGGTCTTTTGTCAGCAGATGTGGTGGGCACCTCCAGAGGTTTGGAATTTTGGATCCGGAAATCTAAAACGGATCAGGTAGGAAAAGGAAGACGCGTAGTTTTGGGAGCAGTTAGGAATTCATTTATGTGTCCGTTAAGATGCTTGCAGCTGTTCAGGGAGTCTGAACCAAAGCAGGGAGGTCCATTATTGTGTCACAAGGATGGGTCTTTCTTGTCCAGATACCAGTTTATAGCAGTATTCAGGAAGTGTTTCAAGTCATTGGGGTTAGACTCATCCCCTTTTGGGTCACACTCGTTTCGGATTGGAGCAGCAACGGAAGCAGCTGAGGGTGGTCTTAATAGGGAAACTAATCAGCGCATTGGGCGGTGGGAGTCGAGACGTTATCGGAGTTATATCAGACCTCAGGCTCGAGCAGGTAAACTGCCTCTTTAATGTTGGATTTTTTGGCTGCTAGTGGTTTATGGCAAGTGTTTTTCAAGGTTGTTTGTGTTTATTCTGCAGGTTCCAATTCCGTGTTGGTATGGATTCTGGGACACTCCTACGTGCACTGGGGAGCACTGAGGGCAGATATAAGGCCTGCAGGAAGGCAGCTCGGTTTTGACAGAGAAACGGCGGTGATCAGGTGGTTGGGCTTTAGAGGTATGAGTTGGTGTAGAGTGCTGCAGGAGGTACATCACAGTGCGCATTTAGATAGGTCACCCAACGTTTTGGTTTTGCACGTGGGTGGGAACGACCTGAGTTTGCGCCCTTTCAGAGAGCTGATAAAGGATATTAAACATGATTTGTTGGGATTGTGGATGGCATTTCCAGGTTTGTTTATTGTTTGGTCGGACATTGTCCCTCGGAGATGTTGGCGTAGGGCTAGGTCAGTTGAGAAAATCAATAAACCTAGGATTAAAGTTAATAGGGCAGTCTCCAGTTTTGTTACTAGGAATGGGGGGATTGCTGTGCGGCATTTTGATTTGGAGAAAGGAGAGGGTGAATTTTGGTTGGCTGATGGCGTGCACTTAAATGCAGTGGGTATCGACATGTGGGCTTTGGGGTTACAAGAGGGCATCGAGAGGGCCATAGCTTTTCGTTCGGGGGGTTCTCGGGAATTTGAGATATTCAAAGTGCCCTCGTTGTGGGGGTCCTTGAAGTTGGATTTAAATTGGTATGGGGGGTCCATTAGGGTATGGATTCCTTAATTGGTAAACGATGGTTGCTGATCTGGTTCACGGCAGGTAATGTCGGAGCCCGGGAAGTGGAAGTAAATAATGGAACCCTTTTGGGTTATGGTGCTCTCGAGCCAGTGGGGTAATGGCTGGGGGCAAGTTGGTTTTAATGGTTGGTTTTATGTTAATCACCAGATCTTTGGAGCTTCAAGGACCCTCCTACCATTGAGTGTTAATTTTCTATGTAATTTTGTTTAAATAAAGGCTGCTGTGGTCAGAATTTCCCTAAAAGAATATGGTGTCTGAGTCTTATTTTATTTTAGCAGGGGAATTACAAAGAGGGGAGAGTACAAAATTTGGATGGTTCGGATAAGCGGATCATCGACAATACCAGTGTCATGAGTTATCCCCTCTCTGTTTCCACCTATTTACGGGTTTGAAAGAGAAGATATGGCGTAATGATTTTATTGATATATTATCATTACTGCCATCTGTAAAGGAGCCATTTAAGGCAGATAAAAAACTCGATGAGAAGGAGGAGGACCGTAAGAGGGGTGTGCCAAGGACTTTTCATAATTGGGTTCAGGCCTTTTGTATTTTTGCATCTATTATAGGTGAGAAATTCCCTAACAAATGTAGTGGCTTATTCCAGCGCGTTGACATTGTTCTGGAAGCTTATAAAAATGTTGGCGGTATGGTTTGTTTATGATGAACAATTTCGTCAGAAGTTGTCTGTTCATGAAAATTTAAAATGGGGTGTTAAGGAGGTAGGTTTATGGTTAAACCTCATGATTCCCCAAAGAACGCCAAATTTTGTGAGGCAACAGAAGTCAACGTCTGTTACTGATATGAGGAAGATTCTTTGTTTTGCATTTAACGATTCCTCTTGCAAATTCCTGCACAATTGTAGATACAAACACGAATGCTAGGGGGTTTTTTTGGTAATCATTCAGTTTTCCATTTTTTTAAAAGGATTAGCAGTCACGGTGTTCTGCAGCAAAATAGAAGAGAATTTTTTAAAAAAAGCACAGACTCCGGTGATTTGGTGAAGAATGTTGCCTTTTCTAAAAACGTTCCCAGACAGGGAGACGGCGGTTCTAATTGCTTATGGGTTTTCTGAAGGTTTCTATATACCACATTTTGCGGGTCCAGGTTGTTTTTTGTGTAAGACTTTAAAATCTTTTTTTTATCACATGTCCGTAGTTAGAGATAAATTGTTTATAGAATTACAAGAAGGCAGAATTACTGGCTCCTTTGATAATCCGCCTTTTAAAAATTTTAGAACATCTCCGTTAGGTATAGTTCCCAAAAAAGAGCCGAATTGTTTTCGGCTTATATACCAGTTGTCTTTTCCAGCAGGATCCTCTCTTAATGTTTGTGTGGGTAAAACAGTTTCAAAGGTAACTTATGCGTCTATTGACGATGCAATATCAGTAATACAATCTTGTGGCAGAGGATCTTTGTTGGCGAAGGTGGACATAAAGGCTGCTTGTCTGCTTCCGGTAAATCCAGTTGATTTCTCATTATTAGTGTTTTACGGGTCCGGATGGTGGAACCACTGTGCCTTGGTACAAGGAGGGACCAGAGGGGCGTAACGAAGTGCCTACCCGGACCGACGCTGGCTACATGGCGGCTTAGTCGACTCCGTGAACCAAGGAGGGAACGGGAAGGTGAACCAGGTGCCACTCTGGGACCGATGTCATGTGAGAGCAGGGGCTGATAGCCGAAGCGGACTGGCACAACAGATGGGCAGACAGATGTGCACGGCTGGTAGGCAGACGGACGGAGCTGACTGACGGACAGGCTCGGCTGGCAGGCTGATTGGCGGGCACAGCAGATAGGCAGGCTGGCGGGCACGGCTGAAAGACAGGCTGGCGGGCACAACTGAAAGACAGGCTGGGGGACAGCATTGAGACCTGAGGGCCAGAGAGAGTGTTAACACACAATCTACAACATTGCACAGGCACCTCCATTTTGGAGGAGGTGCCTATAATATCAGCTGTCATCTGGCCATTGGCCAGGAACATATTTGGATAGTATGTGCGGCCCCTTTAAGAAGCAGGGAGCGCGCACGCCATAAGCACAGTGCCCAGGGATCTGGGGCACACACAGACAGGGAAACGGAGGACGCCGGAGCAGAGCCGTGGCGGTAAGGGGGTCGGCGTCTCTGCTGGGCAGGAGCTGCAGTACTCCCCCTTTACGCCCCCTCTTCTTCAAGCCTGCAAGAAATCTTTCCAGAAGAAGAGGAGCATAAATGTTCTTTCTGGGCCTCCATGACCTCTCCTCAGGACCAAACCCCTTCCAATCCACAAGAAAGAAAGTTTTTCCTCTTACCCTCTTGAAGGCAAAAAAATGCTTTCTATCTCAAAAATGTCCTCAGCGCTGACTGGAGCTGGAATGGTACCTGGATCATCAGAGAAAGAATTGAGGACGACAGGCTTAAGGAGAGACACATGAAAGGAATTGGGGATCCGTAATGAGGCAGGGAGTTTCAACTTGTATGCCACTGGATTAATTTGGCTCAGAATCTCGAATGGACCATTGAACCTCGGACCCAACTTGTAAGAAGACATCTTGAGACGGACATACTTAGAGGAAAGCCTCCTCTGGATGGAATAGAGGTGGGTCCAGACATCTCTTGTCAGCGTGTCTCTTCATCCGCTCAGAGGATTGTAGCAATGCTATTTTAGTGTCCTCCCAAATCACCGAAAAGTGACGAGAGACTCCGCAGCATGACTGTCAACTAGTGTTGAGCCACCCCCGTAGTGTTCGAGTTCGGTTCGGTTCGTCGAACACCTGTGTGTTCGCCGAACTGTTCGTCGAACTGTTCGTCGAACACCTTCGAACACCGTTAAAACCAATGGCAGGCAAACAAAAACACATAGAAACACATAGAAAACACCTTCAAAGGTGTCCAAAAGCTGACAAACTGCTCAGAAGACACAACTAAGACATGGAAAAGTGACAAGTACATATAGTCATGAGAAAAGAAAAGAGGTGGAGGAGTAAAAGGAGGGGGAGACACAGATATAGGCATGTCATGCCCTTCTAAAATCCAAAAAGTGAGAAGCCGACACGTTCAGTCCGCTCCTGCCCGTGCCACCTCCATGTCGCCGGGTTTGTGCCAGAGCCGCGGTGAACCCTGACGGCCAGCCCCCCTCTCCCAATACTGGTGCCTGTCCGCTGGTGGGTCGAGCGAGCCCCCCTGTGGTGGAGGCAGCTCTAAGCTTTTTAATTTAAATTGTCTCTCTAATTTGAATGAATACACTTTAAATCCATTTACAAGGATCTATTGGAGGGCAAGTCTCATGCCAGCAGCCGCGTAATTCCAGCTCCAGTAGCGTCCACTAAAGCTGCTGCAGTTAAAAAGCTTTTATAAGGATCGAGCTCGGCTGTCCACCGCAAGGCATCCTACTGTCAGTCCCAGCCCCTATGCCTTGGGGTGCCTCCTGATGCTCTTCACTGAGTATCCCGTGGTCCCGAAGCATTTCCTTTGAAAAAATTAAGTGTCTAAACTACAGGTGGTGTAGCTTGCTTAACAGCCGGGATAATCCGCTGACTAGCAGACACTGCTACTAGGCACAAAGTATTTCCTGGGCTAGATGCAGTTAAAAATTTGTAATTAGATACTCTCGTTGGATGCTGAGAAAGCATTCCATAGAGTCTCCTGGCACGCCATATATGATTCTCTTAAAAAGCTTGGGGTAAGGGTCTAGGGGACCCTTTTATAGCCAAAATCACGGCCCTGTATCGCAATACGTCACCTAGGCTGAAGATAAATGGAACTGTAGCACCCTGAGGGCTCGGTTGCTACAGAGGTATTGCACCTCACCCAGAGGTGTGATATCTCACTCTCAGGTAAGGATGGAGTGTGGATCAGGACCCGACACCTGCATGCATTACACCACATTGCCGTGGGGCAGGGCGACCAATATGCCCCTGAGATGGGCACGACAGTCCCTGTCCCTGGCTGGAGTGGGGGGAGGGAACACTGAGGAAGGGGAACCCTGTAGTGCAGGAGCAGGGAGGAAGCAGTTCCTGGGTGCATTGAGAAGGGAGTATAAAAGGTGGGCACCATCTTAGTTCAGTGCATAGAAGTCTGGTCAGAAGTGGCAGGGAGCAGGGGCTCTGCATGAGCTCTGCTCCGGAGGCGGGCCTAGTAACAGAGGCCCAGGCCTGGAAGAGGGAGAAGGAAGGAAGAGGAGCGGAGAAGGCTCCAGGAACGAGGAATGAAGGGATCCCAGGGGTGCGGACGGGCGAGTCGCCACCGCACGCCCGAATCCACCTGCATGGAGGGGTCAGGCCAAAGGGGGAGACCGGTCCCCGAAACTAGTGGAGGCAGGAAACGACCCTCAGCTAGAAACCGGAGGCTGTCACATTTTATGTGGCGCAGCCCCTCGCTACACCCGCTAGGAGGGCAGCACATAGGGTCAGGGAAACTGGCGCCAAGTTTACCAAGAGGAGGCCCGAGGCAGCCGGACAGAAGGGTTGGTAAGAAAGGCCAGACAAAGGACACACAAAGGGGGTCCTGTGAAGCGCTCCAAAGTTATCTGGGAGTTGTCTGAGCCCCTCACCTGGTGAGCACAGTACGACGTGGGCAGCCGTTACCTGCAGACGTGGTCTGGATAATAAGAACTGTGAGTAAAGGCCCTGGACTGCATCACTGACTCCGTGTCGTTACTGCTGCTGCCCTGCACCATCACCCCCATCCTCCGCATACACTGCCCTGAGGCTATACTCCTCCCGTGGGGAGTTATGCTATGCTCTGCTGCACCCACAACACCAGCCTCAGTGGTCTGCCCTGCAGCGGCGGTTCACTCTGACCGCAATCCACGGGTGGCGTAGTTGGACATTTAAACATCAAAACCACATAAATAGTTCCGCCACTGGTTTGACCACCCTGAGCCACGGAACCGGGTCGCCGCCACGAAGACTACAACCACCAGCATCCACCAAAAAGGGTCCGGCTCCGGGTGTCCCAAGGCCCAGGGGGTGCATCAGAACATTTTCATCACCTTTCACAATCACCAATGGGAAAAGGCAGGGATGTCCTCTGTCCCCTCTCTTATACATCCTAGTGACGGAGCACCTGCTCTCATCAATTCGCCATAACCCCAATATTAGGTGGATTGAGGTGGGAGGCACCGAGTACAAGTGCTCTCTATTTGCTGATGATGTACTAGTATATATCACTCAATCACATATATCCATCCATGCTGTTATGGCTGAAATAGATCACTTTGTTACATGGTCAAATTTTAAAATCAATGCAGCGAAGTCTGAGGCCCTCGATGTCTCCCTCCCCAAATCCATATAGGATTCCATCCAGTCCAACTTTCCCTTTGCCTGGCCCTCACAGGGTATCAAATACATAGGAATTCCTATTCATAGAGACCTCTCCCATCTATGTTATCTTAATTTTGGGCCCTTTATTGAACAACTCGATACAGACCACGGTTGGCAAGTTAGAACTGTAAGATTCACTACGTGAACCACTGGTGTTTTGTGGAAAAGCACATGTACACTGTGTTCCAAATTATTATGCAAAAAGTGTTTAGGAGTGATAAGGGAAGAATTTGTTTGTTTGTCAGTTAAACTCATTGATGGTGATGTGTGTCAGGGCTCTTTATATCACTGTAAGCAATTGCAGACACCTGTGCTAATTAGTTTGGCAGGTGTGTCCAATGAAAGGCAAGACTACTTAAGAAGGCTGTCTCACATTATTAAGCAGCCTACATTTTCTGCCAAAATGGGAAAGAAAAAGGATGTGTCGGCTGCTGAGAAGCAACAAATTGTGGAGTGTTTAGGTCAAGGCATGACTACAATCAACATTGTGCGATGATCAGGATGAAGTGTCTTGGCAATCAAGAAGTGTGTAGCTGATTCACAGTACACACGTGTGCGTGCTGATAAGGGCAAATTGAGGACTCTTTCCTACAGGCAATTACGTCAGGTTAAAAGAGCAGCGGCAAAAAAGCCTTGTCATAGCAGCAGACAAGTTTTTGAAGCTGCTGGTGCCTCCAACGTCCCCCGAACAACAAGATGCAGGGTCCTTCAGAGGTTTGCAGCTGTGCATATGCCATCCTGTCGACCTCCTCTATCCACTTCACACAAGCAGAAACGGCTCCAGTGGGCCAAACATTACATGAAGACTGATTTCAAAACTGTTTTGTTCACGGATGAGTGCCGTGCAGCGCTCGATGGTCCAGATGGATGGAGTGGAGGATGGCTGGTTGATGGACACCCCAAGCAAACACGGCTACAGCGCCAACAAGGAGGAGGTGGAGTAATGTTTTGGGCTGGAATCATGGGGAGAGAGATTGTCGGCCCCTTTAGGATCCCTGAAGGCACTAAAGATGAACTCCATAATGTATGTGGATTTTCTCAAACAGCACTTCCTGCCATGGTTCAAGAAGAAGAACCATGTATTTCACAGCAAGATCATTTTTTTTGCATGATAATGCACCATCTCATGCTGCACATAAAACATCTGCATCTCTGGCTGATATGGGCATAAAAGGGGACAAACTTATGGTGTGACCCCCATGCTCCCCTGACCTCTACCCCATTCAGAACCTCTGGAGCATCATCAAAAGGAGTGTCTATGATGGCGGGAGGCAGTTCACATCTAAGCAACAGCTCTGGGAGGGTATTCTGTCCTCATGCAAAACAATTGAAGCAGAAACCATCCAAAACCTGACAAATTCAATGGACGAGAGAGTTCAGAAGCTCCTTTCGAACAAGGGGTCCTATGTGAAAATGTAACATCACCTAGAATAAAGTTTTGAGTTGAAAACTGTTTGATTTCAGTTTCTAATAACCTGCTAATGCTTATAATTTCAAAAATGACCATTTTTTTTGGTCTTTATTAAAATGAAAAGGTTGATCGAAAAGTTTGGGGGATCTAAGAGTGTGGCAACCCAGTAGTCATGATTACTTCGAATTCTGACAATATGAGGGTCATGTTGCAGGTAGTGCAGCAAGAAGGCACTTATGTGTCTTGCGCATCTCGGAGCCCCAAAATTATTTTCCGGGCTAGATGCAGCTACAAATTATTATTCATTTTAAATCTGGTGGAGCTTAGTATAGATGGGCTAATAGGATCAGTGCTGCACACTGCTACAAAGCCCAAATTATTTTCCAGTCAAGATACAGATAAACATGATTAGTAATTTGAAAGCTTAAAACGGTTGGTAGGGTGATTTTAACCAATCATCAAGCTTTTACTCTCCCCAGGATGACACAGGGGTAGAAAAGTCGTTTCGGATCCATGATTTGTTCATCTTTATGAACGTGAGTCTGTCTACATTATCAGTGGAGAGCCGCGTGCGCTTATCTGTCAGCACACCACCAGCAGCGCTGAACACACGTTCAGACAGAACGCTGGCTGCGGGGCATGACAAGATCTCCAAGGCGTAAGTGGCTAGCTCCGGCCATTTATCCAGATTGGAAGCCCAAAAAGAGCAAGGGTCCAGTGACACAGTCATGGCTTCAATGTTTACTTGGAGATACTCCTGTACCATCGTCTCTAGGCGTTGACTATGTGTCAGACTTCTTGTCTCCTGTGGCCTTGCAAAGGATGGGCTAAAAAAGTGGTGAAATGATTCCGCAAAATTGATGTTACCAGCAGATACTGTGGTTCTGTTACGGTTTGAGTGCTGAACACTTGACGGTCCCACGGTTGGCAAGTTGGAACTGTGAGATTCACTACGTGCACCACTGGTGTTTTGTGGAAAAGCACATGTAAGATTCTGCAACAGTCTCTGCTGATACTCCTGCATGCGTGCATCCCTTTATATGGCAGGAATAATTTCTGCAAATTTACTTTTGTACCGGGGATCTAACAGTGTGGCAACCCAGTAGTCAGGATTATTTCTAATTCTCACAATTCGAGGGTCATGTTGCAGGTAGTGCAGCAAGAAGGCACTCATGTGTGTTGCGCATCCAGGAGCACCAAGTCCCTGTTGTGTTGGTGGCGAGGTAACTGTAGCACCCTGAGGACTCGGCTGCTACAGGGGTATTACACCTCAAGCCAGAGGTGTGGTATTCCACTCCCGGGTAAGGATGGAGTGTGGAACTGAGCTAGTAGGCTGCATGCACTACATACATCCCATTTCCGGGGGACAGAACGACGGTACTCCCACCAGTTTATGTGCAGGTACGACAGCGTCTGTCCCTGGCTGGAGTGGGAGGGGGGTGGAACATCCCAGTAGTGTAGGGGCAGATAGGGGGAGTAGTCTGGGTAAAGATAGGAGCTCATTGGGTGCTGGTCACCTGAGCTCACACATAGAGGGAGTATATAAGGTGGGCACCATCTTAGAACAGGGTTCAGTTCAGTTCAGTTCAGGCAGGAGGAGAAGAGCAGAGGAGCTCAGCCAGGAGGGCTGACAGGGAGCTGTGGCTCCGGCTGGGCCCAGCTCCAGAGCAAGGCCTGCAGAGAGAGAGAGAGAGGAGTGAGAAGGACCCAGAGAGGACACAAGAAGGAACCCCAAGATCCCAGAATAAGGACAGAAGGGTGAGGGGTTGGCGCACAAGGGTACCGGAACCCAAGCTGGCAGAGGCCAAAGCAAACCTTAGCCAGGAACCGGAGGTCGTGGGCAGGATCTGCCACGACCCTCACCAAATCCACTAGAAAGGCACACCGAGCATAGGGTCAGGGAGCCCAGAGGAGGCTTGACCACCAAGAGACCCGAGGGAGCCGGCCAAAAGTGGATCCCTGGTGGGAACGGCCAGAGGAAGGGAGAGTCAAAAAGGAGCTCAGGACCACGCTCCAGAATTGCCTGGGGGTTGGCCGAGTCCAGGACCTGGTGGACGCAGCACGGGTCGGGTGGTCACTCAAGGCCAGAGTGACCGAAAGAACACCAGTAAGTAAAAGCCCTGAACTGCATCTCCTGACTCTGAGTCTTCCTTCTGCATCTTCACAACCCCCATCATCTACACCTTCTGCCCTGAGGCCATACCCCTCCCGTTGGGGGTTATACCATCACTGCTGCACATATACCACCGGCCTCAGTGGACTGCTCTGCAGCGGCGGCTTCAAAGCCGCACTCAACGGGTGGCGTAGTCGACAATCAAGTTAACATCTACTGCCATAGACTGCCACTTAGTTTGACACCCTGGGCACGGACCGGGTCACCGCCACAAGGACTACTACCCCCATCGAGATCCGGCTCCGGGTATCCCCTACAGCACTGGCCCAGGGGGCGCGTCAACTTTTGGCGTAGTCGGCAGGATCACGTGCCCGCAACCATCGGGTACTGCGTGCCTGAAGAAAAGTTCGCATTTACCTCAAAAAGAAGTCTCCCGCCGGTTCCGGAGGGTCCCCGCCATCGGACGCCATCTCGGATCGGTTCCCGCCATTTGCCCGTCATCTGCAGTCTTTTCCCGCCATCCACAGAGTTTCCCGCCACTGGGAGAAGATTCCCGCCATTTCAGAAGATTTCCCGCCTTGGCAGAGCGGACGCCATTATGGGCGTGCCAGAGGGTGGCAAGAGGCCACCTCCCATCGTGGGCCAGGACCAAAAATGGCGCCAAAAACGAAGACCACCCCCACCAGCAGAGACTGTGATGCTTGGGATGTCCATCAGCGTGGGAGGTCTGCCCCTGGAGCTGACAATCACCAAGTTGCCCCAGGACCGCCCTCAGTATGGGCGTAGACAGAACAAAAGAGAGAAGATGGGAGCAGCCTGGAGGAGTCTGGAGGAGCCGTACCCAGAGATGGAGGGAGAGGCAGGCAGCACCGACCCAGTGGTCAGGAGCCTGTTGCAAGCGACAACCCCAGAAGGCCTGGTGGAGATCCTGGCGCAGCTCCCCAGAGACCGGGAGCGTGCACAGACCGCACTGGAGGGCTTGGCTCAGAGGATGGCCCGAGTGCAGCGGGACGTACTGGCCGCATGGAGCAGAGAGATGGCCCAGCAGGCTGGAACCCGCCAGCGGAGCACACCACCTGCAACGAGGAGCACGCCTGCCCCTGAAGAGGATGCAGAAGGGACGGAGGCCGGAGACGACGCCGCAGAGGGAGCTGAAGAGACGGAGGCAAGTAAAGGGGACGTCACTACCCCAAGCCCAGCCACCGTAGGCCTACCCCCGCTCCCCGTCGCAGAGCCCGAGACCCCACTCACCACTCACGTTGCACCGTCACCGCTCCCGACTAGGCCTCAAACAGAAGCCGCGGCCGCGCTCCCCGTGACGTCACGCGCCTCAAATCAGAGTGCGACCAAGCAGGAGACGCCACCGGCCTGGTCGCAAGGCCAAGTACCCCCGGGCGCCGCAGTACCAACAGCGCCCTCTACCTCCACTGAGCCACCGGCCTGGTCGCTGGGCCAAGTAACCCCGGGCGCCGCCGTCTTCACGGTGCCCTTTACATTCAGGGTGCCCCAAGCCTGGTCGCAAGGCCTGGTGAACCCGGGCGCCGCCACCAAAACAGCGCCCTCAACGTCCACAGCGCCACACCTGGGTGAGGACCTATTTGCCCAGCACACATGCCCGGATGGGCAGCCCTTTGTGTGGCCACCGGAGTTCCACCATCCCCGACTCCGGAAAGAAAGGCCTCTGGATGAGCCCCTGATCCCGGCTCCGGCGCCCGTCAAGATGACCCCGCTCTCATTAGAGGAGGCGCAGTTTGAGTGGGACCCCGCAGGAGGAGACCTCATCGGGTTCACTCAAGAAACCCGGGCGGCTGCAGCGGAGCGTGCAGAGTGCTGCCGCCAGCAGTTGGAAGCCTTTGACCGAGAAAGAAGAGAGAGGCGGGTCCGCGAGCAGCGGCTGCAAATAAAAAGTGCAGAACAGAAGAGCCGGACCAGGAGGAACCCCCGTGCAGCCCACGGTCCCCGTGCCACCGGGACTGTAATTAAATTCCAGTTGCAGCACGGTTGGGGCTTCATTCGAGATCATCACACCCCCGGCGACGTTTTCGTGACCAGAAGAGATGTCGAGTCCCACCTACCGGAGGGACACAGAGGTCGTGACCTTTACCTGGGTGATGAGGTCACCTTTACCCGGCACCAGTGTGCCAAAGGACCCTATGCACTTCATGTACATCGCCTGACGGAAGAGGAGTTGCGGTGTGAGGAAGGTCAAGAGGACCCAGACGGGTCTGAAGCCTACCCTCAGGAAGGAGCAGGAGGGCATCGTCACCATTAAGAGGTGAACTGAAACTGTATATAGTTACCCGTAGGGTATATGCCATGCTGCTAAGTTAAAATATAGTCCCCGTTGGGACCAGTGAACTGTTCCAGTGTGTCCCATCTCCCCACAGGCTGAGGACTGTGAGCAGCCATCCCTTTTCCCCACTGGCCGAGGACTGAGAGCGGCCATACCTCCCCTTGTATATAGTTGCGCTTCCTAAGGCGCCCCCTACCGGTTTTATAGGAAACTGTTGTTTTTACTACAAGAGACTGTTGCACTTTACCCGGTCACAAGTTGCACCGTGGCCGGAGGAACAAGAATGTTTATATGAAAAAGTTTTATGCTGATAATATATATATTGTTTTATATGTTTATGATGTTTTTGAAAAAAAAAATTGTATGTTTGTGGATGTTTTTATTCTTTTACAGCCCGAGGACGTGCTGTGATTTACCAGGGGGGAATGTAGCACCCTGAGGACTCGGCTGCTACAGGGGTATTACACCTCAAGCCAGAGGTGTGGTATTCCACTCCCGGGTAAGGATGGAGTGTGGAACTGAGCTAGTAGGCTGCATGCACTACATACATCCCATTTCCGGGGGACAGAACGACGGTACTCCCACAAGTTTATGTGCAGGTACGACAGCGTCTGTCCCTGGCTGGAGTGGGAGGGGGGTGGAACATCCCAGTAGTGTAGGGGCAGATAGGGGGAGTAGTCTGGGTAAAGATAGGAGCTCATTGGGTGCTGGTCACCTGAGCTCACACATAGAGGGAGTATATAAGGTGGGCACCATCTTAGAACAGGGTTCAGTTCAGTTCAGTTCAGGCAGGAGGAGAAGAGCAGAGGAGCTCAGCCAGGAGGGCTGACAGGGAGCTGTGGCTCCGGCTGGGCCCAGCTCCAGAGCAAGGCCTGCAGAGAGAGAGAGAGAGGAGTGAGAAGGACCCAGAGAGGACACAAGAAGGAACCCCAAGATCCCAGAATAAGGACAGAAGGGTGAGGGGTTGGCGCACAAGGGTACCGGAACCCAAGCTGGCAGAGGCCAAAACGAACCTTAACCAGTAACCGGAGGTTGTGGGCAGGATCTGCCACGACCCTCACCAAATCCACTAGAAAGGCACACCGAGCATAGGGTCAGGGAGCCCAGAGGAGGCTTGACCACCAAGAGACCCGAGGGAGCCGGCCAAAAGTGGATCCCTGGTGGGAACGGCCAGAGGAAGGGAGAGTCAGAAAGGAGCTCAGGACCACGCTCCAGAATTGCCTGGGGGTTGGCCGAGTCCAGGACTTGGTGGACGCAGCACGGCTCGGGTGGTCACTCAAGGCCAGAGTGACCGAAAGAACACCAGTAAGTAAAAGCCCTGAACTGCATCTCCTGACTCTGAGTCTTCCTTCTGCATCTTCACAACCCCCATCATCTACACCTTCTGCCCTGAGGCCATACCCCTCCCGTTGGGGGTTATACCATCACTGCTGCACATATACCACCGGCCTCAGTGGACTGCTCTGCAGCGGCGGCTTCAAAGCCGCACTCAACGGGTGGCGTAGTCGACAATCAAGTTAACATCTACTGCCATAGACTGCCACTTAGTTTGACAGCCTGGGCACGGACCGGGTCACCGCCACAAGGACTACTACCCCCATCGAGATCCGGCTCCGGGTATCCCCTACAGCACTGGCCCAGGGGGCGCGTCATAACAATCATGCTTCCTTCCTCTGTCCTCTCCCCCCAACCTCGCACAACAGAAATGTGATCAAGGTCTCCCTCATCTGATGAGTCTTCCATCAGTTCGTCCTCCACTTCTTCCTGGGCTCCTGCACCTTCCTCACTAGTTTGGCTGCTACCATGCGCCCTGGTAAAACCATCTCCCCCACCCTCACATGCCTGCCGCCTTGGTGCTGCCGACCGTCTGGACCTTGCAGATGTTAGTCCTTCCGCATACAACTCCTCCTCCTCTACTTCCTCCACCTCCTTTTGTGCCACCACCTGACTTCGAATTCTGTTTAACATGTGCTCCAGCATGTAAATCACCCTAATAGTCATGCTGATAATGGCATCATCAGCACTAAACATCTTCGTCGCCATTTCAAAACTGTGCAGAAAGGTGCATAGGTCCCTGATCTGAGACCACTCCTCCAGCGTGATGTGCCCCACATCCGGATCTCGTTGGCCCAGGCTATACGTCAGAACGTATTGCACCAGGGCTTGTCGGTGCTGCCACAGTCGCTGCAACATGTGCAGAGTTGAATTCCACCGGGTAGGCACATCGCATTTTAGCCGGTGAAGTGGCAGGCCCAACGACTTTTGTAGAGATGTAAGTCGCTGAGCTGCGGGATGCGAACGGCGGAAGTGAGCACACAGCGACCGTGCCCTCTGCAGAAGGCCATTTAGTCTGGGATAGTGGTCTAAAAATTGCTGGACAACCAGGTTCAACACGTGAGCCATACAAGGCACGTGTGTGACATTGCCCCGGCGAAGGGCCGCACCCAGGTTTGCAGCATTGTCGCACACGGCCTTCCCTGGTTTCAGGTCCAGTGGAGACAACCATTCATGAAATTGGTTCTCCAGAGCTGACCACAACTCCTCAGCTGTGTGACTCACATTTCCCAGACATTTCAAAGTAAAAACCGCCTGATGACGTTGAGCCCTACTGCCAGCATAGTAAGGAGGTGTACAGGATCCCTTCTGCACAGTTAGAAAGCTTGTGGCATGACCAGACAGGCTTTGGGTGCAGGTGGAAGACCGAGAGGAGGTTGAGGAGGCAGAAGCAGTGGAGGAACTTTGACATAAAGAGGATTGACGCACAACTCGTGGGGACGGCAAGACTTGGACAGCAGCCCCTTGTCCTGCTGTCACCATAGTTACCCAGTGCCCAGTCAGCGACATGTAACGCCCCTGTCCATGCCTACTCGTCCAAGTGTCTGTGGTGAAATGCACCCTGTCACACACAGAGTTTCTCAAAGAAGCGGTGATGTTGTGTGCGACATGCTGGTGGAGCGCAGGCACACCTTTCTTTGAGAAGTAGTGCCGACTGGGCATCTGGTACTGGGGCACTGCGACGGACATAAAGTCTCGAAAATCCTCTGTGTCCACCAGGCGGAAAGGCAGCATTTCTGTAGCCAAGAGCTTGCAGATGGTGAAATTCAACCTCTTAGCTTTCTCATGGCTAGGAGGAATTGGTCTTTTACTTGTCCACATCTGAGGGACCGAGGGCTGGCTATTGTGCTTAGACGGGGTTGATAAGGGTGTCCCCGGCAAACTGCCGGTCTGTGAGGAAGATGCAGGCGGACATGTTAGGTTGCCTTGATCCAAAGGTGGTGCTATCGATGTCGGACGGCGCTCAACACCAGCTGGTGTTACCACCTCCAAAGAAAATGATGACCTGCCAATCACGCTGGCTGTTGCGGGTAAAGAGGTGGCAGGTCTGCGCCCCAAAACAGGTGTGACTGCTGTCCCCCCAGTCACAGAGGATGAAGAGGCCGCGGATGCACAAGATATGGCAGACGGTGGTTGGCCCGGCCGGCTAGGCCGCATTGTAGCACACTGAGCTTCCCACTGCAACTTATGCTTCATGTCCATGTGCCAGTTCATGCATGAAGTACTCAAACTATGTATTTTTTGGCCTCTACTTAGCTTTTGCTGACAAATGTTACAGATAACACGAGTTGGGTCATCTTTATCGATCTGAAAAAATGCCCAGGCTATGCAAGGCTTAGCACCCATGCGACCTGAAGAGCCACCACGACTTGTGGTGAGAGGCAGAGTTGTGTTTGAGGATGCAGTTGTTGACATGCTTCCAGTACTACGTCTCTGTCCAGGAAGGCGCAACCTGACCTCGTCGTCACTAGCATCTTCCTCCACCTCCTCTGCTGACCTCATCTCTTGGCTGACTGTGGGTTGACAGTAAGTGGGATCTCCAACCTCATCATCATCACCCTGTGCGTTTTCACACCCGTCGTCCTCAGAGCCAACCTGTTCCTGCCCTGACAAAAAACTAAAGTTGTCGCTCCAATCAGGTATTTGAGTCTCATCATCGTCTACCTCATTGTCTCCACCAACAGGAGTTACAGTTTGGGAATGAGGGTCTACATTATGGTCAGAACCTTCTGCGTCTGGTCCTGGATCCGATTCATAAAGATTCTGGGCATCAGTGCAGATCATTTCCTCGTCTGGATTCACAGAAGCGCTGGAGTCGACCTCTGATTCCCAGGCTATAGTATGAGTAAACAGCTCTGCAGACTCAACCATCTGTTCTACCTCATACTCAGACGGGCAGCTGGATATTTGGGAGCTGTGAGGAAGCAAGTGCGATTGGGGTGACACCTTTGAGGACTGGAGTATTTGTGATGTTGAAGTTGATGTGGAGGAGAGCCCACTTAAAGGAGCACTTGATATCCGTTGAAGCACCTGCTGTTTTTGTGCCTCATCTGGAATTTGTAGCGATTGGCGTGGCCGTAAGAAAGGGATCTTATCACATTGTCCGCTAAAAGAAGTAGACATTTTAGTTTGGCTGGAAGATGGTCTTTCTTCTGCAGATGTTACTGTTGCTTTAACACCTACCCCACGGACACAACCTTTTTTCCCCTTCCCAACACGCCTATTCCCCTTTCCACCAGCAGCAGGCCTTTTTCCACTCATTTTGGTGGTTAACTAATTCACAACTCTGGAGTTGTTTGCACAAAAAAACAATGGAAGGGAACCGAGCAGAGCTGAGTGGCCAAACTGTGGTATTAGGCCAAAACTATTGGCTGGGTTAGATGCAGAAAAAAATTATATTCAATTTGCAACCTGATGGAGGTCAGTATAGATGGACTAATAGAGAAAGTCCCACACACAGCTAGAAGGCCAAATATTTTTTCAGAGGTAGATGCAGAAAAAAATTATATTCAGTTTGCAACCTGATGGAGGTCAGTATAGATGGACTAATAGAGAAAGTCCCACACACTGCTAGAAGGCCAAATATTTTTTCAGAGCTAGATGCAGACAAAAAATTATTTTCAGTTTGCAACCTGATGGAGGTCAGTATAGATGGACTAATAGAACAAGTCCCACACACAGCTAGAAGCCCAAATATTTTTTCAGAGGTAGATGCAGAAAAAAATTATATTCAGTTTGCAACCTGATGGAGGTCTGTATAGATGGATTAATAGAACAAGTCCCACACACAGCTAGAAGCCCAATATTTTTTCAGAGGTAGATGCAGAAAAAAAATATATTCAGTTTGCAACCTGATGGAGGTCAGTATAGATGGACTAATAGAGAAAGTCCCACACACTGCTAGAAGGCCAAATATTTTTTCAGAGCTAGATGCAGACAAAATATTATTTTTAATTTGCAACCTGATGGAGGTCAGTATAGATGGACTAATAGAGAAAGTCCCACACACTGCTAGAAGGCCAAATATTTTTTCAGAGCTGGATGCAGATAAAAATTATTTTTAATTTGCAACCTGATGGAGGTCAGTATAGATGGACTAATAGAGAAAGTCCCACACACTGCTAGAAGGCCAAATATTTTTTCAGAGCTAGATGCAGAAAAAAATTATATTCAGTTTGCAACCTGATGGAGGTCAGTATAGATGGACTAATAGAACAAGTCCCACACACAAGTAGAAGCCCAATATTTTTTCAGAGGTAGATGCAGATAAAAATTATTTTTAATTTGCAACCTGATGGAGGTCAGTATAGATGGACTAATAGAGAAAGTCCCACACACTGCTAGAAGGCCAAATATTTTTTCAGAGCTAGATGCAGACAAAAAATTATTTTCAGTTTGCAACCTGATGGAGGTCAGTATAGATGGACTAATAGAACAAGTCCCACACACAGCTAGAAGCCCAAATATTTTTTCAGAGGTAGATGCAGAAAAAAATTATATTCAGTTTGCAACCTGATGGAGGTCTGTATAGATGGATTAATAGAACAAGTCCCACACACAGCTAGAAGCCCAATATTTTTTCAGAGGTAGATGCAGAAAAAAAATATATTCAGTTTGCAACCTGATGGAGGTCAGTATAGATGGACTAATAGAGAAAGTCCCACACACTGCTAGAAGGCCAAATATTTTTTCAGAGCTAGATGCAGACAAAAAAATATTTTTAATTTGCAACCTGATGGAGGTCAGTATAGATGGACTAATAGAGAAAGTCCCACACACTGCTAGAAGGCCAAATATTTTTTCAGAGCTGGATGCAGATAAAAATTATTTTTAATTTGCAACCTGATGGAGGTCAGTATAGATGGACTAATAGAGAAAGTCCCACACACTGCTAGAAGGCCAAATATTTTTTCAGAGCTGGATGCAGATAAAAATTATTTTTAATTTGCAACCTGATGGAGGTCAGTATAGATGGACTAATAGAGAAAGTCCCACACACTGCTAGAAGGCCAAATATTTTTTCAGAGCTGGATGCAGATAAAAATTATTTTTAATTTGCAACCTGATGGAGGTCAGTATAGATAGACTAATAGAGAAAGTCCCACACACTGCTAGAAGGCCAAATATTTTTTCAGAGCTAGATGCAGAAAAAAATTATTTTTAATTTGCAACCTGATGGAGGTCAGTGTAGATGGACTAATAGAGAAAGTCCCACACACAGCTAGAAGCCCAAATATTTTTTCAGAGCTAGATGCAGAAAAAAATTATATTCAGTTTGCAACCTGATGGAGGTCAGTATAGATGGACTAATAGAACAAGTCCCACACACAGCTAGAAGCCCAAATATTTTTTCAGAGGTAGATGCAGAAAAAAATTATATTCAGTTTGCAACCTGATGGAGGTCTGTATAGATGGATTAATAGAACAAGTCCCACACACAGCTAGAAGCCCAATATTTTTTCAGAGGTAGATGCAGAAAAAAAATATATTCAGTTTGCAACCTGATGGAGGTCAGTATAGATGGACTAATAGAGAAAGTCCCACACACTGCTAGAAGGCCAAATATTTTTTCAGAGCTAGATGCAGACAAAAAATTATTTTTAATTTGCAACCTGATGTAGGTCAGTATAGATGGACTAATAGAGAAAGTCCCACACACTGCTAGAAGGCCAAATATTTTTTCAGAGCTGGATGCAGATAAAAATTATTTTTAATTTGCAACCTGATGGAGGTCAGTATAGATGGACTAATAGAGAAAGTCCCACACACTGCTAGAAGGCCAAATATTTTTTCAGAGCTGGATGCAGATAAAAATTATTTTTAATTTGCAACCTGATGGAGGTCAGTATAGATGGCCTAATAGAGAAAGTCCCACACACTGCTAGAAGGCCAAATATTTTTTCAGAGCTGGATGCAGATAAAAATTATTTTTAATTTGCAACCTGATGGAGGTAAGTATAGATGGACTAATAGAGAAAGTCCCACACACTGCTAGAAGGCCAAATATTTTTTCAGAGCTAGATGCAGAAAAAAATTATATTCAGTTTGCAACCTGATGGAGGTCAGTATAGATGGACTAATAGAACAAGTCCCACACACAGCTAGAAGCCCAAATATTTTTTCAGAGGTAGATGCAGATAAAAATTATTTTTAATTTGCAACCTGATGGAGGTCAGTATAGATGGACTAATAGAACAAGTCCCACACACAGCTAGAAGCCCAAATATTTTTTCAGAGGTAGATGCAGAAAAAAATTATATTCAGTTTGCAACCTGATGGAGGTCTGTATAGATGGATTAATAGAACAAGTCCCACACACAGCTAGAAGCCCAATATTTTTTCAGAGGTAGATGCAGAAAAAAAATATATTCAGTTTGCAACCTGATGGAGGTCAGTATAGATGGACTAATAGAGAAAGTCCCACACACTGCTAGAAGGCCAAATATTTTTTCAGAGCTAGATGCAGAAAAAAATTATATTCAGTTTGCAACCTGATGGAGGTCAGTATAGATGGACTAATAGAACAAGTCCCACACACTGCTAGAAGCCCAAATATTTTTTCAGAGCTAGATGCAGAAAAAAATTATATTCAATTTGCAACCTGATGGAGGTCAGTATAGATGGACTAATAGAATGATGCTATGCCCAAAAGATTTTACTTCACTAGGTGCAGTAAAAAATTTGGTATTCTATACACAGGTGGTATATCTTGCAACACAGATAGGCTACTCCACTGACTAACACACTCTGCAATAGGCCAAAAAGGATTAGCTTTGCTAGATTCAGCCAAATGCTGTGAAAAAAACTTGCACAGCACTGGCACAGACCTGCCTGGCAAAAACTGATAGGAACTGATGTAACCTAGTCCTGAAAAGGACTGCAATTACAATTAGTCTTTACTCCCACAATCTATCTATTTAAGAGCACAGACCTGCCTGATAAAAGTCGTAGGAAATGCTGTAACCTAGTCCTTAAAAGGACTGCAATCACAACTATTCCCTACTCCCAAGCTATCTGTAGATTTGTGCGAAAATTGGCTTGAAATTAACAAGGTATAGCGCACACAGCAACAGCGGTGCCGTCTAACACGCAGCTGCAGCAGTGAGAAAATGGTGGCGACGGGGAAAATGGCTTGGTCTTATAGGGCAAGGACATGTGACATACACTGCCAATGACACATGCCCTTGCTTGTGTGAAAAAAGCACTTCGCTCCGTGTGTGCGCTGCTGATAGGCTGACAGATTGCACCTCCCCACTGTAAATGCGAGAAAGAGAAAAAAAAATGGAGATCTTCATTATTCCTGCAGAGATCCATCCCCTGCCCCTCCCCCCACCCCGCTGTACACTCAAACTGCGTATTAACATTAATTTTCATCATTACTGAGAAAAAATACAGTTATGATTTTGGTGCACGAACAGTTATCGAACATAACCTCGATTAGCCGAATTTTTCTCAAATCGTTCGTGTTCGCCGAACGGCTCGAACACCGCCCAAAACAGCTGAATTTGAGATTGGCGAACAGTTCGAGTAGAACAACACTCATCTCTACTGTCAACCGAAGTAGAAACAAGAAATGGAATATTAGGATGCTGACCATACACCACAAAGAATGGAGATTTGCCTGAGGATTCACTCACATGGTTATTGTAGGAAAATTCAGCCCAAGGTAGGAGCTCCACCCAGTCGCTATGTTGAGCGTTGACAAAATGCCGAAGGAAACTAGTGAGGATCTGATTGATATGCTCAATCTGACCATTGGACTGAGGATGATAGGCCAAAGAGAAGACCAAAGCGACATTCAGCAGCTTACATGTGGCTGTCCAGAAGCGTGAAGTAAACTGAACTCCTCTATCCGAGACAATATGAAGAGGTGGAGACGGAAGATGTGAAGGGTGAAGTCTTTGGCTAGTACTGGTGCCGAAGGAAGACTTGGCAAGGGAATGAAGCGAGCCGTCTTGGAGAAGCGGTCAGCAACACCCAAATGACAGTACAACCGGCCGATACAGGAAGATCCATGATGAAATCCATCGCGATGTGTTGCCACGGAGCAGAAGCACGGGAAGAGGAAGAAGACGACCAGTCAGAAGTTGCTTAGGCTTCTTGTTAAGGCCACAGGAAGAACAAGCAGAGACAAAATCCGCAACGTCCTTGTGCAGAAACGGCCACCAGTAATGTCGGGAAATTAACAGAAGCGTCTTCCTCTGACCAGCATGTCCAGCCAGTTTGAAAGAATGACCCCAGAGTAAGACCCTCCTTCTGTCTGGAGCCGCCACAAAGGTCTTACCAGGAGGAAGATGAGACAGATCAAATGGGACGACAGTCATTATTCTGGAGGGATCAATGATGTGCAGAGGCTCCTCCTCTTGATGGGTAGACAGGAAGGAACGGGAGAGTGCCTCTGCCTTAATATTGTTGTCTGCTGGACGGAAATGAAGGGTGAAGTTGAAGCGAGCAAAGAACAGGGACCATCTGGCCTGACGAGGATTAAGTCGCTGAGCGGATTGCAAGTAGGAGAGATTCTTGTGATCCATATAGATGACCACAGGGTGCAGAGCCCCCTCTAGCAAGTACCGCCATTCCTCCAATTCCAGTTTAATAGCAAGCAGTTCTCGATCACCAATATGGAGTAATTGCGCTCTGAGGGAGAGAAGAGTTTGGAAAAGAAGCCGCAGGTTACCATTCGCCCAGATGAGGACTTCTGGGTGAGAACTGCTCCGGCCCCAGAGGAAGAGGCGTCAACCTCCAGGAAGAACTGCTTGTTACTGTCAGGACGATGAAGCACCGGAGCAGAGGAGAAAGCTTGTTTCAAGAATATGAAGGCGTTTTCCGCCTCGGGAGTCCATTCCTTGGGGTTAATCCCTTTGCGGGTCAGAACAGAGGTGTTTGCTGTCCGGTAGGAAAAGTGAGGGATGAACAGGCGATAATAATTAGAGAACCCCAAAACCAGCTGAATAGCCTTCAACCTCTCCGGTTGGGGCCATTTTAGAACGGCAGACACCTTTTCAGGATCCATCTTAAGCCCGATCTCCGAGATTATGTATCCCAGGAAGGGAAGAGAAGTCTGTTCAAAGACGCATTTCTCGAATTTTGCATACAGACGATTCTTCCTGAGCCTCTGCAGTACCTGTCGAACACCTCTATGATGCGATCAGAAGAGAACACCAGGATGTTGTCAAGATACACTACCACGCATGAGTACAGTAGATTTCAGAAGATATCATTCACCAGTTCTTGGAAGACTGCTGGTGCGTTGCAGAGTCTGAAGGGCATCACGCGGTACTCGTAGTGGCTATCTTGGGTGTTCAATGCCGTCTCCCACTCATCACCTTGGCGAATCTGGATAAGATTGTATGCGCCACGGAGATCGAGCATAGTAAAGACCTTGGTGCCCTTGAGGCGGTCAAACAACTCGGAGATGAGAGGCAGAGGATACTTATTTTTGATAGTGATTTGATTTAGGCTCCTATAGTCAATACATGGGCGAAGAGAGCCATCCTTCTTCTTGACGAAGAAGAATCCTGCTCCTGCCGGAGAGGTGGATTTCTGGATAAATCCCCTAGCAAGATTCTCCTCGATGTATTCGGACATGGCTCTGGTATCGGCCACCGATAGGGGGTAAATTCGACCTTGGGGAGGTAAAGCACCAGGGACGAGGTCAATAGGACAGTCATACGGCCTATGTGGTGGTAGTGTCTCAGCCTCCTTCTTGTAAAAGACATTACCGTATGACCAGTAGGGTGCCGGGAAGCCGGGAAAATTAGCTGGAGAGAACAGAGGTCAAGCAGGACGGACAGGAACCAAGCAGGTCCTGTGACACTCCTGACCCCAAAGGAGCACCTCTCTCGAATTCCAATTCAAGACCGGCTCATGTGTTTGAAGCCAGGGTAGACCAAGCAGTACTGAGTGGGATAGGCCGGACAGTATTTAGAAGGAGATTTTCTCCGAGTGTAGCATTCCTACCTGAAGAACTACAGGCTCGGTGACTAACAAGATGGATTCAGAAAGAAGCTTTCCATCCACGGAGGAGACCGCTAACGGATCCGCAAGATGTTGGATAGGGATCTGATACTGCTCCACAATGAACTGTGTCTTACCGCAATGGAATGTGTCTTACCGCAGGTGATTGATACAGACAGAGTCAGGGGTGGAGAGGAAGAAATTTTGCCTAGGACGACCTCTCCAAGTGATCCTAGACACTGGAGTTTCCCGGTCTCACTGGACACGAACGGATTAGATGCTCAGTACTGCCACAGTAAAAGCAACTTCCCTCGGCACGGCGGACCTCCTAGCGAGACTTGACCATCTTTACTTGGTCTATTTGCATAGACTCTGGGTAGGAGGCCGAGGCTGCTGCTGGTTCAGAGACTGGCCCTTGGAAGGTTGGTGCAAGGCGCAGTGGCCTTTTCTCACGGATCACCTCCTTTGAACGCTCCTGAAACCGGATGTCGATCCGTGTGGCCAACGACACCAGGTCGTCTAGAGAGGTGGGTATGTCATGACTGGCTCACTGATCCTTGATCCGAAAGGCCCTCCCAAAAGGTAGACACCAGAGCCTCATTGTTCCAGGCAAGTTCTGATGTGAGGGTGCGGAAACGCACAGCGTACTGGCCCACAGTGAGACTCCCTTGGCGGAGTCGGAGGGAGGAGGCAGTCGAAGATGTGCATCCGGGCCATTCGAACAACCTCTGGAAAGCCGCAAGGAAAGCCTGGAGATTGGACACCAGAGGATCCCCTCTCTCCCACAGGGGTTAAGCCACGCCAACGCTTCTCCGATGAGATGAGACATAATGAATTCCACTTTAGCCCGGTCAGAAGTGAACTGATGAGCCAGGAGCTCAAAGTGCAGCGTGCACTGGTTGACGAAGCTCCGACATAGAGCGGGATCACCACCAAAACGTGGAGGAGCAGATAGTTGGGATCCAACGCTGGGTGCCACACTGCTGCTGGGAAGAGGTGCACTGAGAGCGGATGCCGCTTGGTTAGAGGCGGACGTAGCCGGGGTGGACAGTGCATCCAGACGTGTGTTTACAGTCCGTAGGTAGGACAGGATAGTATCCTGTTGAGATCTCTGGTGGGAGACATCTTGATACAGGTCTGAAAGCGAGGGAACATGGGAGCCACCAGATTCCATGGCCTGTGCAAACTGTTACAGGTCCGGATGGTGAAACCACTGTGCCGTGGTACAAGGAGGGACCAGAGGGGCGTAACTAAGTGCCTACCCGGACCGACCCTGGCTACATGGCGGCTTAGTCGACTCCGTGAACCAAGGAGGGACCGGGAAGGTGAACCAGGTGCCATTCTGGGACTGACATCATGTGAGAACAGGCAACTCCCATGGGGCTGATAGCCGAAGCGGACTGGCACAACAGATGGGCAGACAGATGTGCATGGCTAGTTGGCAGACGGACGGAGCTGACTGATGGACAGGCTCGGCCAGCAAGCTGATTGGCGGGCACGGCTGATAGACAGGCTGGCGGGCACGGCAGATAGGCAGGCTGGCGGGCACGGCTGATAGACAGGCTGGTGGACAGCACTGGGACGTGAGGGCTGGAGAGAGTGTTAACACACAAACTACAACATTGCACAGGCACCTCCATTTTGGAGGAGGTGCCTAAAATATCAGCTGTACTCTTTCCATTGGCCAGGGACATATTAGGACAGTGCGCGTGGCCCCTTTAAGAAGCAGGGAGCACCCTAAGCACAGTGCCCAGACATCTGCACGCGGTGCGCGCACCTCGGGCGCACACAGACAGGGAAGCGGAGGACGTCGGAGCAGATCTGCGGCGTTAAGGGGGTCGGCGTCTCTGCCGGGCAGGAGGCAGAGACGCCGGTGTGACGCCCAGCTGCGCTTGGTATCACAGATCCTAGAAGTGTCCATTGATGGATTCCTCCACAAGAGACCCCCATAACCATTCACACATCTCCACCTTCCACCTCAGACCACCATAGGGAGCCCGTTAGGGATTTAAATAGGGAAGGTGGAGCTAGGTAGCTCAGTCTGGTCTAGTCTGGAGTCGACAGAGAGCCAAGTCTGTTGAGAGAGATCCCGCAGTAGAGAAGCCTGAGAGAGGTTAGTCTGCAGTGGAGCACAGTCCAGACTCAGTTGTAGCTCAGAGTAGTGAGCTTTAGGTGTGCCGGCGCCATAAGATCGGTGAAGCACGGCAAGCTGCCGTTAGTGTGTATAGCCTAGTGAGGGCCCGAGTAGGCCGAAGGCGAGTGGAGAGTTAGTACATAGGGGGCAGGGGAGCTTAACTAGCTCACCCCGAAGATTCTACCGGACACCGGGTCCGAGGCTTACCGGGATCTCTACGACCCAGTAAGGCCTAACTGGTATCCCTGGAGAACTACAAGTCCCAGGATCGCTAAAGTGCTAATACGTAACAGAGCCAGGAGACACATAGGCCCCGCAAGCTGAGGAGCGTGTACTCCAAGGAAAGGCCCTACCACAAAGTCAGCAAGCGCAGGACAGAGACAAAGTTAGGCCTAGCTCCAGGCAGGTCAGAAACTTACAGAGGCAAGTAACAGGAGGCCCTACACCCGCTCATTGGGGAGGATCCTGACATGCACCCTTCACCCTACAGTGCTCCGGGACGTGCCTGAATTTCCATCAGTAAAAGGTACTGAAGTGACTATCGTGTCTGTCCCTGTTCTTGCTCTGACCCGGGTAACCGAGTAATCCCCATCCCCCTGGGCGAGTCACCGGCGCTACAGTTAGGTTTTCAATTTGATGTTTTTTTCTTTTTTGATTGCTGTTTCCCCATGGGTTTTACTTTGTCTTGTTTTTATTTTGAGGCCGTAGCATGATTTCTCCATTGGGTGGCAGAAGTGGACATTTTATTGGGAGGCATTGTCCATTATCTGGACGATTTTTTTTTTATAGGTCCAGCAGGATCCCCAATATGTCATAATCTGTTGAAATTATTTTTGTCTATCACGGAATTTTTGGGTTTTCCGTTAGCTTCTGAAAAGACTGTTTTTCCTACTTGTTCTTTACATTTTCTAGGTATCGAATTTGATACCTTATTGATGGAAGTTAGATTGCCAAGTGATAAAATTGACAGTATAATAAGTGTTATTGTTCATTTCATCCATTACAAAAAAGTTATGTTAAAAGAATGGCAGTCTTTGCTGGGCAATTTTGCATTTGCTCTGAGAAAAATACTGATGAGTAAGATTTTTTCTAAACGTCTTTACTTTGCAACAAAAGGACTCATATCCCCTAGGGCTCATATCAGATTAACTAAGGATCTGAAAGAGAATTTGTGCATGTGGTTTTCTTTGCTGAGAGGTTTTAATGGGTGGAATATTATGCACCCCCTTTTGTTTCTAATGCGTCATTGTCATTTTCACGGACGCGTCTGAATTGCATGGCTTTGCTTGTTACTGGTCCGGTCGCTGGTGTGTGGAGGCATGGCCTCCAGTTTGGCGTAAGAAAGGAATTCTGGGTAATCTTGTTCTTTTGGAAATATTTCCAGTGGTCGTGGCAATCGTCATCTGGGGTAGTTATTTTAGAAACAAGCGAATTTGCAAAAATTCCGACAACAAGGGTGTTGTATTTGCGATCATCTGTTTAAATTCTAGCACTGTTATGGTGGTTAATTTGCTCAGACATTTAATCTTATGTTGTCTGGATCTGAACATTTGGTTGAAAGCAAAGTATATTCTAGGAGTTTAAAATATTTTAGCCGATTGTCTGTCTCGTTTTTATGGGATAAATTTCAGGTGTTGGCGCCAGCAGTGGATTGGGATGGCACCCCCTGCCCCAAACAATTATGGGATCTGATTTTGGCTTAGCGGTTCAATGTTTAAAAAATTCCGTTTGTAAAAAAACATGGCAGGATTACAGTAAGTGTTGGAAAAAATGGGCTTATTTTTGTTTAGATTCCAATTTTGATATGTTAAGATCGGAACCTGGCCCGTAATCTGCTTTTGTTTCCTCGTTAATAGCCAGGCCGGCATGAGCACCAGGCGCACCCGGGCAAGTGCTGGGGACCTGAGCAGGCGGGAGGGCCCACTCGCCGTCAGACACCCCGGCGCGCTATGGGACCCGTGGGTGGTGCGATGCCGGTGCCAGCGCCCTCCCTCCCCGCTTGCTCAGGGCCCCGGCAGCCGGCGGCACTATACTTACCTCTCCCCGTGCCTCCGCAGCAGGTCAGGTCTCTTCTGCGGCTGCTGCACTATGACGTCTCAGGTCTCTCCGGAGCGGTCACAGCGCAGAGCGGGAAGACACCGACGACGCTGAGGAGTCCGGAGCAGCGGCAGCAGGTGAGAAGTGAGGTGAGTATTTGATTTTTTTTTGTATGTATATGTATGGAGGCATGGGGCATTATATGGGGGGGAGGGAAAAAAGTGACATCCTGCATGGGCATTATATGGGGGGGGAGTGACAATCTGCATAGGGCATTATATGGGGGAGAACAAGTGACATCCTGCATAGGGCATTATATGGGGGGAGAGGTGACATCCTGCATAGGGCATTATATGGGGGGGGAGGTGACATCCTGCATGGGACATTATATGGGGGGGCAGGTGATATCCTGCATGGGGCATTATATGAGGGGGGTGACATCCTGCATGGGGCATTATATGGGGGGAAGTGACTTCCTGCATGGGGCATTATGTGGGGGCACAGCCTGCATGGGGCATTATGTGGGGGCCAGTATTCTGCATGGAGCGTTATATGGGGGCCAGTATACTGTATGGAGCATTATAAGGGGGCCAGTATCCTGTATGGAGCGTTATATGGGGGCCAGTATCCCGTATGGAGCATTATATGGGGCCCATAATACTCTATGGAGGACTATGTGGTGCCCATAATACTGTATGGAGAACTATGTGGTGCCCATAATACTGTATAGAGAACTATGTAGTGCCCTTAATACTGTATGGAGAACTATGTGGTGCCCATAATACTGAATGGAGGACTTAGTGGTGCCCATAATACTGTACAGAGGACTATGTGGGGTCATTATTCTGTATGGAGCAATATATGGGGCCCATAATACTGTATGGAGGACTATACTGTCCGGTCTGTACTGTGTACTGCGAGGATTTGCCAGTTTCTGAGCTATTGTAGAATTTACAATAGATATCGCTCATGTAATGTAAGAAGTGAAATCTTTGGCCTTGTACTATATATATATTTCTCTGCGGTATCTGTGCATCATGAATCGTGGTATGTGTTAAAGGGGCCCACTGATACTCTTTCGCCCAGGGCCCACAAAAACCTGGAGCCGGCCCTGTTAATAGCAAATAATTTCTCCCATAGTACAGTCTCACGTATCATTCATGGTGTGTCATTTTTTCAAAAAATGTTCGAATGAAAACCTCTGAATAACTTCTTTCAGATAAAACAGGTCTTAAAAGGTTTTAAAAAGGTCTCTCTAATGTCAGATAATCGCGATCCTATTACAATAGATATTTTATCCAAATTAATCAGTCATAGACAAACTTTGTTTTTCAGCTTTTGAAGTTATTTTATCTAAAGCCATTTTCTTAATTACTTTTTTCGCCGCATTGCGCATTGGCGTGGTCGTTTCATCAAATAAATTTTCCCCATCAGGTATATTTTTAAGTTACATACCGTATGTATGTGTAGCGCCCCGAGGGTTCGGTCGCTACAGAGGTATTGCATCTCACCCAGAGGTGTGATATCTCACTTCCAGGTAAGGATGGAGTGTGGCTCAGGACCCTAACACCCACATGCACTACACCACATTTCCGGGGGGCAGGGCGACAATGCTCCCAAGAGTGAGTACAACTTCCCCTGTCCCTGGCTGGAGTGGGGGGAGGGAACACCTAGAAAGGGGGAACCCGGTAGTGTGTGGGTGGGGAGAGTAGATTCAGGGTGCACTGGAAGGAGGAGTAGATAAGGTGGGCACCATCTTAGAGAAGAGAGAGAAGAGAGAGAAGAAGACTGGGAGCAGGGGCTCTGTACGAGCTCTGCTCCGCGGGGAGGCCAAGTCACAAGGCCTGGGCCTGGAGGAGAAGAAAGGAGAGGAGAGGAACGGAGGAGGCTCCAGGAGTGGAGTGAAGGGACCCCAGGGGTGCGGACCGGCCAGTCGCCACTGTACGCCCACCGCTACCAGAGTAGGGGGGTCAGGCCAAGAAAGGGAACCGGATCCCTCATCTAGTGGAGGAGAGCAACTACCCTCAGCTAGTAACCGGAGGCCGTGGCATTGCACGTGTTACGGCCCCTCACTACACCCGTTAGGAAGGCACCATATAGGGCCCAGGGAAACGGAACATACGTTTGCCCGCCAAGGCCTGAGGCAGCTGGACAGAAACGTGGTCAATTGTGGGGTACGACGGGCCAGAGAAAGGACACACAAAGGGGGTCCTGAAAAGCATTCCAAAGGTACCTGGGAGTAGGCCGAGCCCCTCACCTGGTGAGCACAGTACGACGTGGGCAGCCATTACCTGCAGAAGTGGCTTGGAGTGTAAAACTGTGAGTAAAGACCCTGGACTGCATCACTGGACTCTGAGTCATTACTGTTACTCCCGCGCACCATCACCCCCACCATCTGCACTCACTGCCCTGAGGCTATACTCCTCCCATGGGGAGTTATACTACCCTCTGCTGCGCACACAACATCAGCCTCAGCGGTCTGCCCCGCAGCGGCGGTTCTCAGTGACCGCAATCCACGGGTGGCGTAGTCGGACATTTAAACATTAAAAACCAAATAAACAGATCCGCCACTGGTTTGACCACTCTGAGCCACGGGATCGGGTCGCCGCCACGGAGACTACAACCCCTAGCATTACACAGAGACCCGACTCCGGGTATTCCCCCACACACGGCCCAGGGGGCGCGTCAACTTTGGCGTAGTCGGCAAGATTCGTAACCAGTCCATTATCATCGGGTAATGTGTGCCTAAAGACTGTTCCACTGTATTGAATGTGGCGCCCGCCCCAGAAAAACGGACGCCATTATGTGCGCGACAAAAAACGACAAGAAGCCACCTCCCATCGTGGGCTAGGTCCCAGAATGGCGCCAAAGACGGAGCCCACCCCCAACGGCCATGAGTGCGGCTGTAGAGATGTCCATCAACGTGGGGGGGCTGCCCCTGAGAGTGATTGCCAGCAGGTTGCCCCGGGACCACCCCCAACAGGGACGGAAGGGAAAGAAAAGCGAAGGGCAGGGTGTGGTTTGGATAAGTCTTGGCAGACCACACCCAGAGATGGCGAGGAGCACCAGCCCCAGTACCCTTACCAGTGACCTGCTGCAGGCCGAAGCGGGTCCGTACAGCCTCGCGGAGCTGATGGCCCAGCTCCCCGGAGAGGACCCTGAATTCCTCCGGGCTGGGCTGGAGGATTTGGACCGGAGGATGGTCCAGGCGCAGCGGGAGGCAATCGCAGGGTGGAAAGAGGAAATGGACCGGCGGGTCATGACCCCGCATCAAGTGGGGCTGCCAGCACCCGACAGCGTGCCTGCCCCTGAGGACAGAGAGAGACCACCAGAGGCCGAGAGCAGTGCTGCAACGGGAGCAGGTAAGGGGGAAGCCCCTGCTACAAGCCCTGACGCCACTAGCCTGCCCCTGGACCCCGTTGCGGAGCCGATCGCCCCTGGAGTCGCTGCACCTCCTTCGCTCCCGCCACCTAAACCTAGGCCCCAAGCCCCGAGCGCAGCCGCCGGCCCACGCCCCACGCCGTGCCCCTTGATCCCGGGTGTGGCTGGAAGCGGCCCTCTCCAAGCCTGGTCGCAAGGCCTGATGCCCCCCAGGCGCCTTCCACCAACTAGCGCACCCGGTCCCAACATTACCACCCCTGGGCACGGACTTGTGCAGCCAAATTACCGGTCCTGATGGAGAGCCAGTCCCCCTACTACGCAGATGGGTTCACCCTTGCCACCGGAGGGACCCGTCCGCGGAGGCCAAAGCCCTGCTTCCTCCGCTCCTGCCCGCTCCGCAGCCAATCACCATCCTCCAGCTCCCGGATGAAGAGGTCCAAATTGAGTGGGATCAGACCGGGGAGGACCTGATGGGGTTCTCGCAAGAGACGCGGGCGGACGCAGCCCGCAGGCGAGAATTCTGCCGCCGGGAGATGGCGCAGCTGGAAAAGGAGAGGCAGGCGCGGCGCCAAAAACAGGAGCAGCTACAAGCCCAGAGCGCGGAGGAAAAGACCCGGGCCCGCCGAGACCCCCAGGCTACACGCGGTCCCAAAGTCACCGGGATTGTGGTCAGGCTCCACCAGGAGAAGGGGTGGGGGTTCATTCGGGACCCCACGACAAACACAGACATCTTCATCAACCGGAGGGATGTGGAGAGTCGCCTGCCCAAGGGTCACCCGAAACGGGACCTGTTCCCGGGGGATCAGGTGTCATACACCCGACACCGAGGCCTGCAGGGGTGGTACGCCCTCACCTTTCAGCGGATAGAAGAACAGCGCTGCCCTGAACCCTGCTACACGGAGGACCCGGACGGGTCTGAAGAATTTGATGAGCAGGAACGTCCACAAGGGGGACACCGCTACTAGAGAGCAGCAGCACAAACTGTATATAGTTACCTGTCAGGGTAGAAGAAAAAGAGTTTCAAGCTATGCCCGTTTCGGGATTATAAAAATTTCACCCGGTTCGGGATTGTTGTCCGTTTATTTGTTAAAGTTACCCGAAAAGGGTCCATGAACTATCCAGCTGAGGACTGGGAGCAGCCAATCCTTTCTATCCGGCTGAGGACTGGGAGCAGCCAACCCTTGTAAATAGTTGCACTTCTTAAAGTGCCCCCTGTTGGTTTTATAAACTCCTACCTCAATAGATACCAGAAGGTGTTTGAAAGTTCGCACTTAGTAAAATTGCACCTTGTTGGGTGACATGGACACCTGGTCGCGGCAAGGACTGTGGCCTGTTAAAGAGACTTCGCCGTTGAAATGTTGCTGATAATGTTTCATATTTTCTACTTAAAAGAATGTTTTATATGTGTAGATTGAAAGCTATAACAAGGAAAGAGTAACCGTAAATGAAAGGAATGTTGTAAATGTTGATAAAAAGAGAAAAGTTTTATGACAAGTAACGTTGAAAAACAAACAAAAAAAAAAACTTTAATTCTGCATGTCTTGAAATCAATTGTCTTTTGCTCTGTTCCAGCCCGCAGACGTGTTGTGATTTACCAGGTATGTATGTGTAGCGCCCCGAGGGTTCGGTCGCTACAGAGGTATTGCATCTCACCCAGAGGTGTGATATCTCACTTCCAGGTAAGGATGGAGTGTGGCTCAGGACCCTAACACCCACATGCACTACACCACATTTCCGGGGGGCAGGGCGACAATGCTCCCAAGAGTGAGTACAACTTCCCCTGTCCCTGGCTGGAGTGGGGGGAGGGAACACCTAGAAAGGAGGAACCCGGTAGTGTGTGGGTGGGGAGAGTAGATTCAGGGTGCACTGGAAGGAGGAGTAGATAAGGTGGGCACCATCTTAGAGAAGAGAGAGAAGAGAGAGAAGAAGGCTGGGAGCAGGGGCTCTGTACGAGCTCTGCTCCACGGGCAGGCCAAGTCACAAGGCCTGGGCCTGGAGGAGAAGAAAGGAGAGGAGAGGAACGGAGGAGGCTCCAAGAGTGGAGTGAAGGGACCATAGGGGTGCGGACCGGCCAGTGCCACCATACGCCCGCCGCTACCAGAGTAGGGGGGTCAGGCCAAGAAAGGGAACCGGATCCCTCATCTAGTGGAGGAGAGCAACTACCCTCAGCTAGTAACCGGAGGCCGTGGCATTGCACGTGTTACGGCCCCTCACTACACCAGTTAGGAAGGCACCATATAGGGCCCAGGGAAACGGAACATACGTTTGCCCGCCAAGGCCCGAGGCAGCTGGACAGAAACGTGGTCAATTGTGGGGTACGACGGGCCAGAGAAAGGACACACGAAGGGAGTCCTGAAAAGCATTCCAAAGGTACCTGGGAGTTGGCCGAGCCCCTCACCTGGTGAGCACAGTACGACGTGGGCAGCCATTACCTGCAGAAGTGGCTTGGAGTGTAAAACTGTGAGTAAAGACCCTGGACTGCATCACTGGACTCTGAGTCATTACTGTTGCTCCCGCGCACCATCACCCCCACCATCTGCACTCACTGCCCTGAGGCTATACTCCTCCCGTGGGGAGTTATACTACCCTCTGCTGCGCACACAACATCAGCCTCAGCGGTCTGCCCCGCAGCGGCGGTTCTCAGTGACCGCAATCCACGGGTGGCGTAGTCGGACATTTAAACATTAAAAACCAAATAAACAGATCCGCCACTGGTTTGACCACCCTGAGCCACGGGACAGGGTCGCCGCCACGGAGACTACAACCCCTAGCATTACACAGAGACCCGGCTCCGGGTATTCCCCCACACACGGCCCAGAGGGCGCATCATATGGAACGTGGAGGTTTTCGCCTCTTGATAAGGCGTTCTAAGAATGTCCAATTAGGAAGAGGGGTTTGGTTAAGATTATCTGCAATCAATAATAGTCTCTGCCCTTACCAAGGTCTAGAATATACACACACTGGAAATTCACATATCAGCAAATATGCAAACAGATCTAACAATGGCATGTATCTAGATACTGTACGTTTGCTACAAGGACCAATGAATGGCAGACCATTCGGATGGAGACATTTGACAGAAAGAGAAACTCCGAACCTGAGGTCCAAAAATCAAGGAACACATGTAATAAGATGCATAAAAAACCTTTATTACATGATTGGTTAGGGTACTACAAGCAAAAGAGTGCTCACACAACGATAAATTAGAAAAAACAAAGAAAATGGTTAAAAATGCATATATGGACAATATATAACATGAATCATTGTAATCTAGGATAAGACTTTTTAGAACACACAATGTACATAGCACAGAATATATGATATATGACCCTGATGAAGGACGCCTGTCCGAAACGCGCGTCAAGAGTTTTAACCATTTTCTTTGTTTTTTCTAATTTATCGTTGTGCGAGCACTCTTTTGCTTGTAGTACCACTTAACCAATCATGTAATAAAGGGTTTTTATGCATCTCATTACATGTGTTCCTCGATTTTTGGACCTCAGTTTCGGTAGTTTTTCTTTTTGCCATACCAAGGTCTAATTGAATTTTTGAGGGTTAGCCCAAACTCTGATGGTCCTTTGTTTATTCATTTGGATCAGTCTCTAGTTACTAGATTTCAATTTAACTACATTTTAAAGAAAGCGATTATTTCCTTAAATATGTCTCAATTTCAGTTTTCTTCTCATTCATAATTGGCGCTGCTACTGAGGCTGTGAGATTTGGTCTGGATATACAGTGGGGGAAATAAGTATTTGATCCCTTGCTGTTTTTGTAAGTTTGACCACTGACAAAGACATGAACAGTCTATAATTTTAAGGGTAGGTTAATTTTAAGATTGAGAGATAGAATACCCCCCCCCCCAAAAAAAAAAAAAAAATCTAGAAAATCAGATTGTATAAATTAGATAAATTTATAAGCATTTTGCAGTGAGAAATAAGTATTTGATCCCCTACAAACCATTATGCGTTCTGGCTCCTACAGACCAGTTAGATGCTCCTAATCAACTCGTTACCTGCATTAAAGACAGCTGTCTTAAATACTCATCTGTATAAAAGACTCCTGTCCACAGACTCAATCAGTCAGTCAGACTTTAACCTCTACAACATGGGCAAGACCAAAGAGCTTTCTAAGGATTTCAGGGACAAGATCATAGACCTGCACAAAGCTGGAATGGGCTACAAAACCATAAGTAAGACGCTGGGTGAGAAGGAGACAACTGTTGGTGCAATAGTAAGAAAATGGAGGAAATACAAAATGACTGTCAATCGACATCAATCTGGGGCACCATGCAAAATCTTACCTTGTGGGGTATCCTTGATTATGAAGAAGGTGAGAGATCAGCCTAAAACTACATGGGGGGAACTTGTTGATGATCTCCAGGCAGCTGGGACCAGTCACCAAAAAAAACATTGGTAACAGGTCCCCCTGCTCAAGAAGGCACATGTGCAGGCCCGTCTGAAGTTTGCCAATGAACACCTGGATGATTCTGTGAGTTATTGGGAGAAGATGCTGTGGTCAGATGAGACAAAAATTGAGCTCTTTGGCATTAACTCAACTCGCCGTGTTTGGAGGAAAAGAAGGATGAGTACAACCCTAAGAACATTGTCCCAACCGTGAAGCATGGTGAGGGAAACATTATACTTTGGGGATGTTTTTCTGCAAAGGGGACATGACGACTGCACCGTACTGAAGGGAAGATGGATGGGGTCATGTATCGCGAGATTTTGGCCAACAACCTCCTTCCCTCAGTAATAGCATTGAAGATGGGTCGTGGCTGGGTCTTCCAGCAAGACAATGACCCAAAACATACAACCAAGGCAACAAAGGAGTGGCTCAAAAAGAAGCACATTAAGGTCATGGAGTGGCCTAGCCAGTCTCCAGACCTTAATCCCATAGAAAACTTATGGAGGGAGTTGAAGCTCCGAGTTGCCAAGCGACAGCCTCAAATCTGAATGATTTAGAGATGATCTGCAAAGTGGAGTGGACCAAAATTCCTCCTGACATGTGCGCAACCCTCATCATCAACTACAAAAAAACGTCTGACTGGTGTGCTTGCCAACAAGGGTTTTGCCACCAAGTATTAAGTGTTGTTTGCCAGAGGGTTCAAATACTTATTTCTCACTGCAAAATGCTAATACATTTATATAATTCATACAATGTGATTTTCTTGATTTTTGTTGGATATTCTATCTCTCAATGTTAAAATTAACCTACCCTTAAAATTATAGACTGTTCATGTCTTTGTCAGTGGGCAAAATTACAAAAACAGCAAGGGATCAAATAATTATTTCCTTCACTGTAGATTCTGTTAAGCAGCTTGGTAGATGGGAGTCAAACAGATACAGTATCTATGTTTGGCCTAATTTAATTCTTCATTAATTTTGTCTCTTAGATTCCAAGAAAAAATATATTTGGATTGTTGGTCATTCTTTTGTGCACTGGGCCGAAAAAAAGAGCTAATATACGTAAATATGGTGCTAAACTCGATTTAAATGTGAATTCATTTGTTCTATGTCGGTTGGGTATATACTGAACACTTTGTACTTCTGTGTCTTGCTCAGTGGTGGTCGGGTTTGAGCCTCCTTACCTCGGCCATGTCTCTGAGCACTGAACACCTTGTACTCCTGTGTCTTGCTCAGTGGTGGTCGGGTTTGAGCCTCCTAACCTCGGCCATGTCTCTGAGCACTGAACGCCTTGTACTTCTGTGTATTGCTCACTGGTGGTGGGGTTTGAGCCTCCTAACCTCGGCCAAGTCTCTGAGCACTGAACACCTTGTACTTCTGTGTCTTGCTCAGTGGTGGTCGGGCTCAGCTTCCTTACCTCGGCCATGTCTCTGAGCACTGAACACCTTGTACTTCTGTGTCTTGCTCAGTGGTGGTCGGGTTTGAGCCTCCTAACCTCGGCCATGTCTCTGAGCACTGAACACCTTGTACTTCTGTGTCTTGCTCCGTGGTGGTCAGGTTCAGCCTTCCTCACCTCGGCCATGTCTCTGAGCACTGAACACCTTGTACTTCTGTGTCTTGCTCAGTGGTGGTGGGGTTTGAGCCTCCTAACCTCGGCCATGTCTCCGAGCACTGAACACCTTGTACTTCTGTGTCTTGCTCAGTGGTGGTCAGGTTCAGCCTTCCTAACCTCGGCCATGTCTCTGAGCACTGAACACCTTGTACTTCTGTGTCTTGCTCAGTGGTGGTGGGGTTTGAGCCTCCTAACCTCGGCCATGTCTCTGAGCACTGAACACCTTGTACTTCTGTGTCTTGCTCCGTGGTGGTCAGGTTCAGCCTTCCTAACCTCGGCCATGTCTCTGAGCACTGAACACCTTGTACTTCTGTGTCTTGCTCAGTGGTGGTGGGGTTTGAGCCTCCTAACCTCGGCCATGTCTCCGAGCACTGAACACCTTGTACTTCTGTGTATTGCTCAGTGGTGGTCAGTTTAGGCCTTCCTCACCTCGGCCATGTCTCTGAGCACTGAACACCTTGTACTTCTGTGTCTTGCCCAGTGGTGGTCAGGTTCAGCCTTCCTTACCTCGGCCATGTTTCCGAGCACTGAACACCTTGTACTTCTGTGTATTGCTCAGTGGTGGTCGTTTTTGAGCCTCCTAACCTCGGCCATGTCTCTGAGCACTGAACACCTTGTACTTCTGAGCCTCCAGGGAGGTCGCAGTTCTCTTTTTTTTTTACCCATTTTAGTAAAACAAGCTGCCTAATAATTCTGAACACCTTGATAAAGGGGGTTGTATCCTTAGGCCTCACCCTCCTCATTACACAAATACACACAACCTGATCTGCTTCATCCAATAAGCATTCAAGTTTATACAGTTTGGAGTTGGAAAATCTGTATAAAAATAGATGATATGGTCAAAATCCTCACTGCCTAATAATTGTACCCACAGAGTAGATCATAGAGTGTGAGAAGGTCAAATGAATTAGGTTAAAAAGAACTTTGACAAATATGAAATAATCTGTGATATTGTCTTTGTGTTTCTTCTTTTTAATATGTACTCATGTCTGCCATCTTGTGGTGAATTGTGGGAAATAATGCTAGTAAATAAACTACATGCATTACACAACTTGTATGCAAGATCCCTATAGGACATTAAAGATAAATAATTGTCATATTTTTCATTTTAATTAGGTCATAATTTCCAGCTGTGAAGCAGATAACTTTGCTGTGATGCTGTGATGATCTGCCTGTCCTGACACTTTTCCATCAATGCCATTTTTTTTTTCAGCAATTTTGTGTTAAAGTACCGTATTTTGCAGATTATAAGACACACCCCAAATTTTGGGGTGCAAAATAGGAAATAATGGGTTTTTTTAAAATAAAATGGTGGGCCTTATAACCCTGGAGGGCAGTGGTGGTGGAGCGAGGGTCACACATACCTGAGATTGACAGCGGAGGCAGGAGTCAGGCGATGCTGCGGGCCCCAGTGGTGGTGGTGAGATGCTGTGACCCCGTCCTCCAGAAGCCGGCGGTGACATACTGCGGGCCCCGGTGGTGACATGCTGTGGGCCCCGGCGGTGACGGTGACATGATGTGGGCCCATCCTGTAGAAGCCGGTGGTGAGCAGTGTAAAAGTCCCCTGTCCCGTGTAAAGCGCTGTGTTTCGGCAAAATGGCCGCTGGAGCATGCATAGATCGAGATCTCGGCAGACGAGCCACTGCTTAGCATTTCAACTGGCTGTTAACTCTCTCCTCTCCTAGAACCCACTGTTAAAGTGTCATTTACAAGAATAACCAGGCAGTACATAAAACCTATTCAATTAACTAGACTTTTCAGAGTGTAATTACAATGGTCTATATGGAAAATAGTTTGGAGGGTGTTGTTTCTTCCGCCACACTCCTACACCCTTGACCATTTTTCCGCTTCCACACATTAACTTCAAGAACTGGCTCTTCACTTATCCTCTTTTCGGTGCATCCAACTTTCATTTATTCGCTTTCATTTTATTCTCCCCTTCCTCCAAGAGCCATAACTTTTTTTTTTTCATCGACAAAGCTGTTTGAGGGCTTATTTTTTGTGAGACAAGTTGTAGTTTTGAATTACATCATTTATTTAAGCATATAATGTACTGGAGAATTAGAGAAACAATTCCAAGTGTGAGGAAATTGCAAAAAAAAAGTGCAACTCCATAATTGTTTTTTTTACCATGTTCACTAAATGCTAAAACTGACCTGCCATTACGATTCTCCAGGTCATTATGAGTTTGCAGATACCAAACATGTATAGGTTCTTTTTTATTTAAATGGTGGAAAAAAAATGTAAAGTTTGTAAACAATTCGTGAAAAAAAATGCAGTTTTTGGGGTTTTGTTTTTCATTGTATGTTAAAAATGGTCTAGCAACATAATTCCCCAGTTCAGTGTGATCAGAAACTTGTGTAGGTTCTTTTTTTATTTAAATAATAAAAAAAAATTCTGGATATATAAAAAAAAAAAAATTGGCTTGTGTCACCATTTTCTTAAACTTGTAACTTTTTTCTTTTTCCAAGGATAGAGCTACTGTGTTAGAGCTTAATCATTAATATCATAATAGTCGAAGGGCTTGTTTTTGGCAGGGCAAATTTATGTTTTTATTGATACCATTTTGGGGTAGATATAACTTTTTGATCACATTCCATTACAGTTTTTGTATAGAGTTGCTGTAACTGTAAAATTGCAATTCTGGGATTTTGATTTATTTTTTCTTTTAAAGGCTTCTATCAATCAGGTGAATTAATTTAATATTTTACTAGATTAGACTTTTATAGATGCAGCGATAAGTAAAACCAAATATGTCTATTTTTTAAAAATATATATATTATTTTTAAATACTTAATGGGAGGAGGGGCTGATTCAAATTTATATATATATTTTTTTATCTTTAAAAAAATTTTTTTTTAACTTTAATCATTAGTCCACATTGGACCTGCGATCGTTTGATTGCTTGTTCTACATACTGTAATACCACGGTCACAGGCCACGACAAGACCCCCGATCGTGCACCTTAAATGCCACTGTCAGAAATTTACAGCGACATTTAAAGGGATAACAGCAGAG
Organism: Phyllobates terribilis; assembly: GCF_046119375.1. Classification (NCBI taxonomy): domain Eukaryota; kingdom Metazoa; phylum Chordata; class Amphibia; order Anura; family Dendrobatidae; genus Phyllobates; species Phyllobates terribilis. The sequence continues at coordinate 200,694,566 of NW_027362763.1, forward strand.
ATTAGAGCTATGCTCTGATTGCTGATGTTGAGTCAGATGCTGACTGTGTAATTCATGGCTTATTTTGCTTCCATAATTTACAAACATTGTTCATATTATACTTTTTGTCAAATAAACCATTAGATGTATATAATGAATAGTATTTATTTTTATGTAATCGTACAATATGGAGCAAAGCAGGAGAAGCAAAATATATGACCTCTCCCATTTGAATTAATCTGTATTATCAGCGTTGTCTATATAGATAGCACAATACAATCCTGTTACCTGCAAAAGATCAGAGTTACCAAACAATGAATGCAGCCACTTTACATATTGCATCTGGGAATCACCATTCCCTGTTTTCTGTCTATGGCAGCCTGTATTCTGTATGTAGAATGCACATACATATCTATAGAGGGCATTACAACAGCCTCTAAGTGCACTTTATTCACAGAATACAGGCTGCTGTAATGGCACCTGCAGGGCAGGAAATCTGATGCTACTCTCTATTATAAGAACTGCTTCTGCACAGTAAAAGTATAATGTATTTCACCAAAACAACACGTTAAGTGCCACCTAGACTAGGTATAAGAAAAGTTAAAAAGTTTCTCATAGTAACACTTGGACCCATACCTCGAATATCTATAATTACTAGAGTCTAGAGATGTCAGATGAGTACTTGACTGTGTGTAATTTATTACATATGCAGCTTTAGGGTGAAGTCAAACGGCCGCATAAATTGGAACATAGTACACGGACTGGCCAGCAGCTCTCCCGACCTGAGCGTGACAGCCTCATATATGTCTATGCATCTGTCAAGCTCAGGTCAGGAGAGCCGCCGGCTAGTCTGTGCACTGTGTTCCGATCACGGTCCGTTTTATATGGCCGTCTGACCGGGCCCTTCAAAGTCAACATATGTCATTCATCCTTCTACTACCATGCACAGATGCAGCAGCGTAAGGGTTAGGACTAAGGATGAGCGGTTCCGTGGAAGTTGGGATTCTGGTACCCGATCCGAACTTTATTCCAAAGTTCAGTTCGGGTACCAGAACTTTACCCGAACTAGCACCAGAACCCAATCCCCATTGAAACTTTCGAGGTGGAAAATTTCTCTCTCTCTCTGCAAGTGACTTCCCCAGGAACTCCGACCTTTGCAACGGACTTCCGAGGAAAATCAGTGTTTCGCATTTAGCACCGTACACTAAGGGTCTACTACGAACCCCAAACTTTTAAGTTGGGGATCGCTCATCTCTAGTTAGGAACAGATGCAGTGTCAGTGATGCAGCCAAAATCCAACGAAAAACAGCACGTGGCCATTAAAATGGGCTGTGCACTGTTATCGATAAAACTGCCAGAATATCAGAAAATGACCAATATTTTCAATCAAGTTTTTATGTTAAATGTGTTTTTCAAAAATATTTTATTCAATTTTCCATGTCACAGTCTATATTTAAAAAAAAATCACACTGGCCTCTAAGCCTAATATTAGACCCGCCACTCCTTCATTTTATCAGAAGACTTTTCAGCAGTCTCGTTATCATTACAGACAAGATGTCAACAGCAACTACCATATCTATATACAGCGGATAGCACAGGATTCACCACACAGCTCACCTCCTCTCCCTCCCTGCACCTTTCACCAGATCACAGCATGTCCAGTTTATACTTCAATACAATTCAGTAGGGTCAGAGTCAGTCTATCGCTACTTACCTTGATGTAACTGCCAAAAAGAACAGGAAATATGAGTCTAATATTCGGTCTACCAGTGTGAAAATTACAAGCTTTCAAAATTTTCTAAATATAGGATAGTGATATTGAAAAATGAAAAAAATATATTTAACAAACAAACTTTTAAAGGAGTGTTCTCAGGTTTAAAATGTTACCCTTTGCATAGGCTAGGGGATAACCTTCTGATTGCTATCCTTTGAATAGGAGATAATGTTCAAACTTGAGAACACCCATTTAAATAAAAAGTCATTATCAGAAGACACGTTCCTTTTCAGAGTGTTACTATAGGAAACTTAACCCCTCAGTCCACGGAAGTGGAAGAAGAAGAAGTCACAATACAAGGAGCAAATATGAAATAATAATAAAACAGCATTTCCTTTGAGTTTCGTTTTTCGACATGAAATATATTTTCTTAGTAAAGCTGGAACAACAAGGAATTACCTGAGCTAGTACATTAGTCATCCTGTACGAATAACTACCGCAAACAATACTATTAAAGTTGTAATAAATTAAAGCTTTAAGATGAATATTCTATCTAAAATCCCCAGAAGAGAGACCCGAGCGCCATTCCTGTAGCTGCTCCAGCCAACATTCCCATAGCCATGTCCCCGTCATTGTCGTAGTATCTCTCTCTGATGATGATGTGATTAGTACCTCCTGCTCCTGGATGGGAATCAATGAAAAAGTGGGTGAAAGAAATGGCTTATTGAATAGCAGAAATATTGAAGTTGAGCGCCTTTCTTACATCATTCCACGTGCTTTTTATCACTGGTGGCTCATTGGATACTATTTGTTCAGGGTTACATTTCAAGGGAACCTATCACCAGCTTTGTCATATATCAACTAAAACTATCACCTCATTAAGCGCCAGTGCTGCACTCCTTAAATGGTTATATAACCCCCTGACTCCCCCTGTATACACCCCAAAAACCTCCTGCGTCATCCACATTGCCGGGTTAAATCTTGAGCCTGCCCAGAGAAATCGCGGCTCGCGCCTGCGCTCTACACTTTGCCCTACTGTGGGCAGAGCCGATACGTAAGTGCACATGCACACAGTAGGGGAAAGCATACTGCACAGGCGCTATTTCTCTGAGCAGAAGCAAGATGTCGCCCGGCAATGAGGATGATGCATGAGGAATTATCCACGTCAATCCAAGCAGGAGGACGGCGAGCAGCAGCCGGGAGGAGGGATAGAGCACAGAATGGACGCCCATCAGACCGGACCGAAAGGATTAACATATAGCGCAGGAGAACTTCAAAAGGGTTTTGGGGCTATACAGGGGATTATATAATCCTTAACCCCTTAAGCCCCGAGGGTGGTTTGCACGTTAATGACCAGGCCAATTTTTACAATTCTGACCACTGTCACTTTATGAGGTAATTACTCTGGAACGCTTCAACGGATCCCCCTGATTATGAGATTGTTTTTTCGTGACATATTGTACTTCATGATTGTGGAAAAATTTCTTCGATATCACTTGCGTTTATTTGTGAAAAAAATGGAAATTTGGCAAAAATTTTGAAAATTTTGCAATTTTCAAAATTTGAATTTTTATGCCCTTAAATCAGAGAGATATGTCACACAAAAGAGTTAATAAATAACATTTCCCACATGTCTACTTTACATCAGCACAATTTTGGAACCAACATTTTTTTTTGTTAGGGAGCTATAAGGGTTAAAAGTTGACCAGCGATTTCTCATTTTTCCAACAAAATTTACAAAACCATTTTTTTAGGGACCACATCACATTTGAAGTCACTTTGAGAGGTCTTTATGACAGAAAATACCCAAAAGTGACACCATTCTAAAAACTGCACCCCTCAAGGTGCTCAAAACCACATTCAAGAACTTTATTAACCCTTCAGGTGCTTCACAGGAATTTTTTGAATGTGGAAGAAAAAATAAACATTTAACTTTTTTCACAAAAATGTTACTTTAGACCCAATTTTTTTTATTTTCACAGGGGTAACAAGAAAAAATGGACCCCAAAATTTGTTGTGCAATTTCCCCTGGGCACGCAGATACCAAATATGTGGGGAAAAAACACTGTTTGGGCGCACGGCAGGCCTCGGAAGAGAAGGAGTGCCATTTGACTTTTTGATTGTAAAATTAGCTTGAATAATTAGCGGACACCATGTTGTGTTTGGAGAGCCTCTGTGTGCCCAAACATTGGAGCTCCCCCACAAGTGACCCCATTTTGGAAACTAGACCACCCAAGGCACCTATCTAGATGCATAGTGAGCACTTGGAACCCCCAGGTGCTTCACAAATTGATTTGTAAAAATGAAAAAGTGCTTTTTTTTTCACTTTTTCATTTTTACGAATCAATTTGTGAAGCACCTAGGGGTTCCAAGTGCTCACTATGCATCTAGATAGGTGCCTTGGGGGGTCTAGTTTCCAAAATGGGGTCACTTGTGGGGGAGCTCCAATGTTTGGGCACACAGGGACTCTCCAAATGCAACATGGTATCCGCTAACAAATTGAATGGAAAATCGGCTCAAAGTGTTAGCGGACACTATGTTGCGTTTTGAGAGCCCCTGTGTGCCCAAACATTGGAGCTCCCCCACAAGTGACCCCATTTTGGAAACTAGACCCCCAAAGGCACCTATCTAGATGCATAGTGAGCACTTGGAACCCCCAGGTGCTTCACAAATTGATTCGTCAAAATGAAAAAGTGTTTTTTTTTTCACTTTTTCATTTTTACGAATCAATTTGTGAAGCACCTAGGGGTTCCAAGTGCTCACTATGCATCTAGATAGGTGCCTTGGGGGGTCTAGTTTCCAAAATGGGGTCACTTGTGGGGGAGCTCCAATGTTTGGGCACACAGGGACTCTCCAAATGCAACATGGTATCCGCTAACAAATTGAATGGAAAATCGGCTCAAATTGTTAGCGGACACCATGTTGCGTTTGGAGAGCCCCTGTGTGCCCAAACTTTAGAGCTCCCCCACAAGTGACCCCATTTTGGAAACTACACACCCCAAGGCACCTATCTAGATGCATAGTGAGCACTTGGAACCCCCAGGTGCTTCACAAATTGATTCGTAAAAATGAAAAAGTGAAAAAAAAAACCCTTTTTCATTTTTATGAATCAATTTGTGAAGCACCTGGGGGTTCCAAGTGCTCACTATGCATCTAGATAGGTGCATTGGGGGGTCTAGTTTCCAAAATGGGGTCACTTGTGGGGGAGCTCCAATGTTTGGGCACACAGGGATTCTCCCAATGCAACATGGTATCCTCTAACAAATTGTCTGCTCAAATTGTTAGCGGATATCATGTTGCGTTTGGAGAGCCCCTGTGTGTCCAAACATTGGAGCTCCCCCACAAGTGACCCCATTTTGGAAACTAGACCCCCCAAGGCACCTCTCTAGATGCATAGTGAGCACTTGGAACCCCCAGGTGCTTCACAAATTGATTCGTAAAAATGAAAAAGTGAAAAAAAAAACACTTTTTCATTTTTATGAATCAATTTGTGAAGCACCTGGGGGTTCCAAGTGCTCACTATGCATCTAGATAGGTGCCTTGGGGGGTCTAGTTTCCAAAATGGGGTCACTTGTGGGGGAGCTCCAATGTTTGGGCACGCAGTAGCTCTCCAAACGCAACATGGCGTCCGCTAACAATTTGAGCCGATTTTCCATTCAATTTGTTAGCAGACACCATGTCGCGTTTGGAGAGCCCGTGATGTGCCTAAACAGTGGAGCTCCCCCACAAGTGACCCCATTTTGGAAACTATACCCCTCAAGGATTTTATTAAGGTGTATAGTGAACATTTTGAACCCAGAGGTACGACACAGAATTTGTTTACATTAGGTCATCATATTGAATAAGTTGTCATTAGTCTTGAGCGCAAGTGCTCGCTACTTGAGTTTGCATTGGGTACTCAGGTATGCACCATGTACAGCGTGTGCTCGAGTGACATGCTCGAGTCCCTACTCCGCATGTTTCACGGTTATTAGACACCCAAAAAAAAACATGCGGGGATCGCTCGTGCATGGCAGGCAATCCCCGTAAAGTTTTTTTGGCCGTGAAGCATATGGGGCAGAGACTCGAGCATGTCACTCAAATACCCACGATACTCAATGCATACCAGAGCACCCGATGCAAACGCAAGTAGCAAGCACTTGCGCTCAACACTAGTCGCCATATCGTCATCTATTTTTCTTACTTTTGAAAAAAATCACAACCCCATCACAACCCCAACCCCAGCCCTAACCCTAGCACAACCCTAACCCTAGCACAACCCTAACCCTAGCACAACCCTAATCCTAGCACAACCCTAACCCCAAACCCAGCCCTAACCCTAGCCCAATCCTAACCCAAGAGTTTATTTTTGACGCCGTTCCTCGTGCGGTATAAGTGATTAGATGACTTTATTCTTCGGGTCGGTGTGATTACAGCAATACCAGAATCATATGGGGTTTTTAAGACTGAGTGCTGTCACACACTGAAAGACGCATTTTTTGGAAAATCTAGTTTTTGCATCGCCATATTTTGAGAGCTATAATTTTTCCAGATTTTGGCAGATAGTCATGTGACGGCTCGTTTTTTGCGGGATGAGTTGACGTTGTTATTGGTGCCATTTTCAGGCACGTGACATTTTTTGATCGCTTTCTATTCCGATTTTTGGGAGGCAGAATAAACAAAAACCAACAATTCAGGAATTTTTTTTTTTTTTTTTTTATTCTGTTCCGCGTGTGGTAAAATTGATAAGGCAGCTTTATTCTTCGGGTCAGTACGTTTACAACGGTACCACATTTATATCGTTTTTCTATGTTTTGCACTTTTACATAATAAAAGCAATTTTATAGAAAAAAATATTTTTTAGCATAGCTTTATTCTGAGAGCTATAATTTTTTTATTTTTCGGCTGATGGAGCTGTATGTTGTCTTGTTTTTTGCGGGACGAGATGACGTTTTCAGCGGTACCATTTTTATTTATATTTGTCTTTTTGATCGCGTGTTATTCCATTTTTTGTTTGGCGGTATGGTGATAAAGGATTGTTTTTTGCTTCGTTTTTTTTTTTTTTTTTTTTATACCGTGTTCACTGAAGGGGTTAACTAGTGGGACAGTTTTATAGGTCAGGTTGTTCCGGATGCGGCGATACCAAATATGTGTACTTTTATTGTTTTTTTTTTTGTTTTTTTTTTATAATAATATTTATTGATGGGTACATTATATTTTTATTTTTGGTGGATTTTTTTTTTTTTTTTTAATATTTTTGCAATTTTTTTTTTTTTTTTTCACTTTCTGAAAGTTTATATACTTTATTACTTTGTCCCACTCTGGGACTTTCACTTTTTTTTCTCTGATCGCCTGAATGGCACAGGAATGCTGCACCATCCCTGTGTCATGCAGGCTGTCAGCGCTGGACAGGGAGAAGATTGTTTGGAGATGCACTGCGCATGTCCAAACAATCTTCCTGCTGTCTGGTGACCCGGATGTTGTCATGATGACATCGGGTCGTCATGGCAACACCCGGGAAGCCTTTGCAGACAGCGCTGGAAGCCGGAAGAGGAGGTGAGTATCTGCGATCACCTCCCCTTGCCCCCGCAATGCTGCGATCGACTTCGATCGCAGCATCGCGGGGGTTAATGTGCTGGGAGCGGTGCAGGACCGCTCCCTGCACATAGTATCGGGTGTCAGCTATGACAATCAGCTGACACCCGGCGGCGATCGCGCCCGCACATCCTGTGTGCGCGCTCGATCGCCATGACGTACTAATACGGGTCTGGCTCTTAAGTCCCAGGGCACAGACGCGTATTAGTACGTCAGATGTTGTTAAGGGGTTAAAGGGGTTTTTCCCACGAACAAAAGTTGATTTAATCAATAGATCTTGGAATAATAATAACTTCCACAATTGGATGTATTTAAACAAAATGTTCCTGTGCTGAGATAATCTTATAAATGTGCCCCTGCTGTGTACTGTGTAATGGCTGTGTCTGACCGTGCAGGAACATGGTCTGATCATACCACATCTCCTGGGCAGGGGGGAGAGAAAAAAGTATACAGACATTACAGCAGGGGATCGCAAATAATTCTTCTTTGAAGTAAAACATTGTTTAAAAACAGGCAGGAAATGTTTTACCTCACAAAAAGAATCGGCTGTGATCCCCTGCTGTAGTGTCTGTATACTCTTTTGCTTCCTCCCCTGCCCAGGAAGTGTAGTACGATCAGACCATGTTCCTGCATTGTCAGACACAGCCATTACACAGTATACAGCAGGGGCACATTTATAAGATTATCTCAGCGCAGGAACATTTTATTTAAACACATCCAATTATGGAAATTATTATTATTCCAAAATCTATTGATTAAAATGAACTTTTGTTTGTGGGGAAAACCCCTTTAATGGAATGTAGCACAGGCGCTGAATAAGGTGATAGTTTTAATTGATATATGACAGAACTGGTGACAAGTTCCCTTTAATGACACTGAATGTCAGAAAAGAATGGAAGGAAGGGATAGGCATGCTCTTATAGGGAGACTTAGGGCTTGTTCACACTGCGTTTTTGCTTTGTTTTTTCTCCATGCATTTTTCAAGGCTAAAAAAACACTGCATTTTACAGAACCAACAAAGTGAATGAGAGTTCTAAAATCTGCTTTATTTTTCCTGGCGGATTTGAACCATCAAAGTGTTTTTTCAAATCTGAACAATGGCAATTCTTTTTGCAGTGATTTTCACCCATTCAAATGAATGAGAACAAAATGCCAGAACGCATCAGAAATGCACATTAAAACTCATCCAAAACACTCTGGTTTATGTTGCAGCAAAAGCTGGTGCTTAGTCTTTTTCCTTGCGTTGTTTGAAATAATGAATGGGGAAAATGCAAATAAAAACGCATAAAAAATGAGTAAAAACGCAGCAAAAATGCATGTATTTTATTATTTTATTTTATTGGCAACACATTTTTTTTTTGTTGTAGAAAAAAAGCAGCAAAAACACATGTGAATATTCCCTTAAGGCCTCAAAATCACGCTTAGTTTCTGCTTCAGAAAAATCTGATGCAAATACTCAAGAGGTGGCAGGAAAAATGTGTTTTTTTATATGTTTTTGCAGCGTTTTTACTTGCATTCATTTGAATGGTTGAAAAACGTTGCAAAATGCTGAAAGAATTAATATGCTAAAAATATAAAAAAATGACCAGGGGCTCAAAAAATGCTAGAAAATAAAAAAAACAATCATGTGCATGAGATTTTTGAAATCTCATTCGCTTAGCTGGTCCTGCAAAATGCAACGTTTTTGCAGCAGAAATGAAAAAAAAAAAAACCTGCAAAAACGCCACGTGTGAACATACCCTAAAGTGCTGCAATTTTTTTCTGCAGGAAAAATACAGGGGGGAAAAGTGCAGAGTATGAACAAGCCCCTGTAGGCCAGATTTATACTCCCTGGGGCAAAAATATGCCAATTTGTTGACAAGTGGAAGAAAGCTTTGTCTCTAGTGCCACCTATTGGAGGAACTACCCAAAAAAGGGAAGATCTGACTGTTTAACTGTCCTTGGATGTTACCTCAGCAAAAAGCCTCTCACCCAGCCAACCAGCACCCTTCACTGAACAGATGAGGGACAAGAACCGCAAAACCGCTGTCGGCAAATGGGTGTCTTTTTCTTTTGAAGAAAACTATGGCTAAGCTTAACTCTTAGAGAAGCACTCCTCCTCCCATCAAAGTTTTTATCCTCTTCATATATTGCAGTCATCATATTATATAGCCCTGTGTACTTACAATTGCTCATTTTGCCTTTCTACCCAGCTAATTGTTCTCTTTTCCATTGTGTCTACGACATCACGTGATTAAAAACTGACTAGCTGAATCCTTCTAAGCTCTATGTAGGAACAAGAAGTCAATTTTCTCTGCACAAACCATGAGTCACTGAAAAAAGTCCCTGGGGAGGGGGAGGAGGGAGCAGCTGGGTCAGGAGTTGTAGAGGGGGATGATAAATGCAGGGACAAGAGACTTCCTGTTTCTACATAGAGCAGAGAAAAGAGAATTACAGTAGCTGGTAGAAAGGCAAAATGAGCAATTGTAAGTACACAGTGCTATATTATATGACTGCAATATATTAAGAGGATAAAAACTGTGATGGGAGGAGGAGTGCTTCTTTAAAGTCAGGGGGCAAGACTCTAAAGAATCAGACCTTGACTTATTGGGTAGCTACCATGAAGGGGAGGCAGAAAGGAACCAGCGATCTTCCTCTTAGAGCTGAGCACTACTTTTCTCTTGGCATCCACCTTTATCAATGCCCATAACACTTTGAAAACCAATTTATTTATGTTTTATGAAGGTTCACCTCCGATGTATAAAAACAAGTTATTTCCATAGTGAAAAATGTATAATGAGTTCATAAAAGGTTAGACAACCTCACATAGATTTGATCTCAGACAACTGGAAAGCCACTTTCTCATTATGGAAACAGGAACATGGAAGTGTTAGGAAAAAGTGAATCTCTGGGTGTGTGTCTCGTCTTCGTTGTCACCAGCTGTGTCCACCTCTCCATTCACTAGAATTAGACTGGTGTGTAATAAAAGGTCGTCACTGCAGCCTCAGGCTATGTGCCCACGATGCAGAAATGAAGCAGAAAATTTCTGCAGCATTTCTGCATCTCCCTGGCAGAAAAAATGCATGCAGATTGTGCATGCGTTTTTCCTGCAGAATACATGCGGATCAACATGCGGATTCACATGCGTTTCCGCATGCAGATTGACAAGCGCTTTCCAGGCGATAGCATCACTTGGAAAGTGCTTGACAACTAGGTCACACTGTATAAATCCATGCAAACGGCATGGATTTATATAGTGTGACCGTAAAAATTAAAACAAATAAAGCTATACTCACCCCCGAGGCCCCGGCGTGGCTGCAGCGCTCATTCCTGTCTGGTTCCCGGCTGCCGGCATCTCGCGAGACAGAGCGGTGAAGGGCCTGCGGTCACATGACTGTGACGTCACCGCAGGTCCTCAAGCGATGCCGGCATTCAGAGAGAAGCCGCCGGACAGGTGAATATAACTTTATTTGTTATTTTATTCTTTTTTTACAGGTAGAATGGTACCCAGGTCTGGATGAGAGTCTCCTCTCCTCCAGAACTGGGTACCATCCGCACATAGAGACGCATAGAAGTCGCTTGTACAAATATACAGTCGCGGTTTCTATGCGTTTCAATGCAAGTCAATGGCGGGAGTTCCGCTGCGCTTCCGCAAAATTAAATGACATGCTGCGGATTTTTGTACGCAGCATAAACGCTGCGGAAAAATCCGCAGCATGTGCATAGAACATTCGGAATCCCCTTGGGGACCATGGGGTGCAGATTACCTAGCGTTTAACAAGCGTTTACGCTGCGGAAATTCCGCAGCATAAACGCTTGAAAAACGCTACGTGGGCACACAGCCTCAGACTACTAATTTTTTCATATTGGCACAGAGATCGGCATTAGTCTTACCTTCAAAAATACCAGGATCCTGGCCAAACCCGGACCAACTCCATTGGAATCACTAGGGTCTCTTAGGATCCATTTGGATCAACCGGAAAAAGTTATTCACAGTCCATGAGAATTCACATGGGAACCTATAATTTTACTCCATCTGTCCCATAACTAAACATTTCTTTATAATGGGTACAAAAATGAGCTTTTTACTCACCTTGTGGGGGATATGGGTAAGAAGCATATGCCTGTCCATCCCTGGTATAGATGACTTGGGATCCCTGGACTGGATAACCCCCAGGATATTGGTCATATCCATATGGCTGGTAATAACAATACAATATCACACTCACTAATTATCAAGGAAAAGGCAGATATTTTATATAATTGACCCTGCAGTATTAATAGATTGTACACAATAAATTCATACAACGTATCACATGCAATATTATGTCATTTCTATTTCAGAAATGATCACAGTAAAATGTTAAGGCCTCTATTCACATTAGGGCAATGATGAGCAGGATCAGGAGGAGCTGATCGATATGTAAGATTCAGTATAACTTGTATTTATAGAGCCTGCTCGGATCACATCTCAGCGACTCGAGAAATGGGGTGAGCCTCCCTGTCACCCTGTAGACCCTAAGTATTACTTTGTACTAGTGTGGCACCCCAGGAGTCCAGTTGCCACAGTGGCATTGCCTCCCTCACAAGGGGTGATGCCATGCCTGGAAGCAAGGAGGGATCCCCGAATCAGGTTTACTAACATAGAACACTTTCCTGGCTCCAGACCAGCAAGGGGAGCTCCTCCCCTTAGTAACTGGAATCTGGAGGCGGAGTTAGCAAGAGTTAGTGAGAGGAGTTGAAGTCAGGACAGCGAAGAGGAAAGACGTGGGGAGTGGAGCTGCACGGCACCTCACCCCAGAAAGGAGCGTAGAAGAACCGGACACCGGAGTCCAAGGTTGTGGGGCACTGAAGGCCCAGCAGCAGAAACCGGAGGGCAGGAGACTGCAGGTCTCCTGGCCCGATCAGACGCCCAGAGGCACAGCAGCACATAGGGCCCAGCACCGCCACATGGGAGAGACACTCCAGGAGGGCCCGATCTGCCTGCCATACGGGTGAGCACCAAGACGTTATACTCAGGGACGAGGGCCACAGCACAGCTACAAGCAGCAGGGCCGAAGAGATTAGCGCAAAGGGAAGGCCTACAACTTCACCTAGCAAGGTGGATTCCCAACTTGCTTCCAGGCCACCTGGACCTCTACTACCAGCTAGTACCCGTGCCCCGGTCTGCCTAATCACCGCAAGTAAAGATAAGAGGAAACCGCCATTAAGTTGTGGACTGATTATTAACTGTGCCATCCCCTGCACTACACTGCACAGCAACATCTATAACATCACCATTTCCTGCCCTGGAGCTAAGCTCTGCCTGTGGAGAGCTGAACCAACTCTGCTGCGTCATCATCAGCTCAAGAGGATCTGCACCACAGTGGCGGCTCCATATAGCCGCATACCACAGGTGGCGTCACGAATGTTACATATATAAAACTTTAATTCCCCTTTTCTCAATATCCCCTTTTATTGACCACCACTGTGACACCCCCAGCACCGACCGGCCCGGCTACCGAGTACCCCACTGCCCAGGGGGCGCATCACTAGTGCTGCGCTTCTGAGGCCTTATGTCATATTATAGAGAACAACCCAGCCAGAAGAGGAAACTTTTCTCTCTGTATAATGTTTAAAGTGTTGGTGACTTACAGGAGGTGCATCAAACTGACTGTACGGTGGGACAGGACCAAGCATGGTGTCGTCGTACAGCAGAGGCTGGGGCAGAATGTGCTATAACAGAAGAAAAAATTGTATGGTTAGTATATAGGATATCATTGGTTTATTACTAAGGAAGTTCTAGGATCTGTGTCATCAGCCCTATAACTTGGTTCCCTATTAACCACCCAATTCCTCCTAGACAAAGACTCCACATTTGAGACTAATATTATTAAAGAGAATCCGTCAGCAGTTTTTTGCTATGTAATATGAGAGCAGCATGATGTAGGGGCAGAGAGCCTGATTCTAGCGATGTGTCACTTACTGGACTGCTTGATGCACTTTTGATAGAATCCCTGTTTTATCTATAGTTGTAATAATGGTCATAATGGTCAGCTGTGTATAACTCCACCCAACTCACTGATTGGCAGCCTCCTGTCTATACTGTCAGGAAGCTGCCAATCAGTGGTTGGGGCGGGGTTGCACAGTTTAGCTTGACTGCTTTGCACTTGAGACCTAGTCAGTCCTGGCACACTGGCTCCAATCAGACCTCTATGACGCGATGGCTGGGTATTGATGGCTTGCCATGTCAGGCCCCCATCATTGCCATCTTGGTACTACTGTGAAGCTCAGACAGAGGCTGTGCTTCATAAGAGCCCGAGATTTTCACTACATACTGCAATACTATAGAATTGCTGTACATAGTGTAAGTGATCTGACAATCCACAAGTTCAAATCCCCTTAGGGGACTAAAAAAATTAAGTAAAATGTAAAAATTTGAATCACTCCACCTTTTCTCTCATTAAAAATAAAGTGCGGTAATAAAAAAGAAACATTTTATATCACCATATTCATAAAAGTTCAGTCTATAAAAATCTAAAATTAATTAACCAGTATGGTTAATGCCATAAGGAGAAAAGAAAATCAAAACAGCATTTGAATTGCATTTTTTTCATGTCCCCATCATCCTCCCTAAAAATAGACAATAAAATGTTATCCAACGTCTTATGTACCTAAAGTTGGTATTATTAAAGCCATAAGCTCGCTACGCAAGAAACAACCCCTTACATAGCTATTGACAGACACATGAAATCGTTACGAGTCCCGGAAAATGGAAACACAAAAGGAAAGTTTTTTTTTTCTTACAAACAAGCAAGTTTGCTATCGCCATTCATAGAAAAAATGATTGCAGCATCAAATCACGCGGGTATAACAACACATACTGTTTTAGTCTTGGCTTCCTGGAGAGCGGTTTCCCAAGCTCTGGAAAAAAAAACACAAAATGTACTATTTCTTTTGTTAAGATAAATCTTGATGTGGATTTGAGCAGGTAAAATCTACAGTAGATCATAGCGGATCACAAATCTCATCTATGTACTGAGGACATTTTACTGGAGGAAAGACGAGTATCCTGCAGATATTCAATCCCATATGGAGACTTACAGCAGAATTCACCACTTTGACAGTAATAAGTGTGAAATTGTATGGAAATTCCTAGCAAAATCCACACTTTCATATTCAGATTTTACTACAGATTAGCGGCAACATCCATTAGTGGTAAGGAGCCAACCCTTAAAGGGAATCTGTCAGCAGTTTTTTTTCTGAGGGCAGCATGAGGTAGAGGCTGAGACCCTGATTTCACTGATGTGTCACTTGTTAGGCCGCGTGCTGTTGGTTAAATGCAATGAGTGGTTGTCAGCAGTAGATTACACTACAGGACTAGTGCCCACGTGAGACCTGGTCCATCTCCGCCCCCACACTGATTAGCGGCTTACTGTCGATAAACAATGTATATAGAAAGCTGTGGTGTGGGGGGGTTAGCTTTCTGAGCTCTGTTACATCTAAAAACTCTTGTCGCATTGTGTCACAACTGCTGCACCCAGTAAACTAAGTGATACATCCCTATAATCAGGGTCTTTCTCCACATTATGCTGCTCTCAGATGAGGTACCTGGTGACAGAATTAGTGCTAGTGGAAGATCCAGCATTTTTCATGCTTTAAAGGTGGGACCAGAGAGATCATACAAGAGATTGTATCTTTGAGAGCAATTGATTGAGATAGACATATTAGCTTCCATGTGGTATTTTCTGCATGGCACAAATTTTGTACATTTGAATAAGGAGATACATACAAGCAGTCATCCACACTTTCGGCGATAAGATTTATGACTTTTCCTTCATGGCAAATAATCTGCAGGCAGCAGTCCTTTGATTTTCCCTCTGGTAAATGCACATCTGGAGTATATAGCAAAGGGTAAATGTTAGAGACATAATTTTACACAAAACCCCAAAAAATGGTCAGGACAAAATTATTGGCATCTTTCCAAAATTGTGGGTAACCAACTTTGTTTTAAGCATGTGATGCTCATTCAAACTCACCTGTGGCAAGCAACAGGTGTGGGCAATATAAAAATCACACCTGAAACCATATAAAAAGGGGAGACGTTGACTCAATCTTTGCATTGTGCATCTGTGTGCCACACTAAACATGGAGAACACAAAGAGAAGAAGAGAACTGTCTGAGGACTTGAGAACCATAATTGTTAAAAACTATTAACAATCTCAAGGTTACAAGTCTATCTTCAGAGATCTTGATGTTCATTTTTCCATTGGGCAAAATGTAATCAAGAAGTTTACAACCCATGGCACTGTAGGTAACCTCCCTGGACGTGGACGAGAAAATTTGGTGAAAGGTTGCAACACAGGATAGTCCGGACGGTGGATAAGTAGCCCCAATCAAGTTCCAAAGAAATTCAAGCTGTCCTACAGGCTCAGGATGCCTTAGTATCAGAGCAAACTGTCCATCGACATTAGAATGAAATGAAATGATAAGGCAGGAGACCCAGGAGGACCTCACTGCTGGCACATGGACATGAAAAAGCTAGACTGCAGCTTGCCAAATTGTATGTGAGTAAGCCACGTAGATTACAGTCTAAAAATGAAATCAATGTAAACTTAGGAAAAACATACAAACTTAAAGGGGACATGTTACGTTGCATATGAAGTCCGGTCTGTGGACAGCAGGATATAGAGAAGGAGAAGCTGAGCAGAATGATATATAGGTTTGTTGGAAACGATTCAGTATAACTTGTATTTATTCATTGCAATCTCTGGTGTCTGTATGCATAAGAGAACAGTGGGCGGTCCTACAAGTGATTGACAGCTATCTGCATGCACAGTTATACAGGAAAGACTGTCAGTCATTGAGTAGGACCGCCCGCTGGACTCTTATGCATACAGACACTAAGGGTTTTAATTAATAAAATTAAAATTTTACTGAAACTGTTAAAACAAAAATGTACAGTGCAGACCAAAAGTTTGGACACACCTTCTCACTTAAAGATTTTTCTGTATTTTCATGACTATGAAAATTGTACATTCACACTGAAGGCATCAAAACTATGAATTAACACATGTGGAATTATATACTTAACAAAAAAGTGTGAAACAACTGAAAATATGTTTTATATTCTAGGTTCTTCAAAGTAGCCACCTTTTGCTTTGATGACTGCTTTGCACGCTCTTGGCATTCTCTTGATGAACTTCAAGAGGTAGTCACCAGAAATGGTCTTCCAACAATCTTGAAGGAGTTCCCAGAGATGCTTAGCACTTGTTGGCCCTTTTGCCTTCACTCTGCGGTCCAGCTCACCCCAAACCATCTCGATTGGGTTCAGGTCTGGTGACTGTGGAGGCCAGGTCATCTGGCGTAGCACCCCATCACTCTCCTTCTTGGTCAAATAGCCCTTACTCAGCCTGGAGGTGTGTTTGGGGTCATTGTCCTGTTGAAAAATAAATGATGGTCCAGCTAAACGCAAACCGAATGGAATAGCATGCTGCTGCAAGATGCTGTAGTAGCCATGCTGGTTCAGTATGCCTTCAATTTTGAATAAATCCCAAACAGTGTCACCAGCAAAGCACCCCCACACCATCACATCTCCTCCTCCATGCTTCACGGTGGGAACCAGGCATGTAGAGTCCATCTGTTCACCTTTTCTGCATCGCACAAAGACACGGTGGTTGGAACCAAAGATCTCAAATTTGAACTCATCAGACCAAAGCACAGATTTCCACTGGTCTAATGTCCATTCCTTGTGTTCTTTAGCCCAAACAAGTCTCTTCTGCTTGTTGCCGGTCCTTAGCAGTGGTTTCCTAGCAGCTATTTTACCATGAAGGCCTGCTGCACAAAGTCTCCTCTTAACAGTTGTTGTAGAGATGTGTCTGCTGCTAGAACTCTGTGTGGCATTGACCTGGTCTCTAATCTGAGCTGCTATTAACCTGCGATTTCTGAGGCTGATGACTCGAATAAACTTATCCTCAGAAGCAGAGGTGACTCTTGGTCTTCCTTTCCTGGGGCGGTCCTCATGTGAGCCAGTTTCTTTGTAGCGCTTGATGGTTTTTGCAAGTGCACTTGGGGACACTTTCAAAGTTTTCCCAATTTTTCGGACTGACTGACCTTCATTTCTTAAAGTAATGATGGCCACTCGTTTTTCTTTACTTAGCTGCTTTTTTCTTGCCATAATACAAATTCTAACAGTCTATTCAGTAGGACTATCAGCTGTGTATCCACCAGACTTCTGCACAACACAACTGATGGTCCCAACCCCGTTTATAAGGCAAGAAATCCCACTTATTAAACCTGACAGGGCACACCTGTGAAGTGAAAACCATTTCCGGTGACTACCTCTTGAAGCTCATCAAGAGAATGCCAAGAGTGTGCAAAGCAGTCATCAAAGCAAAAGGTGGCTACTTTGAAGAACCTAGAATATAAGACATATTTTCAGTTGTTTCACACTTTTTTGTTAAGTATATAATTCCACATGTGTTAATTCATAGTTTTGATGCCTTCAGTGTGAATGTACAATTTTCATAGTCATGAAAATACAGAAAAATCTTTAAATGAGAAGGTGTGTCCAAGCTTTTGGTCTGTACTGTATATCAGTCTGATCAGCTATGTCAAATACTGAATTTGTCTGTCAAATACTCCTCTTATTTAATTAAAGAGGTTGTCCACCTCTGGACAACCCATAAATATTAGCTCCATTGTGCAGCATAAAATAAAGCAATCTGCATTCTTACCCGCTGTTCGTCTGCTATCTCCATTGTGTCTCCCGACAGTCACATGACAAATAATGACCGCTGCAGCCTTCACTATTCTTTCAAAGAGAAACAAATCCACAGTAAAGGCTGCCGTCAATCTGATTGTCTGCAGTGGTCACATGACATTAACAGACAGCATAGAGAGCAGACAAACAAGTCAAGTATGCATATTTTTATTTAGTGCTGCACAGTGGAGCCATGATGTTATCTCCAGAGCAAGTAATTCGCCCCCCCTGAGCAATGGTTTGACCGATCATTTGGCCGGCAGCTATTTCACCCGACTCTCCCATACACAGGAGCGCTCGCTCATCCAAACGCTCCTAGCATCTTTAATGGTTTCATTTCCACATCGCTCAGCTTACAGGGAAACCTAATTATCACAAGGGGGTACTTGGTGTAAAAAAAGTTGAGGAACACTTATCTAGGGTTCCATAGAGGAGTGCAATTTTTTAATAAAAAAAAAATAATAATAATACAAGCAATGTCCTATATAGCTATTTTACCAGGGTTTTCCAGGATAAGGTTAGGTATTGTTGGTGAAAGTCACAACAAGGGACTTATGTACAAATTTAAGGAAATAGTCATTTCAGAAGGTGGAAAGGGGTTCAGGAAATAAAGCAGCGAATGGTGCTGGGGCAGGGGGAAAATGATACATTTTTCATCTGCATTAAGAAACATAATATCTGTACAATACTTACCCCTATTGTTTAAAAAAAATGATATCATAGTTCTGTCTGAATATGTCTATACAGATACACCAATGTGAATGAGTGCAGAAAAGAAAACGACAACTCCTCGCAGAGAAAAATAACCCTTAATACCTTTGCAGTCATTTCCCGCCCGGATAGTGATACAGTCTAACTGCATGAGGATTTTATCTTCCATATCTTCTCTCTCCTGATCGCTATAATATATCAGGTATCCATTTGACCACAGGTCAAACCAATTCTTCTTCCACCTTTTCAAAATGCTACCTGGGGAGAAAATGACAATGTTATCAGTAAATAGTGGAAGAAACACCCAGCAATAGTTATTGTACTATATCAGGTCTTTAGTATGTCAGCGCCATTACCTTGTAGCATTCAGCTGACCAATCAGATTCCAATAATATAACATAACATTAGAAAGTAGTATTTGCGTGAAGTGGATATGTGGTGCAGTTCCCCAGGTTTTCCGAAAATATTGTGTGCCAATCCTTATCAATCCTATGTTATGTAAGGCATCTATGGGTGGATGGATTAGCCACATGGATGGAACAGGAGATGTGGTATGATCAGACCATGTCCCTGCACGGTCAGACACAGCCATTATACAGTACACAGCAGGGGCACATTTATAAGATTATCTCAGCCCAGGGACATTTTATTTAAACACATTCAATTGTGGAACTTTTCATTATTCTAAGATCTATTGATTAAAATTAACTTTTCTCCGTGGGAAAACCCCTTTAAGTGAAAATTTCTGAATCAGATTTATTTCTAATTTGCAGGTTCTGTGTATAAATACCTGGAATCCAAATTCATTAAAAGGTTCTAAATGATAAAGAGCCATATTTGATGAAACTCTTGCCAAAAACAACCATTAGGTAAAGATGTCCTAATGTTCAGGTGTTAGGAATGGCTTCACTGATGTTCCGATTTCACCCTTGGTACCCAGTCTTGGCAACTCTTTATTGGGACCCTATGATTGGCTCTTGATAGAGCTTCCTGTGTTGGCACGCCACCACTGCAGTACGTGAGGAGGGCTGGCGGACTGCCTCATAAGTCAGCTGATGGATAGGCGTAGAAGGAGGCTGGCTTAGCTGTAGAAATTAGACAGTTGGCTAGTCTTCATCCCAAACAGCACTGATGACATGACAACACAGGAATACAACATTTTTTTTTTTTTAATGTGGACAACAATTTTAACTAATTAATAGTATTGTTAATTTACATGGGGTAGATGAAAAGAGGTTAGACTCTTGTCTATAATGGTTGCCATTGCCCATGTATACATCAATGCAGCATTATTGTATTTTTATAACTAAGTTACCAGGTCTCTTTGTGAGCCTTTAACTAAGGGCTTGCTCATGGCAGAGGGCTGTATGATGTTTTATCGGAAACCAATGTTATACTACGGTGCAGTGCAGATCTCCGATTATTTTCTCATGCCGGTTCGGACTAAAATGTGTATAAAGGTGTAAGGAAAAAAACACACAAGATCAACAGATATTCACTTGTTCCACCTCAAGTATATAATTATGCATGCACAATAATTACTTATTTTATAAAATGCAGATATCATATGACTTACTTTGCCGGAGCAGCCAGCCACTTTTTACATAAGCCATGTCTTCAACTTCTGGAGAAAAAAAAAATATTGGCAATAAGTGGGGAATAAATGTTTTATTTTATGTCAAATTGAGCTGAAGATAGATCGGACCACCACATCTCACGGCTACGTCAAGATAGCAAAACAAAAAATAATGAATTTATTAGGAAGAAAAAAATTTTGGCTTTAATGGTACACACGTCAAAAAAAAAATTCTTATAGGATGGGTTCCTACTGTGTTTTTGGTCCCAATTTAAATTATACTCAGGGTTGCCAACTTGACTTTTTACTTTTTCGGAACAGTTTATCAAACAGACAAAGCATTTTACGGACAAATTAGAAAACCATAATAATTCATTATGATTATAATTAATATGTCTACAATCCTTAATTCTGATATGAAGACATCAGCTGCATTCACTGTAAACTGTATTTTCGTCAAGTCCAAGTGGGTGTTATCACAGAGATTTCACTGGGGGCGTGTTCTTCTTCCTCCTTTATGATGCTGACCAATCATAAGCAAGCCGAAACATTCAAAGGAAAAAATGTACATGCCCCTCCATAGTTTAGAGCAGATTTCCCAGTGTGTCAGGTGTAATGATACAGCTCTGATCTTCTGATCTAACCTCCTGCGTGAGTCAGTGTGGATGAAGGGACAGTGCAGCTGAGTTTTTCGTAGCACCTTCATCTCTGTTCTACTTCCCCTCCAGCAGAGTCCAACACTACACTTATGGACATGTTTACCGCGCGTATTGAGGCTTTCCAGGCATATTCACTAAACTTAGAGAAAAAATTTGATGTGAATAAAGCCTTTAAGTGGTCGTCCATTTTTATGCAAATATGGCTTAATCAATATATACTACAATTTGCTACTTGTGGTTTAGTTTCTCACTATTATCAACATTTTTTGTTTGCTATTAGTGAATAAGGACACATTTTACATTCAGAGGTGGCAAGCCCTCTACATACAGTAATGACATCAGTCCATCACTGAAGTAGGCCTCATTGAGTTTCACGTGCATTGTATCAGTGTATTTCAAGGATAGAACATGCACCCATTGTAATCTATGAGGCCACTCACGTCTGTTTTTTTGCAGCACAAGTGTTTGCAAAAAAGAGAAAAATGGAGATTTGTTCTTTTTTTTAATCCAAGTCACAGATTAAACTCATCCATTCCAATCAGTGTGGCTGTTAAAAAAAAAAAGGCCAGCACATGGATGACGTCTGTGTGTTATTTTTTACAAGAAGCTTTTAAAAAAATTTTTAGTTTTTGTATACGAGAAATACAGATGCTACACAGATGGTGAAATCAGATCGAAAACTTGATCGTATGCAGAAAAAAACAGACGTCTGAACAGTGGTGTAACTTAAAGTTTGTGGGCCTCAATGCAAAATCTCCAACAAGGCCCCCAACTATCATGGGTCCTTAATAGAAGGAACTTTTGGGCCACCCCTGGACTCCATGACCCAGCTACGACTACTACCCCTGGACCCATTATACACTGCTCAAAAAAATAAATGGAACACTTAAACAACAGAATATAACTCCAAGTAAATCAAACTTCTGTGAAATCAAACTGTCCACTTAGGAAGCAACACTGATTGACAATCAATTTCACATGCTGTTGTGCAAATGGAATAGACAATAGATGGAAATTATTGGCAATTATCAAGACACCCTCAATAAAGGAGTGGTTCTGCAGGTGGGGACCACAGACCACATCTCAGTACCAATGCTTTCTGGCTGATGTTTTGGTCACTTTTGAATGTTGGTTGTGCTTTCACACTCGTGTTAGCATGAGACGGACTCTACATCCCACAGAAGTTGCTCAGGTAGTGCAGCTCATCCAGGATGGCACATCAATGCAAGCTGTGGCAAGAAGGTTTGCTGTGTCTGTCAGCGTAGTGTCCAGAGGCTGGAGGCGTTACCAGGAGACAGGCCAGTACACCAGGAGACGTGGAGGGACCATAGGAGGGCAACAATCCAGCAGCAAGACCGCTACCTCCGCCTTTGTGCAAGGAGGAACAGGAGGAGCACTGCCAGAGCCCTGCAAAATGACCTCCAGCAGGCCACAAATGTACATGTGTCTGCACAAACGGTTAGAAACCGACTCCATGAGGGTGGTATGAGGGCCCGACGTCCACTGTTGGGGGTTGTGCTCACAGCCCAACACTGTCCAGGATGCTTGGCATTTGCCACAGAATACCAGAATTGGCAAAGTCGCCACTGGCGCCCTGTGCTCTTCACAGATGAAAGCAGGTTCACACTGAGCACATGTGACAGACGTGACAGAGTCTGGAGACGCCTTGGAGAGCGATCTGCTGCCTGCAACATCCTTCAGCATGACCAGTTTGGCAGTGGGTCAGTAATGGTGTGGGGTGGCATTTCTTTGGAGGGCCGCACAGCCCTCCATGTGCTCGCCAGAGGTAGCCTGACTGCCATTAGGTATCGAGATGAGATCCTCAGACCCCTTGTGAGACCATATGCTGGTGCGGTAGGCCCTGGGTTCCTCCTAATGCAGGACAATGCCAGACCTTATGTGGCTGGAGTGTGTCAGCAGTTCCTGCAAGATGAAGGCATTGAAGCTATGGACTGGTCCGCCCATTCCCCAGACCTGAATCCGATTGAGCACATCTGGGACATCATGTCTCGCTCCATCCACCAACGTCACGTTGCACCACAGACTGTCCAGGAGTTGTCGGATGCTTTAGTCCAGATCTGGGAGGAGATCCCACAGGAGACCATCCGCAACCTCATCAGGAGCATGCCCAGGCGTTGTAGGGAGGTCATACAGGCACGTGGAGGCCACACACAATACTGAGCCTCATTTTGACTTGTTTTAAGGACATTACAAAGTTGGATCAGCCTGTAGTGTGTTTTTCCACTTTAATTTTGGGGGTGACTCCAAATCTAGGCCTCCATTGGTTAATACATTTCCATTGATGATTTTTGTGTGATTTTGTTGTCAGCAAATTCAACTTTGTACAAAACAAAGTATTCAATGAGAATGTTTCATTCATTCAGATCTAGGATGTGTTATTTGAGTGTTCCCTTTCTTTTTTTGAGCAGTGTAGTTACGCCCCTGCATCTGAATGAGGCCTAATACACACAACAGTATCCAGTCTAGGGGAGATAAAAAGCCTGAAACATTGTAGAAATCTATCAATGTATTTTGCACAGCTGAAGATAAATGTGCGACATTTTAAAGAATTTGTGACTTTTTGCTCTTAAAAGGCACGAAAAAGTAAAGAAAATTTTTTTATTGTCCATTATTTTGGGCAAAATTCTTCAATCCCTTGCACAGTTTTGAAGGATTTGGTACAAAAAAAGGCAAAGAATACCACAAGACAATAAAAGTTACTTAAAAAAATTCTCACACTTCTTAGGGCTCATGCACACAACCTTATTTTTGGTCTGAGTGCAGTCCGTGAATAAAACAGACAGTACTCGAACCAATGTTATTCAATGGGGCAGTGCAGATGAGCCATTTTTTTCACTAACCGAATCTGCATGTGATAAAATTCGCAGCATGCACGAGTTTCTTCCATAAATCAGATGACACTCGCCGATTACAATCACGGCGTCAAGGTATAGAATCAGATTTTTAGAGATACAGAATTGCAATGTATCACAGGAAACTGGAAATGGTTCTGTAAATGATTAATAATAATCTTTATTTTTATATAGCACCAACATATTCCGCAGCGCTTTACATACATTATCATGGCTGTCCCCATTGGGGCTCACAATCTAAGTCCCCTATCAGTATGACTTTGGAGTGTGGGAGGAAACCGGAGAACCCGGAGGAAACCCACGCAAACACGGGGAGAACACAGGACCCCAGCGCTCTGCAAGGCTGCAGTGCTAACCACTGAACCAACGTGCTGCCCTTAATATAGCGGCTGCGGGGAAAAAAAGGGCTTGCACACGGATGACAAGTGAGAAAAAAATCCTCAGACTTTTCTGGATGAAACTCTGAAAGATTTTTTGTATACGCTCATGTGAACCTACCCTTACTCTGACCAAAAATGGCCATCTACATTATGTATGTAGTCCTATTTGTCCCTATAAATGTAGCTGTTGTACTATACAGCATCTCTTACCACAACTATGGACAAGATCATCAGGAATACAGGGTTTTCTCAAAAATACCTAACACTTTAAGAACTCATGTGACATAAATTATAATGACAAAGTGTTGGAAAACATAGGAGACCCTAGAGATTTAAGTAGTCTACTGGGGCACAGACTGTTGCTACGTATGACATAGATTCTTCTGCTAGTCGGTATAAGACCAACATACATCTACTCAGCATCTGCGATGCAATAAGGAGTAACACGGGTATCCTAAATCATTATTGTGGCTAACTATTTTATGTTCCTAAGGCCCCAGTAGTCTTTCTGGAAATAAACACATGTTTAGGACTGTTGCCCTGCATCCCGCTGGTCTTTGATCGCATACGTGTATATGCCTGTGTGCTATTCTCAACATATAGTTATTACCAGCATCTTGCATCAGATCCCTGTCCAGAGCCCCCTTATACCTTCCAGCAAAGTGGTTGTAAAATTATGGCCAGTTTTATCAATTTGGTTGCTCATCTAAAATAAGATAAGAATTTCCTCTATTAGGATAAAAAGAATTGAGCAAAATTTTGAAGTGTAATTATCCATCATTATGTAACAACCAGCTAATACCCTGAAGCTTCAGGACCCAGCCAAAATCTTTAACAAGACTCCTCCAGTTATGATGAGCCATATAAAGTACTAAAGTCCTTTGATTTAGCAGGGGGTCTGTAAGGTAACACAGCCAATGTCGACTGTTACTTCTACTCCCTCTATAGCAGGGATGGGGAACCTTTTTTCTGACAAGGACCATTTGGATATCTTACCATCCTGTAAAATCGTGCACCAACTCCACCCACAAGGTACGTCCTGACGCTGGCACTGGTGTCAGGACGTAATCTTTTATGGCACGCTCCTCAGCACTCAGTAGTGAATTCTGTGTACCGAGCACAGAGCAAGAAGGGATTAAAAGGCCGGTGGCCATCAAAACACAGCTGCCGGCCCAAATAATGCTGTTCCCGGGAATGTGCCTGGGGGCCGGAGCAAAGGTCATCGTGGGGCGTAAATGGCCCGCGGGCCTGAGTTTCCCCACCCCTGTCCTATAGTAATGCCCCCAGTAACAACTATACACCCCATATCCATATTATCTACTACTAATAACATGTAACATCGTGCAGGACGTGCCGTAGACCACATACCCTTTTTCTTTTTCTGGCTCAGCGCAAAATCGATGTCTTCCGATGCCGGTTTGCTGCTCATGTTGAGAATGCTTCTTTATGACTATGTATTTTAGAAAGCTGAAATATGACCGTAGAAATGAACGACTGCTAGAAAATAAACTAATGCCAGGCAAATAATAACTTGGAAGCCAGGGAGATTTTTTTTGTTGTTGGGCTGGGTGTTTACATGACATAGTTGGCACCCATGGGGGAGGTTACACCATGGGAAACTCTCACATCAGGTATCTCTACGTACTTATGTAACTCAAAAACTAGGACTGAGATGCTTTTAGAGTGGAGAGAAACGATCATGTCATTGATATTTGCTTTTACTTAAATTTCTATGTCATAATGGAGAATGTAGTGCAAGCAATGTTATATACATGGGCAGCTTGAGTTTTGTTGCTACTCTATAGTAATGTTATGGGAATAACTGGGTGAATCAATAAGGGTTAATACAAGGTGCCAGGTCTCTAAACTAGGTTAAGGAAGTTGCAGGGCCAACGTCAAAACCCGGCGCACCCGGGCAAGTGCCGGGGCCCTGAGCAGGCGGGAGGCCCACTCGCAGTCGGGCTCCCCGCCGGGCTATTGGCGGAGGAAAGCGGTACCAGTGCCCGCCCTTCTCCCCCGCTTGCTCAGGGCCCCGGCAGTCGGATACTTACCTCTCCCATTGCCTCCGCAGATCCGCTGTCTTCCTGCTGTGCGCTCCCTGTGACGTCTCAGGTCAGAGGGTGCGGTGACGTCTTTCCACCGCGCCCTCCCCTGAGCAGTCACAGGCAGCGCAGAGTGGGACGACGCCGGCGACGCTGGAGTCTGGACCTGAGCAGCGGCAGCAGGTGAGGAGGAGTGAGGTGAGTATTTGATTTTTTTTTTTAATGTATGGAGGCATGGGGCATTATATGGGGGGGTGACATCCTGCATGGGGCATTATGTGGGGGGGGGTGATATCCTGCATGGGGCATTAAATGGGGGGGTGACATTCTGCATGGGGCATTATATGGGGGGGTGACATCCTGCATGGGGCATTAAATGGGGGGTGACATTCTGCATGGGGCATTATATGGGGGGTGACATCCTGCATGGGGCATTAAATGGGGGGGTGACATCCTGCATGGGGCATTAAATGGGGGGGTGACATTCTGCATGGGGCATTAAATGGGGGGGTGACATTCTGCATGGGGCATTATATAGGGGAGTGACATCCTGCATGAGGCATTAAATGGGGGGGTGACATCCTGCATGGGGCATTATATGGGGGGGTGACATCCTGCATGAGGCATTATATGGGGGGGTGACATCCTTCATGGGGCATTATATGGGGAGGGAAGGGACATCCTGCATGGGGCATTAAATGAGGGGTGACATCCTGCATGGGGCATTAATTGGTGGGGAAAAGGGACATCCTGCATGGGGCATTATATGGGGGGGAAAGGGACATCCTGCATGGGGCATTATATGGGAAAGGGACATCCTGCATGGGGCATTATATGGGGGGGGGAAGGGACATCCTGCATAGGGCATTATATGGGGAGGGAAGAGACATCCTGCATGGGGCATTAAATGAGGCGTGACATCCCGCATGGGGCATTAAATGGTGGGGAAAAGGGACATCCTGCACGGGGCATTATATGGGGGGAAAGGGACATTCTGCATGGGGCATTATATGGGGGGAAAGGGACATCCTGAATGGGCCATTATATGGGGGGGGGACATCCTGCATGGGGCATTATATGGGGGGGGACATCCTGCATGGGGCATTATATGGGGGGGAAGGGACATCCTGCATGGGGCATTATATGGGGGGGGACATCCTGCATGGGGCATTATATGGGGGGGAAGGGACATCCTGCATGGGGCATTATATGGGGGGGGGACATCCTGCATGGGTCATTATATGAGGGGTGACATCCTGCATGGGGCATTATATGGTGGGGAAAGGGACATCCTGCATGGGGCATTATATGGTGGGGAAAGGGACATCCTGCATGGGCCATTATATGGGGGGAAAGGGACATCCCGCATGGGGCATTATATGGGGGAAAAAGGGACATAGTGCATTATATCGGGGGGAGGGGCATAGTGCATGAGGCATTATATGGCAAAGGGACATACTGCATGGGGCATTATATGGGGGGGAAGGGACATCCTGCATAGGGCATTATATGGGGGGGAAGGGACATCCTGCATGGGGCATTAAATGAGGGGTGACATCCTGCATGGGGCATTAAATGGTGGGGAAAAGGGACATCCTGCATGGGGCATTATATGGGGGGGAAAGGGACATCCTGCATGGGGCATTATATGGGGGGGTAAGGGACATCCTGCATGGGGCATTATATGGGGGGAGAAGTGATATCCTGCTTGGGGCTTTATATGGGGGGGGAGTGACATCCTGCATGGGGCATTATATGGGGGGTGACATCCTGCATGGGGCATTATATGGGGGGTGACATCCTGCATGGGGCATTAAAATGGGGGGGAACAACCTGCATGGGGCATTATAAGGGGGGGAACAGCCTGCATGGGGCATTATAAGGGGGGGGGACAGCCTGCATGGAGCATTATATGGGGGCTGGAGCGTTATAAGGGGACCAGTATCCTGTACGGAGCGTTATATGGGAGCCATTATCCTGTACGGAGCGTTATATGGGGGCCACTATTCTGTAGGGAGCGTTATATGGGGGCCAGTATTCCGTATGGAGCGTTATATGGGGGCCAGTATTCCGTATGGCGCATTATATGGGGGCCAGTATTCCGTATGGCGCATTATATGGGGGCCAGTATTCTGTATGGAGCATTATATGGGGGCCTGTATTTCGTATGGAGCGTTATATGGGGGCCAGTATTCCGTATGGAGCATTTTATGGGGCCAGTATTCTGTATGGAGCATTTTATGGGGGCCAGTATTGTGTATGGAGCATTTTATGGGGGCCAGTATTCTGTATGGAGCATTTTATGGGGGCCAGTATTCTGTATGGAGCATTATATGGGGGCCAGTATCCTGTATGGAGCATTATAAGGGGGCCAGTACCCTGTATGGAACGTTATATGGGGGCCAGTATCTTGTATGGAGCATTTTATGGGGGCCAGTATTCCGTATGGAGCGATTCGCCGGTTTCTGAGCTATTGTGGAATTTACAATAGATATCGCTCATGTAATGTAAGAAGTGAAATCTTTGGCATTGTACTATATATATATATATATATATATATATATATATATATATATTTCTCTGCGGTATCTGTGCATCATGAATCGTGGTATGTGTTAAAGGGGCCCACTGAGACTCTTTCGCCAGGAGGCCCAGAAAAACCTGGAGCCGGCCCTGGGAAGTTGCACATTACCTGAATTGATCAGGGGTATCCCTCATTTTTATCTATACCAGCAATCACTCAACTGTGCTAAGTCATAAGAGATAGCAACAGGGCAGATCTTATATCCCTCACCAAATACAAATACAGAAATTATGTCAAAGGTGTCTAGACATGTATACTATGGTATATAATGACCACGCTGCATTACTCTTAACACTGATGTGGACAACTAAACATCTGAAGTGCTACAGGCACGAATTTCTCTCCCCCCCGTGTATCTTACAGGGGTCTCTGGTCTCCAGAGCGGAAGCGGGCAGTATCATATTGTTTGCGGTGCAAAAGAAAGTGAAAGAAGCAAAAAACAAATTGGGAAAAATGCGTCGAAATGAAAAAGTAGAACAACTGCTTAAAGAAACTAAACAGTGACCTGACTTGCTGCTATGGCCACCTTCTCAAAATTTTTTCAAAATTTCCTTCTTACATTTTTGGATACATTTTCTCCATTATCTCCCTATGATCTTCTTTTATCTTTGCAAAAACTAGCAATGAAAGTCTCCAGATAACTTGCATTTCTCGCCTTCAGAATATGCAAAACCCAAATCCATGGCCCTGTGTGGGCTCCCTGTGTTGGTGCCAGAAATAAACAATAATAGAAAGGATTACACGTGATTCCCATCCCCCTCCTCCAATTTACGGACCACGAATATACATGAAATACAGAAGAGAATGAACTTATCTGCTGATGGGATCATCACAAGTATCCTGTGAAAGTTTTATCAGTTCTTTGGTGTGTGGACATCAGTACTTCACTCATACCTGTGCAGGATCCATCTGCTATCTCTTCCTGGCTTATGCAGGGCACAAGCAGTAGGAGAGAAGGATGCTACATATAGATGGCCATACACACTACATAAAAGTCAGCCGTACTTGCTGTGTATGAGGTTCTTCAGATGGCAAATGGCAAATGTTGGAGAAAAAGGGAAATTCAAAAGACCCCTACTCTTTGGTCCTACAGAACACAAGCCCCTGCCAGATCCTTCTTATTTCAGACTCTCAGTTGATAAACACACACATG
This sequence comes from Phyllobates terribilis, assembly GCF_046119375.1. Taxonomy (NCBI): domain Eukaryota; kingdom Metazoa; phylum Chordata; class Amphibia; order Anura; family Dendrobatidae; genus Phyllobates; species Phyllobates terribilis. The sequence goes on from NW_027362763.1 coordinate 200,724,531, forward strand.
GCTGAGCATAAATCTATATGGAGGGTTTGGGAGGAATAGCTAAAAGAACCGTCATTAAATTGAAATGTGAGCTGGCATTTCCTTTTTTATATGGACATAGGCACTGGCTTTGTGCACATGGAGTTTTTTGAGGAGTTTTTGGATCAAAAACTGAGAGGAAACTCCAAATTTTTGTGGAGTTTTGAGTTTTTGAGGAGGATTTGGAGAGTTTCCTCTCAGTATCTGCTCCAAAAGGACTCCATGTGGCCATAGCCAATGAGTGGAAACACTTCAAATCCTCCTCCAAATCTCCTCAAAAACTTGGAGTTTCTGCTCAGTTTCCTTTAAAATAAAAATCAGCAAAAAAGTCTCCATTTGGAGTTCTAGGGATTTTTCATTTTATAAGTGGACCCATTCCAAAAAAAACCTCAGTGACCACTTTCCCTGACGGTAAGGCTACACAGTGCAGTTTTGACACACTGGCACATTTTTTTGGACTGCATCAAAACTGCACTGTGTAGTCTTACCCTATTAGCCAGGACTGACAGAATTATAAAGTGCCCATATAAATTTAATAACTTTCAGCCGAATTTCCCTTTGAGTCCAAGCTCTCTCTCCCAACTCCCCCATACACATGAATGCTTAGTGCTGCTTACATGGTTGACAGTCACACTTAAATTAGTGGGTTTTAACAACTTTTCCAATGTCTATGCTTATTTATAGAGATTTATCACGCTGTCAGTTCGTGTAGTTAGATCACGGCAGATTTGGGTCTAATGATCCAAACTTTCTAGTACCCAAACCCAGCAGCCTTATATGTATATTTGAGTTGTTCAGTTTGGTTGAGGAAGCCCATGACCAGTTCAGACATTGTGGTCCCTACTTGGATATCGGATGTGTGAAACTTGCCTAACAGTTCATTAAGACTTGTGATCTTAATACAATTTATTTCAACCAGGGCAATTAAATATGCAAATTGCCTCTTCAGAGAGTAGAACTCTATAGCGCCACCTGTTGGAAGCAGCGACAAGTCACTGACAACCCTTTAACAAGCCTTGCAATATGATTTTGGATAAAAGCCAAATCAGAATCTCAATTTGCAGACATGGTGTTTCAGGTTGTTGCCCCTCATCAGTGCAAAGTATAAGATCTGATTTGGCCAGGGGAGAAGCTCTGAATTGAGGTCTAAGGGGTAACGTTTCTCTTGTAGAGAGTAACCCGGCCCTGGCATGTCAAGGCGGCTTATTTTGCCGTGCAATGCTCCTCTGGGAAATTAAATATGCAAATTGCCTCTTCAGAGGCATATTGCAAAGCTTGTTAAAGGGTCAATTTGCAGTGACTTGTGACTTGTAGGATTGCTGCTTCCAACAGGTGGTGCTGTAGAATTCTAGTCCTCTTTCTCACTGAAGAACCAATTTGCATATTTAATTTCCCAGAGGAACATTGCACAGCAAATAAGGCTCCTTACACTGGCTTGCCAGGGCTGGTATATCATGCTCCACAAGGAGAAATGTTATCCCTTTCAACCAGGGCACAATTTCAGTTTGTTGCCGTACCTCACATCTCTCACCTACAACACTCCCAGGACAGATACTTCCATAATTCCCCAATGGTCCTTATTCACTGCTGAACCAGTGATGGGTGGAGATCACAGAGGACCATAGGTGCGTTGGCGAAGAGAGCGATTTAATAGGCGAGTATGGGTATGAGTATGTTTTGAACAGTTGGACAACCCTTCTATCTCATGCGGCTGCACTCCTGCAGAGCTATGTACATAGCTTTCCCATGGAGTAAAAATACAAAACAGCAGGTATCTAAACAATCTTCGCTGCCCACTCAGAAGGCTAAAATAAGCCCCCAAGGACATAAATATAAGAGTATATTAGGAAGTTATAACATGTCACTGCTGTGTTATGTGATACACATCTATCAAAAATGAAATGTGTTCTTTATTAATAGAATTACAAGCCCATAATTCTGATGGAGACATCAGCTGTAAACGGTAAAATGATATGTTTCTTCGGGTTCAAAAAAAAAAATCACGGACGCCTTATATTTTTTTACAGACAGAAGGAAAAAAAAGGGGTCTATTCTTATGGACTGCCCTGGAATTTCTGAATGGTTGGCGACCCTGGACGGCACGCTGATAAGATCCTTATAAATAGAGTGCAAGAAAATGAGCTGAAGACGGCGAAGCCATCTGTCTGTGAAACGTGCGTATCCTCCTAGTTAACAGATCATACAGACGGTCATGTATCACTGCAATCAGGTCGCTGCATTAAAAAAAATGTTTAGCATGAAAGAGAAATATTTGACTTATACAAAGACTTATTTGTGTGAACAAGAGCGGTATATCAGGGTGTAATTTTCTATGAGAAACTTTTGTGTAGTGTTGGTGAATACGTAGACCAGTGTACCGCCCAGTCCTAATATACAACCCCAACACTGTCTGTTTCTTTCCCTGCTGTCTTCTTCATTTGGACCAGTAATGACCAATGTTCTAGATGTTTTATGTACTAGTCCAAAACTGAGTATCATACAGAAAAGTTCCAGAAGTTTACAATGTAAGTCTGGTCTGTTCCTTATGGCAGCTGACATATTAAGTGGAGGGGTGCTGCTCACCTGCCGCTTACCGCTCCCTCTCCTGACAGTTATGTCTTTGCAGCTCCTTCTTCTGGGTCTCTTCGCACAGTTGGATGCTGGCAAGTGTCTGTTTCTGTCTGGCACCTCCTTCAGTGACTTCACTACAGTCTTATGACTGCTGACTGTTTACTTGCAGATGCTGCCATTTGTTCAAGCTTGTCCTAAAGGCTGCTGGGATTTGTAGTTTCATAGAAGATACTAAAAATAATGGGGGCAGTTACATATCATATAGAAATGGCACTTTCACATACTGCACATGCTCATGGTTACTAGAGCGGCTTTGAATATATTAGAACTCATTCAGACGGACATATTATACAGACGTGTGCTGCCGGAGTAATGGATCAATCAAAATGCTGATAAAAGTCTGAATAAGACTGTTCAGATGACAGTTTTTTCACACAGACCGAGTCCATATAAAAAAAAATCATAGGATACACTATTGACGCGCCCCCTGGGCCAGTGTTGTTTGGGGGATACCCGGAGCCGGATCAGATGGGGGTTGTAGTCTCCGAGTGGCGGTGACCCGGTCCGTGCCCAGGGTGTCAAGCTCAGTGTGTGGCAGTCCTACAGATGTTGCTGGATGTTCTTTAGTGTCGACTACGCCACCCGTTGATTTGCGGTCAATACGGCCGCCGCTGCAGCAGGGTCCGCTGAGGCTGGTGGTGTGTGTGCAGCTTCTGGTAGTATAACCCCCAACGGGAGGGGTATAGCCTCAGGGGGTCAGTTGTAGAGGGTGGTGGTTGTGGTGGTGCAGTGAGGATGGTAATAAGACTCAGAGTCGGGCTGTGCAGTTCAGGGTTTTTACTTACTGCTGTTGTGCTGGTCACTCCGGCCTTGAGTGACCGCCCGAGCCGTGCTGCGTCCACCAGGTCCTGGACTCGGCCAACCCCCAGGTAATTCTGGAGCGTGATCCTGAGCTCCCTTTCTGACGTTCCTTTTCTCTGGCCTTCCCCACCAGGGATTCACTTATGTCCGGCTCCCTCGGGCCTCTTGTTGGTAAAACCCTTGTCTCTGGGTTCCCTGACCCTATACTCGGTATGCCTTCGCAGTGGATTTAGTGGGGGGTCGTGGCAGATCCTGCCCACAACCTCCGGTCTCTAGCTGAGGATTAGTGCCCTCCACCAGCTTGGGATCCGGTACCCTTGTGCCAACCCTTCACCCTTCTGGTTGTATTTGGGCTCTTGGGGTTCCCTCTTCTTCCCCTCTGGGTCCTTCTCTTCTCCTCTCTCTCTTCTTTCAGGACTGCTTGACCCTCTACAAAAGACTGACTGGTAACTGTCTGCCTGTCTGACCCTGATCTAAGATGGTTCCCACCTTATATACTCCCTCTATGTGTGAGCTCAGGTGACCAGCACCCAATGAGCTCCTAGCATTACCCAGACTGCTCCCCCTATCTGCTCCTACACTACTGGGATGTTCCACCCCCCTCCCACTCCAGCCAGGGACAGACACTGTCGTACCTGCACATATTCCTAGTGGGAGTACCATTGATCTGTCCCCCGGAAATGGGATGTATGTAGTGCATGCAGCCTACTGAGCTCAGTTCCACACTCCATCCTTACCCGGGAGTGGAATATCACACCTCTGGCTTGAGGTGCAATACCCCTGTAGCAGCCGAATCCTCAGGCTGCTACACTATTCTTTTCTATATTTTGGATGAAAATCACCCATTCAAGTCTATAAGCATGCACAAGAAAAAAATAAAATAGAATCCCATACGGATCATCCGTATTGCACAGATTGTTAGGAATACATTGTTATTATTAACATAGGAAACTGTATTTCATCATGTGCATTTTATTAATTTTGACACATTAAGGCACACTTTGCGCTTTTGCTGTGGTTTTTTTCAGTGCAGATTTGTCACAAAACCTGAGGGGTTTCCTGGTACCAGCAAAGTGAATGAGATTCCCGTAGTCTCATTCACACGTTGCTTATTTGTGACTTGCAGATTTGGTGCAGATTGGATGGCAATTCTTTCAGCTGCAGATTTCACCCATACATTAGAGTGGGGAAAAATCTGCACCAAAAACACAAGTAAAAAATGCATCAAAGACTCGTGTTTTTGCCGCTGCGTTTTTCCCTGCCAAGAGATGTAGAAATTTCAGCACCAAATCCTTAACGTGTGCACATACTCCAATACAGACGCCATACAGATGTAAAATACACACAGACAGCATACAGATTAAAATAGTGATCATCTGACCACTGCCTTGAGCTGAAAAATATTGAAGACCTGTTGTCGGCAATTGTATTTCATTTCCAGGGACTGGTACCACTGGTTTAGCGTTTGGCACACAATTAAGGAAAGTATAGGAAAAACGTAGCCCCAGTGGAGCCATGGGCACAGTGACCCATTGCTCAGCTTTGTAGGGCAAAAAAGGGGTCAAATTAGATTAGGTGAGGGGTGAATTAATCGGGGTGAAAAGTTCAAGGGGAAGGAAGTAGGGGGATTGATGGCAAAAGAGCGGGGCTATATATAATGGGGTCAGGGGGGTGGCCTGCCAGGACGCATGTAGGAACCACAATAAAAGGTCGGACCCACCCACCCTCTTTATTTGGAATGATGGTAAGTTAATGTATTTTAATTTGTTTTGGGTCATGTCAGCAGATGGTGGAAAGGGGTTTCATGGAGTTGGTGGCAAAAATTGCAGTGGGAGGGTTGTGCATCGAATAGACGGTAGCCCTCCTAATGGTTTTGGAATTATGGTAATTGCCTGGTAGAATTTGGGGCTCTTCATGGTGGGATCCCTGGAAGTTGGTGGACAGAGTTGTTTTTCCGGCAACAGAGGTGCCCCCCAGTCTGTGGTTGCGTCTGGGGGTAATGCTGGATGGTTATTAGATTTTGTCTCCTCTCAGTTTTTGGAGCTCCAAGAACCTCCTTACCTCAAGTTATTTATTATCTGTTATGGTTTGTTATAATAAAGGTCAATTAAATCCAAAAATGGTATTACGTCTGTTTATTTGGGAAACCCAGGGAGAAAAAGGTGGCTGGGGTGGTTTGCTAAGGGAAACGGGTAAAAAATAATGGGCAGCCTCTACAATACTACAGTCTAGTATTTTAGCTACTTTTATATTGGCAGAAATAGTGCTTTATAGGAATTATAAGAATCCTAAACTAAAACTTTACTTATTTGGCGCATAACTTAAATCTTAAAATTCCAGATGGTGTGGCATCCCTGCGGGTTCAGTCGCCACAGAGGTACTGCATCTCACCCAGAGGTGTGGTACCCCACTCTCAGGTAAGGAGGCAGTACTACCCGGGCCCCACCCACCTGCATCCAATACTACACCATTCCAGACCAGCAGGAGGGGCAAGATGCACGAGCCACTGCAGAGCCCTGTCCCTGGTTGGAAGGGGGGGGGAACCAAGAGAAGGGGAACCATGTAGTGGGTGTGGGTGGAGGAAGCAGATCAGGGGAGCACCGTCAGTAGGAATATAAGAAGAAAGGGAACCATTTTGAAACAGCGAGTCCTGCTCAGGAGAGCAGTGTAGGAGGTCCAGGCTCCTGTGCTTGGAGCAGGAGTTGAGAGCAGAGAGAGAGGAGTGGGGCCTAGTAAGAGAGGCCCAGGAAAGAGAGAGAGAGAGGATGGGAGCAGAGGGAAGGCTCCAGAGACAGAGGGGATCCCAGGGGCACGTGGAGTGCAGGAAACCACCCCTGCGCCCGAATCTACACGGACGTGGAGGGATCAGGCCGCAGAGGGGACCGGCCCCTAAACTAGTGGAGAACAATCAGGCTCAACTAGATAACCGGAGGCTGTTGTACTTGCAAGGTGCAGCTACCAACCACCACAATTACATCGCCGAAAAGGTGGCCACGTAGGGTCCAGGGGACTGCACGTCGCCCGACAAGATCCGAGGCTACCGGCTTGGGACACTGATTGTGAGGCGCAGGGCAGGAGGGTGAGAGCCAGCGCAGGAAGAAGACCGAGAAAGGAACGTAGAACGGGGTCCCGTTTAAGTACTCCTGAAATACTTGAGAGCTGCTGAACCCCTTCCTTGGTGAACACAGGACAACGTGGGCGGTTATAATCCGGAAAGTGTAACCTGAGGAACTTAACAACTGTGAGTAAAATCTGAAGACTGCACCCCACTGTGTTCTTGAATAATTGCTGCGCCATCACCAGCCCTGCACTACACTGCACCAACAACATCTACCTCATAGCATCACAATATCCTGCCCTGGAGCTAAGCTCTGCCTGTGGAGAGCTGAACCAACTCTGCTGCGTCACCATCAGCTTCAGAGGATCTGCACCGCAGCCGCGGCCCCATATAGCCGCATACCACAGGTGGCGTCACGAACATTATCTATAACAACTTTATTCCCTTTTCACTTTTCCCCTTTAATTGACCGCCCTGGGTCACGGACCGGGTCACTGCCACCGTGACATCCCCCAGCATCGACCGGCCTGGCTACCGAGTACCCCACGGCCCAGGGGGCGCGTCAGTGACATGTCAGGCTTTGAGGGGTTATTTCTATTTCTGCCTTTCATGGCCAAGATGGGAATAACTGCTGCTAGGTCGTAGATTAATAAAACTACTCTTTGTTCAACACCATCATCTCCATTGGATATATTCTTGACCAGCAGCGCAGCAGAATTATCCATATATCCCTTTTTACTATTGCATGAATGAGTTTGAAGCATTATTATGATTGATTTCATGCAAAATGTATGACTTGAAATCTCCATGTATGGCCTCATATGCAGTACTGTGCAGAAGGTTTAGGCAGATGGAGAAAAAAGCTGCAATGAAAGATTGCTTTCAAAAATAGAAGTGTTAATAGTTTATTCTTATCAATTAACAAAATGTAAATTGAATGAACAAAAGAAAAATATAACTCAAATCAATATTTGCTGTGACTTCATTTTAACTTCAAAACAGCATCAGTTCTCCTAGATACACTTGCACACAGTTTTTGAAGGAACGCAATAAGGAGGTTGTTCCAAACATCTTGCAGAACTATCTACAGATCTTCTGTGGATGTAGGCTTGTGCAAATTCTTCTGTCTCTTCATGTAATCCCAGCCAGACCTGGTGATATTGAAATCAGGGGAGCCATATCATCACTTCCAGGACTCTTTGTTCTTTCTAACACTGAAGATGTTAATGACACGGGCTGTATGCTTGGGGTCGTTGTACTGCTGTAGAATAAATTTGGAGCCAATCTGACGCCTACCTGGCATTATTAAATGATGGATAAGTATTTGCCTGTAAATGTCAGCATTGTCGACACCATTAGTTCTGACCAAATCTCCAACTCCATTTGCTTGAATGCAGCCCCAAACTTGCAAGGAACCTTCACCATTTCATCACTGTTGCCTGCAGACACTTATTACCAACTCCAGGGCCACATTGGAGATCACTTCGTCCATCCATACAGATCAGCCATTGTAAACCTTGTGGTAAAGCGACTTGCTCAGCTCTCCAGAGGCACACACAGGACACACGGTTTGGGTAAGCTTCCTGCGGGTTTATTGTGCTTTCCATAAAAATAAACAGTCCCTCTTGGGGTTAACGGGAAAACAAAAGATGAAATATAACAGAGTCCTCTAACCAGCAAGGCCTTTGCCGGCTGCAGATAGTCCTGTGAAGTTTCAGCAACACCAGTCCTCCGGTGTTGCTCTCTGGCATCAGCCACACACAGCCTGGAGACTTCAATCTCCAGACCACACACTCCACCCAGGAAAACAAACTGACTGAACATTTAAACCCCTGTTCAGCCACACTCTGAGGGGGAGGTATGAGGAATGACTTCCCTCCCATCTCTACGTCATTCCCATAAAACCACACCCTTTAAAAGAGGTAACCCCCAGCATATAACATGCTGGCAGAAATTCCGTAGGTCTTAGTTCACACAGGAGAGCATCCTGAGTGACACATACCTCCCCTCACATATAAAAGCCGTGACTCTGTCACAACCGTTAAAAACTGTGACCACGAGTAAATTGACTCTTTGACCTGCGATCAGAGGGATAAAATGCGACGGGCGAGTCACAGAAGTAGTGGCCCAAACTAACCTTCGAAAAATAATATGCCCCATCTCTTATTGCATTTTATTGCAATATTGTAGCAGCCAAGAAACCGTAATTCTGGCGGTTTGATTTGTTTTTCTCATTAAACCGTTTAGTAATCGGCTTAATTCATTTTATATTTTGATAGATCAGACTTTTATGAATGTAGCGATACCAAGAATTTGTATTTTGTTTAATTGTTAATTTTAATGGGGCAAAAGGAGGGTGATTTGAACTTGTATTTTTTTATATTTTTTACATTTTTTGTTTTGTTTTTACTTTATTCATCTGATCGTTTGTGCTATACATAGCAATGCATAAGCACTGCTACATATAGCTATAATCACAATCTCTTATGAATGCCACCTAAATGCTATCTTTCACAGGAGGATCATAATGACAGGCACGGGGGCTTCAGCAAACCACCGGCTGTCATGGCAACCCATCGTCGCTGTCAAGGGTTGCGATATTAGGCTGGTGAAATGTCACGCCGTCATGCTGGCTCAAGTTAAATGCCTCTGACAGCGAGATTTAACAGTTTAACAGCCACAGGCGGAACTCCGCTCCACACACGGCTGTTAGAGGCGCATGATGGCTGTTTAAATCAATTGTCATGTGCGGGGAAAGATGCGGTCTCTGCCGGCATATAATGTATCGGTACATCATATAGTAAGAGGTTAAAGCTATAATGGAAATCGTCCTGCAAAAGACAGCCTTATCTGGATATTTATTTAGGTGTGGCTCCATCTGATTTATGTTAACAGGCATTGTCCCTCTTACTTGCAACTTCCGCAAGTTTTCCCTTTCCTTTTTTAAAACAGTTGAAATAACTGTGGGTTCCCCCGCAACCTGAGCATTCAAGCTTAAACCTACACGATGTTCCAAAATTGCATTCCATTTCGTTGAAAAGTTAACACAGTCCCTTACGGGTGCCCACCGAAGATCCCTCTGTGTCGGCGGAACTTGCAACAGTCCCAGGAAAGGACTGTGAGGCAGCCCTCAGCACTGTCATCAACCGCACCCACAAGCTAATTTCCTTGTGGTCCCAACATAAATTAGGCCAGACCACTTTTATATGCCTAAATTGCTTGTCGTATTGTATCCAACCAACACCCCGTATGTATGAAAGGCTTCAGTTATCCCATCTCAGCAGAAAAAAAGGGCAGAACATTTTTCGGACGCCTTTTTTGTCAGTTATGCTAGCCAAAATTGTGAAAGCCTGCAGCCAATTCACGAAAGTCCAAGGGATCAAGTGATACCTCTGTTGTTCTTCCTCTTCTTTCTTACTCTCTTCTGGCTTCAGGCGGTCAAGACTAATCTTTTCAAGCTGCAACAAAGAAAAAATGTCCACATACTCATAGTTTAAAATATTTTTTTATTTTATCTCCTGCTTAAGATGAGCCCCTAATGGTCCATCAAAACATATACAGTAGCAGCCAAAAGTTTTGTATTTTTTTTAAAGTGTGATTACTTCTGTCTGGTTGTTGTGAGGCCATTTCCCTGGTAATGAATTGAAAGTGCATGAAGGTGTCATCATACAAGACCTTAATTTTAACCAAAATGCTTTTGAATATAGGTATGGTCATTTAATTAACCCCTTAAGCCCCGAGGGTGGTTTGCACGTTAATGACCAGGCCAATTTTTACAATTCTGACCACTGTCACTTTATGAGGTAATTACTCTGGAACGCTTCAACAGATCCCCCTGATTCTGAGATTGTTTTTTCGTGACATATTGTACTTCATGATTGTGGTAAAATTTCTTCGATATCACTTGCGTTTATTTGTGAAAAAAATGGAAATTTGGCGAAAATTTTGAAAATTTTGCAATTTTCAAAATTTGAATTTTTATGCCCTTAAATCAGAGAGATATGTCACACAAAAGAGTTAATAAATAACATTTCCCACATGTCTACTTTACATCAGCACAATTTTGGAATCAAAATTTTTTTTTGTAAGGGAGCTAAAAGGGTTAAAAGTTGACCAGCGATTTCTCATTTTTCCAACAAAATTTACAAAACCATTGTGTTAGGGACCACATCACATTTGAAGTCACTTTGAGAGGTCTTTATGACAGAAAATACCCAAAAGTGACACCATTCTAAAAACTGCACCCCTCAAGGTGCTCAAAACCACATTCAAGAACTTTATTAACCCTTCAGGTGCTTCACATGAATTTTTTGAATGTGGAAGAAAAAAATGAACATTTAACTTTTTTCACAAAAATGTTACTTTAGACCCAATTTTTTTTATTTTCACAGAGGTAACAAGAAAAAATGGACCCCAAAATTTGTTGTGCAATTTCCCCTGGGCACGCAGATACCCAATATGTGTGGAAAAAACACTGTTTGGGCGCACGGCAGGGCTCGGAAGGGAAGGAGCGCCATTTGACTTTTTGATTGTAAAATTTGCTTGAATAATTAGCGGACGCCATGTTGTGTTTGGAGAGCCCCTGTGTGCCCAAACATTGGAGCTCCCCCACAAGTGACCCCATTTTGGAAACTAGGCCCTCCAAGGCACCTATCTAGATGCATAGTAAGCACTTGGAACCCCCAGGTGCTTCACAAATTGATTCGTAAAAATGAAAAAGTGAAAAAAAAAACACTTTTTCATTTTTATGAATCAATTTGTGAAGCACCTGGGGGTTCCAAGTGCTCACTATGCATCTAGATAGGTGCCTTGGGGGGGTCTAGTTTCCAAAATGGGGTCATTTGTGGGAGAGCTCCAATGTTTGGGCACACAGGGACTCTCCAAATGCAACATGGTATCCGCTAACAAATTGAATGGAAAATCGGCTCAAATTGTTAGCGGACACCAAGTTGCGTTTGGAGAGCCCCTGTGTGCCCAAACTTTGGAGCTCCCCCACAACTAGACCCCCAAAGGCACCTATCTAGATGCATAGTGAGCACTTGGAACCCCCAGGTGTTTCACAAATTGATTCATAAATATGAAAAAGTGTTTTTTTTTTCCACTTTTTCATTTTTACGAATCAATTTGTGAAGCACCTGGGGGTTCCAAGTGCTCACTATGCATCTAGACACTTGGAACCCCCAGGTGCTTCACAAATTGATTCGTAAAAATGAAAAAGTGAAAAAAAAACACTTTTTCATATTTATGAATCAATTTGTGAAACACCTGGGGGTTCCAAGTGCTCACTATGCATCTAGATAGGTGCCTTGGGGGGTCTAGTTTCCAAAATGGGGTCACTTGTGGGGGAGCTCCAATGTTTGGGCACACAGGGGCTCTCCAAACGCAACATGATGTCCGCTAACAATTTGAGCCGACAATTTGTTAGCGGATACCATGTTGCATTTGGAGAGTCCCTGTGTGCCCAAACATTGGAGCTCCCCCACAAGTGACCCCATTTTGGAAACTAGACCCTCCAAGGCACCTATCTAGATGCATAGTGAGCACTTGGAACCCCCAGGTGTTTCACAAATTGATTCATAAATATGAAAAAGTGTTTTTTTTTCACTTTTTCATTTTTACGAATCAATTTGTGAAGCACCTGGGGGTTCCAAGTGCTTACTATGCATCTAGATAGGTGCCTTGGGGGGTCTAGTTTCCAAAATGGGGTCACTTGTGGGGGAGCTCCAATGTTTGTGCACGCAGTAGCTCTCCAAACGCAACATGGCGTCCGCTAACAATTTGAGACGATTTTCCATTCAATTTGTTAGCGGACACCATGTCGCGTTTCGAGAGCCCGTGATGTGCCTAAACAGTGGAGCTCTCCCACAAGTGACCCCATTTTGGAAACTATACCCCTCAAGGATTTTATTAAGGTGTATAGTGAACATTTTGAACCCAGAGGTACGACACAGAATTTGTTTACATTAGGTCATCATATTGAATAAGTTGTCATTAGTCTTGAGCGCAAGTGCTCGCTACTTGAGTTTGCATCGGGTACTCAGGTATGCACCATGTACAGCGTGTGCTCGAGTGACATGCTCGAGTCCCTGCTCCGCATGTTTCACGGTTATTAGACACCCAAAAAAAAACATGCAGGGATCGCTCGTGCATGGCAGGCAATCCCCGTAAAGTTTTTTTGGCCGCGAAGCATATAGGGCAGAGACTCGAGCATGTCACTCAAATACCCACGATACTCAATGCATACCAGAGCACCCGATGCAAACTCAAGTAGCGAGCACTTGCGCTCAACACTAGTCGCCATATTGTCATCTTTTTTCTTACTTTTGAAAAAAATCCCAACCCCATCACAACCCTAACCCCAACCCTAACCCCAACCCCAGCCCTAACCGTAGGACAACCCTAACCGTAGCACAACCCTAACCGTAGCACAACCCTAACCGTAGCACAACCCTAACCCTAGCACAACCCTAACCCTAGCACAACCCTAACCCCAAACCCAGCGCTAACCCTAGCCCAATCCTAACCCAAGAGTTTATTTTTTACGCCGTTCCTCGTGCGGTATAAGTGATTAGACGACTTTATTCTTCGGGTCGGTGTGATTACAGCAATACCAGAATCATATGGGGTTTTTATGACTGACAGCTGTCACACACAAAAAGACGCATTTTTTGTAAAATCTAGTTTTTGCATCGCCATATTTTGAGAGCTATAATTTTTCCAGATTTTGGCAGACAGTCATGTGACGGCTCGTTTTTTGCGGGATGAGTTGACGTTGTTATTGGTGCCATTTTCAGGCACGTGACATTTTTTGATCGCTTTCTATTCCGATTTTTGGGAGGCAGAATAAACAAAAACCAAGAATTCAGGAATTGTTTTTTTTTTTTTTTATTCTGTTCCGCGTGTGGTAAAAGTGATAAGGCAGCTTTATTCTTCGGGTCAGTACGTTTACAGCGGTACCACATTTATATCGTTTTTCTATGTTTTGCACTTTTACATAATAAAAGCAACTTTATAGAAAAAAATATTTTTTAGCATAGCTTTATTCTGAGAGCTATAACTTTTTTATTTTTCGGCTGATGGAGCTGTGTGTCAGCTTGTTTTTTGCGGGACGAGATGACGTTTTCAGCGGTACCATTTTTATTTATATTCGTCTTTTTGATCGCGTGTTATTCCATTTTTTATTTGGCGGTATGGTGATAAAGCATTGTTTTTTGCTTCGTTTTTTTTTTTTTTTTTACCGTGTTCACTGAAGGGGTTAACTAGTGGGACAGTTTTATAGGTCAGGTTGTTCCGGACGCGGCGATACCAAATATGTGTACTTTTATTGTTTTTTTTTTTTTTTTTTTTATAATAATATTTATTGATGGGTACATTATATTTTTATTTTTGGTGGATTATTTTATTTATTTATTTTTTTGCAATTTTTTTTTTTTTTTTTCCACTTACTGTCAGTTTTTATACTTTATTACTTTGTCCCACTATGGGACTTTCACTTTTTTTTCTCTGATCGCCTGCATGGCACAGGAATGCAGCACCATCCCTGTGTCATACAGGCTATCAGCGCTGCACAGTGAGAAGATTGTTTGGAGATGCACTGCGCATGTCCAAACAATCTTCCTGCTGTCTGGTGACCCGGATGTTGTCATGACGACATCGGGTCGTCATGGCAACACCCGGGAAGCCTTTGCAGACAGCGCTGGAAGCCGGAAGAGGAGGTGAGTATCTGCGATCACCTCCCCTTGCCCCCGCAATGCTGCGATCGGCTGCGATCGACTTCGATCGCAGCATCGCAGGGGTTAATGTGCTGGGAGCGGTGCAGGACCGCTCCCTGCACATAGTACCGGGTGTGAGCTGTGACAATCAGCTGACACCCGGTGGCGATCGCGCCCGCACAGCCTGTGTGCGCGCGCGATGACGTACTAATACGGGTCTGGCTCTTAAGTCCCAGGGCACAGACGCGTATTAGTACGTCAGATGTTATTAAGGGGTTAAAGAAAACTGCCTGCCAAAAGTTTTGCATATACTATTTATTGATCACAACATAGAGAGTAATTTGTTGTTTACAATGCCATAACTTAGTATTTTGTAGCATAACCTCTTTCTTTAATTACTGCACCGCACTGACGGGGCATTGAAGCCACTTGGGTATTCAAGACATATTAAGGGATCTTGCTCCATTCCATTTGCAAGTCTGGAAACAATTCATCTTTATTGCTATGGTACGAGCCCCAACACGTAGCCCTAACTCATTCCAAAGGTGCTCTATAGGGTGTAAATCAGGTGATTGGTTTGGCCATTGCAACAGGCGAACATTTTTCTTTGCTAACCAGTTTTTGACTAAATTGGATGTGTGCTTAGGATCATTGTCTTGCTGGAATTTCCATCCCCTGCCTACTTTGGTTTTACCATGTGGCAGCATTACATTCTCCAGTATATCCTTGTACATGGTGACATTCATATTTTCATCAATTCTATGCAGAGGACCAATGGCAGATGCAGAAAAGCAGCCCCAAACCATGACATTGCCACCACCATGTTTCACTGTAGGTGTTTGGTACCTTACATCTTTACGTTTTCATATTTTGGCAGTATATACTGTACATAGTGCTTGCCATCACTACCAAACAAATTGAACTTGAATTCATCCGACCACAACACCTTAAACCAATCTGTCTCATCCCATTGGCTGTGTTCTTTGGTAAACTCAATTCGGACCTTCTGGTTCTTTGCAGAGATGAAAGGCTTCTTGACTGGAACTCGTGCATTAAACCCTACTGCTCTTAGCCATCGCACCACAGTTTGGCAATTCACTTTGACTCCATATTCTTCATTCATTTCGTGCAAAATCCGTACAGCACTTTTATGGACATCAGATACTGACTTTTTCTTAATAATGTCATCAACTCTGGAGGAAGTTTTTTGTGGTCATCCACTTCTAGGTTTGTCAGCTGTTCCATAACTTTCTTTTTCTTTCTTTAATATACGTGACACTTGACTCTGAGACTCTGAGAAAGAAGAGCATATTTCACAACTTTCCAGCCTTTATATAATAATTGTCTCCCTGCTAATGTCCTAGATTCATCTTTCATTGCCCCCATAAAGTATGATGCCAACAAAAGTGCGCCCCAAACACAGTATGATACCCCAATGGTGAATTCCTCCATGTGCACAGTATAGTGAGCCTAAAGTTCCCCAACGCAACGCCCAAGGCAAAGTATGGTGACACAACACAGTATGATCCCCCAACTGTGACCCCCACACAGCCCTCCTTGCAGTATAATGGGCCTACATACAGTATAATGGCTCCACATCTCTTCACACTGTATAATGGCCCACACTAGCCCTCCAAACAGTATAATGACCCCCACACTGTATAATGGCCCACACTAGCCCTCCAAACAGTATAATGACCCCCACACTGTATAATGGCCCACATTAGCCCTCCAAATAGTATAATGGCCCCCATACAAACCTTCACACTGTATAATTGCTTCCACAGAATATAATGCACTCCCTATGGTCCTCCACAGAGTATAATGCACTCCCCATGGTCTTCCACAGAGTATAATGCACTCCCCATGGTCCTCCACAGATTATAATGCACTACCCATGGTCCTCCACAGAGTATAATGCACTCCCCATGGTCCTCCACATCCACAGAGTATAGTGCACTCCCCATGGTCCTCCACACAGTATAGTGCACTCCCCAAGGTCCTCCACAGAGTATAATACACTTCCCATGGTCCCCCACACAGTATAATGCACTCCCCATGGTCCTCCACACAGTATAATGCACTCCCCATGGTCCTCCACATCCAGAGTATAATACACTTCTCATGGTCCCGCACACAGTATAATGCACTCCCCATGGTTCTCCACACAGTATAATATACTCCTCATGGTCCTCCACACAGTATAATACACTCCCCATGGTTCTCCATACAGTATAATACACTCCCCATGGTCCTCCACACAGTATAATACACTCCTCATGGTCCTCCACACAGTATAATACACTCCCCATGGTTCTCCACACAATATAATGCACTCCTCATGGTCCTCCACACAGTATACTGCACTCCCCATGGTCCTCCACACAGTATAATACACTCCCCATGGTTCTCCACACAGTATACTGCACTCCCCATAGTCCTCCACACAGTATAATACACTCCCATGGTCCTCCATAGAGTATAATACACTCCCCACGGTCCTCCACAGAGTATAATACACTCCCTATGGGCCTCCACACAGCATAATGCAGCCCAAATACAATACTCACCGATCCTCGTTCCCCTGGTGCTTCAGTCTCTGTAGTGCATCTCCTCACCTCAGCAGCTCCACTGTCTGACACAGCATTGCACGATGATGTGACGTCATTGTGCCCGCTGTGTCAGATGCAAAAGAGGAATGATGGGAGACAGAGTGTTACATGACGCTCCCTCCTCCATCATTGCTTTCAACGGTATCGGCATCTGCGGGAGGGTTTCCGTCCTGGCAAATATTTGCTTCCGGTTTACTAAAATCACCAGGAAAATGGCATCACGACAACCAGACAGAAGTAATCACACTTTAAAAAAAAATGCAAAACTTTTGGTCGCTACTGTATAAACCTTGTCTAGGGTTCTATCGGCCATCCACACAACATCCAAATTGGTCACGGCTGGCACCATGGAGATACCTACCACCGGAGTTGCTGGGGCTTATGAAACACACAAGCACTCTACAGCAGCCACTGGAATCATCGCAACATCCCCCGCTGTCCCGACTGGAGCCACACCACTTTGCTAAACCACTACTGGGCTCGACCCAGCTGGGACAATCAGCTCCCTTATCACCCGCAATAGCTGCAACACAGCACTCTCTCCCACCCACATGACCCTCATCCGCAACCTGCTGTACCACATCCATATTCCCACCACATGTAGAAGACATGCAGTGACCACATTGCTTACCAGGATGACTGTGAGGCAAGCTCAAAACAGCCATTGTGTGCATCTCTCGAAGCTCCGATTCAAACTCACTGTCAGATTATCCCAATTCCTCCTCTTCCAAGATGTCACTTGATTCCTCGGCCCTCTTGACCCCACCAGTCACCGTTGTGAGGCCATTGCGATGAACCAGCCCAGGTACTGGTACTTCAGCTGCACGCCGCCAGCCAGCAATTTATTAGTAACCATTTACCCACTCTGCATCACCACCCTTTCTTTCTCGCCATCTTAGAACAAGAGACCCGCCATTTTCTAGCCTGCTACCTAAAGTCAATGCAGGCACCCTGGTTCCTGTCCAATTGCCGCTGTCCTTGTCTCGAACATCCTTTGGGCCAGCCCACGTTTCCAGGCCGACAGTGCAACCAAGAGGCTCGGCCACCTGCACAACTGACATAGTGGCATCGGGGCAAGATGACATCATGACGTCCACTCACCGATGGGCAAGCTCTCCGATGCGGCTTCCCCTTAGAATGCTGAGCCGTTGACTGGCTAGGAAGGCTCGCCTCAGCCTAAAATTGTCCCTGGTGGGGTTCCTCTACCTATGCCGCATCCTCGGGGTCACTTCAGGAGTTAGTCTCTCAGGAGGCTAAGACCTCCAAAAGCATTTGGGAGGTGCTGGTGCCGCAGCCAGATCATCAACCCCACCTTCCAGCATCTACAGCTGCTCCTGCAACTAGCTAGGACCCCTTTCTCTGGCTAACGTCTTGCAGCTTTCAAGAAGGGCCCCCATGACACACAGTGTCCAAAGTTGCCCGGCGCGGTTCAACCAATGGATTGCCCTTGCATTGCCCAGGGAGCTCTATATGCCCCAGTTACTGTAACCAATCAGGTATGGCCACGAGTAATAACTATTTCCCTAATACATGCTCCCTCCTTTACCCTACCGAGTAACCCTGCTTCCTACCTCCTCTTGCAAAACGTCATTTTAGAATCCCTACTAAACTTATGCCCCAAAATGGAATCTTAACATATCATGGGGCCTGTCCCTTTTAGCCCCTTTTGGTCGCAGTCTGTGCCTTGCTTTCTATATCTGCAGCACACCATACCTCACAACTTTTGAAGAACAGAAAGAGGGACAGAATATGTGGCGCGCATAGCGCGCTGCGGCAACTTTTGGACATGACCCTGGCCACACCCCAATCCACGCCAATTTACCATTTTTGTCTGACATGAGGAGTTGTCAGAGGCGCAGTGATAGCTAGGGAAATTAAGCAGACGCCCGAGACTGCAGGGCATAGATCTAAATCCGGGACTGTCCGATGTATCCGGGATAGTTGGGATTAGAGATGAGTGGATGGATTTACAGGTCTCTGGTCCATCATGCAGATCAGTGGTACCAGGCGGCTGGACGAGATGCCGTGAATCTCTTACCTTCCGGCGTCCCTGGTGGCTTTTGATCACCCAGGGCAACGTAACATCATCTGTGCGTCCTGCTCATCTCATCATCAATTATACTTCAGGCTCCAAATTTTTAATTTTCTCAAGGGTAACAAGAGAAAATGGGCCACAAAATTTGTTGTGAAATTTTTCCTGAGCACGCCGACACCCTATATGTGGGGGGAAACCACTGTTTGGGCACACGGCAGGGCTTGGAAGGGAAGGAGCGCCATTTGAAATTCTGAATGTAAAATTTGCTTGAATAATTAGTGGACGCCATGTCGTGTTTGGGGAGCCCCTGATGTGCCTAAACAGTGGAAACCCCCCACAAGTGCCCCCATTTTGGAAACTAGACCCCTCAAGGATTTTATCAAAGGGTATAATGAACATTTTGAACCCAGAGGTACGACACAGAATTTGATAACATTAGGTCATTATATTGAATAAGTTGTCATTAGTCTTGAGCGCAAGTGCTCGCTACTTGAGTTCGCATCGGGTACTCAGGTATGCACCATGTATCATGGGTGCTCGAGTGACATGCTCGAGTCCCCGCCCCGCATGTTTCACAGTCGTTAGACACCCCAAAAAAAACATACGGGGATCGCTTGTGTATGGCAGGCAATCCCCATGTGTTTTTTTTGCTGTATAACAACCGCAAAACATGCGGGGCGAGGACTCCAGCATGTCATTTGAGCACCCGCGATACTCGGTGCATACCCAAGCACCCGATGCAAACTCAAGTAGCGAGCACTTGCGCTCAACACTAGTCGCCATATCGTCATCATTTTTTTTCTTTACTTTTGAAAAAATCCCAACCCTAACACAACCGTAACAAAACCCTAGCCCTAATCCTAACTGTAACCCTAACACAACCCTAACCCTGGGCTAACCCTAACCCTGGGCTAACCCTAACCCTAACCTTGGGCCAACCCTAACAACAAATATATATTTTTTATTTTATCATTTTTATTTACCTAAGGGGGGGACAAAAGGGGGTTTGATTTATTATTTTTTTTATTTTGATCACTGTGATAGGGTTTATCACAGTGATCAAAATGAACCAATAGGGAAAATTCCCTGTTGTTGCCGGGCACCGGCCGGCAGATCGCAGCGGGCGCACTGTGCATGCACCCGCCTTTTTTTTTTTTTTTTTTTACAGGAAGATGCCGGGGAGCTGGGGGACATCTAGGGACTGTACAGGTACCGGGTGGGCTCATGGGGCTTCATTTCTCTCTCCTCTGACATGTATATCATGTCAGAGGAGAGAGAAATCATTGCAACCACCAACACACTTTTTTTTTTCGTGATTGGAGACCGGAAAAACCGGCCCTGATCATATTCTCAGAGAATTTCAGACTCTGGGGGGAGCTACAGCCTTATTCCTCAGTGACGCATTTTTACGGCGCTGAGGAATAAGTACCCTTAACTGCTGCCGTGAAAATGCGTTACGGCGGTCATTAAGGGGTTAAACTCAGCATCATATCTGCCCCATTTCATGAAATGAGGGGAAAAACGCACAAAAGAAATGCAGCAAACAAGCAATAATCACAGAAGATTGTTATTGCATTGTGTGGTGCAGACACCTGCAGAAAAAAGCAACAGCATTACAGTTTTATTACATGTTTTATGGGTTTAATGGAGAAAAAATATCAATCACGTCATTTTTTTACGTTATTTACCAATTCCCGTAAGTAATCTGATCACTGTGTTGTGCGGGTCGTTACAATTACAGGGACACCAAATATGTGCGTGTTATTTGCTGATTTGTGATGTTTATTATTTTTTTAAAAACTCATTAAAAATTACTTTTTTTTTTTCATTATCAAGTGTTTTTCATTATTTTTTAGCAATTTTATAGGATGAAAAAATCTCTTCTTCTCCCTCTAGAATACAGAAACATACATTGCACACAGTAGTGTATTTCTATTAGTACAATGTGCCTGCAGTACGGATCATGTACACAAAAGTCTCCCATCACTAGACCTTGTAGGTCAGCAGGTTAAGCTCCTTCCTGTCTGTAATGTTAAGGCTGTGGGTTAGAGATTGGGACACTCACAGTAAAAAAAAAATTTGTAATTGCTTATTATTTTTACTACTTTTATAGGAAAAAAAATCATTTTCTTCACCTCAGTATGCAGGCACCATAAAATACAGGGTTATACACAATGTATCTCCATGGATATGTATAACCTGCTTCTGGATTCATTGCCTGCAATACAGGTCAAGATAACCAAATTCTCCAACATTGTAAGCTGTGGCTCATTGGTAGAGCAACAGCTTGCAAATACTGAGATGCAAGGCGATGTGAGTTCCAGTCCTGGGCAGAACCTGATCACAAGAGAAAGAAGAGGTGATGAGTAATATAATTTAATTTATGCACTGAGCTAACAACAGCTCTGCCCCCTGAGGAGCAGGAGCTACAGAGGCAGCGATGCAGAATCATTGGAGAGCTGAGTATAAATAGAAGCCGGGAGAAGAGCTGAGACATGATGGGACAGTCTCGCTGAATCTGGGATGGTTGGGAGCTATGAGTACACTTTCAGTAAAGGGATTGGCGCACTATAATATATCACATCCACTGTACACATGGGAAAAAAAAAGAGTCATATTTTGCCATTTTTTATACTGTTCAAAAATAATCTAATAAAGAGCTAAATCATTCTCTTACATTGTTTGGTGCCACCTGGGTGTTAAAGTGTACAGCATTGTGCAACTCCACCTAATGGGCTGAATGCAGAGGTCACACATGCTCTGTCATTCTCCCCACAGCTTTGTATTGTACTGCATGGTGACTCTCTGTTCACTGCAGGTCAGCCAAAAGCGTGCAGGGCAGAATTATATTTATTTTGGCTGCACTGCTGTGAACAAAATGCAGCATGTAGCTCATTAGATGGACCTGCACATTGCTTTACACTTTTGCACACCTGGTGGCGCCATATCAGGTAAGAAAATTAGTGTTGAGCGAGCATGCTCGACACTGCTTGGTACTCGCCCGAGCATCACGCTACTAGGGAGGTTCGGCGAGCACCAAGCATTTCCGGGTTACTCGGGCGGGAGCTCGGGTCTCCGCCTTGCATGTTTGGCGCTCTTTACAGAGCCAATGAACATGCAGGGATTGCCAGCCAGTCACTGTAATGCCGCAGCCATGTTGGTTGTGGGCATTACATTGATTGGCTGGCCGCACAGCGTCACCTGGAGTATTTAAAACTGGGCGCCGCCATCTTGGACACAGACGGCTGGGATCAGACAGTGTAGGGACAGCGCTGCTGATTTAGGGAGAGATATATACTGCAAAATAGTTAGTGTAGGGTCTGTAAAGGCTGTCAGATCAAACAAACAGTCCTTCTCAGGACTAATATCCATCCCAGATATCAGGCAGGCAGGCAGGCTGTATAGGAGACGCAGTGGTTATACCAGCAAACGCTGCATTACAGTCCTGTGTGCTCCTGTTGCTGGACTTAGCTCCAGGTCTTAGGGGCCTCTTTTTTTTTTTCCTCCTTCACACTGTACAAATACCCGTCTTATTAACCTTTTGGTGCCCCCCCCCCCAAAAAAAAAAAAAAAGTGAGTCTCTGATGTGTAGGCTAGAGAAACAGAAGTGTGGTTTTGCAGTTCCACGGTTCAAACCTCTGTATTATCCACTTTTGGGCCATTTGTATCTAAAAAAAACAGTTTGAGTGTGTCACTCACTGTTCAGCCGCAAATATATATATTTAAAAAAGTCTGGTATACACCAGTAAATTATAACTGTGGTTTTGCTGTTCCACGGTAAAAAATCTCTATTATCCTGCTTTGGGAACTAATAGTGTCTCCCTGATTTTTCAGACACAAATATATCTGTTGAAAATAGTCTGGTGTAGGCTCGAGAAATAGAAGTGTGGTTTTGCAGTTCCACGGGTCAAATCTCTGTATTATCCTGCTTTTGGCATTTTTTGTCGTAAAGAAAAACAGTAATAGTGTCTCCTGATTGTTCAGACACAAATATATCTGTTGAAAATAGTCTAGTGTAGGCCTGAGAAATAGAAGTGTGGTTTTACAGTTCCACGGGTCAAATCTCTGTATTATCCTGCTTTTGGCATTTTTTGCCGTAAAGAAAAGCAGTAATAGTGTCTTCTGATTTTTCAGACACAAATATATCTGTTGAAAATAGTCTGGTGTAGGCTCGAGAAACAGAAGTGTGGTTTTGCAGTTCCACGGGTCAAATCTCTGTATTATCCTGCTTTTGGCATTTTTTGCCATAAAGAAAAACTAATAGTGTCTCCCTGATTTTTCAGACTCAAATATATCTGTTGAAAATAATCTGGTGTAGGCCAGAGAAACAGAAGTGTGGTTTTGCAGTTCCACGGTTCAAACCTCTGTATTATCCACTTTTGGGCCATTTGTATCTAAAAAAAAACCAGTTTGAGTGTATCGCTCACTGTTCAGCCGCAAATATATCTATTTAAAATTGTCTGATATACCCCAGTAAACAATAACTGTGGTTTTGCCATTCCACGGTAAAAAATCTCTATTATTCAGCTTTTGGTATTTTTTCCGTAAAGAAAAACAATAATAGTTTCTCCCTGATTGTCCAGATTGTTTAAAAGAGTCGGGTGTAGGCCAGAAAAATAGAACTGTGGTTTTCCTCTTCCACGGTTCTAATCTACTTTATATTACCCTTTTTCCATTGATAGTGCGAGTGTAAGCTATTTTATTTCCTTTACAATGGGCAAGGCGTGTGGCAAGGGACGTGGAACTGGACGTTCTGGTGATGGTGCGTTCAGAGGACGGGGCCGTGGCCAAGGTGAAAATGTGCCACAACCAACAGCCACATCTTCTCGCTCCCACTTCTTGACCGAATTACTAGGGAAGCACAGAACAACACCAGTATTACGAACTAATCAGTGTGAACAGGTTATTAATTGGATAGCAGATAATACTTCCAGTTACCTGGGCACCACCACCTCTTGTCTGTCTTCCACATGGTCAACTGTTAGTAGCCGTGAGTCTCGACCGCATACTCCTCCTCACCCTGATGCTCTTTCCTCCCACCATGCCGAGTGTCGTCAGACAGCAACTGATCCCACACTTGGACACTGAAGAGCTGTTCACTGGTCCATTTCCAGATTTGTGCCCCTCGCCTGCTCCGCTTGAAGTGGTGGAAGAAGAGATCCCATGTAGCGATGCCCAAATATTTGAACAGCCACGGCCAAAGGAAGTCGACACTGGCAATTTGTCACAAGAGGTGGACGATGACGAGACACAATTGCCAGGAAGTGAGGAGGAGGATCGTGGTGAGCAAGTGGAAAAGGAGGAGGTAGTGGATGATCTAGTAACTGACCCAACGTAGCAGGAGGACATGCAGAGCGAAGCCAGCAGCACACAGGGTGAGGGAGGCAGAGTACCCCAACAGACAGGAAGAAGCAGTGTGGTGGCCGCACACAGAAGGCAGGCAACAGTTCCCCGTAACACCAACACGAGAGACGTTGCCAGTACAACCTGTAGGTCTTCCAGAGTCTGGAATTTTTTTAAAGTCTCTGCTGATAACCCCAAAAAGGCCATTTGTACCACCTGCCATGCCAGTATCAGCAGGGGTCACAAAACTACCAGCCTGACCACCACCAGCATGATCAGGCATATGGCAGCAAAGCACCCGACTTTGTGGGGTGAACCCCAGGGTCCACGACCAGTGTCAGCGGGTGTCACCACTGCTTCTTCCGCTGTTGTGCGTGCAATAGAACCCCCTGTTGTGTGTGCAAGACAATCCCCTGTCCATACTGCATGCAAAGATGCCCCCTCCTCTCAGTCTTCACTTGTTCTGGCAGTTTCTCCAGAAACAGCATCAACGTCCACGTCCCACCGCAGCGTTCCATTGTCCATATCCCAGACCTTTGAACGAAAGCGGAAATTCGCAGCCAACGCCCCACAGGCCACAGTCCTAAATTCGCACATTTCACGACTGCTTGCGCTGGAAATGCTGCCTTTTAGGCTGGTGGAGACGGAATCCTTCCGCAACCTTATGGCGGTGGCCGTCCCTCGGTACTCGGTCCCCAGCCGCACTACACAAGCACGTGTCCCAAAACATCTGCCATGCCCTCAACAACGCAGTTACTGGGAGAGTCCACCTGACAACGGACACGTGGACAAGTGCTTGTGGCCAGGGAGGGTACATCACCCTGACGGCACACTGGGTAAACATAGTGGAAGCCGGGACCCAGTCGCACCTTGGGACGGAACACATCCTCCCCACACCGAGGATTGCGGGCCCTATGTCAGTCAGAGTTGCCCCCACAGTGTACAGCTCCTGCGCATCATCCTCCTCCACCTCCTCATGTTCAGCCTCCATCTCAGATATCACCACATCAGTTACAAGCTGGAAGCACTGCAGTACTGCCTCCGCCAAGCGGCAACAGGCTGTGCTGAAACTCATGAGCTTAGGTGAGAAACCTCACACTGCTTGTGAGTTGTGGACAGCTGTGAAAGAGCAGGCAGGTCTGTGGCTGACACCGCTGAACCTACATCCAGGCATGGTCGTGTGTGACAATGGCCGTAACCTGGTGGCGGCTCTGAGGCGAGGCGAGATCACACACGTACCATGCCTGGCTCATGTGCTTAACCTCGTGGTTCAGCGGTTTCTTAAATCGTACCCCCGAGTTGCCAGATATGCTCGTCAAAGTACGCCACCTGTCAGCTCATTTTCGCAAGTCGGCTACAGCTTCCGCCACCCTTGCTGTGTTGCAGCAGCGTTTGCAGCTTCCGTCACACCGACTGGTGTGTGATGTCCCCACACGTTAGAACTCTACCCTCCACATGTTGCAAAGGATTTGTGAGCAGAAGAGAGCAGTTGTGGAGTACCAGCTGCAACAAGGCCGTCGATATTCAGGTCAGACTCCACACATAAGACCTCAGGAATGGACCTAGATGTCTGACATATGTACCATCTTGACAAACTTGGAGGAGTCCACCAAGATGGTGAGTGGCGATGACGCCATCATTAGCGTCAGCATTCCACTTGTCTGTCTTTTGCAACACTCTCTGCAGAGAATTAAAGAGGAGGCATTGCAGCCAGAGTATGATGAGATGGATCAAGAAGCCGTAGCGGTCGATTACACACAGCCCAGCCTCATCTCATCCCAACGTGCATTGGGGGACAATGGGGGAGAGGAGGAGGAGGAGGATGAGGAGGAGGAAGAACAGGAGCTTGTATTATGCGCTGTAGACGGTAGTACCTGTACAACTGTCATACCGTCGGTTTAGCGTGGTTGGCCTGAGGACAGGGGGGAGGAGGAGGAGGAGAGCATGGTCAGTCGTCATCTTGGTGAGCACACGGAAGTCTTGCCCATTACCAGTCTGGCACGCATGGCTGACTTTATGTTACGCTGCCTTAACCGTGACCCTTGCGTTGTCAAAATGTTGGGTGACAGTCATTACTGGTTGGTGACACTTTTAGACCCCCGCTACAAGGGGGTCTCTTATTCCTGAGGTGGAGAGGTCTACAAAAATGGGGCAGTACCAGAAGGCCCTTGCTTCAGAACTGTTAAAAAAATTCCCATCTGAACACGCTAGCGGCAGAGGTCACAGTTCGTTGCCCAACCAAGGCGTACATGAAAGAGAGACACAACTCCAATGCAGCAGAGGCAGGGGAACACTGTCAACGTTCTGGGACAGTTTTCTCAGACCCTCCCTTCGGACAGAGCCTGAGGCGCGGGGTACTCTCACAAGGAGTGGAAAGTTTCAAAAGATGGTGAGGGAGTACCTTGCCAACCGTACCAGCATCCTCCGTGATTCCTCTGTGCCTTTTAATCATTGGGTATCCAAGCTGGACACTTGGAATGAACTCGCTCTGTACGCCTTGGAGGTCCTGGCCTGCCCTGCCGCTAGCGTGTTATCGGAGCGTGTTTTTAATGCCGCTGGGGGAATTATAACTGATAAGCGCACTCGCCTGTCAACTGACAATGCTGACAAGCTGACCCTTATCAAAATGAACAAGGGCTGGATTGGGCCAGACTTCTCATCACCACCAAATGACAGCAGAGTAACATAAAGTCAAATCCACTGTGTTATTTCGGGAGGTGTATTCACATGCACCGCTTCACACCCACACATGGGTATACGCTTCCTTATTTCGGCTGTTTTATGTTCTTCTCCTTATCCTCAGCCTCCACCACAACTATACCACCAGGGTGACCGTGGTCCGTGTTGCCATTATTGAAAGTTCCTCCATCCTTATTTTTGTCAGCTTTTGCTTGGAAGGCATAAGCAAAGACTGTGGGAGACCCACTCCCCAATAATGGGAATAATATTTTTAAGATGCTGTACTGTATGGCTCTTGTAAGGGGCATTCAAACCGTCTTGTTAAGCTACTGTGACCTCCACCACTTTTCCAAGGGGCATTAAAACCATCTTGTTAAGCTACTGGGACCTCCACGTCTCTTCCAGGGGGCATTCAAACTGTCTTGTTAAGCGACTGCGGCCTCCACCACTTTTCCAAGGGGCATTCAAACCGTGTTGTTAAGCTACTGTGACCTCCATCACTTTTCCAAGGGGCATTAAAACCGTCTTGTTAAGCTACTGGGACCTCCACGTCTCTTCCAGGGGGCATTCAAACTGTCTTGTTAAGCGACTGCGGCCTCCACCACTTTTCCAAGGGGCATTCAAACCGTGTTGTTAAGCTACTGTGACCTCCATCACTTTTCAAAGGGGCATTAAAACCGTCTTGTTAAGCTACTGGGACCTCCACGTCTCTTCTGAGGGGCATTAAAAGCGTCTTGTCAAGCTACTGCGACCTCGACCACTTTTCCGAGGGACAATAAAACCGTCTTATTAAGCTACTGTGACCTCCACCACTTTTCCAAGGGGCATTAAAACTGTCTTGTTAAGCTACTGGGACCTCCACGTCTCTTCTGAGGGGCATTAAAAGAGTCTTGTTAAGCTACTGCGACCTCCACCACTTTTCCGAGGGGCAATAAAACCGTCTTGTTAAGCTACTGTGATCTCCACCACTTTTCCAAGGGGCATTAAAACCGTCTTGTTAAGCTACTGGGACCTCCACGTCTCTTCTGAGGGGCATTAAAAGCGTCTTGTTAAGCTACTAGGACCTCCACCACTTTTCCGAGGGGCAATAAAACCGTCTTGTTAAGCTACTGTGACCTCCACCACTTTTCCAAGGGGCATTAAAACTGTCTTGTTAAGCTACTGGGACCTCCACGTCTCTTCTGAGGGGCATTAAAAGCGTCTTGTTAAGCTACTAGGACCTCCACGTCTCTTGTGAGGGGCATTAAAAGCGTCTTGTTAAGCTACTGCGACCTCCACCACTTTTCCGAGGGGCATTAAAACTGTCTTGTTAAGCTACTGGGACCTCCACCACTTTTCCGAGGGGCATTAAAACCGTCTTGTTAAGCTACTGGGACCTCCACGTCTCTTCCAAGGGGCATTCAAACCATCTTGTTAAGCTACTGCAACCTCCACCACTTTTCCAAGGGGCATTCAAACCGTCTTGTTAAGCCACTGGGACCTCCACGTCTCTTCTGAGGGGCATTAAAAGAGTCTTGTTAAGCTACTGCGACCTCCACCACTTTTCCGAGGAGCAATAAAACCGTCTTGTTAAGCTACTGTGACCTCCACCACTTTTCCAAGGGGCATTAAAACCGTCTTGTTAAGCTACTGTGACCTCCACGTCTCTTCTGAGGGGCATTAAAAGCGTCTTGTTAAGCTACTAGGACCTCCACCACTTTTACGAGGGGCAATAAAACCGTCTTGTTAAGCTACTGTGACCTCCACCACTTTTCCAAGGGGCATTAAAACTGTCTTGTTAAGCTACTGGGACCTCCACGTCTCTTCTGAGGGGCATTAAAAGCATCTTGTTAAGCTACTAGGACCTCCACGTCTCTTGTGAGGGGCATTAAAAGCGTCTTGTTAAGCTACTGCGACCTCCACCACTTTTCCGAGGGGCATTAAAACTGTCTTGTTAAGCTACTGGGACCTCCACCACTTTTCCGAGGGGCATTAAAACCGTCTTGTTAAGCTACTGGGACCTCCACGTCTCTTCCAAGGGGCATTCAAACCGTCTTGTTAAGCTACTGCAACCTCCACCACTTTTCCAAGGGGCATTCAAACCGTCTTGTTAAGCTACTGTGACCTCCACCACTTTTCCAAGGGGCATTAAAACCGTCTTGTTAAGCTACTGGGACCTCCACGTCTCTTCCGAGAAGCATTAAAACCGTCTTGTTAAGCTATTGTGACCTCCACGTCTCTTCAAAGGGGCATTAAAAGCATCTTCTTAAGCCACTCTGAACTCCACAGCTCTTCCAAGGGGCATTGCATTTCCTCCTAATTTTAGTCAGCTTTTGCTTTTGAATGCAAAGGCGAAAACTAAGGGAGACCTGTTAGAACTCTCCTGTTAGGTTTTTTTTAGTTTGCTGGTCACATGACCATTTTTGCCTATTTAATCCGGCTCCGCCCTCCTGGTCTTGCTGGACTTCATTGTATTTACTACTCTTGAGCTAGCTTGGTGCTCTGTTGCCGTTCTCTGTTAGTTTTGCTAGGTCTTCTGACCTCTATGCTTTTTGTTGCGTGTTTGTCTTTTACTGCTACTATTTCTGCTAAGAGGTGTCCAACTTATCCCAGTCCCTAGTTCTTGTAGGGATCCCTCCCTCACATCTATAGGTCTTCGTTCAGACTAGCCGAGGACTTTAGCGGGTCTGATCGCAGGATCAGGTTCCCCGTTACATCGTAGGGATCTAGTTTAGTTCTATTGTAGGGACAGTTCTCCTGTCTTTCCTTAGTCCCTGTAGCAGATCATAACAGTAAGTCCAGCCCTAAAAGAAAAAAAAAAAAAAATTTTCTCTAAGGAAAGACCTCCAGTTTTCCATCATGGTCTAGGTTCAAGATTTGGCTCAACGCTTGCAGGGACTCTCTCTGGAGGTGGCCAAGCTCCAACAACACGTGAGTAGCTGTTCTGGAGCACATTTTGTGGAACCAAAGGTACGTCTGCCTGATTTATTTTTTGGCGAACAACAAGATTTTTTTTCTTTTAAAAATGCTTGTTTATTGTATTTTCGTTTGAGACCCGGATCCTCTGGTGATGAATCACAGCGCATAGGGTTCATAATGTCACTTTTGCGCAAAGATCCTCAGGAATGGGCCTTCTCTCTCCAACCTAGTGATCCGTGCTTTAGATCAGTGGATAGTTTTTTTTCTGCTTTGGGTTTGTTGTATGATGATCCTGATCGTGTCTCATCTGCTGAGTCTGAATTGAGACGTTTGAGGCAGAGATCAGGTAATGTGGAAAAATATTTTTCTCACTTCCGTCGGTGGTCTGCCCAGGTGGGGTGGAACGATTCAGCTTTGAAAAGCTTGTTTCTTGCAGGGCTAGGTGAAAGGGTTAAGGATTTACTGATTGCTTCTCCCACACCTGGAAACTTGCAGGAGGCAATGCAATTAGCTATACGGGTGGACAGGAGACTGCGTGCAAGGGTTAATGAGAGCAAATCCTCTGCTATGTCAGCTCCGAGTCTTGAGAGGGTCTGTGCTGACAATGGAGAGCCGATGGAGATTGGGGCGATGGCACCCCGCTCTCAGGAAAAATGGAGATTGGGGCGATGGCACCCCGCTCTCAGGAAAAAGATCGCAGGCTTTCTGAAGGCTTGTGCTTCTATTGCGGAAATTCTGGTCATTTTATTAAGAACTGTGTGCTTCGTTTGAAGAAAGAAAAAAAAATGGTGAGTTATGCCCGTATTGCCTGTTTAAATTCTAAGGGAGTATTCCTATCTGCCACTACTGCTGCTCAGGATGAATTAATTGAATTTCGGGTATTTGTGGATTGTGGTTCTACTCTGAATGTGATTGATGGGGGATTCTTGGAAAAACTTAGATTAGAACCTAAAACTTTGTCATCCCCTATTGCTGTGGTTTCTGTTGATGGCTCTCCCTTGAAGAGTGTTACTCATAAGGTCTGTGAATTTCCCCTCACTATTAATGGTATTCACCAAGAAAATTTGGATTTGGTGGTATTGGATAATTTGCCTTCTCCAGTAATATTGGGGTTACCCTGGTTAAAATTGCACAATCCTGTACTGGATTGGTCTACCAATGAAATTAAGTCCTGGAGCCCTAAGTGTTATGACAGGTGTTGTAACGGACGTATTGCTGCTGTGGATAAAGGGGAATTGCCTGTACCTATTCAGGATTTTTGGAGAGTTTTTTCTGAGGAGGAGTCACAAATTTTGCCTCCCCATAGAGACTATGATTGTACCATTGAATTTGTCCCTGGAGCGACTCTTCCTAAAAGTCGTTTATTTAATCTTACTATTCCTGAGAGAAAGGCTTTGGAGGAATACATACAGACAAGCTTGGCCGCCGGTCACATTAGGCCTTCCAAGTCTCCTGTGGCTGTTGGATTTTTTTTTGTAAAAAAAAAAGATGGCGGTTTACGTCCTTGTCTGGACTTTCGTGAGATTAATAAAATTACTGTACGCAATCCTTACCCACTGCCATTGATTCCTGATTTATTTAACCAGTTAGTGGGGGCCAAGTGGTTCTCTAAAATTGATCTCCGGGGGGCATACAATTTGTTGCGCATGAAGGAGGGTGATAAATGGAAGACTGCTTTTAACACTCCTGTGGGTCATTTTGAGAATCTGGTTATGCCTTTTGGTCTTACCAATGCTCCAGCATTTTTTCAGAATCTTATTAATGACATCCTTAGACCTTTAATCGGCAAAAATGTGGTTGTGTATTTGGATGACATTTTGATTTATTCGCCTGATCTGGAGTCTCATTGGCGGAGCGTACGTGAGGTATTACAGTTATTAATGGACAATTCGCTTTTTGCTAAGCTGGAGAAATGTGAGTTCGCTGTACAGAGAATTAGTTTTTTGGGCTACATTATCTCCAGTGAAGGTTTTGAGATGGACTTGGCTAAAGTTCAAGCTGTGCAGGAATGGCCTAGGCCTATTGGTTTGACATCGATACAGAGGTTTTTGGGTTTCGCCAATTATTACAGAAAATTCATAAAAAAAATTTCTATTATTGTCAAACCGCTGACCGATCTCACCAGGAAAGGTGCTAATGCTGTTCAGTGGACTTCTGAGGCCATTGAAGCTTTTGTGTTTCTAAAGGAGAGGTTCACCTCTGCTCCCATCCTTATGCAGCCTGATGTGACTAAGCCGTTTTTGGTTGAGGTTGATGCTTCTTCGGTGGGGGTTGGTGCGGTGTTGTCTCAGGAAAACAAGGATGGAGTACATCCCTGTGCCTTTTTTTCAAAAAAATTTTCTGAGACTGAACTTAATTACGATATTGGTAATCGGGAATTGCTGGCGATTAAACTCGCATTTGAACACTGGCGTCACCTCTTGGAAGGTGCTGAATTTCCCATTCAGGTTTTCACTGATCATAAAAATCTGATCTATCTTGATGCTGCCAAGCGCTTGAATGCCCGTCAGGCTAGGTGGGCACTTTTTTTCTCGCGGTTTAATTTTTCCATTACTTACATCCCGGGTACCAAGAATGTTAAAGCGGATGCTTTGTCTCGCAGCTTTTCTCCCATGGTCGGTGTTGAGGAGGAAGAGGAGAGCATTTTACAAGAAGGTGTTGTGATTGCTGCTTTGGACTCCGTTTTGGAGGATGAGATTCTTAAAGCTCAGGAGAATGCCCCATCTAACACTCCCCATGGGAGGTTGTTTGTGCCTAGGACCTTTAGGAGAGATTTGTTTGTTGAGTGTCATGAGTCTCGGTTGGCAGGTCATCCAGGAATTTCTGAGACTAAGAGACTTGTGGGTCGCAGTTTTTGGTGGCCTGGATGGCAGAAGGAAGTCATTAAGTGGGTGCGCCAATGTACTGTGTGTGCTAGATCCAAGTCTTCGCATGCTCCTGCTGCGGGGTTGCTTTGCCCTCTGGAGGTTCCTAGTGCACCTTGGACACATCTGGCTATGGACTTTATTACTGACCTTCCCCCCTCTGAAGGTTTCACGGTCATCTGGGTGGTCGTGGACCGTTTTAGCAAGATGTGTCACTTGGTTCCCTTCATCAAACTGCCTTGCGCTAAGACACTCGCTAAGGCCTTTGTCAAGGAAATTGTCAGACTACATGGTGTTCCTACTGACATTGTTTCTGATAGGGGACCTCAGTTCGTGGCTCGTTTTTGGCGTGCCTTTTGTGACAGGTTGGGAGTTCATTTGTCGTTTTCATCTGGATATCATCCTGAGTCTAATGGCCAGACAGAAAGGAAGAACCAGGATGTTGAGCAGTTCTTGCGTTGTTTTGTGGCAGACAATCAAGAGGGGTGGTCTGAGTTTCTGCCACTTGCTGAATTTGCTCTTAACAACCATACATCCTCTTCTGCTGGGTGTTCGCCTTTTTTTTGTTGTTCTGGGAGACATCCGTCTTTTGGGTCATTCTCCAAATTGGTTTCGGCTGTGCCTGAGGAGGAGAGTTTTTCCGGTGATTTGGAGAGAGTTTGGACGGATGTGCGTGGTAATCTTCAGGAGGCTAACAAAAAATCTAAGAGGTACTTTGATAGGAAACGGCAAGAGGTTTTGTTTGCTGTTGGTGACATGGTTTGGTTGTCCTCTAAGAATCTGCGATTGAGGATTCCTTCTAAAAAATTGGGTCCCAAGTTCGTAGGGCCCTTTAAGGTGCTTCAGATAGTTAACCAATCTGCTGTTAGGTTGGAGGTTCCTACGTCCTGGAAGATTAACCCGGTGTTTCATGTTTCTCTGTTGAAAAAAGCTGATGTGTCTGATGGTGACGCCTCTGCCACTGTTCCTCCGGTGGTGGAGGACGGGGAATATGAAATTTCCCGCATCCTAAATTCTAGACGGTATAGAGGGAGTTTGCAGTATCTCGTCGCTTGGAAGGGTTTCGGACCTGAGGATAACTCATGGGTGAGGGCGGATGATGTTTCTGCTTCCAGACTTGTCAGAGCGTTTCACAGGAGGTTTCCTGGTAAGCCTGGGCCTAGGGGATCCGGAGGATCCTCTTAGAAGAGGGGGTACTGTTAGAACTCTCCTGTTAGGTTTTTTTTAGTTTGCTGGTCACATGACCATTTTTGCCTATTTAATCCGGCTCCGCCCTCCTGGTCTTGCTGGACTTCATTGTATTTACTACTCTTGAGCTAGCTTGGTGCTCTGTTGCCGTTCTCTGTTAGTTTTGCTAGGTCTTCTGACCTCTATGCTTTTTGTTGTGTGTTTGTCTTTTACTGCTACTATTTCTGCTAGGAGGTGTCCAACTTTTCCCAGTCCCTAGTTCTTGTAGGGATCACTCCCTCACATCTATAGGTCTTCGTTCAGACTAGCCGAGGACTTTAGCGGGTCTGATCGCAGGATCAGGTTCCCCGTTACATCGTAGGGATCTAGTTTAGTTCTATTGTAGGGACAGTTCTCCTGTCTTTCCTTAGTCCCTGTAGCAGGTCATAACAAGACCCACTCCCCAATAATGGGTAGAAGGTTTTTAGTACGCTGTAATCCACGTCTGTTTCAAGGGGCATTGCAGTTCCTCATAATTTTTGGAAAGCCTTCCATTCACTGCTTAGGCCAACATTGTACAGGAGACCTAGTTGCTATAAATGGAAAAAACAGTTTAGTTAAGGCCCTCTGACCTCCATGTCATTTCCAAGGGGCATTGGAGTGCCTCGAAATTTTTGGTAGGCATTGCACTCACTGTATGCCTGTAATGCAGTGCATTGCTTGGCATTACTGTATGGTCCCGGGTATGTTTTGGCCGGCCAGGTACCTCCCCCTCAGCTTACTGGTCACATGACTGTGACATCACACAGGTCCTTTTGCACACAGAAGGTTTGAACACATGACTGTGACATCAGCTAAGGTCCTGTCTGTGTATGTGTGTGTGTGCTACAGGATATATAAACCCTGGTAGTCTTGAGACAGTGTGATAGGCGTGAGGGCCTGTTCCCCGTGTGTGGGACACCATTCGTGTGAGGCCGAGTGAAGCCTGGCGGCCTGAAAGGTTGAGCCTGGATCCTGTGTGTGGATGCTAGTGGCCTTGCAGGGAAAGCCGGCTTGGTGAAGAGTCCTGAAAGGCGCAGGCTGGATGTTGGCGGTGTAAGCATACCAGTAGCCTTAGAGGGAGCGACGGCTAGAGACCCCCATCTGGGAAGCCGCAAAGCCACAGTGGTGGCAAACCAAATGGACTGAAGCAGCTAAAACCCGGCAAAGGTAATACACTGCGTTATATGGACATTGATATGGACATTGCTATATTATTACCTTGCTGAAGGCTGTACCTGGAGCCAAGTGGGCCTGTCTGCCACTTGGGGCTCGTGGACATTATATGTGTGAACTGCGGTTTATGGTAAGATAATAAACTGCTGCATTGTGAAATACTGAAAAGACATTGCTGGTGTGCATTAATTGACCCGGTGCAGCGAGTATCCCCCAGTATGATGACTAGCGCTGCGTTACAATGCCCTATAACTGTGTAGCCGAACCGCTCCTTTTGTTACAGAAATATATCCTACAAGACATATGTGGTTGACTGGCCTGATATTGATGTGAATGGTCCCTGTTCCTCCTGCTCTTTCTCCTTTGCCAACACCTCATCCATCATTTATCACCTGAAGCTTTGATTTAACGGGAGTCATAGAACTGGGATAGTAGCAGGAAAACATCCAGCAATCCTCGGAGGAGGTAGGATATGCGCCAAAACGCTGACCACCTCAGGCCTAGCCGCTACTACATACATGCGCTTGCATTCCAAGAAAACAAAGCAGATACTAACTTCTATCATCATCATGCTCCTCCCCTTGGCACTCTCAACTCCCCTGATGGAGAAGCCAGGGCCCACAGGAGGAGTCTGGTTCTCTGGTGGGCTCGTTCAATGCTGCCCTAAAGCAGGCCGGGCTAAGAAAAGTGTGTGGGGGGAAGTTGACAGGAGAAACAGGGGCGGCTGGGGACCGTTTGTGGACACCCGGCCGCCCCCAGGCGGCTGGGGACCGTTTGTGGACACCCGGCCGCGGGGTGGCTGGGGACCGAGTATGGACACCCGGCCGCCCCCTGGCGGCTGGGGACCGTGTGTGGACACCTGGCCGCCGGGCGGCTGGGGACTGAGTATGGATACCAGGCCACCAACGCAGACACGAGGTGGTGGCCAGATTCCGCCTCCACATGCCTAAAAGGCCCAATTTCAAGTGCAAGCAAGCAGAATGGTATTGCAGCCTGGGGGTGGGTAGGTGGCAGGCTGCATACTTGCGCTTGCATTGCAAGGAATGGGAGAGGTACAATTGAACACTGCCCTGGGACAAGGACTTGAACGGGGATAGTTGCAAGTCTGCAACGACAGGTGCAGGGTGGGAGGCATCTTCGCATGTACCATGAACAGGGGTTTGGCATGCACACACTACAGCGGAATAGGCTGTCCTTCCCACTAAATGCACTGGGGAGGGAACAGGTAATGTTTTGGTATGCGCGCTTAATCTTATGTATAAGGCACACCGGGACAAATAGGGGCGGCTGGGGACTGAGTATGGATACCTCGCTGCCAAAGCAGCCATGAGGTAGTGGCCAGCTTCGTTCTCCTCCAAACTAAAAGGCCCCATTTCAAGTGCAAGCTAGCAGTATGGTATTGCAGCCTGGGGGTGGGTGGGTGGCAGGCTGCACACTTACGCTTGCATTCCAAGAAAACAAAGCAGATGCTAACTTCTATCATCATCATCATGCTCCTCACCTTGGCACTCTCAACTCCCCTGATGGAGAAGCCAGGGCCCACCGGAGGAGTCTGGTTCTCTGGTGGGCTCGTCCAATGCTGCCCTAAAGCAGGCCGGGCTAAGAAAAGTGTGTGGGGGGAAGTTGACAGGAGAAATAGGGGCGGCTGGGGACCGTTTATGGACACCCGGCTGCCCCCTGGCGGCTGGGGACCGAGTGTGGACACCCGGCCGCCGGGGACTGAGTATGGATACCAGGCCGCCAACGCAGATATGACGTGGTGGCCAGATTCCGCCTCCACATGCCTAAAAGGCCCAATTTCAAGTGCAAACAAGCAGTATGGTATTGCAGCCTGGGGGTGGGTGGGTGGCAGGCTGCATACTTGCGCTTGCATTGCAAGGAATGGGGGAGGTACAATTGAACACTGCTCTGGGAGAAGGACTTGCACGGGGATAGTTGCAAGTCTGCATCTTCTGATGCGGCAAGGATGACTTCTGATGGGCACACTTTTAGGCAGTGACCTGGGTGTCAGAGATGCTTCCAGGGGTCTTCCCCATGCTGTTCCCATGTCTTTTCAGCACTGTACGCATGTGTCACACAGTACATGGCCAGATAAGGTTGTAAAATGTTAAAATGACATTTCCCGGTGAATGCATTTGTCACGGTTGAAAGCAATACAAAAATGCAAAAACGCATAAAAAATGCTACTTGTGAACATAGCCCAAGGTGTGGAGGAGTATTTTTTTTTTTGTTATTTATTTTACCTTACACACAAGTCTTTACCCTGGAAAGGAATTTCCTTAACATATTTCACAGGAAAGCAGTTTCAGTTTAGTTTTTGAACGTTTTATTGTGAGCCCTTAAAAGTGGCTTAATACCTCTGACCACGTTGTTGACAGCAGTGACCTGGGGGTCAGAAATGCTTCCTGGGGCGATCCCCATGCTGTCCCCATGTCATTTGAGCACTGTCACTATAGTTTCGGGCACTTGTTAGGCTTTTAAAAGACTGCAGGGGGTGCCGCCGCAAAAATGCTCGGGTCTCCCATAGACTAACATTGGGCTCGTTGCTCGGGTCGAGCACCCGAGTATCACGGCGAGCTCGGACCGAGCTTCAAGCACCCGAGCATTTTAGTGCTTGCTCAACTCTAAAGAAAATTTAACGATGGATCTATTTTCTTTTCTTCGGCATGTAAATGGCAAATATTGTTCATTTTTTATGATGTATACACTGGGTGTGATATGTAATATAGGACAATCAATTTAAAAAAATTCAGAAAACTGATTAGAATGAATAAGTCATTCTGATCCCCCCGCCAATCTCTGTATGTCCTTGCAGCTGATAACGAGCATTGGTCATCACCAGACCTGGTGACGTCAGTAACGTTACTAAGTCACCGCTCT
This sequence comes from Phyllobates terribilis, assembly GCF_046119375.1. NCBI lineage: Eukaryota > Metazoa > Chordata > Amphibia > Anura > Dendrobatidae > Phyllobates > Phyllobates terribilis. Next base: position 200,762,444 of record NW_027362763.1, read on the forward strand.
TCAAAGTCGCCGGGTCTCACGCTGCTTAGCGGGACCTGAAAGTGGCTGTAGGCATAAGCTATGGAGTATCAGAACGAAGCTCCATTGCCTTTGTTCTTCGGAATCCCTGGACTACGTCTGATTCAGCCGAATATGGCTGTCCTGTATGGGATTTTTTTCCTTTTTAAATAAAGGGGTGAACAAGGGAAAGCGTCGGGGAGTCTTTATTTAAATAAAAAGTATTTTTTTTGTCTGTGTGGTTGTTTTTTTATTACTGGGTTAGTAGTGGGAGTCTCTGATAGATGCCTCTCCATTACTAACCCCAGGGCTTGATGCCAGCTGACATTACACAACTGACATCAACCCCAAAAACCATTACCCCGATTGCCAAGGCACCAGGGCAATCGGAAAGAGTGAAGGCGAAGCTCCAGAATTGGAACATCTCATGTGATGTGCCACTTCTTGGGCGGCTGCGGGCTTGTATTTTTAGGCTGGGAAGGGCCCAATAACCAATGACCTTCCCAGCCTGATAATAAAACATCACAGAGGTCTGCTTTATGTTTGCTGGTTTAAAAAATAGGGGGGGGACTACGTATTTTTTTTAACATTTATTTATTTGGCTTAATAGAAAGCACTACAAGCTATCTATCTGTCAGCTATTATATGTGCACATCTTTAACACTTACAAATTAGTGATTTCTTGAATGCATTATATTTTAGTATGTGTCACATGGACGGCATACAAATGCCACATGGATGACGCACACCAGGGCAGTAACTACAACCGGGGCAGCCGGGGCACTGCCCTAGGGCCCCAACCACCCAAGGGGCCCCAAACTGATGGTAAAAAAATAGTATTTTAATACTTTAATTTCTCATAAAATACCCAGCTCCTATATTCCTGTCAGACAATGTCACCCGGAGAACAGGAGAGACTATCATTTCAATAATTTCCAGGAGCTCTGCCAGCTGTCAATGAATGGAAACCTGCAAAATGAAAAGTGTTGAGGAATTTGCTGATTTCCTAATAGTCGAGCATTCTTCACTTTCATCAAGCTATCCAGACGTTTGCACAGCGTGCATCATGTATTTGACTGTTCCTGTGACTGTGTCTAAGGCTGAACGATCCTTCTCTAAGCTTAAACTCATAAAAAAATACTTGAGAAGTACTATGGCTCAAGAAAGACTCAGCAGCTTAGCTTTACTTTCAATTGAGAATGATCGAGCTCAACAGATCAACTTTGACAAAGTAAATGAGGAAACAAATGTTTAAGTAGCTGTTTAAAACTGAACAAATTGGTAATGTTTAAGTAATGTTATGTTTAAGTGAACAAAGTTTAAATATATACTGTTTAAAACTACTTAATATTTAATAAACATATATGTGGCGCCCCTGAGGGTTCAGTTGCCACAGAGGTACTGCACCTCACCCAGAGGTGTGGTATCTCCTTCTCTCAGGTAAGGCGGGAGTGCTGCCCGGAACCCCAACACCCACATTCAATACTACACTACTCCAGGCCGGCTGGAAGGGCAAGATGCAATGTGTTTCCTGCTGAGCCCTGTCCCTGGCTGGAGTGGGGGGAACCCAAAGGTAGGGGGAACCAGTAGTGGGTGTAGGTGGAGGAAGCAGTTTAGGGGAGCACCATAGAAGGAGGTATATAAAGGGAGGCCATCTTAGGGTGGCAGTTCAGTTGAGTAGAGCAGTCAGTGAAGACAGTCTGGGAGCAGAGTCTGCTTAGGAGCTCTGCCCCACAAGTGGGGCCTAGTCCTAGAGGCCTAGGAGGGGAGCAGAGGAGGAAAGCTCCGCTCTGTTGAAAGGATCCTAGGGGGTATGGCGAGTGCAGGACGGCACCCGTACGCCCCGAATCTGTCAGAAGACAGAGGGATCAGGCCGCGAGAAGGGGACCGGCCCCTGGACCAGCCATGTTACTCCAGGTCTCGGCTGGAAAAACCGGATGCTTCTGGCTTTTATAGTTCAGTTGCCGAAGCCTCATTCTAGTCACTGTGAGGGTCAAGCAGGTCCGGGAACTCCAGTTTGACAGGAAGGACTTCATAGCACCCGAGCGGGACTGTGAGAGGGGAAGCTCAGGGCAGGAGGGAGAAAGACCCAGCGTGAAGACGGTCTAGAGAGGAACATAAGAAAGCGGGGTTCCGTCAGGTGCTCCTAACCTACCTGATGAAGACCTGAACCCCTGTTCTAGTGACCGCAGCGTGACGTGGGAGGCTGGCACCCGCGCAGTGTATCAGTGGAAAGTACATGAGAACTGTGAGTAAAGACTCGGATGACTGCACCGCACTGCCTCCGTCCATTATTTCAGCTGCGCCATCTTTCCCCCTGCACTACAACGCCCAGCACAACCAACAATATCTACACTGCCCTGGAGCTAGCTCTTCCTGTGGAGAGCCACACCATCCCTACTGCAGTAACATCAGCTTCAGAGGACTGCTCCGCAGCGGCGGCTCCCTTTAGCCGCATTCCACAGGTGGCGTCACGAACTTTATAAATCCCCTATAAATAGAAAACCCCCCTTTTTATTGACCGCCCTGGGTCACGGACCGGGCCAGCCACCGTGATATCCCCCACCGGCATCCATAGGCCCGGCTGCCGAGTAGCCCCCACGGCCCAGGGGGCGCGTCATATACAGTTATTTGAAAATTGTGCAATATTTGGAATTATTCACCTTATTAATTTTCCAAACATATTCACTGAATATTTAACTTCTAAAACAACAAAATTTATTAAAGGTCTTGCGGAACGTGGTGAAGCCTGTGTGCTGTATACAACAATGCGTAGCAGGCTTCACCACGTTTCGCACAACCTCTAGTGATTGAAATGTTGAGGGGCCCCACTAAGAAGCTTTGCCCCGGGGCCCCGAAGTTTATAGTTACGGCACTGACGCACACGTACACACGGATAGCACACGGATTGAGAAACGTACACACGGATATTAAAAAAAAGCACAAGGATAGTCAAAATGGAATGTCCCACATAGACGTGTATTTATGCACACGTGTGACAGAGGCCTAAGGCTATGTGCCCACGTTGCGGAAATGAAGCAGAAAATTTCTTTACTAGGAAACTATTGATGTGATGTCATGTTGTGTTCTATTCACAGAAATCTGCGTTATTTTGAAGGCTGGGAAAAAAATCTTCCTTTTTCTTCATTCTGTTCTGGCTTCTTTTTAGTTTACCAACAGCTTTGGTCAACATCTCATCAAGCATGAAAGGCTATAAGCAGTGACATCCCACAAATATTGGATGGTAAGTTATCTAACATTATTTCTCCATCCGATAATAAGTATAATTACATGTAACATAGAATTAATTGTTGTTTTCTCCATTTTATAGAAGGAAGGTCCAAGTCTGGAGAACACTGAGGAATTAGATCAGAACAATCTGCACTTCATGTACAGTGCGGAAAAAAAGTATTTAGTCAGCCGAAAATTGTGCAAGTTCTCCCACAATGATCCCAAGCACACCACCAGGGCAACGAAGGAGTGGCTTCATAAGAAGCATTTCAAGGTCCTGGAGTGGCCTAGCCAGTCTCCAGATCTAAACCCTATAGAAAACCTTTGGAGGGAGTTGAAAATCCGTGTTGCCCAGCGACAGCCCCAAAACATCACTGTTCTAGAGGAGATCTGCATGGAGGAATGGGCCAATATACCAGCAACAGTGTGTGCCACCTTGTGAAGACTTACAGAAAAGGTTTGACCTCTGTCATTGTCAACAAAGGATATACACTGCTCAAAAAAATAAAGGGAACAGTCAAATAACACATCCTAGATCTGAATGAATGAAATATTCTCATTGAATACTTTGTTCTGTACAAAGTTGAATGTGCTGACAACAAAATCACACAAAAATCATCAATGGAAATCAAATTTATTAACCAATGGAGGCCTGGATTTGGAGTCACCCCCAAAATTAAAGTGGAAAAACACACTACAGGCTGATCCAACTTTGATGTAATGTCCTTAAAACAAGTCAAAATGAGACTCAAATGAGACATCAATTGTGTGTGGCCTCCACGTGCCTGTATGACCTCCCTACAACGCCTGAGCATGCTCCTGATGAGGTTGCGGATGGTCTCCTGTGGGAGGCCTGGACTATAGTATCCGCCAACTCCTGGACAGTCTGTGTTGCAACGTGATGTTGGTGGATGGAGCGAGACATGATGTCCCAGATGTGCTCAATCGGATTCAGGTCGGGGAAGAGGCGGGCCAGTCAATAGCTTCAATGCCTTCATCTTGAAGGAACTGCTGACACACTCCAGCCACATGAGGTCTGGCATTGTCCTGCATTAGGAGGAACCCAGGGCCAACCGCACCAGCATATGGTCCCACAAGGGGTCTGAGGATCTCATCTCGGTACCTAATGGCAGTCAGGCTACCTCTGGCGAGCACATGGAGGGCTATGCGGCCCTCCAAAGAAATGCCACCCCACACCATTACTGACCCACTGCCAAACCAGTCATGCTGAAGGATGTTGCAGGCAGCAGATCGCTCTCCACGTCGTCTCCAGACTCTGTCACGTCTCTCACATGTGCTCAGTGTGAACCTGCTTTCATCTGTGAAGAGCACAGGGCACCAGTGGCGACTTTGCCAATCCTGGTGTTCTGTGGCAAATGCCAAGAGTCCTGCACGGTGTTGGGCTGTGAGCACAACCCCCATCTGTGGACGTCGGGCCCTCATACCACCCTCATGGAGTCGGTTTCTAACCATTTGTGCAGACACATGCACATTTGTGGTCTGCTGGAGGTCATTTTGCAGGGCTCTGGCAGTGCTCATCCTGTTCCTCCTTGCACAAAGGCGGAGGTAGCGGTCCTGCTGCTGGGTTGTTGCCCTCCTATGGCCCCCTCCATGTGTCCTGGTGAACTGGCCTGTCTCCTGGTAGCGCCTCCAGCCTCTGGACACTATGCTGACAGACACAGAAAACCTTCTTGTCACAGCTCGCACTGATGTGCCATCCTGGATGAGCGGCACTACCTGTGCAACTTCTGTGGGTTGTAGAGTCCGTCTCATGCTACGAGTGTGAAAGCACAACCAACATTCAAAAGTGACCAAAACATCAGCCAGAAAGCATTGGTACTGAGATGTGGTCTGTGGTTCGCACCTGCAGAACCACTCCTTTATTGAGGGTGTCTTGATAATTGCCAATAATTTCCATCTATTGTCTATTCCATTTGCACAACAGCATGTGAAATTGATTGACAATCAGTGTTGCTTCCTAAGTGGACAGTTTGATTTCACAGAAGTTTGATTTACTTGGAGTTATATTCTGTTGTTTAAGTGTTCCCTTTATTTTTTTGAGCAGTGTATAACAAAGTATTGAGATGAACTTTTGTAGTTGACCAAATACTTATTTTCCACCAAAATTGTAAAACAAAATTCTTTCCAAATCAGACAATGTGATTTTCAGGATTTGTTTTCTCAGTTTGTCTCTCATAGTTGAGGTCTACCTACGATGTCAATTACAGGCCTCTCTCATCTTTTTAAGTGGGAGAACTTGCACAATTGGTGGCTGACTAAATACTTTTTTTCCCACTGTAAGTAGATATTGCTTTATTTTAGTCTCCAGCTCATTTGTACTTACTTTTTATTAGGAATCTATTGATGTGATGTAAAAACTTGTCCTCTTCTCTTTACAGAAATCTTCAGAAGTTACAGGTGATTTTGGCCGAGAAGAAGCAAGGAGCTGGGTAACGGTCTACTTCTGTTACAGGCTCAAAGATGGCAAATGAGCTTGAAGTGCGGTAGGGAAGGGGATCCAGGCACTGAGGAGATTGGCATGAGATGTCCTGATGGATGTGGTTGATTTTTTCTAGGAAATAAGTCCCCAGATCCTCACCGCTGAGGTTGGTGATGGGGGCCTGTGCTTTAGGGCTCAGGAGAGAGTGTAAGGTTTCAAATAGTCGTTTTGGATTGTTAGTTAGGGAAGTGATGAGGGTGGTGAAGTAGGATTGTTTGGTCAGATGAAGGGCAGGGTTATAGGTTTTGAGCATGAACTTATAGTGGATGAAATACTCTGCTAAAAGTGATAGTCTCCACTGACGCTCAGCACGCCTTGAGCAACGCTGAAGAAAACGTGTTTTCAACGTGTGCTAGGGTTGCCGTCATCTGTGTTGGTCTTTCTGCGTGTAGCAGGTGCTGCTTCATCTAGGGCACTCTGCAATGTATTATTGTAGTGTGACAATGCCAAGTCTGGACAGGAGGGGGAGGAGATGAGAGCTAAAGATGTGTGTAGATTGTCCATAAACTGCTGGGTATTATTGGTACGTGTATTCCTACATGTGTGGTAAGTGGGGGTGTCCCGGGTGAGGAGACAGTTCTTGACAGAGAAGGAAAGACGGTTGTGGTCCAAGAGCGGGAGAGGGGAGTTATGAAGGCAAAAATCACGAATGTAAGTTAGTTTGTTACACACTGACTGTGCGTTCCAGAGGGCACAATTAAAAGAAAAGTCATGCACTAAATACAGTAAAAATATGCAAAATCCTGTAAATTTTTCAGCAGTAAGGTCATTACGTATATGGACAAAGCATGTGGCTGCCTGACAATTACACTGATACGAGCTTGCTGTGGCATTAATGTCATGTCTGGCCTTACCCTAAACCTGCTGGAGATGGCGCGGGCAGTTTTTGTGTCCACACTATGCCCATGTTCAGGTGGATTCTAAAAATATCCCACTTACCCCAACATGCCATTATGTCGTAGGCTGAAAAGGACAATTTGACTTAACACAAAAGATTGGCAACATTTTCCTATATAATGAGTCACCACAAAAAAAAACCCTGTACTTAGTTTTGTCCTTTTTTTTCCAAGGATTATTCCAGATTTAAATGTTATTCCCTGTCCACAGGATCCTGGGAACAGGGTTCTTTAGAGCTCAGTCTTGAATGAAGCAGAGGTATGCATGCTCGAGGTCCATGCCATTCATTGTCGTAGACAATGCTGTAAATAGCCAACCTCTATACACAGCTATCTCTGGCAGTGCCAGACAATAATTGGAGAGGAGATGAACTGATGCCCCTTTCACCTAGCAAGATGATTGACAGGTCTCTCCCATAGTGAGAGATGTGAATGACCTGGAGCAGTGGTGGAAAACGCCGGATGAGGCAGCACTGGACTAGTTACGTCTCTGCTTATGGTCCCGGGCCAGATCTTCTAACCATGTAACGCCGGTTTATTTCTGAGAACAACATACCTGGCTGCAATTTTGCATCCCGGCTCTGATACCTTCTGCCCATAGTTTAGGCATCATGAATCACATGACAGGTTCTCATTAATTGAGGAGCAGATAATAAGTGATGGAAAGTCTTTCCTCATTACCAGCTGAGGGAAACATGTCGGCGATCACCTGACAAACAAACAAAATACTCCTCAGTCTGGTGATGGCATTTATGTTAGCAAAAAAAAAATTATTAACAACAGCAAATTGCCCGATGTAAACAGAATGTGCTGCCTATAACCTGTACTATATGGGGTCGGGATGATCTTATTCAAGACTGTCCTGTTCTCATCATTGTTAAAGCCCCAATACAGTGCCACATAGAGCGCCCATATACAGTGCCATATAGAGTGCCCATACAGAGCATCCATATGTAATGCCATATATAGCGCCACATAGAGCACCCATATATAGTGCCATATTGAGCGCCCGTATATAGTGCCATATTGAGCACCCACATATAGCCCATTTATAGTGCAATATAGAGCGCCCTCGTACAGCCAATCGTAAATGGCGAATTAACAGGACAAAAGCGGCCCAGCTAGCAGCATCATTAGTGCAGACTTTTGCTAGTGATGCATTAGGATATGCAATATTAGTGTTGTATAAATATATGGCAGAGAAGCCCAAGATGTATGCACCAGGAAGGACGTAGTGTGACGAGAAGGCATGGTCACACCCATACTCGGTCACACCACTAGTGGGCACTTTTTTGGGGAGTGGAGTTAATACTTTGGCTCAGAATCAACTGCTGCTTCTGATACCTACTTACTAGTGTTGAGGGAGCACTAAAATGCTCGGGTGCTTGAAGCTCGGGCCGAGCTCACCGTGATACTCGGGTGCTCAACCCGAGCAACGAGCCCAATGTTAGTCTATGGGAGACCTGAGCATTTTTGCGGCGGCACCCCTGGCAGTCTGTAGAAAGCCTAAAAAGTGCCCAAATGATAGTGACAGTGCTCAAAATACATGGGGACAGCACGGGCATCGCCCCAGGAAGCATTTCTGACCCCCAGATCACTATTGTCAACAACGTGGTCAGAGGTATTAAGCCACTTTTAAGGGCTCACAATAAAACGTTCAAAAACGAAACTGAAACGGTTTTCCTGTGAAATATGTTAAGGAACTTCCTTTCCAGGGAAAAGACTTGTGTATAAGGTAAAATAAATAACCAAAAACAAAAATACTCCTCCACACCTTGGGCTATGTTCACAAGTAGCATTTTTTATGCGTTTTTGCACTTTTGTATTGCTTTAAACCGTGACAAATGCATTCACCGGGAAATGTCATTTTAACATTTTACAATCTTATCTGGCCATGTGCTGTGTGACACATGCATACAGTGCTGAAAAGACATGGGAACAGCATGGGGAAGACCCCTGGAAGCATCTCTGACACCCAGGTCACTGCTTAAAAGTGTGCCCATCAGAAGTGATCCTTGCCGCATCAGAAGATGCAGACTTGCAACTATCCCCGTGCAAGTCCTTGTCCCAGGGCAGTGTTCAATTGTACCTCCCCCATTCCTTGCAATGCAAGCGCAAGTATGCAGCCTGCCACCCACCCACCCCCAGGCTGCAATACCATACTGCTAGCTTGCTTGCACTTGAAATTGGGCCTTTTAGGCATGTGGAGGCAGACGCCGGCCACCATGTCATGGCTGCGTCGGCGGCCTGGTATCCATACTCAGTCCCCAGCCACACGGCGGCCGGGTGTCCACGCTCGGTCCCCAGCCGCCAGGAGGCGGCCGGGTGTCCATACTAGGTCCTCAGCCGCCCCTATTTCTCCTGGGAACTTCCCCCACACTTTTCTTAGCCTGGCCTGCTTTAGGGCAGCATTGGACGAGCCCACCAGAGAACCAGACTCCTCCGGTGGGCCCTGGCTTCTCCATCAGGGGAGTTGAGAGTGCCAAGGTGAGGAGCATGATGATGATAGAAGTTAGCATCTGCTTTGTTTTCTTGGAATGCAAGCGTAATTGTGCAACCTGCCACCCACTCACCCCCAGGCTGCAATACCATACTGCTAGCTTGCTTGCACTTGAAATTGGGCCTTTTAGGCATGTGGAGGCAGACGCTGGCCACCATGTCATGGCTGCGTCGGCGGCCTGGTATCCATACTCAGTCCCCAGCCGTCCGGGTGTCCACGCTCGGTCCCCAGCCGCCAGAGGACGGCCGGGTGTCCATACTCGGTCCCCAGCCGCCCCTATTTGAAGGACAGCCTAACCAAAAACACGTGGACAAGTGAATGTGGCCAGAGATGGTCCATCTGACTGACGCCTTCACACTGGGTTAATATTGTGGAAGCCAGGACACAGTTGGACACTGGGATGCAACACGTCCTCCAGACATAGAGGATTGCGGGTCCTGGGTCAATCAGGCTTCAACACAAAGTTCACAAGGTAGACAGCAGCAGTGGTCGGCCTCCTACACAACGAGTAAATTATTCACAATCATGAGGCCATCCATCTCCTTAGCTTTCTGTTCCTTGGAATGCAAGCGCATGTATATAGTAGCAGCTAGGCCTGAGGTGGTCAGCGTTTTGGCGCATATCCTACCTCCTCTGAGGATTGCTAGATGTTTTCCTGCTACTATCCCAGTTCTATGACTCCCGTTAAAACAAAGCTTCAGGTGATGAATGATGGATGAGGTGGTGGCAAAGGAGAAAGAGCAGGAGGAACAGGGACCATTCACATCAATATCAGGCCAGTCAACCACACATGTCTTGTAGGATATGTTTCTGTACCAAAAGGAGCGGTTCGGCTACATAGTTATAGGGCATACAGTGAGTGCAATGTCTACCAAACATGAAGGTCAGAGGGCCTTAACTAAACCGTTTTTTCCATTTATAGCAACTGGGTCTCCTGTACACTGTTGGCCTAAGCAGTGAATGGAAGGCTTTCCAAAAATTATGAGGAACTGCAATGCCCCTTGAAACAGACGTGGATTACAGCATACTAAAAACCTTCTACCCATTATTGGGGAGTGGGTCTCCCTGAGTGTTCGCCTATGCATTGAAAAGCAAAAGCTGACGAAAATTAGGAGGAAATGCAATGTCCGTTGGAAGAGTCGTGGAGGTTATACGTAATTAAAAACAACATTTCAATGCCCCTTGGAAGAGCTGTGGAGTTCAGAGTAGTTTAACAAGACGGTTTTAATGCCCCTTGGAAGAGACGTGGAGGTCGCAGTAGCTTAACAAGACGGTTTTAATGCCCCTTGGAAGAGTGGTGGAGGTTGCAGTGGAATAAAAAGACAATAGCAATGCCCCGTGGAAGAGACGTGGAGTTCAGAGTAGTTTAACAAGACGGTTTTAATGCCACTTGGAAGAGACGTGGAGGTCGCAGTAGCTTAACAAGACGGTTTTAATGCCCCTTGGAAGAGTGGTGGAGGTTGCAGTGGAATAAAAAGACAATAGCAATGCCCCGTGGAAGAGACGTGGAGTTCAGAGTAGTTTAACAAGACGGTTTTAATGCCCCTTGGAAGAGACGTGGAGGTCGCAGTAGCTTAACAAGACGGTTTTAATGCCCCTTGGAAGAGACGTGGAGGTCAGAGTGGTTTAACAAGATGGTTTTAATGCCCCTTGGAAAAGTGGTGGAGGTCGCAGTAGCTTAACAAGACAGTTTTAATGCCCCTTGGAAGAGACGTGGAGGTCAGAGTGGTTTAACAAGATGGTTTTAATGCCCCTTGGAAAAGTGCTGGAGGTCGCAGTAGCTTAACAAGATGGTTTTAATGCCCCTTGGAAGAGACGTGGAAGTCAGAGTGGATTAACAAGACGGTTTTAATGCCCCTTAGAAGAGTGGTGGAGGTTGCAGGAGTTTAACAAGATGGTTTTAATGCCCCTTGGAAGAGAAATGGAGGTCAGAGTGGTTTAACAAGACGGTTTAATGCCCCTTGGAAGAGTGGTGGAGGTCGCAGTGGAATAAAAACACAATATCAATGCCTCGTGGAAAAGACGTGCAGGTCACAGTAGCTTAACAAGACGGTTTTAATGCCCCTTGGAAAAGTGGTGGAGGTCGCAGTAGCTTTACAAGACTGTTTTAAGGCCCCTTGGAAGAGCGGTGGAGGTCGCAGTAGCTTAACAAGACGGTTTTAATGCCCCTTGGAAAAGTGGTGGAGGTCGCAGTGACTTAACAAGACAGTTTTAATGCCCCTTGGAAGAGTGGTGGAGGTCACAGTAGCTTAACAAGACGGTTTTAATGCCCCTTGGAAGAGACGTGGAGGTCAGAGTGGTTTAACAAGACGGTTTTAATGCCCCTTGGAAAAGTGGTGGAGGTCGCAGTGGCTTAACAAGACGGTTTTAATGCCCCTTGGAAGAGATGTGGAGGTCCCATAGTCTTTGCCTAAGCCTTCCAAGCAAAAGCTGCCAAAAATTAGGACGGAGAAACTCGCAATGCTGGCAACACAGACCACGGTCACCCTGGTGTGGTGATATAGTGGTGGTGGAGGCTGAGGATAAGGAGAAGAGCAAAAAACAGCCGAAATGAGGAAGCATATACCCATGTGTGGGTGTGAAGCGGTGCATGGGAATACACCTGCCGAAATAACACAGTGGATTTGACTTTATGTTACTCTGCTGTCATTTGGTGGTGATGAGAAGTCTGGCCCAATCCAGCCCTTGTTCATTTTGATAAGGGTCAGCTTGTCAGCATTGTCAGTTGACAGACGAGTGCGCTTATGAGTTATAATTCCCCCAGCGGCACTAACGACACGCTCCGATAACACGCTAGTGGCAGGGCAGGCCAGGACCTCCAAGGCGTACAGAGCTAGTTCATTCCAAGTGTACAGCTTGGATACCCAATAATTAAAAGGCACAGAGGAATCACGGAGGACGCTGGTACGGTCGGCAAGGTACTCCCTCACCATCTTTTGAAACTTTCCACTCCTTGTGAGAGTACCCCGCGCCTCAGGGTCTGTAAGCTGGGCGGGTCTCAGAAAACTGTCACAGAATGTTGACAGTGTTCCCCTGCCTTTGCTGGATTGGAGTTGCGTCTCTCTCGCCTGTACGCCTTGGTTGGTCAACGAACTGTGACCTCTGCCGCTAGCGTGCTCAGATGGGAATTTTTTTAACAGTTCTGCAGCAAGGGCTTTCTGGTACTGCCACATTTTTGTAGACCTCTCCACCTCAGGAATAAGAGAGTGAAAGTTCTCCTTGTAGCGGGGGTCTAAAAGTGTCACCAACCAGTAATGACTGTCACCCAACATTTTGACAACGCGAGGGTCACGGTTAAGGCAGCGTAACATAAAGTCAGCCATGCGTGCCAGACTGGTAACGGGCAAGACTTCCGTGTCCTCACCAAGATGACGACTGACCATGCTCTCCTCCTCCCCCCTGTCCTCAGGCCACCCACGCTGAACCGACTGTATGACAGTTGTACAGGTACTACCGTCTACAGCGCATGATACCAGCTCCTGTTCTTCCTCCTCCTCCTCCTCTCCCTCATTGTCCCCCAATGCACGTTGGGATGAGATGAGGCTGGGCAGTGTGTAATCGCCCATTACGGCTTCTTGATCCATCTCATCATACTCTGGCTGCAATGCCTTCTCTTTAATTCTCTGCAGAGAGCGTTGCAAAATACAGACAAGTGGGATGCTGACGCTAATGATGGCATCATCGCCACTCACCATCTTGGTGGATTCCTCAAAGCTTGTCAGGATGGTACAGATGTCAGACATCCAGGTCCACTCCTGAGGTCTTATGTATGGAGTCTGACCTGAATATCGACGGCCTTGTTGCAGCTGGTACTCCACAACTACTCTCTTCTGCTCACAAATCCTTTGCAACATGTGGAGGGTAGAGTTCCAACGTGTGGGGACATCACACAACAGTCGGTGTGCCGGAAGCTGCAAACGCTGCTGCAACACAGCAAGGGCGGCGGAAGTTGTAGCCGACTTCCAAAAATGAGCTGACAGGCGGCGTACTTTGACGAGCAGATCTGGCAACTCGGGGTACGATTTAAGAAACCACTGAACCACGAGGTTAAGCACATGAGCCAGGCATGGTACGTGTGTGATCTCGCCTTGCCTCAGAGCCGCCACCAGGTTACGGCCATTGTCACACACGACCATGCCTGGATGTAGGTTCAGTGGTCTCAGCCACAGACCTGCCTGCTCTTTCACAGCTGTCCACAACTCACAAGCAGTGTGAGGTTTATCACCTAAGCTTATGAGTTTCAGCACAGCCTGTTGCCGCTTGGCGGAGGCAGTACTGCAGTGCTTCCAGCTTGTAACTGATGTGGTGATATCGGAGATGAAGGCTGAACATGAGGAGGAGGATGATGCGCAGGAGCTGTACACTGTGGGGGCAACTCTGACTGACATAGGGCCCGCAATCCTCGGTGTGGGGAGGATGTGTTCCGTCCCAAGGTCCGACTGGGTCCCGGCTTCCACTATGGTTACCCAGTGTGCCGTCAGGGAGAAGTACCTTCCTTGGCCACAAGCACTTGTCCACGTGTCAGTGGTCAGGTGGACTCTCCCAGTAACTGCGTTGTTGAGGGCACGGCAGATGTTTTGGGACACGTGCTTATGTAGTGCAGGGATGGCACACCGGGCAAAATAGTGTCGGCTGGGGACCAAGTAATGAGGGACGGCCACCGCCATAAGGTTGCGGAAGGATTCCGTCTCCACCAGCCTAAAAGGCAGCATTTCCAACGCAAGCAGTCGTGAAATGTGCGAATTTAGGACTGTGGCCTGTGGGGCGTTGGCAGCGAATTTGCGCTTTCGTTCAAAGCTCTGGGATATGGACAATTGAACGCTGCGGTGAGACGTGGACGTTGATGCTGTTTCTTGAGAAACTGCCATAACAAGTGAAGACTGAGAGGAGGGGGCATCTTTGCATGCAGTATGGACAGGGGATTGCCTTGCACGCACAACAGGGGGTTCTATTACACGCACAACAGTGGAAGAAGCAGTGGTGACACCCGCTGACACTGGTCGTGTACCCTGGGGTTCGCCCCACAAAGTCGGGTGCTTTGCTGACATGTGCCTGATCATGCTGGTGGTGGTCAGGCTGGTAGTTTTGTCACCCCTGCTGATGCTGGCATGGCAGGTGGTACAAATGGCCTTTTTGGGGTTATCAGCAGAGTGTTTAAAAAAATTCCAGACTCTGGAAGACCTTCCGGTTGTACTGGCAACGTCCCTCGTGTTGGTGTTACGGGGAACTGTTGCCCGCCTTCTGTGTGAGGCCACCACACTGTTATGATCTTCAACATAGGCTAAGGAAAGATGGGGAGAGCTGTCCCTACAGTAAGACTAAGCGGAGCCCCTACGTTGTAGCGGGCTACCTGTTCCTTGTGAACAGACCCGCCTTCGTCCTCGGCTAGTCTGAACGGAGGCCTATAGAGAAAGGGAGGGGTCCCTAAAGGGACTAAGGACTGGGACAAAAATGGGACACCTCCTAACAGAAGTTGTTGCAGAGCAAAAGATAAACTGACAAAAAGTACTAGAGGTCCCAGAGGACCAAGCAAACTAGAGAAAGATAGGCACAAAAGCACCTGGCTAGAGAGACAGTCAAAACAACACTGAAGTCCAGCCAAGCCAGAAGAGCGGAGCTGGAATACATAGGAAGATGGTCACGTGACCGCAAAACAAAAGATAGAAACAAAAACAAACAGGAGGGTTCTAACAGTACCCCCTCTTTTAGGAGGATCCTCCGGATCCTCCAGGCCCAGGCCTATCCGGAAATCTCCTGTGGAAAGCTCTGACAAGTCTAGGGGCAGAGACATCATCCGCCCTTACCCAGGAGTTATCCTCGGGACCGAAACCTTTCCAAGCGACGAGATACTGCAATCTCTCTCTATGCCCTCTGGAATTCAGGATACGAGAAATTTCATATTCGCCATCTTCCTCCACCGGAGGAACTGTGACAGTGGCATTCCTATCTGATATATCAGCCTTTTTCAACAAGGAAACATGAAACACAGGATTAATCTTCCAGGAGGTGGGAACCTCCAACCTAACAGCAGACTGATTAACCACCTGAAGCACCTTAAATGGCCCCACAAACTTCGGACCCAATTTTTTAGAGGGAATCCTCAACCGCAGATTCTTTGAGGACAACCAAACCATGTCACACACAGTAAACAAAACCTCTTTACGTTTCCTGTTAAAATACTTCTTGGACTTTTTGTTAGCCTCTTGAAGGTTACAACGTACATTAGTCCAAACTCTGTCCAAATCACCGGAAAAATTCTCCTCCTCCGGCACCGCCGACCCCAATTTGGAGAACGAACCAAAAGACGGATGTCTCCCAGTACAACAAAAAAAATGAGAACACCCAGCAGAGGAGGATGTATGGTTGTTAAAAGCAAATTCTGCGAGTGGCAGAAACTCAGACCACCCCTCTTGATTGTCTGCCACAAAACAACGCAAAAACTGTTCAACATCCTGGTTCTTTCTTTCTGTTTGTCCATTAGACTCAGGATGATACCCAGACGAAAATGACAAATGGACTCCCAACCTGTCACAAAAAGCACGCCAAAAGAGAGCCACAAACTGAGGTCCCCTATCAGAAACAATGTCGGTGGGAACGCCATGGAGCCTGATAATTTCCTTAACAAACGCCTTAGCGAGTGTCTTAGCGCAGGGTAGCTTAATGAATGGAACCAAATGACACATCTTGCTAAAACGGTCCACGACCACCCAGATGACAGTGAAACCCTCGGACACAGGAAGGTCAATAATAAAATCCATTGCCAGATGCGTCCGAGGCGCACTAGGAACCTCCAGAGGGCAAAGCAACCCCGCAGCAGGGGTATGTGAAGCCTTTGACCTAGCACACACCGTACATTGACGAACCCACTTGATGACTTCCTTCTGCCACCCAGGCCACCAAAAACTGCGACTGATGAGTCTCTTAGTCTCAGAAATTCCTGGATGACCTGCCAACCGAGACTCATGATACTCCACAAACAAATCTCTCCTAAAGGTTCTAGGCACAAACAACCTCCCATGGGGAGTGTTAGATGGGGCATCCTCTTGGGCTTTCAGAATCTCATCTTCCAAAACGGAGTCCAATGCTGCTACCACAACTCCTTCCTGTAAAATGCTCTCCTTCTCCTCGGTACCAACCATGGCAGAAAAGCTGCGAGATAAAGCATCGGCTTTAACATTCTTAGTACCAGGGATATAAGTAACAGAAAAATTAAACCGAGAAAAAAAAAGTGCCCACCTAGCTTGACGGGCATTCAAGCGTTTGGCAGCATCCAGATAGATCAAATTCTTATGATCTGTGAAAACCTGAATAGGAAATTTAGCACCTTCCAAGAAATGACGCCAATGTTCAAACACGAGTTTAATAGCCAGCAATTCCCGATTACCAACATCGTAATTAAGTTCGGTGTCTGAAAATTTTTTCAAAAAAAAAGCACAGGGATGTACTCCATCCTTGTTCTCCTGAGACAAAACTGCACCGACCCACACCGAAGAAGCATCAACCTCGACCAAAAAATCTTGGTCTCATCAGGCTGCATAAGGATAGGGGCAGAACTGAACCTCTCCTTGAGATACACAAAAGCTTCAATGGCCTCAGTAGTCCACTGGACCGTATTCGCACCTTTCCTGGTGAGATCGGTCAGCGGCTTAACAATTATAGAAAAATTCTTAATGAATTTCCTGTAATAATTGGCAAAACCCAAAAATCTCTGTATCGATTTCAAACCAATAGGCCTAGGCCATTCCTGCACAGCCTGAACCTTCACCGGGTCCATCTCAAAGCCCTCGCTGGAGATAATGTAGCCCAAAAAACTAATTCTCTGCACAGCGAACTCACATTTCTCCAGCTTAGCAAAAAGTGAATTATCACTCAATAACTGCAACACTTCACGAACACTCTGCCAATGGGACTCCAGATCTGGTGAATAAATCAGAATGTCATCCAAATACACAACCACATTCTTACCAATCAAAGGTCTCAGGATGTCATTAATAAGGTTCTGAAAAAATGCGGGTACATTAGTAAGACCAAAAGGCATCACCAGATTCTCAAAATCACCTACCGGAGTGTTAAAAGCAGTTTTCCATTCATCACCCTCCTTCATTCGTAACAAATTGTATGCCCCCCGGAGATCAATTTTAGAGAACCACTTGGCCCCCACTAACTGGTTAAACAAGTCAGGAATTAACGGTAATGGGTAGGAATTGCGTACGGTAATCTTATTAATTTCACGAAAGTCCAGACATGGACGTAAACCCCCGTCCTTTTTTTTAACAAAGAAAAATCCAACGGCCACAGGTGACTTAGAAGGTCTAATGTGACCAGCAGCCAAGCTCGTCTGTATGTACTCCTCCAAGGCCTTTCTCTCAGGGATAGTCAGATTAAATAAGCGACTCTTGGGAAGAGTAACTCCAGGAACAAACTCAATGGTGCAGTCATAGTGTAGCGTCGGCGTCCCTGCCTCCTGCTAGGCAGAGATGCCGTTCCTCTCACCTCCCTGCTCCGTCCTCGGCGTCCTCTTCCCGCGCTGCTGGCAGCGCTCGCCGCTTCCTGGGCACTGTGCTTAGGGCGCGCGCGCTCCCTCTCTCTTAAAGGGGCCGCGCACGCCGTCCTAAGGAGTCCCCGGCCAATTGACGGTGGTGCTCCCATATATAAGGCACCTCCTCCAAAATGGAGGTGCCCGAGCAAAGTTGTCGCAAAGCCTTTCACCTCTGCTTCAGCCCTCAGGTCCCGTTGCCAGTCTGCTTTCCAGCTCTGTCTACCTGCTTGCATTCCTGCGGTCCAACAGTCTGTCTACCTGCATCCGCCAGTCTGTCTATGGACCAGTCCGCCTGCGGATCAGGAAGCACCAGCCTGATACCTGACTGAGACCACCTGCCAGCCAGCCGAGAGACTCTTACCCGCTCACCTGGGAGCGCTCACCGGCTACCCGCCAGCTAGCCTACCTGGAGGCTCTGCCGTCACTTGCCGTGACCACCTGCCAGCCAGCCGAGAGACTCTTACCCGCTCACCTGGGAGCGCTCACCTGCTACCCGCCAGCTAGCCTACCTGGAGGCTCTGCCGTCACTTGCCGTGACCACCTGCCTGTCTAGAGACTCTTACCCTGCTGTCACTTGCCATGACCACCCGCCTGTCAAGAGACTTGCCGTGACCTCCTGCCCTTCTCCCCAGAGACTGTTCCTGTCACTTGCCGTGACTACCTGCCCGCCTTCCCTGGGAGCCACCCGCTTCCTTACAAGGACTGCCCTTTGTATAGTAGCTCAGAGGTTCCACCTCCCAGACCCGTTACACATAGTCCCTATGAGGAGGTAAAACTTGCGACTCCTCCTCTGAAAAAACCTTCCAAAAATCCTGAATAGGTACAGGTAATTCCCCTTTTTCCACAGCCGCAATGCGACCATTACAACATTTATCATAGCACTTCGGACTCCAAGACTTAATCTCATTAGTAGACCAGTCCAGTAAAGGATTGTGCAGTTTTAACCAAGGCAAACCTAAAATGACTGGAGAGGGTAAATTATTTAATACCACCAAGTCCAAAATTTCTTGGTGAATTCCATTGATAGTGAGAGGAAATGCAGCAACCTTGTGAGTAATACATTTCAAAGGAGAATTATCAATTGCAATCACAGAAATAGGCGATGACAAAGATTTGGATTCCAATTTAAGTTTTTCCAAAAAACCCTTATCAATCACATTAAGTGTTGAACCACAATCCATAGATACCTGAAATTCAATCAAATCTTCCTGCAGTGAGGTACTCCCTGAAAGAAATACTCCCTTGGAGCTCAAACAAGCAATACGGGCGTAACTGACCTTTTTTTTTTCTTTACTTAAACGAAGCTCACAGTTCTTAATCAAATGGTCAGTTTTATCACAATAAAAACACAATCCCTTGGAAAACCTGCGGTTTCTTTCCTGAGAGCGGAGTGACATCGCCCCAACCTCCATCGGTTTTTCGTCGTCCAAGCAGACCCTCTGGGGACTAGGAGCTGCCATTACAGGAATTTTTTCATCATTAACCCTGGCACGCAGTCTCCTGTCCACACGTATAGCTAATTGCATGGCATCCTGCAAGGTCTCAGGTGCAGGGAATGCAATCAGCAGATCCTTAAGCCTTTCACTTAGACCAGCAAGAAAAAAACATTTTAACGCCGAATCATTCCATTTCACCTCTGAGAACCACCTTCTGAAGTGTGTACAATAATTTTCAACATCACCTGACCCCTGATTCAAATGCCTCAGTTCTGTCTCAGAAGATGAGACTCGATCAGGATCGTCATACAATAGCCCCATAGCAGAAAAAAAATCTTCCACTGACCTAAAACACGGATCATTAGGTGGGAGAGAAAAGGCCCACCCCTGTGGTTCCTTGCGCAAAAGTGACATGATAAACCCAATGCGCTGTGATTCATTCCCAGAGGACCTTGGTGTCAAACGAAAATATAATAAACAAGCATTTTTAAAGGAAAAAAAATCTTGCTGTTTACCATAAAAAATATCAGGCAGTCCTACCTTCGGTTCCACAAAATGCGCTCCAGGACAGCTACTCACGTGTTGCCGAACCTCGGACACCTCCAGAGACAATCCCTGCAGGCATTGAGCCAAATCTTGAACAGAAACCATACTGATCCCCGGATTTCTTTCCTTAAAGTTTTTGTTTGGGCTGGACTTACTGTTATGATCTGCAACATAGGCTAAGGAAAGATGGGGAGAGCTGTCCCTACAGTAAGACTAAGCTGAGCCCCTACGTTGTAGCAGGCTACCTGTTCCTTGTGAACAGACCTGCCTTCGTCCTCGGCTAGTCTGAACGGAGACCTATAGAGAAAGGGAGGGGTCCCTAAAGGAACTAAGGACTGGGACAAAAATGGGACACCTCCTAACAGAAGTTGTTGCAGAGCAAAAGATAAACTGACAAAAAGTACTAGAGGTCCCAGAGGACCAAGCAAACTAGAGATAGATAGGCACAAAAGCACCTGGCTAGAGAGACAGTCAAAACAACACTGAAGTCCAGCCAAGCCAGAAGGGAGGAGCTGGAATATATAGGAAGATGGTCACGTGACCGCAAAACAAAAGATAGAAACAAAAACAAACAGGAGGGTTCTAACACACACTGCTTCTTCCTGCCTGTTGGGGTACTCTGCCTCCCTCCCCCTGTGTGCTGCTGGCCTCGCTCTGCGTGTCCTTTTGCCACGTTGGGTCAGTTACTAGATCATCCACCACCTCCTCCTCCTCTTCCACACCACGATCCTCATCCTCACTTTGTGGCAATTGTGTCTCGTCATTGTCCACCTCTTGTGGCAAATTGCCAGCGTCGCCTTCCTGTGGCCGTGGCTGTTCAAATATTTGGCCATCGCTACATGGGATCTCCTCTTCCACCACTTCAAGCGGAGCAGGCGAGGGGCACAAATCTGGAAATGGACCAGTGAACAGCTCTTCAGAGTGTCCAAGTGTGGGATCAGTTGCTGTCTGACGACACTCGGCATGGTGGGAGGAAGGAGCATCAGAGTGAGGAGGAGTATGCGGTCGAGACGCACGGCTACTAAAACTTGACTGTGTGGAAGACAGACCGGAGGTGGTGGTGCCCAGGTAACTGGAAGTATTATCTGCTATCCAATTAATAACCTGTTCACACTGATCATTTCACAATACTGGTGTTGTTCTGTGCTTCCCTAGTAATTCGGTCAAGAAGTGGGAGCGAGAAGATGTGGCTGTTGGTTGTGGCACATTTTCACCTTGGCCACGGCCCCGTCCTCTACACGCACCATCACCAGAATGTCCAGTTCCACGTCCCTTGCTACGCGCCTTGCCCATTGTAAATGAAGTAAAATAGCTTACACTCGCACTATCAATGGAAAAAGGGTAATAAAAAGATTAGAACCGTGGAAGAGGAAAACCACAGTTCTATTTCTCTGGCCTACACCCGACTCTTTTAAACAGATATATTGGTGTCTAACCAGTCAGGGAGACACTCAATTATTTTTTTTTTTGTGTGTGTGTGTGTGTGTGTGTGTGTGGGGGGGGGGGGGAATACCAAAAGGTTAATAAGACGCGTATTTGGACAGTCTGACTGAGGAAAAAAAAAAGTCTAGCAATTTGACCAACAGGAGCACACAGGACTGTAATGCAGCGTTTGCTGGTATAACCACTGCGTCTCCTATACAGCCTGCCTGCTTGGTATCTGGGATGGATATTAGTCCTTAGAAGGACTGTTTGATTTTGCAGGCTTTACAGACCCTACACTACCTATTTCGCAGTTTATATCTCTCCCTAAATCAGCAGCGCTGTCCCTACACTGTCTAATCCGGAGCGACTGTGTCCAAGATGGCGGCGCCCGGTTTTAAATACTCGAGGTGACACTGTGCGGCCAGCCAATCACTGTAATGCCCACAAACAACATGGCTGCGGCATTACAGTGACTGGCTGGCAATCCCTGCATGTTCATTGGCTCGGTAAAGAGCGCCAAACATACAGGGCGGAGACCCGAGCTCCCGCCCGAGTAACCCGGAAATGCTCGGTGCTCGCCGAACATCCCGAGTAGTGAGATGCTCGGGCGAGTACTGAGCAGTGTCGAGCATGCTCGCTCCACACTACTGCTTACACAAGTCACAGAGGTGGCGGCAATCATCATTAGTCATCATGGCAGAAAGGCTCAAGAAATAAACATGATCAGAACAGGCGGCAGGAAAACACCACAAAGTGCAGAGTACACAACGTCACAGACACTACACACACACAGACACACATCACAGACAGGCACACCGACACTAGACACACCACCAGCACACAGGCACTACACACACCACTAAGAACAGACACTATACACACACACCACAGACAGAACACGCTGCCGTCCTGAACACCTATGCCACGGACACACAGCAGACAACACGCTCCTACCACAGACAATCCACGCCACACACGTATACACATTCGCTTCTAGCGCCCGAGTGTAACATTTACACATCACGTGACTAGCCCTCTTCTCACCCCACCCCTTATCCCCAGACCGCGGGGCGGGGGATGCAGAGCCCCCCATCCGGAAGTGACGTCAGGGGCCCGTAGGTTGTTACTGCGCAGTGTCCCCAAAGAAAGGAAAAATCCTGACACGGAGCCTGTGGAGACTGCGCCGTCCTGAGCCAGAGGTGACCGCGACAGTCCGGAGGTGAGGAGGTGATGGGGCCAGCGAGCCGCTGTGCTGTAATAGGAGGGACGGGGTCCTCTCAGTGCTCGCAGCGCTGCTGTCCTCCACCTGCAGAGGTATCACGGCTGCCGCGGCTGCGGCCTAGCCGCCCCATCTCTTATATATGGCATCCTGCAGCCATTTCTGTGCCCTGCACATGGGTGGTGAGGGACTGGCATGTTATATACCGCAGGCAGCCCATCATCTGCCAGCCAGCTAGTCCCCCCGCCCCAGACATCATCTGCCTGCCAGCTAGCCTCCCCCATCCCGACCCATCATCTGCCAGCTAGCCTCCCCCCTCCCGACCCATCATCTGCCAGCTAGCCTCATTATCTGCCAGCCAGCCTCCCCCCTCCCGACCCATCATCTGCCAGCTAGCCTCATTATCTGCCAGCTAGCCTCCCCCATCCCGACCCATCATCTGCCAGCTAGCCTCATTATCTGCCAGCCAGCCTCCCCCCTCCCGACCCATCATCTGCCAGCTAGCCCCCCCTCCCTACCCATCATCTGCCAGCTAGCCCCCCCTCCCTACCCATCATCTGCCAGCTAGCCCCCCCTCCCTACCCATCATCTGCCAGCTAGCTCCCCCCTCCCTACCCATCATCTGCCAGCTAGCCCCCCCCTCCCGACCCATCATCTGCCAGCTAGCCCCCCCCTCCCGACCCATCATCTGCCAGCTAGCCCCCCCTCCCGACCCATCATCTGCCAGCTAGACCCCCCCCCCTACCCATCATCTGCCAGCTAGCCCCCCCCTCCCTACCCATCATCTGCCAGCTAGCCCCCCCTCCCTACCCATCATCTGCCAGCTAGCCCCCCCTCCCTACCCATCATCTGCCAGCTAGCCCCCCCTCCCTACCCATCATCTGCCAGCTAGCCCCCCCTCCCTACCCATCATCTGCCAGCTAGCCCCCCCCCTCCCTACCCATCATCTGCCAGCTAGCCCCCCCCTCCCTACCCATCATCTGCCAGCTAGCCCCCCCCTCCCTACCCATCATCTGCCAGCTAGCCCCCCCTCCCTACCCATCATCTGCCAGCTAGCCCCCCCTCCCTACCCATCATCTGCCAGCTAGCCCCCCCTCCCTACCCATCATCTGCCAGCTAGCCCCCCCTCCCTACCCATCATCTGCCAGCTAGCCCCCCCTCCCTACCCATCATCTGCCAGCTAGCCCCCCCTCCCTACCCATCATCTGCCAGCTAGCCCCCCCTCCCTACCCATCATCTGCCAGCTAGCCTCCCCCCTCCCTACCCATCATCTGCCAGCTAGCCTCCCCCCTCCCGACCCATCATCTGCCAGCTAGCCTCCCCCCTCCCGACCCATCATCTGCCAGCTAGCCTCCCCCCTCCCGACCCATCATCTGCCAGCTAGCCTCCCCCCTCCCGACCCATCATCTGCCAGCTAGCCTCCCCCCTCCCGACCCATCATCTGCCAGCTAGCCTCCCCCCTCCCGACCCATCATCTGCCAGCTAGCCTCCCCCCTCCCGACCCATCATCTGCCAGCTAGCCTCCCCCCTCCCGACCCATCATCTGCCAGCTAGCCTCCCCCCTCCCGACCCATCATCTGCCAGCTAGCCTCCCCCCTCCCGACCCATCATCTGCCAGCTAGCCTCCCCCCTCCCGACCCATCATCTGCCAGCTAGCCTCCCCCCTCCCGACCCATCATCTGCCAGCTAGCCTCCCCCCTCCCGACCCATCATCTGCCAGCTAGCCTCCCCCCTCCCGACCCATCATCTGCCAGCTAGCCTCCCCCCTCCCGACCCATCATCTGCCAGCTAGCCTCCCCCCTCCCGACCCATCATCTGCCAGCTAGCCTCCCCCCTCCCGACCCATCATCTGCCAGCTAGCCTCCCCCCTCCCGACCCATCATCTGCCAGCTAGCCTCCCCCCTCCCGACCCATCATCTGCCAGCTAGCCTCCCCCCTCCCGACCCATCATCTGCCAGCTAGCCTCCCCCCTCCCGACCCATCATCTGCCAGCTAGCCTCCCCCCTCCCGACCCATCATCTGCCAGCCAGCCTCCCCCTCTCGACCCATCATCTGCCAGCCAGCCTCCCCCTCTCGACCCATCATCTGCCAGCCAGCCCCCCCTCCCATGACCCGTCATCATCTGCCAGCCAGCCCCCCCCTCCCATGACCCGTCATCATCTGCCAGCCAGCCCCCCCCTCCCATGACCCGTCATCATCTGCCAGCCAGCCCCCCCCTCCCATGACCCGTCATCATCTGCCAGCCAGCCCCCCCCTCCCATGACCCGTCATCATCTGCCAGCCAGCCCCCCCCTCCCATGACCCGTCATCATCTGCCAGCCAGACCCCCCCACCCACCCACCCATATACAGCCAGCCAAGCTCCCCCTCTGTCGTCCTCCAGCCGTCCCCCACAGACCAGAGGCAGGTGGAGGGGTCAGGGGAATCACAGACAGGGAGGAGAAAGCCCAGTGTGCAGTCCAAATCCTGTGCACTAAAATGTAATTAGGAGAAAACTTCAAATGGTGATTACAGAAGAACAAAGCAGATTTCTTCACCAAATGTATCAATGCAGTCAGTATTATCCCCTCCATTCCAGACATGGCTTTAATTTACATTATAAAATCGTGCTGACAGGTTCTCTTTAAGGGGGACATGTCATCTGGTTGGACATTGGTCTCCAAACTGGCTGTCCAGGACTTCATGAAATTTGTAGTTCTTCAAGAGCTTTATGTCCACGGCTTGGAGACTGCGTTCAATGACTGCTCGCTCCTACGAACTGCAGTGAGGATTTTATCTGGGCAGCGTAATAATGTTTGGCTGTGTTTGGATTCTTACCCTTTGCAATGCAAAATCCACCTTTTTTTTTTTTCCTCTTTCTAATTCACGTCCTGTGTGGTTGCAGCCAACACTTGAGTTCCTATAAATGCTTTATGTGCTTCACTCTTGGATTTCTTTACCTAGTTGTGCTCTGGGCAGAATCTGAGACTTTTGTAGCCGACGCATCTAGAAGTATTCTGCCGGCATATAAGGTTTTCTCTTCTCTTCATAGCTTACGTCTGGAAAATCCCTGACTCCTCCGGATCACCGTAGAGAACTGCTCAAACCTTGTAAGTGTCATGTAACTTCTCTGCTGACTAGTTTGTGTAATGCTCGTCTGTATATGTATTCAATCTGTTAATGAAATGTCAAATATTGGTACGTTTCTGATCACATCATTGCCATGGTGTCTATGTATGGGAGACATGACAGCCAAATAGACTGTTATATATCTATCTCAATCTATATCTCTCATAATGTCAATTGGTGCATTCACATATGGGATGAATAAACGTTGGGGCTCGTTCAGAGTAAATCATACGGACATCTGACAATGACGACCAATTTTAATTTTATAGGGCTGTTCGGAAAACAGTTTTTGTCATATGGACGCTCAGTCTGCTGCATGCACCATTCTCTTTCCAGTATTGGATTAGCATCACCCATACAAGTGTATGGGTGTTTTTTTTTTTTTTTTAAATAAAATCAAATAAAGGGACTCATTTAGCACAAAACGACTGTTCAGATTAAGTGCAGGATGCTCGGTGCATCATGGCGGGGCCAATTATTTATATACACCTTCACACCTGCTTGGTTTCCATCATATCACCACCCTTCTCTGATTCTATGAAGC
The DNA here is from genome assembly GCF_046119375.1 of Phyllobates terribilis. NCBI lineage: Eukaryota > Metazoa > Chordata > Amphibia > Anura > Dendrobatidae > Phyllobates > Phyllobates terribilis. The sequence goes on from NW_027362763.1 coordinate 200,788,384, forward strand.
CAGAGCCGTCACTGAAGAAGAATGGATGGGGTGAAGATTAAACGAAAACAAATAGGTGGAAATGTATATGAAAATATTTGGCCACACCGTGAAGCACTGAGCGCCTGTACTTGGTTTGAACAGTCATCCTGTGCTAAGAGTCCATTTAACCCCTTAAAGATGGAGCCCATTATGTCCTTAATGACCGGGCCAATTTTTACAATTCTGACCACTGTCACTTTATGAGGTAATAACTCTGGAACGCTTCAACGGATCCCACCAATTCTGAGATTATTTTTTTCGTGACATATTGTACTTCATGACAGTGGTAAAATTTATTTGATATCACTTGCGTTTATTTGAATTTTCAAAATTGGAATTTTCATGCCCTTAAATCAGAGAGATATGTCACACAAAATAGTTAATAAATAACATTTCCCACATGTCTACTTTACATCCGCACAATTTTGGAACCAATTTTTTTTTTTCTTAGGAAGTTATAAGGGTTAAAAGTTGACCAGCGATTTCTCATTTTTACAACAAAATTTACTAAACCATTTTTTAGGGACCACATCACATTTGAAGTCACTTTGAGGGGTCTTTATGACAGAAAATACCCAAAAGTGACACCATTCTAAAAACTGCACCCCTCAAGGTGCTCAAAACCACATTCAAGAAGCTTATTAACCCTTCAGGTGCTTCACAGGAATTTTAAAAATGTGGAAGAAAAAAATGAACATTTAACTTTTTTCACAAAAATGTTACTTTAGACCCAATTTCTTTTATTTTCGCAAGGGTAACCGGAAAAAATGGACCCCAACATTTGTTGTGCGATTTCTCCTGAGCACGCCAGTACCCCATATGTGGAAGAAAACCACTGTTTGGGCGCACGGCAGGGCTCGGAAGGGAAGGAGCGCCATTTAACTTTTAGAATGTAAAATTCGCTTGAATAATTAGCGGACGCCATGTTGCGTTTGAGGAGCCCCTGATGTGCCTAAACAGTGGAAACCCCCCACAAGTGACACTATTCTGGAAACTAGACCCCTCAAGGATTTTATCAAGGGGTATAGTGAACATTTTGAACCCAGAGGTACGACACAGAATTTGATAACATTAGGTCATCATTGAATAAGTTGTCATTAGTCTTGAGCGCAAGTGCTCGGTACTTGAGTTTGCATCGGGTACACCGGTATGCACCATGTATTGCGGGTGCTCGAGTGACATGTTCGAGTCCCTGTCCCACATGTTTCACAGTTGTTAGACACCCTAAAAAAACATGCGGCGATTGCTTGTGCATGGCAGGCAATCCCCGCAGGTTTTTGGGCTCTGAAGCATATGAGGCAGAGACTCGAGCATGTCACTCAAGCACCCTCTATACTCGGTGCATACCCGAGCACCCGATGCAAACTCTGCCCAGGAGCTGTGGTATTTTCCGTACATGATCAGACACGGACAATTTCTAAAATGAACTTTCATTTGTGGGAAAACCCCTGTAACTGCCGCCGTAAAAATGCGTTACGGCGGTCGTTAAGGGGTTAAAGGGACTATCAGCATACCAAGTACAGGCGCTCTGCACCCTTGTCATGGCCAAACATTTCAGTGCACCTTCCCGCCTTAGGCTATGTGCCCACGATGCAGAAATGCTCTGGATTTTTCCTGAGTGTTTCTGCATCTCTCTGGCAGAAAAAACGCATGCGGATTGTACATGCATTTTCCTGCCAGGGACATGCGGATGTGAAGCGTTCTTCACATGCATTTCCGCATGCGGGTTATCAAGCGCTTTCCAAGCGATTTTAGCATCACTTGGAAAGTGCTTCACAACTTGGTCACACAATATAAATCCATGCAACCAGCATGGATTTATATAGTGTGACTGTAAAAGAATGGTAAAAAATATACATTATACTCACCTTCTGATGGCCCCCGGTGTCCTTAGCGATGCGTCCTGGCTTGCCGGCAGCTCGCAATGGCCTAAAAAGGACCTGCCATGATGTCATTTAGTCATGTGACGGGTTACGCGACCGCTGATGTCGGCGGTCGCGTGACCTATCACATGACTAAATGACGTCATGGCAGGTTCTTTTAGTCCACCACGAGCTGCCGGCAAGCCAGGACGCATCGCTAAGGACACCGGGGCCATCAGAAGGTGAGTATAATGTATATTTTTTATTTTATTTATTTATTTTTTTTCTACAGGTACTATGGTACCCGGGTCCGGAGGAGAGTCTCCTCTTCTCAAAACCCGGGTACCATCCGCACATTGAAACGCATGGTATCCGCAGATGCAGTGATGCGGATGTCATGCGGTCCAATGCAAGTCAATGGTGGCGAAAACGCCGTGATTCCGTAAAATGATTGGTAGCGCTGCAGATTTTTCCCGCAATGATAATCTGAAGCATGTGCACAGCACATGCGGATTATCATTGGGGAACATGGCAGACCTTCTACCAAGCGTTTCTGCCTCGGAATTGCCCCTGCGGAAACACTTAAAACGCATAGTGGGCACACATCCTCGTTTTCCCTCTATCTCTACCCCCCTTCTTTGATTGACAGCTCTGCCATTATAGAGCCAGGGAAGGGCGAAGATAGATGGGAAAAACTAGTGGGGAAGGTGCTCTTAAAGGATCAACCCTCCTAAGCCGTCTCTATGGGCATGTAGGTCATAGGAAGCTGAATAACATGATACCTTGATATCTGTGATACCATGTCTTGTTCCAGAGAAATCCATGTTTTTCTTATGTAAATGAGCTGTACAGGACTGTGGGTCGGACACAGATCTCCCTGAGAATCTGCTTCCAGAGTTTATTTTTGATAAAAGGTGTTACCAGTGTGAGACATGTAACTGACACAGAACAGTAGAACTGAACTTTGTCTCATAACAATCACGTTAGCAGCTGTCACAGCTCTGCTGTATTGTAGCACTATTACAACCCGGTCTGCCTGTGAGCTGGAAGCTGAAGCTGAGCAGAGCCTGCAGATGTCAGGTATAATCACACACAGCTCTGCAGTGAGATCAGGAGAGCAGCCATTACATATGTTACACTGGTAACCCCTCATTTTATTATAATAACCTCTGGAGGCAGATTCTCAGGGAGATCTATGTTCGGCCCAGAGATCTTAGAGGTTGTCCACTACTATTTAAAATGCCCCCAATGTATTTAAACTGTGGAGAGAAGTTATTTTGTAAATACCTTGCTTGTTCTTTATGGCCTGTGAGCGGCGCTATCGCTGACTGCTCACAGGGATCACGTGACCCCGGCTGCAGCCAGCTCTGGCGTGACACCTGGCCTATGGGCAGGGTTTCCCCGCGCATCACACCCAGCATCTACCGCACGCTTTCCCAATGAATGCAGACGAGAGGGAAAGCTGAATTAAATGTAAGAAAAATGTGGATTTCTCTGGAATAAAATAGCAGATTGCAGATATCAAGGTATTTATTTTATTCAGCTTCCTATGACCTGTGTGCCCATATAGACGGCTTAGGAAGCTTAATTCTACATATTCCCTTTTAAATGTGTGTGCCCCAAAGGTGGACACAAACTTTTTTTAATCCCACCAAGGACACGATCTGCACGGAGTTTTTATGTTCTCCCCGTGTTTCTGTGGGTTTCCTCCAGGTTCTCTGGTTTCCTCCCACACTCCAAAGACATCCTGATGGGCAACTTAGATTGTGAGCCCCGATGGGGACAGTGATGGTGAGGTCTGTATAGCTCTGTGGAATATGATGGCGTTATATAAGCAAAGCATAATAAAGGGTGCACCGAGCGCCTGTATTTGGTTTGAACAGTCATTCTGAGACTCTCTAAGGGATTCTGTCAGCACAGAATGACTGTTCAAACTTAGTCCTGCCGCTCAGTGCACAGAGGTGTGACCAGTCATTTAATATACACCTTCCCACCTCTTTTTTTTTTTTTTCCTTCAATCTCCACCTCCCCTTCTTTGACAGTTCTGGCCTTATAGAGCCAGAGAAGGGTGGCCCAATAAAGTCTTGTTGTCGGCTGCACATCTTCCAGTAAACGGGTGTGCTGCCAACATGATGCTGCATTGGGCAGGACCATTGTATTAATGATCATTCTGTGCCCATACATTTGTCTCTGTGAATGGACTAGTAAACGAGTGCCGATTGACTTGTATATAGTCTTTTGGCTTTTTTTTGGTGGGGTGCTTTAGAAATTGTCCCATCTTATTGAGCCTTTATACCTCCAATATAAATGCTGTCACTTTTGGCTGTATTGCTCTCATTGAAATTGACTTAATAAGCACAGAGCTTGGTGTGTCCTAAATCCACGTCGCTCTCATAGTGGAGCAACCATACACCTCCAGGAAAGTGTCTGCTGCCCGGCATCTACCCTGTGCCTTTCTCCAGTTGATGTGAGGTCGGCTGGATTACAGGATTAGTGGACCGATGTGACATGCTACATTGGCTTTTTCACAGGATTAAGAAGGCAAACAGGCTATCCATTGTTTTTTTGTTCCAGATGTGCTATTGGTAGATCTAGATGTGAGGCCATAATTGGCAAATATTGCCTTGTTTTCTTATTTTCTGCCTGTTTTGCTCTTTTAGGTCTCCGATCATGAACCCTGTTTATAGCCCTGGATCTTCTGGGGTTCCTTATGCAAATGCTAAAAGTATTGGTTACCCTGGTAAGTATGATGGCGCACACATTAATCAAGGAATTTACTGCAGTGTTTGGCATAAACAGTCTTAAAATTACACACAATTTGTTTTTTCTTTATAATTGCTGAAAATTGACAAAAGTGAGCTTGGTGGACCATAATGGGCAAGGACAACAAGCTTTAGACAGATTTCTTAAACTTTGCACCAGAAAATGTTGCAAGTCTTGGGAAAGATCTGCACCTGCTCAATTATTTTGTAGGTGTCATTTTCTGACATTAGAACAGTCCCATGCATCCCCAAAAAGCAGCGTGCTCTAGATATGAGGGTTTTCTCTCCCTATAGGCTTCTTTTTAGGACTTCAAGAAAAACACAGTAAGAAATGCCTCTGAAAACTTGTAAAAAATGTGAGTTCATTTCGAATGTATTTCCTTTTTATGAGTGTTTAAAATGCTAAGGAGCCTTTGAAGAATCTCCATGTCATCAATAGGATGTTTCAAGAAGAATTGATCAGTGATGAGGAACCACAAAATGATGCTGCCGAGAAGCTCATCTTCTCTCATTGGCTACCCTCAGAAGAAACTAGTTTAGCCCCTTAGGACCTGTGCACACGTTGCAGACTTGTCGCAGGTTTTTTTTTTTTTTTTTTAAACTGTGCAGGTTTATCACAAAGCCTGAAGGGGTTTCCTGATGCCAGCAAAGTGAATGAGAATCCTGAAGTCTTATGCACATGTTGCTTATTTTTGACTTGTAGATTTAAATGTTAATTCTCTCAGCGTTTTTGCTACAGATTTCACCCATAGTAACGAGTAGGGAAAAATTTGCACAAAAAATGCGCCTATTTTACGCAGCGTTTTTCCTGCCAATAGATGCTGAAATTTCAGCACCAAATACTTAATGTGTGCACATACCCTTATAGTCAATGAGAGCATCCTTTGGTAAAAGAGTCTGTCTGTGGACCTACACGTACGCACCACCTGCATATATATGATTTTATGACTCTTGTCCCATCTGATTACTTATAGGAGGTCTGTTCAGGAAAGAGCAGGGAGCCTTTTAGTGGGTGCTATAGTGCCCAAAAGCCTAATGTTAATAGGGCATCTAATAGATATAACGGAGAAATGTATGGCTTAAGTATCTTCACCTCTACTTATTTTCTCTTACTTAGCAGGCTTTCCAATGGGGTATGCTGCCGCTGCTCCTGCCTACTCTCCCAATATGTATCCTGGTACAAATCCTGCCTTCCCATCTGGTAAGCACGTCTTCTTTTACACTACGTAACTGTGTGCCGTCCAGCTTGGTGGAAATAAAGACAAATGTTCAGCGTATCTACACCACCTAATAGACAAATAACATCTCCCTTCCATTAACACATTATCAGAACGCTTCCCTCCATCCATTTCAGGGACTGATGGTTAGTAATTGCTTGTTGACCAGAGCTGTTACAATTGCTGCGAAAGTGATGCAGTCTGGAGAGATTTGGGCTGAAAATGTATTATGTATTCTTCATAAAGGCAGGTAGGAGCTAGGCTTCTGTGACTGTATTTTATCACATATTGGTAATGGGGTTATGTGTGTATTTGTTTTTTTCCAGAAAAATCCAAATTAAAAAAACCCTTATATACTTAGACTCCCTTCCCCATCAGTCCAGAGTATTCCATTCATTCTGACGTAATATCGTACAGTGGATACCTTGACGTTCTGTCACTATAGAAGCCGCCATATAGACCCACCGATGCCGAGCAGAACTTTCTCAATCATTTTGGATTTTTTTTTTCTGTTTTTAAGTATTTTTTTTATTTATTTATTTTTTTATACGCTTGTGTAAAGGGTGTGTTCATACGACAATTATCGTCCCCGTCACTTCCACAGCTGCTACTATTGCACTCTTCCTTTGCTTCAGTATCGATATGGAGCAATTTTTAAACATTGTGCATCTTGAATGGTATCTTATTTTGTGACCATGTGTTACATGACAACCATTAGTTACTCAGAGGGCTATAAGCTAGAATGGTGATGCACAAACCCACATGACACTGGGAGCACTGGGTGGGAGTGATGCGCTGACTCCTCTCTTGGCGACTATTGCGTCATTTGAATTGATCTATAAATTCCTTAATATAATGCTTAAAAGGGTTAGCGGGGGTCTGATCTCGGGGACCCTCACTGATCCTGAGAATGAAGAGGCTGAAGCCCCTTCAGAGTTTTTCCGGGGCAGCATTGCTTCTCTTCTTACTGAGCATGGAGAACTTTGTGTATGTGAAGAAGAGTTGCCAATCTGAAGGGGACTTAGAACCATATGGCTATAGGTATACATGTAAACTAAATCTTAAGATCTCGGATAACAGTTTTATCTACTGTATGTACGAGAAACTCGGGCCACTCTTTTATGTGGAAAGGAAAGTGAGGATGAAGGATGGTGTCATTCTGCGGAAGTTCTAGTGCATTTGTCACCAGGATTTTGCTACTCCATCTGAGAGCAGCATGATGTAGGGCCAGAGACCCGGTTTCCAGTAGTTGGTCACTTATTGGGCTGCTTATTGTAGTTTTTGATAAAATCACAGTTTTCTCTGCTGTAGATCTAGCAGTTCTCTGAATGCTGAGCTCTGTATAACCCCACCCACACTACTGATTGAATTTCACAGAAAAATACACCTAAAATTTACAGTTTATTGATATCATTTAAAAATTCCAAGTATTCAAGAAAAACCCTCAAAAAAGCCCAAAAAATGCCAATAAAAAACAGGCCAGCTAGAAAAAAATTCAGCCGATTTAGATATAGATAAATGGGGAAGGGGCAATGCCCTGAGCTGACCCTTGATCTGTTCTTGCCTATCACCGGAGGTTGGCACCCTCTTGAGCGCAAATGGCGCCCCCACTCCTCGACTGCTCTCCCTGAATGACCCTAGGAGGCCTGCAATGAATGGGAGTGATGGGAGTAAAGTACAGATGTGAGGGGATAAATAAAGGTAGCCAGTGCTACACCATCAGAACATCACAACCATCAACAATGTACCTGCTGCGTACTGGTGTGGAGTGTGATGTTTCAAATATTAGTCCTTATTTAACATCAGCCTCTACTGATTTATTATACACTCTTAGTACTAGTTGATCTGTGAATTCCATCCCTCTGACAGCTTTCTGTGTACACTGTGCATAGGCAGAAAGCTACCATTTGGTTCTGGGGGCAGGGTTATACAGAGCTCATGAATATGATGCTAAATAAAAGGACACAACCAGGGCGTCAACATAGTTAAGGAAGGGCCTTCTACTCCATATACAAATTTATACCAAAAAATAATGAGTACATAATGGCCCAAATAAGAACACCAAGAATGTCCATGCTAGTGCTCAAAATGCAATTCCGTTTATTAATCGGTTACATTGTGGACAGCTTATACAAATCTTGGAGACAATAACAGGATAAACAAATGACTGAGCAGAGAGGCAAAGTAGGGGAAAAGAATAACACGAAGGCAACAGAGGGAAGATAAAGTGCATCTGGTGCAGTTAAGGGTCCTTGTGCAAAGTAGCAAAATTGGGTCCCAGTATTATGACGAGGGTAGAAGAATCCATCCGAGCTCATGGATATGGAGAACTACACGGTAGGTTTTCTAGTCCTCTACTGATTATCTCCCGAGAATAGAACAGATTTTATCACCACTACAGCAAGCAGCCCAGTAAGTGACAAATTACTGGAATCAAGGTCTCTGTCTCTACATTATGCTGCTCTTAGATTAGGTGGCAAATAGCTGGTGACAGATTCCCTTTAAGTTCTCACCTTTTAATTACTATGGCTGGGAACCATGCTGCAATGAAGAAAGTGCAATGTGTACCAAAAATGAAACTGGAGTATTGTAAGTGCCCGAGGATTTGTCTGATGGTTATGTGGTTTACCAAATACTATGTCTTATTGGTTCACCTAACATTCTTGTGAGTTGTGGGGTGATAGATATTCACAATATTGGTTAGATATGTAGTCCTTCTGTGACCTCTTGTCTTGGTGGGTACCACCAAGTTTATATCTGCAATGACGGTAAAACTGAACTAAAATTCAACTTTTGTTTTCAGAGGTAGAACAACCATCATATTCGACTTCCGGTGTGCAAATGTACATGTTCGGGCACACGTTCTCTGCTGCGAGAAACGGTGCAATTAATTCAGGTACCTGCTTTGCTTTTCTTTAAGGCTAGTTATTCTCTGCTCTTTCTTATTAAGTAAGGCATTAAAAGCAAAATAAGTACCTGAAAGTTTTTGTCTAGAGTAAAATATAGAAGCATGATTGTATGTATGTGGTGTCTGCATCTGTCCGGCACCCAAGTGCCTATAATTAAGAATGTTATAATGTGCTGCCATTTTAAGTTGCATCTTCTTGAATATTCGTTACTCAGAGAGCCGGCATTAGTTTTCATAGAAAAGCTTAGTCAGGTCACCCCAGCGCCCCCAGTGTCAGGAAAAAAAGCCAAAGACTTAAGAGAAAATTTTCCTCCCGGCCATATTTTAATGTACATTATCATCTCCTTACTCCATTGTGTAATTGATGGGGCTCCTGCTTATGGAAAATTTGCAGATATAAGATTTACACATTTATAATGAAAAATTGGTGATACTCATGTAGTTCAGGCTTTTTGCAGATGTTGTGGATTCAAGCTTTACTGCATTAGTTACGAGATGTGGTAAGTTTAAAGTAGATCTTTCACTTGCTCAAAAAAACGGAGTTAAATACCTTTATAAAAATCCCTGAGTATGCCGCTCTTTTCTGTTTGCGCTGCCTCAATCTATTGCAGAGATAGTCACATTTTGTTTTTGGATCATAAATTGTAAAATCTTTGCTTGCAGTCCAGCCGGGCGTTTCTTCAGAGTCTTCTCTGGGGGCGTGTGCTTTCACTCCTCCCATCCCGAGGCTGCCAATCATATCTCTGCAGTGTCTGAGACTGCTAGATCAGCTGCTGAGCTGTGATTGGTAGCGTCTGGCAGGAAAGGGTAAAGGCACACCCTGAAGACCCTGAAGAAACGCCCCGCTGAGCTTGCAAGTGGAAATTACACATGCTGTGCTCCAAAAGCAACAAATGTGAATATCTCTGCAATGGAGTGACACCGTGCTGAACAGAAAAGAGCAACAGAATCCAGAGAGATCAGGGATTTTTATAAGATAGAGAGATGCCAGAAAGCATGAATAAAAGTTCAGTAAAGTAATCCTCCTGATGTGTAAATATATGAACAATGAGGAAATGTAGAATAAAGTGACATGCTCATGGGTAAATAATGATGAAAAGGTCAAAGGAGTGTATATAAGTGTAACCAGAATTACCCCCAATAAAAGTTCAGATCAAGAGATACATATAAATCAATAACACATCAGGAGGTATTGGTAGACAAATAAGTGAAAATCAACAAAACATATTGAGTAAATAGACCCCCACAGAATGGAAGACCTGACGCGCGTTTTGCAGGTGACTTTGATGAGGGAACTAGACATTAGTTAATTTTGCCCTCAACACTTTTTCAGCTGTGTAATATACTTGAGTAACTGTTTACATTATTCTATTGAATTATGTGATTCATGATTTTCGTTTTCATCCCCACATCATGTGCTTTTATGTACAATTCTTTTGTGTAGTTCTTATCCTTGAACTCTTTATTGTCTAGTCTTGAGTCTATGTATTAATACATTTATGAAATTGATCTTGCTATTTATGGGTTGCATGTAATTTTTATAGGTTTCACTCTGCAGTAAAGAAGTAAAATTAGTGTCTATAGAAGTTTCTCAAAATGGTTTTTCAATAATCTAAGTAAACCACTCCAATCCTTAGTAAACGTAGTCATGTGACTCGCATCTTTAATGTTCATGTCATGTATGTTAAACATACAGTGGGTACGGAAAGTGTTCAAACCCCTTTAAATTTTTCACTCTGTTTCATTGCAGTCATTTGGTAAATTCTAAAAAGTTCATTTTTTTTCTCATTAAAGTACACTCTGCATCCCATCTTGACTGAAAAAAAAACAGAAATGTAGAAGTTTTTGCAAATTTATTAAAGAAAAACTGAAATATCACTTGGTCATAAGTATTCAGACCCTTTGCTCAGACACTCATATTTAAGTCACATGCTGTCCATTTCCTTGTGATCCTCCTTGAGATGGTCCTACTCCTTCATTGGAGTCCAGCTGTCTTTAAGTAAACTGATAGGACTTGATTTGGAAAGGCACACACCTGTCTATATAAGGCCTCACCGCTCACAGTGCATGTCAGACCAAATGAGAATCATGAGCTCAAAGGAACTGCCCAAGGAGCTCAGAGACAGAATTGTGGCAAGGCACAGATCTGGCCAAGCTTACAAAAGAATTTCTGCATTACTCAAGGTTCCTAAGAGCACAGTGGCCTCCATAATCCTTAAATGGAAGAAGTTTGGGACCTCCAGAAGTCTTCCTAGACCTGGCTGTCCAGCCAAACTGAGCAATCGTGGGAGAAGAGCCTTGGTGAGAGAGGTAAAGAAGAACCCCAAGATCACTGTGGCTGAGCTCCAGAGATGCAGTAGGGAGATGGGAGAAAGTTCCACAAAGTCAATTATCACTGCAGCCCTCCACCAGTCTGGCCTGTATGGCAGAGTGGCCTGATGGAAAACTCTCCTCAGTGCGAGACATATGAAAGCCCGCATAGTTTGCTCAAAAACACATGAAGGACTCCCAGACTATGAGAAATAAGATTCTCTGGTCTGATGAGACGAATATAGAACTTTTTTGTGATAATTCTAAGCGGTATGTGTGGAGAAAACCAGGCACTGCTCATCACCTGCCCAATACAATCCCAACAGTGAAACGTGGTGGAAGCATCATGCTATGGGGTGTTTTTCAGCTGGAGGGACATGACTGGTTGCAATTGAAGGAAACAGGAATGTGGCCAAGTACAGAGATATCCTGGATGAAAACCTCTTCCATAGTGCTCTGGACTTCAGACCTGGCCGAAGGTTCACCTTCCAACAAGACAATGACCCTAAGCACACAGCTAAAATAACAAAGGAGTGGCTTCAGAACAACTCTGTGACCATTCTTGACTGGCCCAGCCAGAGCCCTGACCTAAACCCAATTGAGCATCTCTGGAGAGACCTGAAAATGGCTGTCCACCAACGTTCACCATCCAACCTGACGGAACTGGAGAGGATCTGCAAGAAAGAATGGCAGAGGATCCCCAAATCCAGGTGTGAAAAACTTGTTGCATCATTCCCAAGAAGACTCATGGCTGTACTAGCTCAAAAGGGGGCTTCTACTCAATACTGAGCAAAGGGTCTGAATACTTATGACCATGTGATACTTCAGTTTTCCTTTTTTAATAAATTTGCAAAAATGTCTACATTTCTGTTTTTTTTTTTTTTTCAGTCAAGATGGGGTGCAGAGTGTACTTTAATGAGAAAAAAAATTAACTTTTTAGAATTTGCCAAATGGTTGCAATGAAACAAAGAGTGAAAAATGTAAAAGGGTCTGAATACTTTCCGTACCCACTGTAGGTTCTGCGCTCAATGTTGTGTGTATGCTAAATGTATCCATAGGGTTACTTGCACGTTATGAAGATGTATTTTGGCTTGCGTAGCGCCAATGTCCTTATTTCCCTGTATGTCCCCCTCGTGCACAAGTACTCAGGATGATAACATTTCTGTAGTATGGAGCTGCATTATATAGGCCACTGAGACCCTGCAGTGTGGAGCTGCATTATATACAGTACAGACCAAAAGTTTGGACACACCTTCTCATTTAAAGATTTTTCTGTATTTTCATGACTATGAAAATTGTACATTCACACTGAAGGCATCAAAACTATGAATTAACACATGTGGAATTATATACTTAACAAAAAAGTGTGAAACAACTGAAAATATGTCTTATATTCTAGGTTCTTCAAAGTAGCCACCTTTTGCTTTGATGTCTGCTTTGCACACTCTTGGCATTCTCTTGATGAGCTTCAAGAGGTAGTCACCGGAAATGGTCTTCCAACAATCTTGAAGGAGTTCCCAGAAATGCTTAGCACTTGTTGGCCCTTTTGCCTTCACTCTGCGGTCCAGCTCACCCCAAACCATCTCGATTCTATTCAGGTCTGGTGACTGTGGAGCCCAGGTCATCTGGCGTAGCACCCCATCACTCTCATTTTTGGTCAAATAGCCCTTACACAGCCTGGAGGTGTGTTTGGGGTCATTGTCCTGTTGAAAAATAAATGATGGTCCAACTAAACGCAAACCGGATGGAATAGCATGCCACTGCAAGATGCTGTGGTAGCCATGCTGGTTCAGTATGCCTTCAATTTTGAATAAATCCCCAACAGTGTCACCAGCAAAGCACCCCCACACCATCACACCTCCCCCTCCATGCTTCACGGTGGGAACCAGGCATGTAGAGTCCATCCGTTCACCTTTTCTGCGTCGCACAAAGACACGGTGGTTGGAACCAAAGATCTCAAATTTGGATTCATCAGACCAAAGCACAGATTTCCACTGGTCTAATGTCCATTCCTTGGGTTCTTTAGCCCAAACAAGTCTCTTCTGCTTGTTGCCTGTCCTTAGCAGTGGTTTCCTAGCAGCTATTTTACCATGAAGGCCTGCTGCACAAAGTCTCCTCTCAACAGTTGTTGTAGAGATGTGTCTGCTGCTAGAACTCTGTGTGGCATTGACCTGGTCTCTAATCTGAGCTGCTGTTAACCTGCGATTTCTGAGGCTGGTGACTCGGATAAACTTATCCTCAGAAGCAGAGGTGACTCTTTGGTCTTCCTTTCCTGGGGCGGTCCTCATGTGAGCCAGTTTCTTTGTAGCGCTTGATGGTTTTTGCAACTGCACTTGGGGACACTTTCAAAGTTTTCCCAATTTTTCGGACTGACTGACCTTCACTTCTTAAAGTAATGATGGCCACTCGTTTTTCTTTACTTAGCTGCTTTTTTCTTGCCATAATACAAATTCTAACAGTCTATTCAGTAGGACTATCTGCTCTGTATCCACCTGACTTCTGGCACAACACAACTGTTGGTCCCAACTCCATTTATAAAAGGCGAGAAATCCCACTTATTAAACCTGACAGGGCACACCTGTGAAGTGAAAACCATTTCCGGTGACTACCTCTTGAAGCTCATCAAGAGAATGCCAAGAGTGTGCAAAGCAGTCATCAAAGCAAAAGGTGGCTACTTTGAAGAACCTAGAATATAAGACATATTTTCAGCTGTTGCACACTTTTTTAAGTATATAATTCCACATGTGTTAATTCATAGTTTTGATGCCTTCAGTGTGAATGTACAATTTTCATAGTCATGAAAATACAGAAAAATCTTCAAATGAGAAGGTGTGTCCAAACTTTTGGTCTGTACTGTAGGCCACTGAGACCCTGCAGTGTGGAGCTCTGCATTATATAGGGCACTGAGACCCTGCAGTGTGGAGCTCTGCATTATATAGGGCACTGAGACCCTGCAGCGTGGAGCTCTGCATTATATAGGGCACTGAGACCCTGCAGTGTGGAGCTCTGCATTATATAGGGCACTGAGACCCTGCAGCGTGGAGCTCTGCATTATATAGGCCACTGAGACCCTGCAGTGTGGAGCTGCATTATATAGGCCACTGAGACCCTGCAGTGTGGAGCTCTGCATTATATAGGGCACTGAGACCCTGCAGTGTGGAGCTGCATTATATAGACCACTGAGACCCTGCAGTGTGGAGCTGCATTATATAGACCACTGAGACCCTGCAGCGTGGAGCTCTGCATTATATAGGCCACTGAGACCCTGCAGTGTGGAGCTCTGCATTATATAGGCCACGGAGACCCTGCAGTGTGGAGCTCTGCATTATATAGGCCACGGAGACCCTGCAGTGTGGAGCTCTGCATTATATAGGCCACGGAGACCCTGCAGTTTGGAGCTCTGCATTATATAGGCCACTGAGACCCTGCAGTGTGGAGCTCTGCATTATATAGGCCACTGAGACCCTGCAGTGTGGAGCTCTGCATTATATAGGCCACTGAGACCCTGCAGTGTGGAGCTCTGCATTATATAGGCCACTGAGACCCTGCAGTGTGGAGCTCTGCATTATATAGGCCACTGAGACCCTGCAGTGTGGAGCTCTGCATTATATAGGCCACTGAGACCCTGCAGTGTGGAGCTGCATTATATAGGCCACTGAGACCCTGCAGTGTGGAGCTGCATTATATAGGCCACTGAGACCCTGCAGTGTGGAGCTGCATTATATAGGCCACTGAGACCCTGCAGTGTGGAGCTCTGCATTATATAGGCCACTGAGACCCTGCAGCGTGGAGCTCTGCATTATATAGGGCACTGAAACCCTGCAGCGTGGAGCTCTGCATTATATAGGGCACTGAAACCCTGCAGCGTGGAGCTCTGCATTATATAGGCCACTGAGACCCTGCAGCGTGGAGCTCTGCATTATATAGGCCACTGAGACCCTGCAGCGTGGAGCTCTGCATTATATAGGCCACTGAGACCCTGCAGCGTGGAGCTCTGCATTATATAGGCCACTGAGACCCTGCAGCGTGGAGCTCTGCATTATATAGGCCACTGAGACCCTGCAGCGTGGAGCTCTGCATTATATAGGCCACTGAGACCCTGCAGCGTGGAGCTCTGCATTATATAGGCCACTGAGACCCTGCAGCGTGGAGCTCTGCATTATATAGGCCACTGAGACCCTGCAGCGTGGAGCTCTGCATTATATAGGCCACTGAGACCCTGCAGCGTGGAGCTCTGCATTATATAGGCCACTGAGACCCTGCAGCGTGGAGCTCTGCATTATATAGGCCACTGAGACCCTGCAGCGTGGAGCTCTGCATTATATAGGCCACTGAGACCCTGCAGCGTGGAGCTCTGCATTATATAGGCCACTGAGACCCTGCAGTGTGGAGCTCTGCATTATATAGGCCACTGAGACCCTGCAGCGTGGAGCTCTGCATTATATAGGCCACTGAGACCCTGCAGCGTGGAGCTGCATTATATAGGGCACTGAGACCCTGCAGCGTGGAGCTCTGCATTATATAGGCCACTGAGACCCTGCAGCATGGAACTGCATTATATAGGGCACTGAGACCCTGCAGTGTGGAGCTCTGCATTATATAGGCCACTGAGACCCTGCAGCGTGGAGCTCTGCATTATATAGGCCACTGAGACCCTGCAGCGTGGAACTGCATTATATAGGCCACTGAGACCCTGCAGCGTGGAGCTGCATTATATAGGGCACTGAGACCCTGCAGTGTGGAGCTCTGCATTATATAGGCCACTGAGACCCTGCAGTGTGGAGCTCTGCATTATATAGGCCACTGAGACCCTGCAGCGTGGAGCTCTGCATTATATAGGCCACTGAGACCCTGCAGCGTGGAACTGCATTATATAGGCCACTGAGACCCTGCAGCGTGGAGCTGCATTATATAGGGCACTGAGACCCTGCAGTGTGGAGCTCTGCATTATATAGGCCACTGAGACCCTGCAGTGTGGAGCTCTGCATTATATAGGCCACTGAGACCCTGCAGCGTGGAGCTCTGCATTATATAGGCCACTGAGACCCTGCAGTGTGGAGCTGCATTATATAGGCCACTGAGACCCTGCAGCTTGGAGCTGCATTATATAGGCCACTGAGACCCTGCAGCGTGGAGCTGCATTATATAGGCCACTGAGACCCTGCAGCGTGGAGCTCTGCATTATATAGGCCACTGAGACCCTGCAGCGTGGAGCTCTGCATTATATAGGCCACTGAGACCCTGCAGCGTGGAGCTCTGCATTATATAGGCCACTGAGACCCTGCAGTGTGGAGCTCTGCATTATATAGGCCACTGAGACCCTGCAGTGTGGAGCTCTGCATTATATAGGCCACTGAGACCCTGCAGTGTGGAGCTCTGCATTATATAGGCCACTGAGACCCTGCAGTGTGGAGCTCTGCATTATATAGGCCACTGAGACCCTGCAGTGTGGAGCTCTGCATTATATAGGCCACTGAGACCCTGCAGTGTGGAGCTCTGCATTATATAGGCCACTGAGACCCTGCAGCGTGGAGCTCTGCATTATATAGGCCACTGAGACCCTGCAGCGTGGAGCTCTGCATTATATAGGCCACTGAGACCCTGCAGCGTGGAGCTCTGCATTATATAGGCCACTGAGACCCTGCAGTGTGGAGCTGCATTATATAGGGCACTGAGACCCTGCAGCGTGGAGCTCTGCATTATATAGGCCACTGAGACCCTGCAGCGTGGAACTGCATTATATAGGCCACTGAGACCCTGCAGTGTGGAGCTGCATTATATAGGCCACTGAGACCCTGCAGCGTGGAGCTGCATTATATAGGCCACTGAGACCCTGCAGCGTGGAGCTCTGCATTATATAGGCCACTGAGACCCTGCAGCGTGGAGCTCTGCATTATATAGGCCACTGAGACCCTGCAGCGTGGAGCTCTGCATTATATAGGCCACTGAGACCCTGCAGTGTGGAGCTCTGCATTATATAGGCCACTGAGACCCTGCAGCGTGGAGCTCTGCATTATATAGGCCACTGAGACCCTGCAGCGTGGAGCTCTGCATTATATAGGCCACTGAGACCCTGCAGCGTGGAGCTCTGCATTATATAGGCCACTGAGACCCTGCAGCGTGGAGCTCTGCATTATATAGGCCACTGAGACCCTGCAGCGTGGAGCTCTGCATTATATAGGCCACTGAGACCCTGCAGCGTGGAGCTCTGCATTATATAGGCCACTGAGACCCTGCAGCGTGGAGCTGCATTATATAGGCCACTGAGACCCTGCAGCGTGGAGCTCTGCATTTGTGAGCGATGAAGTTACTTTAAAGAAAATGTTTTAGCTGTGACTCCTGATGTGAGATTTGTTTACAGTGAATATATCAAAGGTAATATATGCAAAAAAGGAAAACATGATGCCTAACTTGAAAGGTTTCTTGCCTCTGTAAAGCAATATGATGTTCGCTCTTCTGTGCTTTTTAACTAGGTGTTTCTATTTGTGTGACCGCTCACTACTTACAGCACATGTTTGTCTATGCTTACGTCCGAGTTGGAGGTAGTCTAGCACGGGATTACATACAATGTGGATGGGTGCCGGGGTTTTCTGACTTTTTGGAAACACCAGATAAAGCTGCATATAGCTAAAATGACACAAACCTAGTTGCTGACATTTGGATTTGGTCACAGGTTTTCCAGCTGCTCTGTGACCATGGTGCTTATTGTGCTTAAATCGGCAGTGATTTATTTCATGTAAAGAAAAACTTGTTTCTCTGTTCTGCATAGCAGCCAGTGAGTGTCCTAGTCAGCGGGTGACTCTCTGGGGGTGGCACTCGCTATACTAGGAGAGAGCGGATGGTACACTATGTACTCTGCTGGATCCTGATTGTGTCATTGCCAGCTATGTCCCTCGTACATTTATATATGCACTAGTATGTGTCCTTACCTGTTTTTCTACTCTTCCAGGATATACGCCAGGTACGCCATACAAAGTGTCATGCTCCCCCACCAGCGGAGCTGTGCCACCCTATTCTTCTTCCCCTAACCCTTACCAGACGGCAGTATACCCAGTAAGAAGTGCCTACCCACATCAAAATCCATATGCACAGGTAAAGGTTGGTTAGATTATTATTCTTACTATTGTGCTCGTGTAATCTTTTTGTAGTTCTTAATCAGCCTTTGACATACAGTATAAATATATTTTATTATGTCCTAAACCAGCCAGATAGCAGTAGTGCTATGGTTAGGTAATGGTACCAGCCTGAAATGAGTTCAGACACTTGCTGCAATGTCCCCCGAATTACAGTATATCTTCTGGGGGGAGGGCAGGTTCCAGCAGGGAAACTGAAAGCAGCCTTTTGAGGAATATTTCTAATTTAAGAGCTTTTCCAAGGCTGACAACATTTAGGTACATTTGCATTAATAACCTCTATACCCCTGATCCTTAGTGGCACTCTCCTCTTTAATTTATGGCACAGATACAGGTGCGTCTCACAAAATTAGAATGTCATAAAAAAGTTAATTTATTTCAGTTCTTCAATACAAAAAGTGAAACTCATATATTACATAGTCATTACAAACAGAGTGATCTATTTATTTGTGTTAATGTTGATGATTATGGCTTACAGCCAATAAAAACACAAAAGTCATTATCTCAGTAAATTATAATAATTAACAAAAAACACCTGCAAAGGCTTCCTAAGCGTTTAAAAAGGTCCCTTAGTTATTTTCAGTAGGCTCCACAATCATGGGGAAGACTGCTGACTTGACCGATGTCCAGAAGGCAGTCATTCATACACTCCACAAGGAGGGTAAGCCAGAAAAGGTCATTGCTAAAGAAGCTGGCTGTTCACAGAGTGCTGTATCCAAGCATATTAATGGAAAGTTGAGTGGAAGGAAAAAGTGTGGTGGAAAAAGGTGCACAAGCAACTGGGATAACTGCAGCCTTGAAAGGATTAAGAAAAGGCCATTCAAAAATTTGGGGGAGTTTCACAAGGAGTGGACTGCTGCTGGAGCCATTGCTTCAAGAGCCACCACACACAGACGTATCCAGGACATGGGCTACAAGTGTCGCATTCCTTGTGTCAAGCCACTCATGACCAATAGACAACGCCAGAAGCGTCTTACCTGGGCCAAGAATAAAAAGACCTGGACTGTTGCTCAGTGGTCCAAGGTGTTGTTTTCAGATGAAAGTAAATTTTGCATTTCATTTGGAAATCAAGGTCTGAGTCTGGAGGAAGAGTGGAGAGGCCTCAATCCAAGCTGCTTGAGGTCTAGTGTGAAGTTTCCACAATCAGTGATGGTTTGGGGAGCCATGTCATCTGGTGGTGTAGGTCCACTGTGTTTTATCAAGACCAAAGTCAGCGCAGCCGTCTACCAGGAAATTTTAGAGCACTTCATGCTTCCCTCTGCTGACAAGCTTTATGGAGATGGAAATGTCATTCTCCAGCAGGACTTGGCACCTGTCCACACTGCCAAAAGTACCACCTGGTTTACAAACAACATTATCACTGTGCTTGATTGGCCAGGAAACTCGCCTGACCTTAACCCTATAGAGAATCTATGGACTATTATCAAGAGGAAGATGAGACACCAGACCCAACAATGCAGATGAGCTGAAGGTTGCTATCAAACCTGGGCTTCCATAACACCTCAGCAGTGCCACAGGCTGATCGCCTCCATGCCACGCCGCATTGATGCAGTAATTGATGCACAAGGAGCCCCGACCAAGTATTGAGTGCATTTACTGAACATACATTTCATTAGGACAACATTTCGGATTTTAATAACATTTTTCAAGCTGCTGTTATAAAGTATTCTAATTTACTGAGATAATGACTTTTGTGTTTTCATTGGCTGTAAGCCATAATCATCAATAGATCGCTCTGTTTGTAATGACTCTATATAATATGAGTTTCACTTTTAGTATTGAAGAACTGAAATAAATTAACTTTTTGATGATATTCTAATTTTGTGAGAAGCACCTGTAAGTAGATCTGACTTTGGTAGACTCTGCTGCAGATCTTATAACATCTCACACTGATTTTAGTCTATGACTTGGCTCAGGTTCTGTGTAAAACCTGGTAGTTTTTGGTTTTCCATTTTCAAGATCTTTTCTTACTGTCAGTAATTGGAAACAATCAGAAGCTTGAAGGGGGTTAATTGGCCTAATTGAAACTGTAACCGGGGCATGGATAGGGTCAAAATCTGACATACTTGCCTGTCGCTATCCCCATTTTAGGCTGCTTTGATGATCTGTGATGTTGCAGGACTGCTTTGGCCTGTGATTGGCTGCATATTTCGGGTGACTAGACTGGCACATTATTGGCCGTTTGTCATGTGACTCTAGCAGCCAATCGGGAGGTTTCAGCAACCCTGGCATAGAAGAATAGTGGCCTTATCGCTTCTGATGTCTGTGCAGACCTCTCTGAACCAGATCCATAGGGGGACAGCAGAGGAGTATGCCGGACTAATTATGCTGGACAACACCTTAAAAACCTGTTCTGCTTACGTACAGTTCACATGGCTGCAAGGTTAGAGGGCTGTCACCCAGTGACGAGCTGTATAGCTGTGAGCATCTCCTTGTGAAAACTGTTTTTTTGGCCTCCAAGTTGATCCAAGAATGTCCGCTGTCACTGAAAGAAATTAGAGATCCTAAATGTGTAATCTCATCTTAAATGGGAAATTTGTAAAGTGTGTGTGTGTGTGTGTGTGTGTATAGTTTAACCCCTTAAGCCCCGCGGGTGGTTTGCACGTTAATGACCGGGCCAATTTTTACAATTCTGACCACTGTCACTTTATGAGGTAATTACTCTCGAACGCTTCAACGGATCCCTCTGATTCTGAGATTGTTTTTTCGTGACATATTGTACTTCATGATTGTGGAAAAATTTCTTCGATATCACTTGCGTTTATTTGTGAAAAAAATGGAAATTTGGCGAAAATTTTGAAAATTTTGCAATTTTCAAAATTTGAATTTTTAAGCCCTGAAATCAGAGCGATATGTCACACAAAAGAGTTAATAAATAACATTTCCCACATGTCTACTTTACATCAGCACAATTTTGGAACCAAAATTTTTTTTTGTTAGTGAGCTATAAGGGTTAAAAGTTGACCAGCGATTTCTCATTTTTCCAACAAAATTTACAAAACCATTTTTTTAGGGACCACATCACATTTGAAGTCACTTTGAGAGGTCTTTATGACAGAAAATACCCAAAAGTGACACCATTCTAAAAACTGCACCCCTCAAGGTGCTCAAAACCACATTCAAGAACTTTATTAACCCTTCAGGTGCTTCACAGGAATTTTTTGAATGTGGAAGAAAAAAATGAACATTTAACTTTTTTCACAAAAATGTTAATTTAGACCCAATTTTTTTTATTTTCACAGGGGTAACAAGAAAAAATGGACCCCAAAATTTGTTGTGCAATTTCCCCTGGGCACGCAGATACCCAATATTTGGGGAAAAAATACTGTTTGGGCGCACAGCAGGGCTCGGAAGGGAAGGAGCGCTATTTGACTTTTTGATTGTAAAATTTGCTTGAATAATTAGCGGACGCCATGTTGTGTTTGGAGAGCCCATGTGTGCCCAAACTTTGGAGCTCCCCCACAAGTGACCCCATTTTGGAAACTAGACCCCCCAAGGCACCTTTCTAGATGCATAGTGAGCACTTGGAACCCCCAGGTGCTTCACAAATTGATTCGTAACAATGAAAAAGTGAAAAAAAAAACACTTTTTCATTTGTATGAATCAATTTGTGAAGCACCTGAGGGTTCCAAGTGCTCACTATGCATCTAGATAGGTGCCTTGGGTGGTCTAGTTTCCAAAATGGGGTCACTTGTGGGGGAGCTCCAATATTTGGGCACACAGCGGCTCTCTAAATGCAACATGGTGTCCGCTAACAAATTTAACGCAAAATTGGCTCAAATTGTTAGCGACACCATGTTGCGTTTGGAGAGCTGCTGTGTGCCCAAACATTGGAGCTCCCCCACAAGTGACCCCATTTTGGAAACTAGACCCCCCAAGGCACCTATCTAGATGCATAGTGAGCACTTGGAACCCCCAGGTGCTTCACAAATTGATTCGTAACAATGAAAAAGTGAAAAAAAAAACACTTTTTCATTTTTATGAATCAATTTGTGAAGCACCTGGGGGTTCCAACTGCTCACTATGCATCTAGATAGGTGCCTTGGGGGGTCTAGTTTCCAAAATGGGGTCACTTGTGGGAGAGCTCCAATGTTTGGGCACACAGGGACTCTCTAAATGCAACATGGTATCCGCTAACAAATTGAATGGAAAATCGGCTCAAATTGTTAGCGGACACCACATTGCGTTTGGAGAGCTTCTCTGTGCCCAAACTTTGGAGCTCCCCCACAAGTGACCCCATTTTGGAAACTAGACCCCCCAAGGCACCTTTCTAGATGCATAGTGAGCACTTGGAACCCCCAGGTGCTTCACAAATTGATTCGTAATAATGAAAAAGTGAAAAAAAAAACACTTTTTCATTTTTACGAATCAATTTGTGAAGCACCTAGGGGTTCCAAGTGCTCACTATGCATCTAGATAGGTGCCTTGGGGGGTCTAGTTTCCAAAATGGGGTCACTTGTGGAGGAGCTCCAATGTTTGGGCACACAGGGACTCTCCAAATGCAACATGATATCCGCTAACAATTTGAGCCGACAATTTGTTAGCGGATATCATGTTGCATTTGGAGAGTCCCTGTGTGCCCAAACATTGGAGCTCCCCCACAAGTGACCCCATTTTGGAAACTAGACCCCCCAAGGCACCTATCTAGATTCATAGTGAGCACTTGGAACCCCAGGTGCTTCACAAATTGATTCATAAAAATGAAAAAGTGTTTTTTTTTTCACTTTTTCATTTTTACGAATCAATTTGTGAAGCACCTGGGGGTTCCAAGTGCTCACTATGCATCTAGAAAGGTGCCTTGGGGGGTCTAGTTTCCAAAATGGGGTCACTTGTGGGGGAGCTCCAAAGTTTGGGCACAGAGGGGCTCTCCAAACGCAATGTGGTGTCCGCTAACAATTTGAGCCGATTTTCCATTCAATTTGTTAGCGGATACCATGTTGCATTTAGAGAGTCCCTGTGTGCCCAAACATTGGAGCTCCCCCACAAGTGTCCCCATTTTGGAAACTATACCCCTCAAAGATTTTATTAAGGTGTATAGTGAACATTTTGAACCCAGAGGTTCGGCACATTATTTGTTTACATTAGGTCATCATATTGAATAAGTTTTCATTATTCTTGAGCGCAAGTGCTCGCTACTTGAGTTTGCATCGGGTACTCAGGTATGCACCATGTACAGCGTGTGCTCGAGTGACATGCTCGAGTCCCTGCTCCGCATGTTTCACGGTTATTAGACACCCAAAAAAAAACATGCGGGGATCGCTCGTGCATGGCAGGCAATCCCCGTAAAGTTTTTTGGCCGCGAAGCATATGGGGCAGAGACTCGAGCATGTCACTCAAATACCCACGATACTAAATGCATACCAGAGCACCCGATGCAAACTCAAGTAGCGAGCACTTGCTCTCAACACTAGTCGCCATATCGTCATCTATTTTTCTTACTTTTGAAAAAAATCCCAACCCCAGCCCTAACCCTAGCACAACCCTAGCCCCAGCACAACCCTAGCCCCAGCACAACCCTAGCCCCAGCACAACCCTAGCCCCAAACCCAGCCCTAACCCTAGCCCAATCCTAACTCAAGAGTTTATTTTTGACGCCGTTCCTTGTGCGGTATAAGTGATTAGACGACTTTATTCTTCGGGTCGG
This sequence comes from Phyllobates terribilis, assembly GCF_046119375.1. NCBI lineage: Eukaryota > Metazoa > Chordata > Amphibia > Anura > Dendrobatidae > Phyllobates > Phyllobates terribilis. Next base: position 200,812,240 of record NW_027362763.1, read on the forward strand.
TGTGATTACAGCAATGCCAGAATCATATGGGGTTTTTATGACTGACAGCTGTCACACACTAAAAGACGCATTTTTTGTAAAATCTAGTTTTTGCATCGCCATATTTTGAGAGCTATAATTTTTCCAGATTTTGGCAGACAGTCATGTGACGGCTCGTTTTTTGCGGGATGACTTGACGTTGTTATTGGTGCCATTTTCAGGCACGTGACATTTTTTGATCGCTTTCTATTCCGATTTTTGGGAGGCAGAATAAACAAAAACCAACAATTCAGGAATTGTTTTTTTTTTTTTTTTTTATTCTGTTCCGCGTGTGGTAAAATTGATGAGGCAGCTTTACTATTCGGGTCAGTACGTTTACAGCGGTACCACATTTGTATCATTTTTCTATGTTTTGGCGCTTATACACAATAAAAGCTATTTTATAGAAAAAAATATTTTTTAGTATCGCTTTATTCTGAGCGCTATAACTTTTTTATTTTTCGGCTGATGGAGCTATATGGCGGCTTGTTTTTTGCGGGACGAGATGACGTTTTCAGCGGTATCATTTTTATTTATATGCGTCTTTTTGATCGCGTGTTATTCCACTTTTTGTTTGGCGGTATGGTGATAAAGCATTGTTTTTTGCTTGGTTTTTTTTTTTTTTTTTTTTTTACCGTGTTCACTGAAGGGGTTAACTAGTGGGACAGTTTTATAGGTCAGGTTGTTCCGGACGCGGCGATACCAAATATGTGTACTTTTATTGTTTTTTTTTAATTTTTTTTTATAATAATATTTATTGATGGGTACATTATATTTTTATTTTTGGTGTATTATTTTTTTATAATATTTTTGCACATTTTTTTTTTTTTTTTTTTTTCCACTTTCACACAGTTTATACACTTTATTACTTTTTCCCACTCTGGGACTTTCACTTTTTTTTTTCTGATCGCCTGCATGGCACAGGAATGGAGCACCATCCCTATGCCATGAAGGCTGTCAGAAGTGCACAGTGTGAAGATTGCTTGGAGATGCACTGCGCATGTCCAAGCAATCTTCCTGCTCTCTGGTGACCCGGATGTTGTCATGACGACATCGGGTCGTCATGGCAACACCTGGGAAGCCTTTGCAGACTGCGCTGGAAGCCGGAAGAGGAGGTGAGTATCGCCGATCACCTCCCCTTGCCCCCGCAATGCCGCGATCGACTTCGATCGCAGCATCGCGGGGGTTAATGTGCTGGGAGCGGTGCGTGACCGCTCCCTGCACATAGTACCGGGTGTCAGCTGTGACAATCAGCTGACACCCGGCGGCGATCGCGCCCGCACAGCCTGTGTGCGGGCGCGATCGCGATGACGTACTAATACGGGTCTGGCTCTTAAGTCCCAGGGCACAGACGCGTATTAGTACGTCAGATGTTGTTAAGGGGTTAAAAAAAAAATTACATATATAGAAATAAAAATCCCACTATTGTTGAGAGTAGACTGTATTTTATTTACTGCTCATTGGCAAGGTTTGGGCCAGCAGCTCAGTGATGCTGTTGATCTGGATGGTCAATCATCACAAGCGCATTGGCCCCTCGCCTGCAAGGAGGAAGCCGGGCAGGGGAGCGCTGTTCTCCTGCAGAATAAATGTGCAATAACCCCTTTTAAAAATTATGTAAAAATTATAGCAAAAGATGTCAGTACTCAGAAGTCAGGGACAACTTGGATCACTGGGCTCCTATAGCTTCTATATCCTGCTTCCTCCATCTGTAGAATACAGATTAAGCTGATTTTTATTTTTATTCTTTGTATTACAGCAGGGAACCTACTATACACAGCCTCTGTTTGCAGCCCCTCCACATGTAATCCATCACACTACAGTTGTGCAGCCCAATGGATTGCCAGCGACGATGTACCCCGCAGCGATCCCTCCTAGGGGCAGTGGTGTGGCTATGGGCATGGTGGCTGGGACCACAATGGCGATGTCTGCAGGTAGGAGCTGGTGCTTCCTGCTATTATCAACTAGAACTAAAGTAGTATGTTTTATCACTGTAAAGGAGGACTCTACTTTCATTATTAGCACCCTTCATAAAAGCCAATATCTACAGTGTATCACTAAAATATGTTTAAATCTTTAATGACAGAGATTTTTCATTCCTGTGCATTTTTTTTGTCTCATTGACATGGCCATCTGAGTGAGGGCTTGTCCTGCAACAAAAAAAAAGTTGTACTTTTGAATTTTGGCATTCATTTACAACATGCTGGAGAAAAATTCTATAGTGGAAAAAATAAATGCTATTCCGCCATAGGTTTTTTAGTATTTTTCTTTGGTAAAAATTATTCAGAAAAATAATTCCCCAGGTCAGTGTGACTCTAATGATCCCAAAATGGCATTTTTGGTAACTTTGTATTTTTTTTCACAAAAAAAAAAAAAAATTGATAAAAAATACATAAAATTTGGTTTGTCACCATTTTTCTACATCCGTAACATAATGAAACTCTGCTTCCTGGGCTTATTTCCTTACCTATTGCCTCCATCTGTGAGTGATAGCTTGGTGTTTCCTCACTTCTGCGCACTAAGGTGTCCTGCTGGGGTCATGTGCAGTAGAACGCTGCAGCCAGTGCCCTTTGCTGGGCATTTTGGTGCACAGAAGTGAGAAAAGCTTTGATCCAGATTTCCTGGCTGGTGTCTGGTACATTGACGTCAGACACATCAAGCTATTACTCAGAGAGGGAGGCATTAAAGATGGAAATAAGCTGAGGAGGTAGAGTTTTGTTTAGGGCTCTGGGCACAACAAAGCACTTAACACCTCATTTGCATATTGGTAAATGAATGCATTCCTCAGCGTTCAGGCAATAGCGTTTATAAATTTACCAATGCATTTATCTTTTACTGATTTACATGCCCATATATACTGTATAAGGAGGGGGGGTGACCTTGCTGACAGACACCCCTGAACATTACAGGAGAACTATGTTCACCGCAGTTGTCTGTTACTATCTCTCAATGCCTTTCTCCCTCCCCTCCCCCCAAAGACTTTGTTGCTCTTTATATGAAATGATTCGGATATTTTCAAATAAACATAATTTGTTTGCGTAATGTTAAACTGAAATATATCTGTAAATCTTGTTTTCTAGGTACATTGTTGACTGCCCATTCTCCAACTCCAGTAGCCCCTCACCAAGTTACAATGCCTGCATATCGGCCTCCAGGGACACCAACCTATAGTTATGTCCCAACACAATGGTGATTAGTCGACCAGTGTAAGTGTTGCCATGTCTCCGGCTATGCTGTGTAAGGCCTTGTTCAGTCGTCCACTCATTGTATGTTTAAAGGGAAACAGCAGATTTTTCCTATTTAAGCTGAGAACACCATAATATAGAACAAGAGAGCCTGACTCTAGGGATGTGTCACTTATTGGGCTGCGTTGTAGTTTCAATCAGTGTTTTATCAGCAAATTATCATTGCTTGACTAGGTGTCGCGTGCAGGCCAGCCCAGCTAATGTATGTAACCTCACCCCCACCACTGATCAGCAGCGTGCTGACAATGGACAGTGTGCACTGGAAGCTGCCAATCAGTTTTGTGTGCGGGTTATACATAGCATTCTGGCAAGTGATACATCATTGGCATCTGTCTCTCCGTCCCTACACCTGGCTGCCCTAAGATTATATAGCAAAAACATGCTGACAGATTCCCTTCATAAAAAAAAAAAAAAAAATGCTTTTCCATCAGTGCTTTGGATCAGATTGTCATCAGTGTTTCATCAGTATTTTTTCCATATGCAAGAGAACCTGATGGAGGTGTTTCAAGCTTCTCCCATCAATAAAAGGTTAGGATTAGTGATGAGCGAACGTGCTCGGATAAGGGGTTAACCGAACACACTCGGGTGCTAACCGAGTATCTTCAGCATGCTCCCAAAATAGGTTTGCGTCGCCGTGGCTGTTTTGACAGCTGCAACACATGCAATCCCCGCATGTGTTGTGGCTGTCTGACAGCGGTGACTCTAACCTATTTTGGGAGCATGTTCCCTCATCTCTAGTTAGGATTCCATCAGTTTCTTATCAAAAATGGACAAAATTTTCATTTTTTTTTTTTTTTTTTTTTTTTTTTTTTTTATATACTCGACACCATAAAATATATGGATATGTGAATATCCCAACAGACTATAGTGGATACATGTTCTATCCATTAAAAACATTGATATAAGATGTCAGTGGTTTCCGTCTTGCTGCCTTCATGGTCATGGGCACTGCCTTTGGGTGAAGCTGGAGTGGACTTCTGGTCTTTAAATGTTACTTGGTGTCGTTTTGGTTGGCAGACACTTTGGGAGTCTTTTTCTCCTTTTATTTTTATTTTTTTAATTTGTTTGTCACCCTCCTATTTTGGCATTTTCATACTTGTACACTGGATGAGATCATACGCGCACACACTAGTGTAGCTTAATTTGGACATCCCTGGGCTATGAGTTAAACAAGGCTGTCACAGTGGACATTTAAATTGTAAGAGCTTTCCAGTAATATCCATTAGTAGTTTGGACCTTACTGATCACATATTGATGGCCTTTCTAAACTATCACTGACTGCTGCTCCGTTGCATCCTTGTACGCTGCAGTAGCAGACACAGATGTAAAGTGCAGCAGTGTAGGGTCTGCATGACTTTGGCATTTGCTGCAGCATTGTTGTTCTACTGGTTCAGACAATCGGGTCAACACTAATCAAGCATTAATTCCCTAGTTGGAGGTTAAACATCTAGCAAAAAATTTTTTGAGAATCCCATTAAATTTAAACATAACTTTAGACTAACCCAGATGAAATTTTCATCCAAAAACAAAGGACTCCATAGACACGAGATGTGTGCCATAACCACTGACTGATGGTCGCAGTTGTAAAGGGGTTGTCCATGATCAAAACGTAATGGGCAAATGGGGGGATAATGTCCTCAAATTCTAAAAAACACCTTTTATTAGGGATTATACAACTTACAAAGGATGCCTGTGGTAATGTGGTAACAACTGATTAATTCCTATTATGGTTCTTTTTTTTCCCGTCAGGTTTAAAGATGGAAGATATGCAAGCAAGTCAGATGCTTATTAGATGGTGCTGAAGTGTTATTCCTCCAGCGAGAAGTTTCTTCCTTCTGAATTCTTTCAACACTTTGCCTAACACTAATTCAGGATCTGAAGATTTCCATTATTGCATATCTTAACATCTTGGGACTCTAGTGGTTGTCTTTAATATAAAATCCTGTTTTGTGGACAGTCTTGCAATTTTTTTAGCTAATTCTAATGATAAAAAGGGAGTATAAAGTTGTTTCAATGATCCATATCTAGTTGAATGCATGTTTAAACACGAAATGAAGCTTGTTTATTGCAGTGACATATGCAAACAAAAAAACCCATCATATGCAAAATCCAAAGGAGTCAAGAAGAAATCTGAAGGCTTTTTGCTAATTGTAAGGCCTTAGAAAATTGAGGCAAGACTAATCACCCCAGTGTGTTTTTTTGAGTGTTGCTCTACAGTTTCTTTTTTTTGTTGTTTTTTTTTTTTTGCTGGAAGGTTGTTACTAATAAAATGGTGCCATGTGATCTATGACATCATAAGAAGTAATTTAGTGAAATTCAGATTGCCCAATTTCTCACTAGGAATAAGTTTTTTGTTCATGTTTTTTTTTTTTTGTTCCTCAAGGTTATTTTTCTATAGCGTGTTTAATAGGAATAGCTGATTCAGGTGATGTGACCATGTGAGCGGCTGTGTGACTAAAGGAAGATAACTTGGCACACAGAACGCAAGTAGTAACGCTCAACACTATCAGTATATCTCATTCTTGGGTACAGATCTCATCATGCCTGAGGTGGCCGCTTTATAGTATTCACTCTGCATTTATTGCAGTTTACAAGATTAACACTTCAAGCATTCCTCCGAAATCTAAAGGACTCGTTTCACTTGATAGAAATTGGAAAGAAAGCAAACACAAAATCCTATGCATCATGAATTGTGAGAAAATTGGGAAAGGTAGATAAGAGTTTTCCACTTTTACGATACAGTGACCACATTGTTTCTTATTGTATTTGCTTTTTTTGTAATTTTTTTTATAGAATTGCTCACATTGTGCAGAGGTTTTCTGTTGGCATTCCACAATAAAAAAATAAGTATGGTGACCATTCTCATTTCCAACATATATACATGTTCTGCAATGAAAGGGTTTTTAGAAAATCAAAATAAAATGTTGTGTTACGCAAAGCCGTTATTTGACTCCTAAATATTCATGGTTGACATTAGGCAGATACCTAGCTTCTGTCTACACAAAAATACTTGTAACTACACACATACAAGCTGTTCATCACTACTAATTGGCAGTCCACACTGATTGTGGGAAATTTAATAAAACTGGTGCAAAGTAAAAATGGAGCAACCAATCAAAAATGAAATATCCATTGGTTACTTTTTACTTTGTACCAGTTTTAATAAAACTCCCCCGTTGTGACTAGGCTAGGTCACAGCTTAGTGGCAACTGAATCATTGGAAATATGGTACTTTTGAAACAGGAAACTTGTATATAAATACAGTTACAGTCCTTAATGACACCCTAAGCTTTTGTCTTTTTTAGAGTGTTTGAATCAGACAAAGTGGGTGGTATTTCATCGCTAGCAGAAAATCTGTATGAAAGAGTAACTTTTTTTATATTTTTGATCTGCCTTTGCAAAGTTTGGAATCTTTGTAATATACTCCATTTATTTTGCTTCCTTCTCTCTCTTATAAACCATGCTGAAAGTGCTGTTTTAACTACCCAATTCGGGGTCCTTTACAAGCTGCTTTGAACTGCAGCTCTACCAACTGTCTGTACTCAAACACTATTTACAAACACTCTCCCTGTCTGATAATGGAGGAGGGAAGCAGAGAAGCTCAGACAGGAAAGTTTGTAAATAATGTTTGAGTTTGGACTATTACTAGGGCTGCAGGTCAAAGCAGCTTCTAAAACCGCACGAACTGGGCAGTTAAAATGGCACTTTCAGCATGGTGTTTGAGAGAAGGAAGCAAAAGAAGTAGTGATGAGTATAAAGTGCTCATTACTCGAGTTTGCCTAGGGTGCTCATGTTTGCACCTTGTATCGCGGGTGCTATGCTCGAGTCCCCGCGGCAGCATGTTTCCTGGCTGTTAGACACAAAACATGTGGGGATTGCCTGTGTATGTCAGGCAATCCCTGCATGTTATGCGGCTGTCAAACAGCCACGAAACATGCAGCCGTGGAGACTTGAACATGTGATTAGAGCACCCGCGATACTCTGCATATCCAAGCACCCTAGGCTAACTTGAGTAACAAGCACTTGTGCTCATCACTAAAAATAAGATAATGGAGTATATTACAAAAATTAGTAACGTTGCTGATCAATAAAGTTTAGCCTCTCTAATTGGACTTCCTAGAAATTTCTAAAATATTCATCCAACTTCATGGCTTTAGGAGTGTTATCTGCAGCAGGCCATAGTTGCCAGCCCCTAATTAATATATAAAGACAAATACAAGCAGATTCTGGTGATGGTGCCCATTGCGTTCCTACATCCATAAAACTTCTCTTATTGGAATTTGTCTTGGGAGACTTTGATCCCTTATGTGCAAATTACATATCAATACACATCTGGTCATGAATGGCTAACAGTCAACTCTATTAGCATTATAGCACGGCTTTACTTTATTAATCAATGCGAGGAATGTCCAAACATCACTTTTTAAATATGGTTCATTGATGCTTTATGTCCTGCTCATGACAACTAGTAGTATACTTTGTCACCATAGATCCTGTACAGAGGAAAAGCATGTGAAGATGTCTTTTTCCTATACATTTGCCCTACCTAATACATTATAATACAGTATTGAGTATACTCGCGTCTATTGTGTACACTGTTCTGTCGATGCCCTTTCAATGCAAAAAATATTTAGGCACCGAGGCAGTTCATGTCCTTGTCTGCATTCCCCTCAGGCACCTTGCACTTCACGTTCTGGAGATTTAACTACTTTTCATTCAAAGGTGATTGCGGCCCCCCACATAGAATAGAATATTTCCTTCTGATATGATACCCTTCATTCCTTCTATGGGAGCGTAGACCTGCCTTACTGGGTGTGAAAGGGACCAAAAGTAAAATGGGTAGAATACACAAATATTTGGAGGTTAACTCTTTAAAGTTGGCGTGGCGTCACTTGGTGGGGGACACAGAGGGTTAGGGAAACTCATTCAATCACTTGTTACTATAGAGAAATAAATGTATCCAATCTCTTTGTTCACATAAACTGAAATACTATCTGTCCATAAAGAGTTCAAGCATGAAAGTCATGTCCCCCCCCCCCCCCCATATTTGGGTTATTTTCATACGTTTTTTTTAAATAATTTTTATATGTAAAATGAATGTTGTCTTCCAAAAGCCACCATGATACCATTCTTCCATTCTGTACTGTCTTTCATAGTGGGCGGACGATGTGACCATTCTGAGCTGGTTCAATTATGCATACTTTTTTTTTTTTTTTTTGTATAATGTGGTTAGATGCGCTCAGATTTTCAACTTTCTCTAAAAGCACGTTTATTGTAACGAGGATTGTTATGTATTAATACTGTTTTGAATAAAGATTGACTTTTGTGTTGATAATTTGTCCTTTTTTTAATATTCTATTTCCTTTAGTCATATTTATACTATAAATCTGATTAATAAATTCAATGCCATTGATGGCTATATTTCATACAAAGAACTGCTTGAAATACCCCCCCCCCCCCCATAGGCCAAAAGTCGTAGCTCTCTGGAGAGGGGGGGCATGCACCTCTTGTAATATTTTGTAGTACAGGATACGTTATACCGGAGCTCTTAACGTGAGACAAAGCGTATTGGATACTGCTCTAGTAATGAACTAACCATAAAGTCCACAGATAAAGAATTGTTAGAAAATGAGAACTGTTCATGTCTGACCACTAACCTCTATTATGTACCTTAACTGACCAAATGTAGTATGATCCCTGGAATAGTAATGTAGCCAGTGGTTCTCAAAACTAATCCCATACCTTTTTATCAGGGAGGATGGTCGTGCTATGGGTTTATATGTTTGAGTCCAGAAGTATTTACATAGAAGCAAAATTTCCATAATTTGACTACATCAGTACAATGGATGTGAAACCAAGTCTTCAAGATATGTTTGAAATGTAGTTTTTCATCTTTAAAAGGGTATTCTCATCTGCAAGATCCTATCCCAATATGTAGTAGGTTTAATAATATTCGCAAATACCTCCAGTTAGAAATGTAGTATAGTTCTGATGCGCTATGTGGCTTACCCCATGTGCAGGGCATTGCAGAAGCTTAGGTATTCATGGTTACGAACACTCACATAGTGACAGTTCATTAGTTAATTGTTAGATTACATATCCATGGTTACAACCACTATTACAATACCCTGCACATGGGGTAAGTGACAGTGAATCAGAAGAACTACACTACATTTCTAATTGTAGGTATTTGCTAGTATTATTACACCTACCACATATTAGGATAGGATCTTCGAGACGGAAATACCCCTTTAAGACTCTGATGAGTTTTTGCTGCTATATATCTTCACTGCGCCAAAAATGCAGCATCCTACAGTTCCAGCAAATTAGATGGTATTTATAGAAATACCATAACCACTGTGGCTATTATATACCAGAGCCACAAGTGTTCTATTGGATTAAGGTCTGGAGATTGGGCTCGCCACTCCATAACCTCAATTTAGAGGACTGGAACCAAGATTTTGCTCGTTTACTGGTGTGTTTAGGATCGTTGTTTTGTTGAAGTGCCCATTTCAAGGGCATATCCTCTTCAGTGTAAAGCAACATGACCTTTGAGTATTTTAATATATGCAAACTGGTCCATGATCCCTGGTATGCGGTAAAAAGGTCTGGCCCCATAGTAAGAGAAACATGCCCATATCATGATGCTTGCACCACCATGCTTCACTGTCTTCAGAGTGTACTGTGGCTTAAATACAGAGTTTGGGGGTCATCTGACGAACTGTCTGCGGCCCTTGTCCCAAAAAGAACAATTATACTTTCATCAGTCCATTTCTTTTTAGGCCAGTTGATGTGTTCTTTGGAAAATTGTATCTGCTTCAGTACATGTTGTGTTTTTTTTGTTTTGTTTGTTTAACAGTGGGACTTTGCGGGGACTTCTTGCTAAGGGATTGGCTTCACACAGGCGTCTTTTAACTGTCACAGTACTCACAGGGAACTTGAGACTGTTTTTGATCATCCTGGAGCTGATCATTGGCTGAGCTTTTGCCATTCTGGCTATTCTTCAATCCATTCGATTGGTAGTCTTCCGTTTTCTTCCACGTCTCTCTGGTTTTGCTTTCCATTTTAAAGCATTGGAGAACATTTTGGCTGAACAGCCTATCATTGTCTGCACCACTTAAGTTTTACCCTCTTCAATCATCTTATTTAACCAAAGTATGCTGTTCTTCTGAACAATGTCTCGAACGACCCATATTTTTCAGGCTTTTAAGGAGAAATGCATGTACAACATGTGCTGGCTTCACCCTTAAATAAGGGCCACCTGATTCACATTCACAGAATGATTGACCTCACTAATTGAACTCCACACTGCTATTATTTTGAACACACCCCCTTTTCAATTAATTATTCAAATACACAGACTCAAAAATATGCAGATAATGAATGCCGAGTCTGTTGTTTTTTTTTAGAATCGACTGCACCAACTGGTAAATTGTTTGACGTGGTAATCTAATTTATACCAAAAACAGTGATTAATCTGGTTAGTCATATTGGGCTATTATTTTGAACACTACTGTATATATAATTTCATCTTACATTTTAAAAATTACAAAAAGAAATCTAGGCTGAAGCAAAAGTTTGGGCACCCTGCATGGTTAGTACCTAGTAGCACCACCTTTTGAAAGCATCACAGATTGTAAACGCTTTTTTGTAGCCAGCCAAGAGTCTTCCATTTCTTCTTTGAGGGATTTTCATCAATTCTACCTTGGAAAATTCTTCCAGTTCTGTGAGATTCCTGGGTCGTCTTGCATGCACTGCTATTTTTAGGTCTAGCTACAGATTTTCAATGATGTTCAGATCAGGGGACAGTGAGGGCCATTTTAAAACCTTCAGCTTGCGCCTTTTTAGGTGGTAGTCTATTGTGGATTTTGATGTGTGTTTAGGATCACTGTTAGTGATGAGTGAGCATGCTCATTACTCGAGATTTACGAGCATGCTCTGGTGTTTTCCAGAGTATCTTCTGCATTCTCGAATGTTATGTTTGAGTCACTCCGTGTTCATGATTTGCAACTGCTAGGCATTCCTCACATGTATTAAAGCTGTCAAACAGTCGCAAATCATGCACACAGTGACTCAAACATGACATTCGAGCACGCTGCAAATACTCGACAAGCACCCGAGCATGCTCGTCGAAAGGGTTAACATGCTCGCTAATCATTATCCATTTGTAGAAACCATCCTCTTTTCAACTTCGCTTTTTTTTTTATTTTTTTTTTTACAGATGTTATGTTTGCATCAAGAATTTGTTGAAATTTCATTGACTCCATTCTTTCCTCCACCCATGAAATGTTCCCGTGCCATTGGCTGAAACACAACCCCAAAGCATGATTGATCCACCCCCATGATTAATGGTTGGTGAGATATTCCTGAAATTCTGTGCCCTTTTTTCTCCACACATACCTTTGATTATTGTGGCCAAAGAGTTCTATTTTAACCTCATTGATCCACAGGACTTGTTTCAAAAGTGCATCAGGCTTGTTTAGATGTTCTTTTGCATACTTCTGAAGCTGAATTTTATGGTGAGGATGCAGGAGAGGTTTTCTTCTGATGACTCTTCCATGAAGGCCATGTTTGTGCAAGTGTCCCTGAACAGTAGAACAATGTACCACAACTCCAGAGTCAAGTAGGGGTTCTGATTAGCCTCTCTAGCAATCCTACGAGTAGCTCTCACTTAAATTTTGCTTGGTCTTCCAGACCTTGTTTGACCTCCACTGTTCCTGTTAACTGCCATTTCTTAATTACATTTTGAACTGAGGAAAGGGCAACTTGAAAACGCTCTGCTATCTAATAATAGCCTTCTCCTGCTTTGTGGGCCTCCACCATTTTCACTTTCAGAGTGCTAGGAAGCTGCTTAGAAGAACCTATGGCTGCTGTTTTTTGGCACAAGGTTAGAGGAGGCTGGGTTTTTATAAAGCTGGTAAATTTGTATCACCTGGCCTTTCCTAATAATGATAGTGAACAAGCCATAACCCTAACAGGATAATTAAGCTCTGAAACCTTGGTCAAAGTTATCTGAGCACACAAACCTCCAAGAGTGCCCAAACTTTTGCGTCGGCCTATTTCCCTTTTTGTAATATTTTAAATGTAAAAGATGAAAATAATATATTTTGTTTTTACCTAAAATACAAAAGAAATGTCATCTTTAACTTTAGGCCTTTTAGAGATCATTTCATCTTCAACTTGCTTACCTGTTCACAATAACAGTAATTTTGACCAGGGGTGCCCAAACTTTTACATGCCACTGTATATACACAGCGTAAAATTACTTGCTGTGCGTGTTTTCAACTCCTCAACATGTAAATTTTTCTTATGGGTAAGCAGAGTTTTATGTGCAGATTTTTCCCTGTGGACTTGTATTAGGTGTAGTAAATTCACAGGTAATAAACACACTTAATTCGCACATGACTGTATCAATAATGTTTTGTCAAAGCCAAATACTAGGAACTATCAAAAAGTAGCTTTATTTAAAGCGTGACATATCAAAAAGAGACAAAAACTGCAGCGTCAAAAACGAGCTAAAAAAAACTCTGTAAAAAATAAATAAAAAAATTAAAAAGAAACTGCAAGTAACCTAATTTACATAGTAGGTGCAGAAATTCTTCAACATCAAAAACTCATCATGGAAACGTAGCCTTAAAGGTTTTTTTTGCCACTGTGATTTTTGACGGATATTAGAATAGATCACCAATATCAGTTCATTGGTAGGGATGCCAGGTGTCAGACCCCCAAATTAGCTAAACGAGTTTTGGTATAGGCTATATGGAAACAGTGTATCCCAGGAATAATTCCTCAATATGTAAGCACTGGACGACATCTTTTTATAGGGAACCTGTCACCAGCTTTTTCTGATGTAATCTACAGCCACCACCTTTCAGCCGAATGTGACAGCATTCTATAATGCTGTACATATTACTCCAATTTGCCCTGTAAGGCAAAAAAAAGACCTTTTAAAATACTTACAGGGTGGTCAGGTCCAATGGGCGTCGCTGTTCTCGGTCGGTACCTCCTCACTTCTTGCGATGCCATCCTTCTTCTGTGCTTTGTGTCCTACGTGTGCCACACTGACCCCCTTTGCGCTTCTGCGCAGTTGCATTTCTCTCTGCCCTGTCGAGGGCATAGCAAAGTACTATTTTGCGCATGCGCCCCAACATGCGTGCGGTACAGTACTGTGCTCTGCCCTTGGTGGGGCAGTGAGAAATGGGCCTGCATTTGCCCTGATTATATAGGTTCACAGAATGAATGGCGCACACCACTTTTTGTGTATGGCTTTGCAGGTTTTTACTATGTAAGGCAATTTATTTCATTTTTGTAAAGAACAAATATACATATTAAAAAAACAACAACATAACAAGCGTGAAATTAATACCATCCATCTAGATATGAATAAAGACTTGTTAAAAATACACCATACATGTTATTTCTCATAAATAAAGTCAATGTTATAATGTAGAAAAGATGGCAAAGAATTTTATAAACCAGAATACATGGTGAGGGAATTTTTTTTAATCACCTTTGCTGCTAGAATAAAAATACCAAGATGGCTGCATTTCTGGTGATTATGAGGATGTCCCTGGAGCAGCAGTTTTTGATTAGGCACATAAATTTGAACTTTTTTTTCATAGAAATGCCAAGTGCATGTCCACATATACGTAACATGTATGTCATATGTATCCACACACAAATGGCTCTGTTAGTGCATGACTAAAGCCTCACGCTACAGAAACAACTGCTTGGGCTACATGGAGAGATGTCATATGTCTGCAGGAGCAGCTAGACTTCATATTGCCTAATTGACAATTTTCTTCCTTTCTTGACCACCATTTTAAAACAATGTCACAGAAAATTCCAAGTACTGAAAGAAAGTGCCTCATTATGCGACACAAGATTTCCCAGAGGCATGCATAGAGTTGGAGGCAACGATAAAAATGTGTTGCCCTTTCGGGAGCTGCTTGACGTTGAAACTCTCATAACACGCCTGCGATATGAGGTTCTTGTCCACAGACCCCACTTGGGTAGTAGGGCCACGGCCCCACTATCAGTATTCGGTCAGTATTTTTTCTCAGGAGTGGGAGACAAAACCAGATGAGGAACAATCAGAGAGAAGGTATAATAGAAACAAGTCACCAATTCTGCATTTATCACCCACTCCTGGTTTTGGTTCCCAATCCTGAGAAAAAATACTGACCAAATACTGATAGTGGGGCCGTGCTCTTATGGTGAGAATAATCTATTAAAATGGGCATGAGACCAACCAGGAATTGGCATCCTCAAGGGAGGAAGATGGCCACATTGGCTAACACTATTATATACAGAAGTTCCTCGAGGAGGCGGGAGAAATTCTGAGAAGACTACACAAGTGATCATGCATTTCAAGAATAAGAAAATGTAATCAAGAGGGAAAAGATGCACGAACGATGGGATGTTATATGCTGTATGTGTGCTGAGGATCAGGCGATGGTCTTTAAATTAGTAATATCAATATAAATGAGTTGTGATGTCATCACGGAGAGCTTGTGCCTCATGGAGAAAATCATACCCCATAGTAGATGTCTCCTCAGATTTCCATGATTTATTCAAAGACCTTCATTTACCAAGAGGACCGTGTTACCCTAACCGTATTAGCATCATGGCTCTGATCAAGCAGCGGTGTACTCAGTGATGAGGGTAGAAGAAGGGGAATGCGTCCGGCACCACTCCGCCAAGTAGGCTTTTATAGTCTGTTGGCTCATTATGTCCGTTACTATCAGACTGTATTGTAAACATTTTACCCCAAATTATCGGGAGATGCCTCGGAGCAGTGCATATGGCAATTTTCTTATTTCTAGATTGAAGTATAAAAGACACTTTGGGTATCAGAAAGGAAATCTTCATGTGCACTCGACGGCCATTAAGGACTAGGCCGGTTTTCTTTATGTCATATCAGTATATATTAAAGAGGTGTATAACCTATAAAGATATGGTATAGAGTGCATCAACTGTGACATATAGAGGAATTACAACCTTGCTGATCAAAGAGGCTATAAGGTACAGGGGGCGAGAATCAAGGAAGACTCTGTTCAGCCACATCACTGCCCACAGCAATTAAGGTCCTCATACACTTTAAAGCAATGACGACACATGCAGATTTTGCATTGTGGCCTACAAGCTTCAACAGGGCCCCCCAACTATTGGACTCCAAACATTGGACTGCACTAAGAAGGAGAAGCTTTTTGTTCTTTTTCAACTTCGAGAAAATCAAATCACACTCGGAACAGAATGCGATCAGAGTGTAATTAGCATGAGAGAAAAAAGGTCATGTGACTCTAGCTTTAGGCAGTTTTTAATTAGGGCGTGGCCTTCCTTCTTTGAGCTGGAAATCACATATATATAGCTTCGCTGGGCTGGTGTCCATAGTTCAGGACCTGGTCCGTTGTCTGCCCTTATTCACACACTGAGGTCAACTTTGACACATGGTAAGGTTTTAAATATTAGACAGAGTAGGACCATCCCGAATATGGGGTCACCGTGCCGTGGTGGGATGGCTTTTATACTATTTTAGATCAAAAACAGTGTTACTAAAAACCCTATGTTATTTAAATGAACTTTTGCTTTTCATTTTTTTACAGCAGGGTTTTTGTTCATTTTTGATTCTTGTAACTTTTTTTCTGTTTTAGTTATTGCTGGATCCTGCCTGCCCTTTAAATTGTAGGTTTTTAGGCATGAAGTGGCACATTTGATAAATATTAGGTTTAGGGTCCCATCACAGAAGGTCGCCTTGCCGCAGCTGGTGGGCTCTCATGAATTGGCCAATTTATTCGCTAAGTGCCTTCATTTTTATAAGTCTATTCCATATAGCAGCAATGCAGTCCAAATTTCATATATTCAATGTTTGCATACAGTTTAGTGCATAGAGAACTGCTGTATTCTTTTGTTTGTATTTTATGCAGTCATGGCAGCTTGAAACTGTTCACAATTGCTTTAATCTGCTGGTCGGTTTATTTTTTGAGGTATACTATTGGGGTATTTGTTAGAAAAGATGCATGAAAAAATATTTGCAACTTGGGGAGAAATGTTTGGGTTCAATGGAACAGGGTCATTACCTCCATGGTCAGCCAGACCAAGAAGCTAAACCTTTCCTTGTACAGCTGTAGTTTTGGAAGTCCCTGTGGTCCTGCTGACAGTGAGCATGGAGCCTATCGAGTCGGGTTCAGGAATAGTCCATAGAGAAAATATAGGCCTCCTCTATAACAGTACTCCTCAACAAAGCATGCTCCTCACCTCAAAATAAGTTTTAATATCCCGTTTGGTTATGCACACTTTTTTTTAACTCATTGTCAACGTCATCATCTCAGTTCTGAGTAGTCAATGTGTAGACTCCGTGTGAGTTCATCAAATATTCATCTGGTAAAAATAACAGTACACTTCATTACATTACAGAACAAAAATAACTACAACACTTCCCGGGTGATCGGAGGCAGCAACAGAGAACATGTAAAATATGTCCGATTCTTTCTAAAAAATAAATATGGAGTAATGTACCAGCTAGCGCCATGCCCTGTAGAAGGAGAAAGGAGGAGTCCCAGGCACGGGCACTTTGTCAACTGTGGGTAAAGTGCTTTCTTTGTACAGGATGCAAGAGCAGATCACAAAAAGGTCCTTTATTTTCGGAAGGGAGTCAGACGGCTGATGTTCTGCCAGAAATTGGAGGGTTTGCGCTTGGGTTCAGCGAGCATGAAGACTTGTTGCTGTGGGAGGTTGGCAGGCAATGTGGGATGCTTCTGTCTCATCCAGAAATCATAGTAGGTCCTATTAACGGCTGGAAAGTGAAATAAAACAGGTTCTATGAGAGATACTGCTGGCATATCAATCGGCTCGGCAGCCACCCTCCACCCATGAGGTCGTCGACTACAGTTATCAATGACATTTCTCCTACAGCAATGTAAGAAGGAAACTTTGACGAGAAGGTTCATATTTTATCATTATGCCGTTTTTAGGTCCAACATTGTGTGGGGGTTATTTTTTTTAAAGATTTCCTAATATTGGATGGTGCTCCATTTTTCTGATGCAGAGCTTTAAATAAATAATAAATAAATGATAGAATTCAGCTATACCCCACTAAGAAAAACTAGATTTATCTGTAAATCTATGCTGGAGATATTAAAGGGAAGCTATCGTCAGAAAATTAACTATTGTTTAAATCAGGCTCTTGTGTAAAAAAATGTTTTAATTTGCTGGGGGTTTTTTTTTACATATCACAATCTGTACAAAAATAAAAAGTAGAAATCTTACAATTTTAACACTGGTGACTAGGGCTTTTTCAGGAAATAACACATGTACATTAGCCACAATGGTCAGACTCTGACCCTATCTATTGTAATGAAGCATCTAATGAGCATGTGCAAAGAGCATTGGGAAGGGAGGGGAAACTGTGGCATCAACTATTGCGATTGGTGGAGCCTGTGTTATCAGCTGTGTATAGATGTGTTATCTGTCATATAACCCTGTCTCTGCTGATAAGGAGCCTGCTGAAATCCCTTTCTGAAAGGAAAGAAGTAGGAGTCTAAAAAAGCCCCAGTGGCCAGTGTGAAAATTGCAAGACTACTAATTTTGTTTCATTAATAAAGACTGTGGTATCAAAAAAACAACAATAAAAAACTATGCCAAAATGTATTAAAAACGCATGTAACACAAAAAACTAATTTAAACAATAAGTTATTTTCTCTTGGGAGAAAGGGAGGAAAAATAAAACAAAAAAAGAAATTTGCTAAATCCAAAAAGGGTTCAGTTTAAAATACAAAAAAAAAGGTTTATAATGATGGATTCCCTTTAAGGCACGTAACAAGAAGAAACCTGCTTAATTAAATCTGTAAATTGTCACGGTTAAAAAGGGCAAGAGGGGTTAATGTGAAATTTCTCCCTGTCTTTTGTGATTATCAAAATGTTCTGAAGAACGATTTAAAATGTAGGGGGCGATGTACCAAAGCTTCTTTGCGACAGTACCAGCATAAAACATTTTGAAAAGTCACAACATTTTTGTGCAATGTGGCGTTGCGCAAATTTTTTTTGCAACTGTTGGTGTTTTTGCACCAGTATGAAGCAGATCCTCCCCAGCTCCTCCAGGTTTGGCAGAACAGGCGTGGCTCCGTCCGACAAATTTAGCAAAAGTGACAGCGCTTTTTACACCAAAAATGCTACTTCTCAACTAGAGTAGAATTTCTGGCGTGCACACAAAGGTGTATGACACTGATATGATGAGCTGAATTCATTAAGTAGCATGTGCCTCCTAATGAATTTGGAGCATCATACTCGAGTGAGCCCTTCATGAGCCCTTTCCAGCATGAGGAACGCCAGTCTTAATGAATAGCCAGGGAGAGATTTGTCTGCTCAACTGCATAGAGTTCATGCCAGAAGAATGACGATTGTCAAAATATAGAAGGATAACTTCAGCACTGAAAAATTTAAGAAACAAAACAGACGTTTCGGCCACCTTGGCCTTCATCACGGTTAATTATGAAGTGGTCAGTACCAACATGCTGTGAGACTGCGGGACTCATTGCACCGTGTCTCACAGTCTTCACAGTCCCGCAGTCTCACAGCGTGTTGGTACTGACCACTTCATAATTAACCGTGATGAAGGCCAAGGTGGCCGAAACGTCTGTTTTGTTTCTTCAATGGTCAGAGATTAATAATCATCACTTAAGCAAATATACATTTTTCTTAATTTTTTCAGTGCCGAGTTATCTTTCCATATTTTAATGAATCAACACCCATAGTCTTGAAGTTTTCTCCTCAAAGGGGAAATGTATTTTTTAAAGAACCATTAAAGAAGACCTGTCATCAGGGCAAAATTGGCCAGTTTTTGCTCTTATTTTATTCCCACTGAGCCCCTGAGTATTGTATTTTTACCCATTTTTTTTAATCTGCCATATGGTTTTAGAGACATGTGTCTTTTTATTAGTGCTTATTTTTATGTTTTTTTTACCAAAGGGGCAATGTGCAAGAGATTCCTTAGGGGCGGGTCTTTAGGCTGTTCTGCATTATTATCCTGTAAGCCAATCCCTCTAGGTAAAGACCACAAAAAAATAGGATATTGGGGATACTAAATAATAAGGCCCATATCGCTGAAACCGTATGGCGGATTTGAAAAAGAAAACCAACAAAATGCTCAAACGAAGAATGTGGATGAAATAGGAGGAAAAGCTGGCCACTTCTGACCTCGGCAGAGCATAGGAAAAGGACCTGTCACGGACAGTTATGGGATCTCTAACACCAGCCTAATATACGTCAGGTTACAATTAGTGGGGGCAGTTTGCTAAATTCTCCAATACAGTGCAGTGGTCGTTAATTAGTGACACCAATAATGAGAATAATTTATTTTACACCCTTGATTTTATAATAATTGTTAGAATTAAATGTAAGCTAAACTTGTGCTCTCAGTATTCTCCCTGTAGGAGGTTTTCAATATTTTATCATCTCACCATCCCCACGCAACCACTCACCTTTTGGCTTCCCCGAGGGACGCGGTTTATTAGCATTCATCATTGCCTGCTTTCGTTGGATTTCACTGATGCTGAAACCTAGAAGCAGATGCAAGTTAACTTCAATGGATTTGTGAGTCATATCGGCTCTAGGCCAAAAGAGAAAACATCTTAAATTACCAATAACATTATCTAATAAATAGAGGCCCAAACTGTCCGCAAACTACAACTATGGATATGAAAAACAACGACACAACACTTAAAGGCTTATTCCCATCTTCAAAGATGGCTATAATTAGAAAGTGCTGGTAAAAACACCCAACTTTCCTCTTTACTTTATATGTTAAAATGTGACATTGTTCTCTTAGCAATCATAATTCTTAGTTTGTTTTGCTTTTTTTTAAAATATTTACTACTTGTCTAGTGTACCGGCCACTGCTGCAGTCTATCAGCGGTGGCAGAAGATGCACAAGCGCTCTTCTATGGAGCTTGTAAACTAGAGTGCTCTGGTATAAAAAGACGGGAATAACCCTTTAATGTGTGATGCTGTAACCCATCCATCAAAGGACTATGAAAATGGGCATTTCAAGAATAAACATTTTTTGGAGGGGGCTGCTTATCAAGGATATCTAGATTCTGTCCTATATTTGGTATTCAGAAAGTAAAGGTCTCCATTATAAATTAAAGCAAAGTCGCACCAAGCGATCATGTGTTGGAGGGAAAGCAGGAGCCGCCGCTGTCAGCTGAACGAGTACCCGCCTCAAAGCTATTGAATGTATATGGGCACTATTAGAAAAAGCTTTAGTATCACATCAGGAAAACTGAATTACACAAATTCTTGGCATGGTGCTGTCCAGTGCTGATGGCTTGGTACTTCAGGTCATCCTGCTCTGCTGTATATTGAAATGTGAGCCCCCATGATGGCACCAGCTAGTAGTGCCTGCTGTCTAATGAGCATTTACACAAGTAGATTACTGGTGAACGAGCATTCGTAGAAATGCTCATTCCTAATAATTGGCCCTTGTAAACATGTCAGCAACCACCTGACAAATGAGCAAAATGCTCATTTGTGGATTGATCGGATTGGTTATGCTGGCAAAATAAAATCATTGTTCTCGGCAGCACATTGCCCTGTGTAAACAGGAGATGTGCTGCCGATAACATGATACTGTATTGGAACAGAACGATCATATTGGAAATCATCTGCCCCCATTATTGCTCATCGGATTGTGTATACAAGATGGTGAATGAGCGTCAATGGTCTAGTATATAGTTAATCAGTGTTCAGTAAAAGGAATCTGTCAACAGGTTTTTGCAACCTCATCTGACAGGAGCATAATGTCGGTAAAGATAAGCTGGATCCAATGATGTATCACTTAGATTACTGCGTACAGTCATTCTCACACAATCAGAGTTCTTAGATTTAGAATGAAGCAGAGCTGAGAATGCTAACCCCGCCCACACCAGGCTCTCTGTATACAAAGTCCATAGACAGTGAGCTGCTTATCACAGGAGGGGGCGGAGTCAGACCAGGAGGCTCAGCTGCTGGGTCACTGCAATAATAAGCTCCTGGTGCTAAAACAATCACTGGAAGCAAACAAAACCTCAGAGCTTAATAAGAGAAGCATCACTGAAATCTGTGTTTTAACCGCTACCGCATGCTGTCTTCAGATTACATAGCAAAAACCTGCTGACAGATTCCCTTTAAAGGTGTGTTCACATGCTGAAATAAGGCCAATAGCAGCTGCGGATCGTATCCACTTTATCCACTTGTATGACTGCTATTTCCTATTGTTCACCAACTAGGTCTATTATCATATTAGTCGTACGATGAACATTTATTCTTTTAAAAAATGTTACAAAACATGTAGAGATTTAATTTACGTCTTAGTTGTACTCCAGGAAGGGGTAAGAAGTTCACAGTACAGTTCTCTTTGCTGTAGTTCTGTAATCTGTACCCCATTCTAAACCTATATCCTATGGATACTTGGGAGTAAAACCTTTATATAGCAATAGCACATACGTATGTAGTGGGCACGGTGTATATAACCCTCCATTGCTGTTAAATATACTTATTTTGTATATTTATTTATTCAGGACTTCTTACCAGATGCGATACTCTAAAGAAAATGTCACGATAATTCTTATAAAAAATGTAGTGGTTTATAGGATTGTCCAAAAAGAATCATTGCAGCAAAATATAAAATATGTGAAATAGTTACAAAGAAATTGTCCATTTGTCCATAATTAGTTTATTAGATTAGTTGCTAGTCTGTTGAAGTTACAGTAGGATGTAGTAGCACGTCTCAGCTGCTTACTCATGATATCGTAAACTTCAGGAGCACATGCCTCTGTGTGTGTTTAGGCCCAAAATGTCTTATGGACAGGAACATGTGTCAAGCCTTTATCCATCTTTTCCTGGATTCTGAATGGTAGTTTGCGTCTGTCTGTGTCGAAATCATGGCTGCACATGTATCAGGCCTTTAGAAGTACATGTCAGCTGCTCAGAATACAGACCCTTCGAATGAGGAGTCAAGTGAAGAGAAGAGCCCTCCATGTGTATCACGTGGTTTATATATGTCTCACATAGCACCTGTTTCTATACATGGCACTACCATCTACCCGTGCTAAGTGTATAAGAATATCCTAAATGTCATGTCAGCAGATTTACCCAGTACAGAGATGAGAGTAAAAATAAAAAAACATAATTAATATTTAATAATTGCTGACATACCTGTCTGCTCATCTTGTAGCACCTGTTTTCTTTCTTCCTCAAATGCCTGCAACCAGCGTTGTTTCTGTTCCGGTTTCTTTGCCAGAAACAGATGAACCTCGTCCGAGACTTTACTCTGCAGCTTGAAGGCATTCTTCACAGTAATGTTAAAGTCCTTGTCTTTGCCGTCCTCTAAGTTAAGGACTTCCATCTCATCCATATTGATCTTGCCTTTGTAATATAAGATGTCCCGTCGCAGGATATCCTGAGAATTGGAGGAAAGTATATAACGCTGAGCCCACGGCCAGAACATCACTTACATTTCTGTATTATCTTTTTCTCTGCTTTTCTATTCATCTTGTCAATGGGATGTGTCTCTGTGCTCTCTGAATCTGTCCAAAACCTGTCGACAGTGCCAGCTTGTGTAGAGACACATTCTTGGCAAGGAGATGGTCAATTTCTCAATATATTTTCAGGAGGAACAGTACAACATAGCGTTTTAAGAAAAGATGCTTCAAAATTATTTCATACTCATATTTACTAAAACATGTATGCAAATTAGCTGTTCTCCAAAAGGAAGAAAGCTGCCTCTCTAGTGCCATGTATTGGAAGCAGCCACCCTACAAGTCAATGCCGACTCTTTCATGAGTCTTGCTACATGACTTAGATAGTGTTAATTCAGACGCATTTTAGCATCCATTATATAAGTCCTGGCCGAGTAGTAAGATGGCAGCACCATAGGATTCTATGATACTGTTAGTACGGGTCATAAAAGCCTCAACAGGGCCGAGACGTGTAGCCATAATGCAGATGCTGAAATGCACCCACATTAAGGTCATCAGAATTAGGCAAAGACCATAGAGCTGAGTGGACATTTTCTAATTCAAATTCACCAACTTTGCCACATTTTCCCAATAAATTAGATTGGCTGCTCAGAAAATACACATGGGGAGAGGAGAGACAGGGAGAGAGTTTACACTCAATAGGAGAGAGAGAGGACCCCACTAATTATAAGTGATTACACCCTACAGGAAGGAGAGAGGATCCCACTGACCATAAGAGATTACACTCTACAGAAGAGAGAGAGGACCCTGTTGACGATAAGAGCTTAAACTTTACAGGAGAGAGAGAGCCTTGCTGAACATAAGAGCTTACACTCTATAGAAGAGAGAGGACATTGCTGACCATAAGAGCTTACACTCTATAGAAGAGAGAGGACATTGCTGACCATAAGAGCTTACACTCTATAGAAGAGAGAGGACCCTGCTGACCATAAGAGCTTACACTCTATAGAAGAGAGAGGACCCTGCTGACCATAAGAGCTTACACTCTACAGGAGAGAGAGAGGACATTGCTGACCATAAGAACTTACACTTTACAGGTGAGAGAGAGAAGACCCTAGTGACCATAAGAGCTTACAGACAACAGCAGAGAGAGAGAGGACCCAGCTGACCAAAAGAGCTTACACTCTACAGGAGAGAGAGAGGACATTGCTGACCATAAGAACTTACACTTTACAGGTGAGAGAGAGAGAAGACCCTAGTGACCATAAGAGCTTACAGACTACAGCAGAGAGAGCGGACCCTGTTGACCATAAAAGCTTACACTCTATAGCAGAGAGAGGGGACCCTGCTGACCATAAGAGCTTACACTCTACAGAAGAGAGAAACTGACCCAGTGACACTGGTGATGTAAAACGACTCTGCCGTACAAGGTGTGCTCCACTGGGAACCGCTGATCTGTGATGGCTCCGGTACGGACCACCACTGTACAAGGTATGATAATCTGCTGATGTTTCAGCAGTGTGGGAAATGGTGCCGGCAAGTTATTTTTTGCGAACCGCGACTTGAATCTCTAAATGTTTGGATTCTCATGAAACCATGAATTTCTGGAAACTCGACTTGAGCTTGATTCTCTGTGGATCAATCCGCTCATTTCTAAAATACATCAAGTGGGAAGCCACACTGACTTATCGGTAG
The DNA here is from genome assembly GCF_046119375.1 of Phyllobates terribilis. Taxonomy (NCBI): domain Eukaryota; kingdom Metazoa; phylum Chordata; class Amphibia; order Anura; family Dendrobatidae; genus Phyllobates; species Phyllobates terribilis. Next base: position 200,836,649 of record NW_027362763.1, read on the forward strand.
CTATCTGCAATGGGGGGCACTATAGGGCCGGTTTGGTTTTTCTTGTAGGACAGATAATTTGGTTACTTTTTCCCAGAGTGTATTTTTGGTGTATAGCTCTCCCTATACCAGCGGGCGGCTTTAACATGTCAGATTGTTCTGGTCATGGCCCAATCTGTTTCCCTATGGCCGCCTTTACTAATGCAGATCACAACATATGCAGAGTAAATGATGTGGGGGCTGCAATACCTTTTTACAGTACACGACCTGATGATCGAAGAGGAACACTATCCGCTGCTGCCCCTTTGATTGAAGCTGTGAGAATTTCATTAATTCGCTTGAATAGATAAGTTCGGAGCTTCTCGTCAGGATGTCGTCTCCCTGTTAACAAATGTGTTAAATGAAATAGGTTAACATAGGCACATTTTTTACATTCAATAATTCAGCTTTTGATAATCCAGAAAGTCTTATAATTCAGCACAAAACTGTGATAAAATGAAAAATCAATTAGGAATCAACACAAGGAATCAATTAGGAGATTAAACTAATCCTGGCTGACCAATCTATACTGAAAACGATACCAGTTCATGGAGCAATTGTCCACCTTTAGGCACTTTTTTTTTTTTACTTAATTGCATATATTTTGGGCTAAAATACATTTCTGTCATTCAGTTCCATTATACATTTTGCACAGTTTGGCTTTTACAGACTCTTTGTTTCCCTGCACATTCAACTTTGATGTGGTCTGAGGTAATAAACCAGCTGAGAGGAGCTCAGAAAACATAGATAAAAGAGTTACAAACTCCATGTCAAATCATTTTAACACGCTCACTGACAGATTTTCAGTTAACTCATCCTGTAATCAGCAGTAGACAGTGCAACACAGAAGCTGTAGGAGACAAATAGATCAAATTTTTGTTATGAAAACCAACTGAAAAAATCATTTTTAGACCCAAATACATGGCGCTGAATGGCTGCAGAATATGTTGGTGCCATACTAGCAAACATAATAAATATCTACCTCCCAGTCCTCTATAGAGCTCTGCCAATGGGCTATCTTGTCGATGTTTTCCAGTCTCCTCTTTCGCTCGTTGATCAGTTTAGCGACATTTTTCATAGCATTTAATGCAGCTTCAACATCTGCAAAATCCCTGAATGGAGAGAGGACGCATTAGATATAATCAGCAATAATGGAAACTGAACCGTTGTGTGCTGTACTTTTTCATACAGACGCATCTTCCTACTACTAAAGCGACATCCCCATCGGATGACTATTCTGCTTGCGCAGAGTGGATTGTTAGCTCACTGAGTAAGGTGCAAACTGTTATTACTCCCTGAGTCCCTTCCACGGGTCCAGTATTAAAGTAAGACTTAGTTCACATTTACATATATTCCGTTTGTCTGTTTCATTTAGAATTCAGGTTAAAAAAAAAGGTTCCAATTGCATCAGTTATGAAGGGGTAAGAAGGGTGCCCCACTGATTATCATGGGGTCCCTCTGGGTTCCATTTTGTGCCAGTTTTTAGAATGGAAGAAAATATTCTTCATGCAGGAACTTTTTTTTCCTTTGTTGCTGCCTATGCAGAGAGCAACAGCCAAAGTCGTTTCTACTGCTGCACTCTGCATAGTTACTGCAGTCTGCCTTATTCTGAATGAAGCCAGTGTTTGGACGCTCACTGCTCCTTTCTGCTCCTGGTAAATATAGTGCTTGCTCAGTGAACATTCCCCAGAGGCTGGACCATAATGACAATGGCGGAGGGGCCCGAAATTTTGTGTTCCCTCAGAATTTAGTGCCCAGTCCAGCCGCCCCCATACTACTCCATTACACAAGGCCACAGCCTTGCCCTACTGGCTCACGGAGGCTGCACAGAATTTTAAATCATTTCAGTACAAAACGCTGCAGAAACAATGTTACTTTACAGTATATTGTTATATAAATTTCCATTATAGAATGAATTTTACTAATCCATCATCTGATAATCCAGAAAATCTAATCAACTTTCACTTGTTTCCAGTATAGAACAGCAATACAATCCAGAATGTGTAATAATTTACTGGATATAAAGTCTTTTTGACTCATATACAATTTTACCATGCAACTTTATGTGAAAAAGTCAGAAAACTCCTCTGTCACCTGATTGAACAATACAAGGATTTTCAAAGTAAGTGCACCAGCCTCATCAGATCTGAGAGATCTATTTCATAAACAGTCTGTATTGTGAAATCTAGTGATCACTTTTAAAGGGGTATTCCCATCTCCAAGATCCTATCCCAATATGTAGTAGGTGTAATAAGAGTAATAATATTAGCAAATATCTCCAATACACCTCCTAACGAAGCGTGGGTGAAACGTGCGTAGGGGCTAAGTCAACCACTCTGCCTGAAACATCACTTGATGTAAGTACATACTTTTTTACGCTTTTTTTTCCTCAGTGGTAGTCCAGAGATTGAACCTTCGGATATTTTGGGGATATTGCATATTCATACATCATTTTTTATCACTATTTTTAAAGTGTTATTTGAGGTCTACGGTTGTTCTGCATTGCTTTCATGTTAGTTTTTTGATTTCATTGTATATTTAAATAAAGCTATATTTTTTTGTAGAGATTTCTATGGCATCCTCTTTTTTGTTGGTATCCATATGTTTATTAGTGCCTCTCTATAGTAATTATTTGATATAAGCTCGGTTTTTCACATATATTAACTCCAATTAGAAATGTAGTATAGTTCTTCTGATTTGCTATGTCGCTTACCCCATGTGCATTGCAGTAGAATAGGTATCCATGGTTACGACCATTCATATAGTAACAGTTAGTTAGTTGCAAGTGGTCGTAACCATGGATATCTAAGCTACTGCAATGCCCTGCAAATGGGGTAAGCAACATAGCGAATCAGAAGAACTATACCACATTTCTAATGGAGGTATTTGCTAATATTATTATTATTACACCTGCTACATATTGGGATAGGATCTTGGAGATAGGAATACCCCTATAAGCTCAAAACTGTTGTCATTGTATGAATAGATCCATCCCTGTGTAATTTAAAGGATTTCTTCATGCACCTCAATAGATGAAAATGGTGATTTGGGTCCATGTGCTCCCCTAAGAACCTGGTTCCTACCTGTGTTGGGGGTTGGTATATTTCAGCAGCTCAGCAAGCTGTAGGGGATATTTGCAGATTTTCTGCACTGGTGTCAGCAAGAAACCATCCAAAGAAATGTCAATCATCTTCTGCACCAGGCGGCAAGTCTCAAAGAAGTAGCCATACTTTTTAACCTTGCTCAGTTTGGAGAGCTCTGTGCAGGCGTTCGGATGGTTGTTGCAGTATTCAGAATAGATCTGAAAGTCATTTTGCTATTAAAGAAAAAAAAAATGAGTAAAATGTAAGATCTAATCAATCAGTGGACATTACAGGTCGCTGGGATTAATAACTGACATACAGTGATATGTCACTTACATACTGAAGGAAGCAGGAGCCGATCTCGCTCAGATGAGGAGCGTCTTTGATGATTCTCTTCTCTAATGTTTTCAGGAATTTCTTTTGGAATTTGTAAATGTCCTCAATATTTCCAAAAATTGTCCAAAGCTGTTCTTCTGTGAACATGTCGGCCCTTTTACGACACTGCTTGATGTAACCCTTGAAACATATAAATTGGTAAACAATAGATTAGTTAAAAGGAAGAACATAAAAAAATTACTTATTGTTTAAATCAGGTTTTTATGTTAAATGTATTTTTTTTAATTTACTAGTTTTTTTACATCGCAATGTGTATTTGAAAAATAGGAGTTTTCATTGGGGCTCTTCTAGACCCATACTTCCTGTTCTTCAAAAATTTCACATGTACATTAGCAGCAATAGACTGATTTTTGTATTAAAGCATCTAATGAGCATGTGCATAGTTAATTGTGATGGGAAGCGGAGCACAGGGAGTTGTCACATTGTCTATTGTCATTGGTGGTTCCTATGTTATCAGCTGTTTATAAAGAAGTCTCCTGTTACTGTAATCCTGCCTGTGATGATAATGAGGCTGCTGAAAAGTCTTCTATAAAAGAACAGAAAGTATTAGTCTAAAATAATCCCTTTGGCAAGTGGGATTATTGACTGCTGCACCCAGTGATCTAAGTGACACATTGTTGGAATCAGGGTCTCTTTTCGTACATTATACTGCCCTCAGATGAGGTAGCAAAAACTTGCTGACAGATTCTCTTAAATAATACTTTTTCATATACCACTCCTAACAAAGTCCAATGGAGGGAGGACAATGCAGCATACTTATTTAAAGGTTCTTGCCTCTTAATAAATTTCCTGCATATTTTGGCTGTTCTTTCCTCAGAAAAGAAAATTTGCTTTCAGCAGATGAAGATTTGGGCCAAAATTTATGCCAATTTCTGGCTAAGAGCAACTTTCACTGTTCTTTTTCTAATTTAATCTAAGTACCTCCTCCCATTGTTTCTGCTCCACTGATTATGGAACAGCTTTTCTTTTTCTTTTATGACCCTCCATTCCGAAGTTATGTCCCATGGCAATAAAAGTGCAAATTTTGTCTTCTTCAACCATCTAGATCAGGGGTCTCAAACTCAGCTGGGCATATGGGCCGCACACGGAAAAACATTTAATTTGGGGGGCCGCATTATTTGCATGACAAAGTGACATTTTTAGTGATACCATTTTATTTTCTACACACCTTTTGAACTGGTCCTCATCTTGCAGACATGGTCTCCCTGCCAGGTCCCCCATATTGCAGACATGGTCCCCCATCCAGGTTCCCCATATTGCAGACATGGTCCCCCATCCATGTCCCCATGTTGCAGACAGGTCCCCCCCCCATACTGCGCACAGGGCCGCGTCCCGCCCCATACTGCGCTCAGGGTCCCCGTCCCCCCATACTGCGCTCAGGGTCCCCGTCCCCCCCATACTGTGCTCAGGGCCCCCCCCCATACTGCGCTCATGGTCCCCGTCCCCCCATACTGCACTCAGGGTCCCCGTCGCCCCCCCATACTGCGCTCAGGGTCCCCATCGCCCCCCCATACTGCGCTCAGGGTCCCCATCGCCCCCCCATACTGCGCTCAGGGTCCCCGTCCCCCCCATACTGCGCTCAGGGTCCCCGTCTCCCCCATACTGCGCTCAGGGTCCCCGTCCCCCCCATACTGCGCTCAGGGTCCCCGTCTCCCCCCATACTGCGCTCAGGGTCCCCCCCCCATACTGTGCTCAGGGTCCCCGTCCCCCCCCATACTGCGCTCAGGGTTCTCCCCCCCCCCCCATACTGCGCTCATGGTCATGGGGACCTGGATGGGGGACATGTTTGCAAGATTAGGACCAGGATGGGGGACCATGTCTGCAATATGTGAAATACATCACAGGGGACCTGTGCTCAGTATGGGGGGGGGGGGCACTGTGCGCAGTACGGGGAACGGAGACCCTGAGTGCAGTATGGGGGGACGGGGACCCTGAGCGCAGTATGGGGGGATGGGGACGCTGAGCGCAGTATGGGGGGACGGGGACCCTGAGCGCTGTATGGGGGGACGGGGACCCTGAGCGCTGTATGGGGGGACGGGGACCATGAGCGCAGTATGGGGGAAGACGGGGACCCTGAGCGCAGTATGGGGGGGGGACGGGGACCCTGAGCGCAGTATGGGGGGGGACGGGGACCCTGAGCACAGTATGGGGGGAGACGGGGACCCTGAGCGCAGTGTGGGGGGAGACGGGGACCCTGAGCGCAGTGTGGGGGGAGACGGGGACCCTGAGCGCAGTGTGGGGGGAGACGGGGACCCTGAGCGCAGTATGGGGGGAGATGGGGACCCTGAGCGCAGTATGGGGTAGACGGGGACCCTGAGCGCAGTATGGGGGAGACGGGGACCCAGAGCGCAGTATGGGGGGGCGGGGACCCTGAGCGCAGTATGGGGGGACAATGGGGACCCTGAGCGCAGTATGGGGGGGCGACGGGGACCCTGAGCGCAGTATAGGGTGACGGCGGGGACCATGAGCGCAGTATGGGGGGACGGCCCTGAGCGCAGCATGGGGGGGACGGGGACCCTGAGCGCAGTATGGGGGGGGCGGTGACCCTGAGCGCAGTATGGGGGGGGGGGGGACCCTAAGCGCTGTATGGGGGGGGACCCTGAGCGCTGTATGGGGGAACGGCGACAATGAGCGCAGTATGGGGGAGGGATGGGGACCCTGAGCGCAGTATGGGGGGGGACGGGGACCCTGAGCGCAGTATGGGGGGGGGGGGGACCCTGAGCGCAGTATGTGGGGACAGGGACCCTGTGTGCAGTATGGGGGGGGACGGGGACCCTGTGCGCAGTATTGGGGGATGGGGACCCTGTGCGCAGTATTGGGGGACGGGGACCCTGTGCGCAGTATTGGGGGACGGGGACCCTGTGCGCAGTATGGGGGGGCTGCTCTGTGCGCACTATGGGGGTGGGAACCTGGATGGGGGACATGTCTGCAACATGGGGACCTGGATGGGGGACATGTTTGCAAGATTAGGACCAGGATGGGGGACCATGTCTGCAATATGGGGGACCATTTCTGCAATATGGGGGACTTGGATGGGGGACCATGTCTGCAATAAGGGGGACCTGGATGGGGGACCATGTCTGCAATATGGGGGACCTGGATGGGGGACCATGTCTGCAATATGGGGGACCTGGATGGGAGACCATATCTGCAATATGGGGGACCTGGATGGAAGACCATGTCTGCAATATGGGGGACCTGGATGGGAGACCATGACTGCAATATGGGGGACCTGGAGGGGAGACCATGTCTGCAATATGGGGGACCTGGCGGGGAGACCATGTCTGCAAGATGAGGACCAGTTCAAAAGGTGTATAGAAAATAAAATGGTATCACTAAAAATGTCACTTTGTCATGCAAATAATGCGGCACCCCAAATTAAATGTTTTTCCGTGTGCGGCCCATATGCCCAGCTGAGTTTGAGACCCCTGTTCTATAGCCTTTGAGTTGAACTGTCTATTACTGACTATAGAATGAGTTAACTGAAAATCCATCAGTAAGCCCACTTTGATGGCCAGACCATGATCCTGTAACTGTTATTTGTCTTTTTGTTTGCTCATCTCAGACTACAGAGCACAAAAATATTGAATATGAAGGGAAATAAAGAGTGTGTAATCGACAAACGGTGCAAAATTTTTAATAAAACCCAATTGCAAAAAATGATTTACATCCATTAAAGTTAGAGAAAAAATAAGTCCCCAAAGGTGGACAATTTTTTTTAATGTCATCTTTTTATTTTCTTGTAAATTGTATTTTAAATCTGAAAATATCTCCAAATAACACCATAAACTCAATAACAATGAATAATTCAACATTATAATTATGTATCGTGGTGATACATATTCTCCATCATGTTTATATGGTGTATTATTTAAAACTCATCCCGCGGGGGCGCTGTTATATTGAGGTCTGTGGAAAGTCTATGTCACATTCTGTGGTAGAAAGTGGTATTGCAGCTAGTAGTTTTTTTCATTTAAGACACGATTTTACATTAATATTCTTAAATTATGGCAGTTTCTTTGCTTTCACAACAAGTAGGTCCTTATAATATATTGCTTTTGCCCACATTAGTTTTGTTTGTGCTTTTACCTCACATATATCCTTCAAATGCTTGATGTAATCCTTCTCTGTATTCAAGATCTCATTGATGACGTTGGTCCTCATCTGATCCTTGTTGGTTTGCCCAAAGCCATGACGCCTCAGGAGAGTCTTGGCATCCAGGTTTTTGTCTCCGGGTCTACTGGTATAGTCTTCTAGAGGCTCGTCCTGGTTCACACGGAGCTGCATGGATACGAGAATGGTAGTGAATGCATTACACCAAAATATTAGCAGCTCGTCATGAATATTACTGCCACACCATAATTATCTGTACAAGCATTGCAGACTATGGCCACCAGCCATGAACACATCTGGTCACTAGGTGGTGTGTTACACCAGAGTTTTCTTTCTCAGCCTTATACTGGACATAGTGGGAAATTTCAGACTGACTGCTAAAGGACGATAACAAAAAACTAAAAATATGGCTGTGAAATAGAGCATGGCTAATGCCAACCTTCTTTACATCCCTCAGACTATGCATGACGCTCATTCATGAGTCACTCATAAACTCAAATGTAAAATTCTGGATCAGAGAGTTGTACTGACCGACCAGCAAAGCAGGGGATTCTCTGTTGGACCCACGTTTGACCTGATAAGAGGGTCCAGACACTACAGAGCCCACAAGATTTAGCAGACCACCCCATCGTTCAGGCATATTGTTTTTTTGCATATAAGAAAAACAGATTGTTTTTATTCAGTAAAAAATATATATTTAGGCTTCTCCTACCCATTAAAGAGAAAACCATCAGTTGACTGAGGCTTCCCTAACCATGGGGAACATGAATCAGAGCCTGCATGATTGCAGCCAAGTATATTTTTCTCTGAAATACTCCTGCATAAATATAGTTTGCAGATCTGGCCAGGGATCGTAGCCGGAGACAAGAGTGGTCTGACACTTCCCTCCAACCGGCTTCTCACTGCGCCACTCCAGGTCATTGACAGGTCTTTTCCATGTGTGTACATATAGAGAGACCTGTCAATCACAGCTGGGAATAGCCGGCCAGGGGTGTAGCCGGACTAATCTAATCTCTGGCTGTGCTACCAGGCCGGATCTTCTAAGAACCCATCAGCTGATTGAGGCTTCCCTGAGGAGCATGAATCAGAGCCTGGCTGCACGATTGCAGTCAGGTATATTTTTCTCTGAACTACTCCTGCATTTTGTAGAAAAATATAGTTTGCAGATCTGGCCAGGGATCGTAGCCGGAGACGAGAGTAGTCTGACACTTCCCTCCGACCGACTTCTCACTATGACACTCCAGGTCATTGACAGGTCTTATTCATGTGTGTACATATACACATAGACCTGTCGACCACTTTGAGCACAGCTGGGAATAGCCGGCCAGGGGTATAGCCGGACTAATCTAATCTCAGGCTGGTACCCGGCCAGATCTTCTAACTTTATTTTTTGTGAAACACCAGAGAGCAGTTGTGCAGCCAGGCTGTGATCCATGCTGCCTGCGGTTTGGGAAGCATGAATCAGCTTTTTAAACATTAAAAAACAGACAGGATTAGGACGACACATGGACGGTTTTCCTGTATTGTACAGTTTTATTTTCACGGATTCATATGCTTGAATGTGCAATTTTGATCCGTTAATCGTACATATCTTTGTATTTTTATGTACTCTTGGGTGGAATTGAATATATATATATTTAAAATACTCTGCCTCTTCATTTCTGTGGGAAATACACTTTTGCTGTTTGTATGGGAAGTTTTTTTAGCATTTGTTACCCTCACTTTGAAAAAAAACCTGATGGGATAAAAAAAGTCCATGTCACTTCTTTTAGGCGGATACTGATGGAATCCACTCCAGACTAGACATTGTCCAATCAAAAACACTGCAAAAACATATCCCTTTCAGGAAAAATAAAATCTTCAAAATCTCCATGGAGAACTAGCCAAAAATAAAGAGCATTTCCTCAAATGGTTCATGCTTGAAAAATGTATCATTTTTGAACACCTCAAAAAAGTCAAGTCTAAACATTATGTGGAGAGATTATCGGGAATTGCTACTTCATGGGGAATACATCGTACAGACATGTCAAGTATAGTGACAGGTCATCCACGCAACCTCTTTTTAAAGTACACTGTGTTCCAAATTATTATGCAAATAATATTTTCTCAGATTTTCCCAAATTACCTATATGAATTGCAGTCATTGTAATTTTCCAGTCAAATAACTATTAGAGTACAATGGAAAGGTTTTTGTACAAACTGCCTATGATAACAGTATATTTTTTAAAAAATAAAAAACTCAAACTACACTCAAAATGCATGTTCCAAATTATTATGCATAGCAGAGTTTTCAACCTTTTCATTTTAATAATGAACAAAAAAATGGTCATTTTTGAAATTCTAAGCATTAGCAGGTTATTACAAACTGAAATCAAACAGTTTTCAACTCAAAACTTTATTCTAGGTGATGTAACATTTGCACATAGGACCCCTTGTTCGAAAGGAGCTTCTGAACTCTCTCGTCCATTGAATTTGTCAGGTTTTGGATGGTTTCTGCTTCAATTGTTTTGCATGAGGACAGAATACCCTCCCAGAGCTGTTGCTTAGATGTGAACTGCCTCCCGCCATCATAGACACTCCTTTTGATGATGCTCCAGAGGTTCTCAATGGGGTTGAGGTCAGGGGAGCATGGGTGCCACACCATAAGTTTGTCCCCTTTTATGCCCATAGCAGCCAGAGATGCAGATGTGTTATGTGCAGCATGAGACAGGGCATGGTAGATCAAATTACTGAAAATTCCCAGGAATAAGGAGGCAACAATGGATAACATCACTGAGAACATTACATTTCTCCAAACATTTGTTTAGGTAGTTTGATGTTCAGATGTTCAAGGAACTCATCCATTATTATGTGTATGTTCTGTATTGCTAAGTTGTTGTAATTGGCTAATGAGCCAGTTTTAAATCATTGGATGGAGCGTCCACACATGCTATGATAAGGAACACCGAGAACCTTAGAAAAAAGTCAGCAGTGGACATCAATCTTTCATTCTCTATGGATTTTTAAAGATGTGGAAATATAGCGGGCACATTTTTAAATTCCTAAAGAAGTACCTATCTTTTGTATTGTGTTACTCATAAGACCCCCAATACACATTAGATTTAAGTTGGCCAAAGATGCTGAATTTTAGCCAACCATCTAATAGGTATATGGGCCTCCAGACTCTAACATAGAATCATAGAATATTACCATTGGAGGGGACCTCCAGGGTCATCTGGTCCAACCCCCTACTCAATGCAGGATTCACTAAACCATCTCAGACAGATGTCTGTTGTCAAAGAAGTGGGGAAGAGAAGGAACGGGAGGTGTGAATTCAGACACCGATGTCATAAGATAAGATGTCATCAGAGATTTCTACACTCTCCTCTTTGAAAACATATGAATGCTGATTCCAACATTTATATATATGGAACACCTTTAGTTATGAAGACGTTGGCTAGTTGTACCCTAAATATGCTGAACACAGTACTTAAAGATATTGGTAGTACTTAGCAGAACATGATGGAGTGGACTTAACTTATTGTCTCTTGGTGTTTGCTCCATATTACCAGCTGCTGCATAAATTGTGCCGGACACTGTTGAGCGTCATACATTGTTATCGGATAAATACTATACAACTTTATGGTGATTGCATTTAACTTCATACTTACTCGTACAAAACTTGCTGGAAACCACCCTTCACTGTCCAGGATGCGTCCCCACCACCACTCCTTGTTGGTAGCGTCCATTACTTCAATGACACTGCCAGCCTTGAAGCCCAGTTCTTGATCGTCCATGGTGACATGGTCCCACAGAGCTTCTGCGTAGACCACACTGCCATCACTTATCAGCTGTAGAGAAATATATTCACTCAATGTAGAGGTTATTAGGATAACATCATTTTCACGTATGGACATCACAGCTTGGACCATACAGAGCTCCTTTCTGTAGTAGATGTGTTACAAAGTATGTAAAAAGTCTTGTTCTGATATGAGATCTGGGCTCTGTGATAGTAAGTGACAGTAGCATACTGTGTAAGCACCCTGGCCTGAACATTGCTGAAGTGTTTGGACCATTAATGACCATGTCTAAACATCTCTGCGTCTAGAAAGATAATACAGATCACATGGAAATCAAATAAGGAGAACTTCTCCAGTGCATGAACTGCATCATAACATTTGGACGATGGTCTTTATCACTATTGAAGAAAATCCGTCCCCAGGTTTTTTGCAATGTAATCTGAGAGAAGCATGATGTAGGGGCTGAGACCCTGATTCCGGTGATATGTCACTTTAATGTCATTTTAATACAATCACTGTTTTCTCTGCTGCAGATCTAGCAGTGCTCAGAATGCTGAGCCCTGTATAACCCCACCGACATCACTGATTGGCAGCTCTCTGTGTACACTGCATATTGACTGAAAGATGCTGTTCAGTGGGTGGGGTGTGATTACACAGAGCAGGAGGACTACATTACAAGAGACAACTAGTCCTCTAGTGACAACCTCTTGTTGAAAAAACAGTGATTTTATGAAAGCAGCAATATACAGCCTAGTAAGTGATACATCGTTAGAATCAGGCTATCTGTCCCTACACCATGCTGTTCTGTGATTACATAGCAAAAACCTGCTGAGAGATTCCCTATATTATGAAGGATTCAATATGTCCTTCATTCTTTCGCTGGACATCTTTCAAATTAGATTTGCATATGAACAAATACCCTAAAATCATTGGGTTTGATCAATATAAATCTCTTGCGTATGGCTTGTGTTAGTAACTGGCGATTCTAACATCACAGCGCTCTTTTTTACATATATTACTGGAAGGGGCACAGGCTGGGGGGCATTATACCAGTATGGGTGACATATGGAAGGGGCCCAGGATGGGGGACATTATACCAGGATATATAATATTACTAAAATGGGCCCAGGATGGGGAGCATTATACTAGGATGGGAGACATATATTACTGGAAGGGGCACAGGCTGGGGGGCATTATACCAGTATGGAGGACATATGGAAGGGGTCCAGGATGGGGAACATTATACCAGGATGCTGGACATATATTACTAAAGGGGGCCCAGGATGGGGAGCATTCTACTAGGATGGGAGACATATATTACTGGAAGGGGCTAGGATGGAGAACATTATATCTGGAAGAGGCCCAGGATGGGGGATATTATTACAGGAAGGAGCCAGAATGGAGGGCATTATTACAGGTATGGGCCAGGATGGTGCACATTATTACGGGAAAGGTGCACAGGATGGGGGACTTTATTAGAGGAAGGGGCCATGATAGGGGACATTATTACAGGATGGGGAACATTGTTACTTGAGAGGGTGAACACGTATCTTTTCACAGAATCTGGGATGCAAAAAGGGCCATGCAGGTGGGGGCCCAGGTCCATGTTTTGCACCAGGGCCCATTGGACTCTAGTTACGCCACTGTCATTAGCAGAATTGATCCAATATACTAGGATGAAAATAAATACGCTCATCTGCACCTGGCCTTAGGAGAAGAATGTGGCCTGTAGATCAGAGTTTCTGTCTTTCCACTGGACCTCACCAGCCAGAATGTAATGACATCTGGGTCTCATGACCAGTGGTCAACGTCCATTTGAAAACTCACCTTTCATTCATTGTCCTGAACTGATCATAACGTTAAAATAAGTGCATTTACAATGCAGAGCTACAATAACAAATAATATAAATAATTAACCTGAGTTTTAATCTACATGTGTTTTTTTGGAACTGTGCTGTAAATAACAAAAATGTAAAATGGCGCTGTCATTGCCGGGGACAGTGCATGCGCAGATTAATATTTCAGCTCTCGCGACATCATCAGGATCTTACTACGCAGTAATGATGACGCCTGCGGAAGATCTCAGGCCGGGGAGCAGGTCACAGAGAAGAGTGAGCTGTCAGTCACTGACAGTGGGGGATGAAGAAAAAGGGTGAGAGGCAAGAGACTTGTACATTTGAGTTTATTTGCATAAACATTTGCCTATGAATTTCTAGAAAACGGAGAAGCAATCTTATAATACACAGGTATAGACATAATGAACATTTCACATACTTTATATAAAGGACGTTCGTTTAGGATCTAAAAACCTGCTGACAGGTGAATTATGTTATGCTTCTAACCCGATGACTGATGTACTGTGCTGTAATCCCAGGCGGCACGCATTGTATTGTATTATAAAGAATGACTCCTTATGGGATTTTTATGTGTTGCCAGTTTTCTATGCATTTTTTTGCTTGATTTTAAATATGAATCATAAAAAGATAAAGGGTAATTGTACTTTCAAGTAACTTTTTAGAATAAGCTGCCATGCGTGCACATGAGAAATAACACTATATCTGGCCATCATAGGACTCCTATCCTGCATTTTCACCAGTCTTCCCCTCTGCAATCTCAATCTCTTCCTTTGCATTTGACTCTGAGCTGATGGGAGCAGACTACCTGTTGGGCCGCGTTCACACGTTCAGTATTTGATATTTTAGTATTTGTAAGCCAAAACCAGGAATGGAACAAATCAGAGGAAAAAATAATAATAGAAACCCGTCACCACTTCTGTGTTTATCACTCACTCCTGATTTTGGCTTAAAAATACTGATGTAAAATACTGACCAAATACTGATTGTGGAGCCGTAGCCTAACAATGAGCAAGGGATGTGACAGCCAAGTATGATACTAGTGAAAAACTGAAACATTTTTTAGAGCCATAAATACTGGTAGGGACCATAGTCCATGTGGGGAACTCCCAATGTAGTGAGACAAGAATAGAAAAACTGGAGCTAATATTCCCCAATATTTAAACAATAAATAATATATATTGACATCTAGTCCATATAAAAGATATAAACTTTATTGAACATATTAAAAGGTATTGGATATTAACATAGTACAAAAAAATTGATGGATTGTTTTTTAGGTAAGGACACAATTACCTAACATATGGACTAGATGTTAATATATATTATTTATTGTTTAAATATTGGGGAATATTAGCTCCAGTTTTTTCTATTGTTGTCTCTGAGTATGATACTTGTGTGGGGAAATTCTACCATGTGAAGGAGTTTACTGTGCGGCATCATACAGTGTGGGTGGAGACTGGGTGCATCTTACTGTGTGGGTGGAGACTGGGTGCATCTTACTGTGTGGGTGGAGACTGGGTGCATCTTACTGTGTGGGTGGAGACTGGGTGCATCTTACTGTGTGGGTGGAGACTGGGTCCATCTTACAGTGTGGGTGGAGACTGGGTGCATCTTACTGTGTGGGTGGAGACTGGGTGCATCTTACTGTGTGGGTGGAGACTGGGTGCATCTTACTGTGTGGGTGGAGACTGGGTGCATCTTACAGTGTGGGTGGAGACTGGGTGCATCTTACTGTGTGGGTGGAGACTGGGTGCATCATACAGTGTGGGTGGAGACTGGGTGCATCTTACTGTGTGGGTGGAGACTGGGTGCATCTTACTGTGTGGGTGGAGACTGGGTGCATCTTACTGTGTGGGTGGAGACTGGGTGCATCTTACTGTGTGGAGGGAGGACTGTGGGTGTGTCATACTGTGTGTGAAATGCACTGTGGGGGCATCATATTGTCTGCGGGGGACTGTAATGGCATAATTCTCTGTGTGTGGGGGGACAGTGTGGACATCAAACTGCAGGGGGACAGCAGGCATCATACTATTTGGGGGCATCATACTGTGTGTGTGGAATGTGTGGGTATCATGCTGTGTGGGTGGAATTATACTGGGTGGGGGGGCATCATACTGTGCCAAAGGGCAGTTGAGGCATGATACTGTGTGTCACAAGGGATTGTACAGTAGATGGCACTCTCCCATCCCCACTTTGGGGGGCATGATACTGTGTGGGAATCTTACTGTGGGAGGGGATCTACTGTGGAGGCATTATATTGTATGTAGGGAACCGTGGGGGCATAATACTGTGTGTGAGAAAATGTAATGTGGGGGGCTTTTTATTTTACTTGGGGAATTTACTATGGCGGGCATTATAATTTGTGTGGGGGAATGTACTGGTGGGGGATATCATACTGTTTAGGTGGGAATGTGGGGGAATCATAATGTGTGCAGGGAAATGTACTTTGCTGGGCATTATTCTGTGTTTGGAGGAAAATAATGTGTGGGGTATTCTAATGTGCATGGGGGAATGTATTGTTTGAGGCATCATACTGTTTGTGGGGAATGTAGAGGCATTATACTGTATGTGGGGTTATCATAGTGTCGACATAGTCAACTATGTCTTCCTGCCCACCTCAACTAGGCGTATAAGGATCAAAATGATATCCGACAGAGCATACTGTGAGTCCTGTCTGCATCATTATAGTCAATGGTCCCCTCAGTACATATGCCCGAATCCTGTTTTGTGGGGCTTTGAACATAAGCCTCGACGGAGCCACTGAACATAGGGTAAAACACTATGAACATAGCCTTACCTGATAGAGTTTAGTATTATCTGTAAATATTAAAATTTTACTCTGTATGCCCTCTACAAGATCATAAGTTAATATACTAAGAAAAAGAGGGCCCAATACTCACTCCTGTGGTTCCCACTGTTAACTGTGACCCAATCAGAGTGTGTTCCACTGATAACCACCCGTTGTCTCCTATCACTGAGCCAGTTGTTAACCTAATTATAACTCATTTTTTCCTAGTCCCATTGTTCTAATTTTATGTACCAACCTCTTATGTGGTGCTATATTGAATGCCTTTGAAAAGTCCAGATAGACAACATCTATGGCTTTAGCTTGGTTGAGTCTGCAATTTACCTCTTCATAGAAGCTGATCAGATTAGTTTGACGGGACCAAACTCTAATAAACCCATGCTGAGTTATGAGGATATTCTGTTTGAGATATTAAAGGATAGCAGCTCTTGAAAACCTTCAAATATTTAGCCCACAGTAGAGGTTTAAACTTATTATATTGCACTGTGTACTTACAATTGCTCATTTTACCTTTCTTCTCTTTTCCCTGCATGGGTCATCTCTCTCTTATACTCCTGACTGAGCTGCTCCGCTCCTCCCCTTGCCAGGGATTTTGCAATGATGACTCATGCAGGGAAAGGAAACTTCCTATTTCAACATAGAGCTTAGAAGGATTCAGCTAGTCAGTTTTTAATCACATGATGTCATAGCCCTAATGGAAAAGAGAAGAATTAGCGGGGTAGAAAGGCAAAAGGAGCAATTGTAAGGACACAGGGCTATATAATATGATGATTGCAATATATTAAAAGGATAAAAACTTTTTATGGGAGTGCTTCTCTAAACTGGCAGGTGTCAAACCAAAAATTTCAATAGTCTGGTCCATTTCACAAAACTGTATTTTCATCTTGAATTCTACAAAAACAGGATCAGAAGACTGAGAAAAGGTGAGAAACAATAGTGATAGCGGCTTATCTTATGCTAGCATCTTTAGTTTGATTTTCTGGAGATTCTGTGTTCTTACAAGTCAGTTTTATATCCATTTATATAGCGGTCTGTAATTCAGAACATCTTATAGTTTGGCACAGATTTACACAGATGGCAAGTCGGTAGAAATTTTTTTTAAAAATGCCTCTTCTGGGCCACGGTTTTTCTGCATTGATGCTGCATTACCCCAAATGTTTAAATGGTTTATTTGGTTGTAGGCCATCTTAAATACAGAATCTTATCATTTTATACAAGAGCTGAAAGCTGCTTGGTCTTGTGTCTGCAGATTTCAGATTTTATTTGTTATATACGAATGCACCAGATGCCTCAATTTTTCAGCATTTACACGGATTGTGAAATCTTAAAATATGAGCAGAATGCACCTTGTCTTCATGTATATGAAGGAGAGTTACGTTCTGTTATTTTTCCAGATCTGCTGATCCACAATATGCCACAATCTAATCCTCTACTCACTAACATCATTATGTTCTGTTACAGAGTGGGGGCTGGGTGATTTCTTCATCAATTCCTTCATTCTCCAACTAATCATTCTTTGAACAAACCGTCTCCAGCTGTGCGAAATCTTCAGGGGATAATCCCAGAGGAAGGGATAATAGATCATTTATTTGCCATCCATCCATCCATCCATGAAAAACCTTCACAGGCTGCAATTCCCATCACAACCACTGGGTGACCACACAAACATATACTGCAGCATAGATGTCTTGTGACAGAGTATTGTAAAACCATTTTTTTTCTTAAGGCTGGTAATCTCACAACCCCCAGGATTTTGTAAGGCAATCGGAAAATTAAGGAAGAACACCTCTAAAACCATCTGCCTATCCATCTTGAATTACAATTTGTTCTTTTTGTACTTTTTCTGGCTAGACATCTTAGATTAGCAAAAATATATGTAGTTGAGAAATAAATCAATAATTTTACCTTCCTATAGTATATTCAGTAGCACATCAGAAATAGTTAAAAGGCCTAGACTTTTAGTGACATCATTTCAATCAGGTCAAGCTTATATCCCCTCATATCATTGTGTGTAGTTTTGTTTAATGAGACTCTTGTATCTCCATCAAGTACGTCAGATGCCTCACAAAATTTTGGCATCAGATGTTCACGAGTTGATAGAATTACCTGTACCTAAAATCCATGTCTTGGCTATCTAAACCCACTTTTCAAAGTGATCCTGTTACCTTTTCAGCTTCTTCCTGTGATTAAGATGATAGTACAATTTCTTAAAATAGCTGGAGGTGATTGTAACCATTAAAGAGTATTTAACACCAATCTGAAAAAAGGGGCTACCCCAAATTGGGGAAAGGAACCCTTTCAGTTGTCCTAAAAGGACCACTAAAAAATCCAAAAAGTAAGTCCCTCCTCCTCAACACACATCACTTCCTCTTTATAAGGAGTTGATTGGTCTTGCAAGGAGGTGTGGCCTCTCAGTTCTGCTGATTGGCTGAAAAGTATTACCAATGGGAGTGGCTTGCATGATTATGGCTATTTTCTAGGCCCTCATAAGAACTTCAGGGAGAAATAAAGTGCGACTCTACCCTCAATTTTAATGATATTATGACACTAGCACAAAATGAAACCGTCCATGTAGAACCAAGCTTTTCCCAACATTTTACCCTTGCACCACCACCTTGTATTTACTCTACATACTGTATAATGATACAAAAGCCAGTTTAGAAAAAAAAAGATATTTATTTTTTGAAAGTGCATACCGAGGTCTAAAAACAAGAAAATGATAAGCAACGTAAAACGTACAATTCAGCACAGGAACAACATACACATAACTAGGCTAAACACTGGACTTCTACATGGTCTACACTCTTCTAAGATCACAGAAATGTCATTAGTGCTCACTGGGGTCTCCATGTGATACACACAGCCCCAAATTTGAAGGCAATTTTGGTATTAAAATGATGCTAGAAAAAAACATTTTAATACAAGATCATTCGAGGCATCATATGGTATGTATCAAATTTGGCTTGCTTTGTCTTTACCTCTGAGGATGTCGAGAGTGAAGTAATACTGACAATTCCGTCTACGAATAACAAAAAATACTGTATGATCTCTATGAATTCATGCGTCCACGTAGCTGTATGATGAAATGTATAATAAAATGCCTCCTCTAGCATCAGTCTAAGAACAAATCTACCGGTATAAGCCTTGCTACAAAAAGCCCGAAATACTTGCTTTATATTCTCCGAGAGCTTGACCTCTATGTGCCACTTACCTAACACTACAAGCATCATATTCCCAGTAATATACGACGCAGACATAAGGCTTCTTGGCTGTAATCCCACACCAGATTACGCTTCATATTACTCACAAGATTTTCCTGACTGCATTTTCCCTTTTCTCTGAGTACATAAAAACATGGATGTGCTTGATACAAAGTGCACAGTGTTGGAATCAATGAAATAAAATACAGGTATTTCTCTTTGAACTGCCGCCCTAGGCGATCCATGGAATCCAGAAAAGGCGATTACAGAAGAGATATGTGTTTCCCATAGTCGTGTGTCACCATGCAATACTGAGACAGAACATAGCAGTGTATCACAGCCACAATACAAGAACAAAGAGGGGATGACTGAGAATAAGAGCTCTCATTAAGCATGGGTTCCTGTCCTCCATATGCATGTAATACCTGAAGAGAATCTATGGCTGACACTCCGTAACCCACCAGAGCAATGTCCAGAGAAGCATTCTTGTAAGTAATCCAAGGCAAACATCTGCAAAAATTGGTTGCAAGTAGCTGAAAATGTTCAAAAACCCTCCTAATAAGGTATTCTAGCATGTCAACGTAAAAAAAAAAGGGGGAGACCCGGGCTCCCAGCAGTTATGTGATGAAGTCTCTCCATCTTGTAAATGGTAAGTCTTCAAGGCACAAGTGTTGACTGTAATTATTTGGGACCAGAAACATTGTCAAGGTGACCAAGAGAGGTTTTCTTGGAATCCGGCAATTTTCAAGATGACCCTCGTGATTAGGAACCGAGAGACAATCCCAGGTGGTGGACTCACGAGAAGGCCAGCAGAAACATTAACACAACGTTAATAAAGATGAGAAAGAGCAGGATCACAAAGACTACGACGCGTTGGGTCTCGGGGTTCATGTTGCAGCGAAGGATGGTGTGAAGCGTGCTCCATTTCTGTCTGGCTCGATCGGATCCTCTTGCCATGTCTTGGCCTGAGCTGAGCAAATGGTGCAGCTCTCAATGCTTCGTAGCCACAAACAAAAGGTCTGTGCGGCAGCTGTCAGCAGCGGGGATCTATCTGCTGTGCATAGCGTTCAGAGAGGCGCGCTGCATGCAGCACAATGATTACCTTCCTGCAGCATTCACCACCTAATCCCACAGATTTCCATCCATTAAAAATCTACAATGCGGAAACGGCAATCTGCTTCAATGGAGGCAGCATAGATATTTCCCAGTCCTAGCAGGGTTATGGAGGTATTTGATTCCCTGTACCAGGAGAGCCTTACATTCTATAACAGCATTCGTTGCTGAATTATTGGCTTTTTGTTCAGCGAATCATCTCTTTGCAGACTATGGTCGCTAGGAAACGCACAGTCGGGGGAAGGCAAGGAAGGTAGAAATCGACATATTTAAAGCACCTCACAAATGGCTCTGATAGATTTTTAGGAAGCATCGGCTTCTATTGAGAGTACACGGAGGCATTACTAATAGGACAGCCCGGGCTGGGTGTAGCACTCCGCTTCAATGGGGCTCTCACAAGGCAAAGGGATTAATGTAACCTCTCTGATCTTCTGCGCAGCTACAGAAATGTCAAACATGACATAGGCCTCGTTCACATGGGACGGGAGGAGATGCATAAGTCTCTGGATGGCTACTAACAGAAGCAAGACTGAAGAAAAGTCCTCGAAGGTCAACTATGAAGATTATGGAGGCCTCAGATGTGACCCTTGACTCAATGAGACCGCTAAACATTAAATTCACCCACTTGTCTTAGTCTGCACCAGGTGGCTGCACTTAAAGGGGTTACTGTTTTTCATTTTTACTATGTGCCCAAAAATGAACGGGCAGGTAGTTGCCTGTTCACCGACCGCTCCTGCCGGTGATTCAGCTGCTGCTCATCAACAGAGCAGCTCTTCTTCTTCCCGGCTGCTCTGTTGATGGGGCATGACTTCAGATGTCATACTAATTTACAGTCGGCTCCCCGCAGTTCAGCAGGGAGCCAGCCATCAATCACCATGATATTAGCAGTGATGTCCGGTCAACAGAACGAAAGAGAAGCCGCTGCTCTGACGAAGTGACAGAAGACTCTGAATAGCGGGCAGGAGCGGTCTGTGACCACTGTGTGCTGGCAGACATTGGCGCCGGGCACTACAGGCAGGTAGTTAGCAAATAGCTGCCTGTTTATTCATATGCCTGTAGTAAAAAAAAAAAATAGTCCAGGATAACCACTTTAACTCAGTCACTCTCTATTACTGATCACACCAGGACTACAAGATCCCAGGTACTTTCAGCTGCATCACATCTAATGTGGTGTACTTAATTATGTGTACCAAATGTCCATCTGGGGTTCTGTATGTAGGGGAGACAGGGCAAAAACTTGGAACAAGGATGAATTCTCATCACCACACAATAAAAGAAAAAATAATAGATCTACCTGTGGCGACACATTTTTGTTTCCCTGATAACAGCATCGCGGACATGAAATTACTGGTATTAAAAGGTTTTTCAAATCTCAGAGAGACAGAAAAGTTTGGGAATATAAACTCATGATGACCTTCGACACCTTCAGAGCAGGAATGAATGTGTCGCATGGATTTATGTCATTCTACATCAACTAAGGAATGTGCTCCTCAAACCTGTGGGGTCATCACAACCCTGGACCAGACCTCAATCACCGGATAATAAAACTTTCACACTCCTTATCTATGAACTTTTCCAATATTTATGGCCACAACTGTCTCTATCATAGTAATACGTCTGCTTTATGTTACCTGTCTCATCTATTACATTATTTCTGTGTCTTGCTGTGTATAAATGTTTGACTCTTCAGATTTTGTGTTATACTATGCCTGATGAAGAGGCCTGAGTAGTCTTGAAAGCTTGCAATTTGTTACCATCTTTTCAGTTAGCCATTAAAAGGTATCAACCACTGAGGGCACTCAAATCTAAATATTTTTCTGTCTACTGGCTACCACGGTACAAAGATATATATTTTCCTGTATTACTGATGGAGCATGGGTTGCCTGTGCCCAGGTCAAGACAAAAATTTTGTGCCCCCATCTCCGAGTTCCTTCCTCCAGTCCAGTATTGAACCCCTTTTCCACCAATCATATATGTTGTATTTTAAGAAACAACTGATGTAATTAAAATAACATACATTTAATGTTAGTATATTCAAAATGATTTTAAATCGCCTGCTTATAATTTTTGCATAATGTTTCAATGAAACTATTGAAGTTCAGATTGTGAGCCCTCGCGGGCAGGGTCCTCTCTCCTACTGTACCAGTCAGTGACCTGTATTGTCTAAGGTTATTATATTTGTTTCTATTATGTATGCTCCTTTTCACATGTAAAGTGCCATGGAATAAATGGCGCTATAATAATAATAATAAAAAATAATAATAATAATAAAACGTTTAGATTGAAATCGAGGGAAGAAAATTGTAATCTTGGTCCTCCTGCGTAATAAGCAGAGCACTGCAGCTCTCTGTACAGGATTCAACACTTTATTATACTATGCTCAGCCTCTGTTATGTCATTCGCTGCCTATGCAGAGCGCTCAGCACTTAAGAGGACTTTATTATTGGCTTCTGTGCTCTGCATAGACAGCAACTGTTGTGCGCTCTTCATTGGCACTAGCGAAAGTGACCAATATATATGACAAGGCAGCTGCTACCTCATTAGTCCGCTCGCCATCCACAGAGAGAACTAGGCACTCACAGCGGAAGAATCCAACTTTGTCATTTAGTGGATTTCTCAGAAATAGATTATTTAACAGTTGGGGGAGAAGAAATCTTGTGCCCTTCAGAAGTTGGCGCCCCTGTCTTTCTCACTCCATGCTATCCCACTGTGATCTATATTGCATGGATGTACTGTGACAGTTAGGCCACGGCCCCACTATCAGTATTCAGTCAGTATTTTTTCTCAGGAGTGGGAGCCAAAACCAGGAGTGGGTGATAAATGCAGAATTGGTGACTTGTTTCTATTATACCTTTTCTCTGATTGTTCCTCACATGGTTTTGGCTCCCACTCCTGAGAAAAAATACTGACTGAATACTGACTGAATACTGATAGTGGGGCCGTGGCCTTAAAAGGGTGTTCTTAACTTGCCATTTGAGGAGCGCAATGCTCCCCAGGCTCTCAAACATCCAGGTTGCTGGGGGAATGGGAGCTCCTGTTTGACTGACAGTTCAGGTCAGCAGCACACCTCTGCCGCTGACCTGAACTTGGGCACTCCTTATGCTGATGTCTCAGCATTGTCTGGACCTTCAGCATCGGAGCCTACGTTAAACTTTACACTGTTATCTCCATATTGACATATAGAGAACCATGTTTTGGAGCGCCCCCCAGTGCAAAAGCTGGGATAAGAGCTCTGCAGCTTCTGACCTGCAAATGGCTGAAGGAGGGTGGAGAGCAGAGGAGAGGATAACCTCAGCTCTTCCTCGGCAGCTGAAGGTGAGGAGGGGGAGAGACTCAGATCAAGTGACAGGAGGGGAGGATGAGAGTGAGCACAAGTGGGTAGGAGATCAACACATCCTTATGATAGGGGGAGAGAGCAGCGGGGGAAGTCTTAGGCCTTGTTCACACATTAGTTTCTTTGATGGACGAAAAAAGTTTCATCAGGGATTTTCATGAGAGTTTGGTCAGAATTTCATAATTTTTTTTCACTAATAAGAAAACAAAGTTTCTCCACATTCTCTTATCTATCTGTTAGTGAAAAATGGACAGCACATGGATGCAGTGTCGGACTGCGGTGCCAAGGACCCACCAGTAACCAACTCCAGGGCCCCACTTTTCAACTACATGCAAATGTGACATTATCCTCAATCACAAATTTATATAACAATGAACTGGGTAGATTGTAAAATAAATAAGATGCTGCCTTTGTCTGTACATAGTGATTCATATTGTGCCAAGTACTGCTCATATAAGAGGGTGGTCGCCCACTCCTGCACAGGGGCCCACCGGAGGATTTTCCTGTTCTCCTGTGGGCCAGTCCAGGCCTGCATGGATGGCATCCGAATGCTGTCAGATTTTTTCACTGACCCATAGACTTGCATTGCAATTGAAGAAGTCTCAGTAATTTTGTGTGGTGTTTATTCAGTGAAAAATCACGGACATGTGAACGGCTATTACAGATACAAATGCAATCTGTGAAAATCAAGTACACAAAAAATGGATGTCTGAATGAAACCTTATTTGAAGAGGACACTTGTGATAAGAAATAGAAATGTAACATTAGTGCTGTGCTCAAAAAATATTGGGCATTTTTTGTTATGTCCAACACAAAAAAAACTGGCCTTGTTGTCCATGGTAACCAGAGCTCAGCCTTTATTTCTGCAGTACAACTGGATCAAATCCACTTGTAGGACGCGGTCCAGACCGGTAGCCTGTGGCCACTAGATAGGGGCCCGAGAATTGCCTCCTTCCTCCCGGCATCTACAGCCAGGGCCGGCGTCAGCACTCGGCGTACCCGGGCAAGGGCCAGGGCCCAGGACCATCAGAGGGGCCCACTCGCTGTCAGGGCCCGGGCCATTTTCCCGGCACCAGTTCAGGACCGCCGGCGCTGCTTGATTGCCGGCACTTCACCAGATATGGCTGTGCGCAGTGCACTGTGCGGCTGTGTCTGATAGTAATGAGTAATGCCGCAGCACTGCGCGCAGCCATGTCTGGTGAAGTGACTGCAATCAAGTAGCGCCGGCGGTCCTGAACAGGTGCTGGGGAAGCGGCCCGGGCCCCGGCAGTGAGTGGGCCCTTCTGATGGTGCAGGGCCATGTCTGTGATGGCAAACATACGCCGGAGGCCCTGCACTGCCACATACCTGAGGAGCTGCTGGACTGGACACAGGCTGGGGGCATGTGAGTGAGGCTTGTAGCCGGCTTCCCCAATCTCCATATTAAAAATATTTCTAATGTGTCTGTGTGTGTGCATGTATGATGTGAATGTCTGTGTATGACTGTGTATATATATTTGTCTGTTTTATGTCTGTTTTATAAGTGTTTTTAAGAATTTGTGTTCAAATATGTACGTATGCCTGTACTTGTACATATCTATGTATATGTTTGTGTATGTGCGTGTCTGCGTATTGTATGTGTGCATATCCTTGTACCATGTGCATGTGTGTATGTGTGTGCATGCCTACATGTGTGCACATGTCTGTGTACTGTGTGTGTGTGCGCATGTCTGCGTACCGTGTGTGTGTGTGCACGTCTGCGTACCGTGTGTGTGCATGTCTGCGTACCGTGTGTGTGCATGTCTGCATACTGTGTGTGTGTGCATGTCTGCGGACTGTGTGTGCATGTCTGCATACTGTGTGTGTGTGCGCATGTCCACGTACTGTGTGTGTGTGCATGTCTGCGTACTGTGTGTGTGCATGTCTGCGTACTGTGTGTGTGCATGTCCGCATACTGTGTGTGTGCATGTCTGCGGACTGTGTGTGTGTGCATGTCTGCGGACTGTGTGTGTGTACGTCTGCGTACTGTGTGTGTGTGCATGCCTGCGCTCTGTGTGTGCATGTCTGCGTATCGTGTGTGTGTGCATGTCTGCATTCTGTGTGCGTATGTGTGTGTGCATGTCTGCGTACTGCGTGCGTGTGTATGTCTACATACTGTGTGCATGTCTGCGTACCGCGTGCATGTCTGCTTACCGTGTGTGTGTGTGCATGTTTGCATATGTGAAGGATGAGGGGACAGCGTAGGCCCTGTGTTGTACACCTATATTTCTCCGCCGTATCTGTGCATCATGAATCGTGGTATGTATTAAAGGGGCCCACTGAGACTCTTTCGCCTGGGGCCCACGAAAACCTGGAGCCGGTCCTATCTGCAGCACTTCTTTGGATTAGCCGGCATGGCAAGACATCTGCCATGTGTCGGCGACTTTGCACGGATCACTCGGTCCGAGCAAAAATCTGACATGTAAAAAGACCCATAGACTGTCATAAGTATGAATGCTATCTGGGAAAGAAACAGATAGCAATCGTACAAGATAAAGTGATGTGTGAATGAGTCCTCACACTGGCTGCTCTCACTGCATCTAACAGGCAGGGTTAAAGGGGCTGTCCAGACTTCGGGTTCAAGTCTACAGTCGCTCTCCTGTATGTGACAGCAGACTTGTGAATACTCACAGCACACATTGTGCAGTGCGGTGCAGTGCACTGCACAGTGTGCAGTGTGCGGTGTAAGAGCGCTTGACTGCAAGTGTGCGTTTTGCATACATGAGGTCACGTGCCAACTAGACGTGCGCGCCGAGAAGGGAGATTGTGTCCCTGCACTGCCACAGGCCACACGGCCGCTATAGGGCCTGTGATCCGGGGGGTCCAGTGCCAGCGCGTCAATGCAAGTTCAACTGTATCGGTAGACACTAACTCCCACACATCATTCTTCCTTGGCGTCTGTTGTCTCAGTGTAGCAGGCGTGATGATGTCACTACATGACGCTCGCTACACTGAGATGTGTGGCCTCTTCAGAACGCCCATTGCAGAGACTGGAACAGTGGGGGAACGAGGAGGAGAGGTGAATATTGTATTTTTTTTTCAATCTGTGAAATTGCGGTGGCCAGAATACTGTATGGAGAACTATGGAGAGTGCAATATACTATATGGAGGACTATGGGGACTGCATTATACTGTATGCATTATACTGTATGGAGGACTGTGGAAAGTGCAATATACTATATGGAGGACTATGGGGACTGCATTATACTGTATGGAGGACTATGGAGAGTGCAACATACTATGTGAAGGACTATGGGGAGTGCATTATACTTTATGGAGGACTATGGGGAGTGCATCATACTGTATGGAGGACTATGGGGAGTGCATCATACTGTATGGAGGACTATGGAGAGTGCATTATACTATATGAAGGACTATGGTGTGCATTATATTATATGGTAGGCTATGTGGGGGCCATTATAATATATGGGGGACTACTGTATGTGGCAGTCTTTATACTGCTTTGTAAGCAATTATACAGTGTGAAGGTTTGTGTGGGGTCCATCATACTGTGTGGAGGGCTGTGTGGGGGCCATTATGCAGTGTAGAGATGTGTTGGGCCATTAAATTGTATTTAGGCCCATTATACTGAATGGAGGGCTGTGACGGGGTCACAGTTGGGGAGATCATACTGTGCTGGGGTCACCATACTTTTCCAGGGTAGTTAAGGGGTAGGGTCATCATACTGTGCGTGTGAACGGTACTGCAATGAAAGGGGAATCAACGGCTCCAGTAGGAGAAAAATTAGAGGGCACACAGTACCACACAGTAGTGCAATAATAGGGACACGTATGGCAGCAGCGGCTCAGCATTGGGGTATCAGCAGGATATGGAGTTTGTGCAGGTTGGGATATATGGGGACGGTGCCTGAAATTTGAGAAGTCATATACAGTACAGACCAAAAGTTTGGACACACCTTCTCATTTAAAGATTTTTCTGTATTTTCATGACTATGAAAATTGTACATTCACACTGAAGGCATCAAAACTATGAATTAACACATGTGGAATTATATACTTAAAAAAGTGTGAAACAACTGAAAATATGTCTTATATTCTAGGTTCTTGGCATTCTCTTGATGAGCTTCAAGAGGTAGTCACCGGAAATGGTTTTCACTTCACAGGTGTGCCCTATCAGGTTTAATAAGTGGGATTTCTTGCCTTATAAATGGGGTTGGGACCATCAGTTGTGTTGTGCAGAAGTCAGGTGGATACACAGCTGATAGTCCTACTGAATAGACTGTTAGAATTTGTATTATGGCAAGAAAAAAGCAGCTAAGTAAAGAAAAACGAGTGGCCATCATTACTTTAAGAAATGAAGGTCAGTCAGTCTGAAAAATTGGGCAAACTTTGAAAGTGTCCCCAAGTGCAGTTGCAAAAACCATCAGGCGCGACAAAGAAACTGGCTCACATGAGGACCGCCCCAGGAAAGGAAGACCAAGAGTCACCTCTGCTTCTGAGGATGAGTTTATCCGAGTCAGCAGCCTCAGAAATTGCAGGTTAACAGCAGCTCAGTTTAGAGACCAGGTCAATGCCACACCAAGTTCTAGCAGCAGACACATAGCTGCTAGGAAACAACTACTAAGGACAGGCAACAAGCAGAAGAGACTTGTTTGGGCTAAAGAACACAAGGAATGGACATTAGACCAGTGGAAATCTGTGCTTTGGTCTGATGAGTCCAAATTTGAGATCTTTTGTTCCAACCACCGTGTCTTTGTGCGACGCAGAAAAGGTGAACGGATGGACTCTACATGCCTGGTTCCCACTGTGAAGCATGGAGGAGGAGGTGTGATGGTGTGGGGGTGCTTTGCTGGTGACACTGTTCGGAATTTATTCAAAATTGAAGGCATACTGAACCAGCATGGCTACCACAGCATCTTGCAGCGGCATGCTATTCCATCCGGTTTGCGTTTAGTTGGACCATCATTTATTTTTCAACAGGACAATGACCCCAAACACACCTCCAGGCTGTGTAAGGGCTATTTGACCAAGAAGGAAAGTGATGGGGTGCTATGCCAGATGACCTGGCCTCCACAGTCACCAGACCTGAACCCAATCGAGATGGTTTGGGGTGAGCTGGACCGCAGAGTGAAGGCAAAAGGGCCAACAAGTGCTAAGCATCTCTGGGAACTCCTTCAAGATTGTTGGAAGACCATTTCCGGTGACTACCTCTGGAAGCTCATCAAGAGAATGCCAAGAGTGTGCAAAGCAGTCATCAAAGCAAAAGGTGGCTATTTTGAAAAACCTAGAATATAAGACATATTTTCAGTTGTTTCACACTTTTTTGCTAAGTATATAATTCCACATCTGTTAATTCATAGTTTTGATGCCTTCAGTGTGAATGCACAATTTTCATAGTCATGAAAATACAGAAAAATCTTTAAATGAGAAGGTGTGTCCAAACTTTTGGTCTGTACTGTATGTCTTTGTTGTAATCTCTTCACCCTTGGAGATGTGTGCTCACATAACTTTGATCAAGGTTTCAGACCTTAATTAATCTGTTCGGGTTATGGCTTGTTCACTATCATCGTTAGGGCAGACCAGATGATGCAAATTCCCCAGTTTTATGAAAACCCAGCGTTCTCTAACCTTGTGCCAAAAACAGCAGCCATGTGTTCTTCTAAGCAGCTGCCTAGCAGTCTGACAATGAAGATGTCACAAAGTGAAACACAAGTGAAACACAAAGTGAAATGTAATTAAGAAATGGCAGTTTACAGGAACAGTGGAGGTCAAGATAATGTCTGGAACACCAAGCAAAATTTCAGTAAGATCTGCTTGTAGGATTGCTAGAGAGGCAAATCAGAACCCCTGCTTGACTGCAAAATACCTTCAGAAAGATTTAGCAGACTCTGGAGTTGGGATACATTGTTCTACTGTTCAGAGACACCAACACGTATATGGCCTTCATGGAAGAGTCATCAGAAGAAAACCTCTCCTGCGTCCTCACCATAAACTTCAGAGTCAGAAGTATGCAAAGAAACATCTAAACAAGCCTGATGCATTTTGGAAAGAAGTCCTGTGGACCGATGAGGTTAAAATAGAACTCTTTGACCACAATGATCAAAAGTATGTGTGGATAAAAAAGGACACAGAATTTCAGAACATCCTGCCAACAATTAAGCATGGGGGTGGATCAATCATGCTTTGGGGTTGTGTTGCAGCCAATGGCACAGAGAACATTTCATGGGTAGAGGGAAGAATGGATCCAATGACATTTCAACAACTTCTTGATGCAAACATAACACAATCTGTAAAAAAGCTGAAGTTGAAAAGAGGATGGCTTCTACAAATGGATAATGAACCTAAACACATGTCAAAATTCACAATAGACTACCTCAAAAGGCACAAGCTGAAGGTTTTACGGATCCGGATGGTAGAACCTCTGTGCTGCGGTGCAAGGAGGGACCAGAGCGGCGTAACTAGGTATCAACTCAGACTGACCAAGGTCGTACAGCGACTCAATCGACTCAGTGACCAGGGAAGGACCGAGCAGAGGGACCAAGTGCTACTCTGGGCCAGACCTTGTATGAGAGCAGGTGACTCCCACGGGTCAGAAGGCAGAGACTGACCGGTACAGCAGATGAGTACGGCAGGCAACTGGTAGGAGCCTCCAGGTAGGCTGACAGATAGGCATGGCAGGTTACTGGTACGTTCTCCGGGAAGGCAGGCAAGCCAGGCCCATAGACAGACTGGCGGATTTGGATCGAAGGCAGACCGTCGGGCTGGAGAGTACACTTGGCAAGCGGAGACAGGAAGTCAGGCTGGCGGGCTGGACTTATAGTCAGGCTGGCGGATAGGACTGATAGTCAGGCTGGCGGACCGGACTGGTAGTCAGGCTGGCGGACCGGACTGGTAGTCAGGCTGGCGGACCGGACTGGTAGTCAGGCTGGCGGACCGGACTGGTAGTCAGGCTGGCGGACCGGACTGGTAGTCAGGCTAGCAGCGCGACCTGAGGGCTGAAGCAGCGTTTAGGACACAACACTACAACCTTGCACGGGCACCTCCATTTTGGAGGAGGTGCCTCTTATATGAGAGGTCCTCCGGCCATTGGCCGGGGACTCCTTAGGACAGTGTGCGCGGCCCCTTTAAGAGGGGGGAGCGCGCGCGCGCCCTAAGCACAGTGCCCGGGAAGCTGCGCAGCCGGCAGCAGCAGGAGCGCCGGGGGACGCCAGGCGGAGAGCGTGGCGGCAAGAGGGACGGCGTCTCTGCCTGTCAGGGGGCAGAGACGCCGATACTACACCCTCACAGTTCCCTGATCTGAACATCATTAAAAATCTGTTACTAGGCCTCAAAATAGCAGAGCAAGCAAGATGACCCAGGAATCTGAATGAAAATTCTTCAAACAAGAATTGTAAGACATTTGTCTGGCTACAAAAAGCGTTTACAAGCTGTGATACTTTCAAAAGGGGGTGCTACTAGGTACTAACCGTGCAGGGTGCCCAAACTTTTTGCCCATTTTCCTTTTTGTAATTTTTAAAATGTAAAAGATGAAAATATATATATTGTTTGGGGCCTAAAATACAAAGGAAATGTGTCATCTTTAACTTTAGGCCTTTTTGAGATCATTTAATGTTCAACTTGCTTAACTTTTCACAATAACAGTAACTTTGATCATGGGTGTCCAAACTTTTACATGCCACTGTAGTTCACATTTCACATGACACTATATATTATATATGTATATATATATATATATATATATATATATACACACAGTACAGACCAAAAGTTTTGACACACCTTCTCATTTAAAGATTTTTCTGTATGTTCATGAGTATGAAAATTGTACTTTCACACTGAAGGCATCAAAACTATGAATTAACACATGTGGAATTATATACTTAACAAAAAAGTGTGAAACAACTGAAAATATGTCTTATATTCTAGATTCTTCAAAGTAGCCACCTTTTGCTTTGATGACTGCTTTGCACACTCTTGGCATTCTCTTGATGAGCTTCAAGTGGTAGTCACCGGAAATGGTTTTCACTTCACAGGTGTTCCCTGTCAGGTTTAATAAGTGGGATTTCTTGCCTTATAAATGGGGTTAGGACCATCAGTTGTGTTGTGCAGAAGTCTGGTGGATACACAGCTGATAGTCCTACTGAATAGACTGTTAGAATTTGTATTATGGCAAGAAAAAAGCAGCTATGTAAAGAAAAACGAGTGGCCATCATTACTTTAAGAAATGAAGGTCAGTCAGGGCGAAAAATTGGGAAAACTTTGAAAGTGTCCCCAAGTACAGTTGCAAAAACCATCAAGCGCTACAAAGAAACTGGCTCACATGAGGACCGCCCCAGGAAAGGAAGACCAAGAGTCACCTCTGCTTCTGAGGATGAGTTTATCCGAGTCACCAGCCTCAGAAATCGCAGGTTAACAGCAGCTCAGATTAGAGACCAGGTCAATGCCACACAGAGTTCTATCAGCAGACACATCTCTACAACAACTGTTGAGAGGAGACTTTGTGCAGCAGGCCTTCATGGTAAAATAGCTGCTAGGAAACCACTGCTAAGGACAGGCAACAAGCAGAAGAGACTTGTTTGGGCTAAAGAACACAAGGAATGGACATTAGACCAGTGGAAATCTGTGCTTTGGTCTGATGAGTCCAAATTTGAGATCTTTGGTTCCAACCACCGTGTCTTTGTGCGACGCAGAAAAGGTGAACGGATGGACTCTACATGCCTGGTTGCCACCGTGAAGCATGGAGGAGGAGGTGTGATGGTGTGGGGGTGCTTTGCTGGTGACACCGTTCGGGATTTATTCAAAATTGAAGGCATACTGAACCAGCATGTCTACCACAGCATCTTGCAGCGGCATGCTATTCCATCCGGTTTGCGTTTAGTTGGAACATCATTTATTTTTCAACAGGACAATGACCCCAAACACACCTCCAGGCTGTGTAAGGGCTATTTGACCAAGAAGGAGAGTGATGGGGTGCTACGCCAGATGACCTGGCCTCCACAGTCACCAGGCCTGAACCCAATCGAGATGGTTTGGGGTGAGCTGGACGACAGAGTGAAGGCAAAAGGGCCAACAAGTGCTAAGCATCTCTGGGAACTCCTTCAAGATTGTTGGAAAACCATTTCCGGTAACTTCCTCTTGAAGCTCATCAAGAGAATGCCAAGAGTGTGCAAAGCAGTCATCAAAGCAAAAGGTGGCTACTTTGAAGAACCTAGAATATAAGACATATTTTCAGTTGTTTCACACTTTTTTGTTAAGTATATAATTCCACATGTGTTAATTCATAGTTTTGATGCCTTCAGTGTGAATGTACAATTTTCATAGTCATGAAAATACAGAAAAATCTTTAAATGAGAAGGTGTGTCCAAACTTTTGGTCTGTACTGTATATATAATAATTATAATGCATGACCTTATCTACGTTACGCCATTGTTGTCTTCAGGGGCAGGAACAGGGTAATACAGTCCACACCCTTACAGTGTCACTGATTCCCTTTAACAGACCTCTCCCTATGTACACAAATGGGAGAGACTTGGCAGTGATTTAATTGGAGCAGGGCAGGGAGAAGAAGGCTGGGTGCGGCGCTGGACTACTCAGGTCTCTTTCTACAGAGCCTGACTGGCTTTTAAAACTGTATTTTCTCTGAAATGCAGCAGTGTGGATCGGGCAGTATGAATCTAATGACAGGTTCCCTTGAAATTTTACTGGAATGATCGGTATGATTTAAAGTTTATGTACCCTAATATTTGCATGTAAAATTAAAAAAAAGAAATAACTGCCAATAGTATTGATTTAAAACACCCGTTTTATGTCTACAGCTCCTACACAAACACATCTGTCTCTATGGTAACAGAACACAAACACACCCTATAAATTCTGATCCTGCAGACGTGCTCCTTTTCATCAGTCCCCTGTGTCTCACTACCCTACAGAACAGATAGCCCTAGATATGAGGCAACAACAATATTTACAGCCCGTAGAGTTCGCATTATGATGACGATCATCCGACGTATTCATGACTTTCATCAATAACAAAGAAAACTAAGTTGATAAAAAACTATAAACCCAGACTACCAGTAAATAGCAGAGATTAAGCCTGTAAGTACACAGCTATTTATTGTAATGGCAATACATGCTTGTTAGTTATCAGTAGTTCAAGGACTCACTAGGAAGGGTAAAGGGACTTGTATACTGTTGTTGCAAAACCTGGGTTCCACATGATCACATTTTTGTATAAATGCACTGAATGTGAACCAGATCTCCTCAAGGTCCGAAATTAGCACTTCTTGGAGGTTAATGTTTGACCTAAGGCTGAGTGCTATCCAATGTTTTATCGGATAGCACTCAGCCCAATGTTATACTATGGGGCACTGCTGATTAGTGTTTTTTTCTCATGCCGATTCAGCATGAGAAAAAAATTGCAGCTGCTGCGACTGACTGTGCAAATCGGATCGCATTCACTAATTCAAGTCTATGGGTGCGTGGAAAACATCAGACTACACTCGGATGACATCCAAGTGCAGTCCAATTTCTGCACACTCAGACAATGGAGAAGACAGAAAAATCTTGTTCTCCATCTTCTCCGCACCTGTGAAACGATTCTCTTATACAAGAGAATCAGATCACAGTAAACTGATACTCTGAACAAACTCTGATCAGAGTCTGATCCCAGTGCCATTTACATAATCAATCCGATTCTCTCGCATGAGAAAATCTACGACCGTCTGACCTCAGCCTAAGAACCTTCTGCCCCTGTTTTCAGATCTACACTAGCGCCTCAGCACTGCTGCCAACCTCATTTTGGGTTTCTTTAGTAGGTGCAGTGAGTTAGGGTGCTACATTGTGGGGACCATTGCTGCTAAGCTGTGCATCAGTGAGGCCATACATCTCAGATGTTGTTCCCATGCTGTTTGCACACTTCCTAAGTCCGGGGTCACACGGTCGTCAATTCTCTGATGCAGGAGAATCGGGTCAATGATGCTTATGTCACTTGGATTAAACTCTGTCAGAGTCTGATCCGAGTGTCATATGAGTGTAATCATATTCCCTCACATAAGAGAATTGTTTCACAGATGTGAAGAAGACGGAAAACTTAATTTCTCCATCATCTCCATTCTGTGTCCGCGGTAATCAGACTGCACTCGGATGACATCCGAGTGCAATCAGATGTTTCACAGACAGCCATAGACTTGAATGGGTGTGGGTTATCGGATCATTGGATGTACTTGCAGTATGCTGAAATTGTTTTTTCGTGCCAAATCGGCGTGAGAAAAAAGTCGCAGCTCTGACCTGCCCCATAGTATAACATTGGGCCGGGTGCTATCCGATAAAAGATCAGCTAGCGCTCGGCCGTGTTATACAGTTATGTGAGCGAACCTTAAGAGAGAGCACCCCTGAATCACTCTGCCTAATCATACAGAGAACTATTTAGTTGTACAGCTCACCTCTCCAATATCTGTCCTCCACAGTCATTATCCTGTTCAGATTTGATGCAAGCCATTAGAATAGCTGCGGGATACCATAAGTGCTTTACTGAAGCACGTTTTCTAAGAGGGGCATTTATGGATGGGGGACTTGTATGGTTGGATGGATTTGTGACTAAGGTCACGACCTCACTATCAGTATTTGGTCAGTATTCGGTCAGTATTTTTTCTCAGGAGTGGGAGCCAAAACCAGGTGAGGAACAATCAGAGAAAAGGTAGAATAGAAACAAGTCACCAATTCTGCATTTGGCTCCCACTCCTGGTTTTGGCTCCCACTCCTGAGAAAAAATACTGACCGAATACTGATAGCGGGGCCGTGGCCTTTGAGATATTAAAATTAATTATTTGACTGCTCTAGACCCCCAGGGATCCTAATGGACACAGACACAGTTTTTAATAGATGGACGTGCTTTTTAATGTAAGAGGAGCCTGAAAATTATTTTTAGTTATTTCATCATTTCTGACATATAGGCATTGAGGTACCTCATTTATCGCCAGCTGTTCTCCGCCTCCTCCATAACGATGACTGGAGAACTGCAGGTCTTCATACAAGTCTTCGTCACTCCCCATGTCATCAGTGAGAGACGGCCTGTCCAGTGATCCATCGGTAATTACTATACAGAAAGAAGTAATGTCATATGGTGTAAACTGGATCAGAAGATGGAAATATGTCACATATTCTAAAAGGATAATAATGCCAGCACAGATCAAAGCCCTTCAGCCAGGACTGGTCACTCTACACCCCACTGGATACCATGAACTAAAGGTAATAGAACAGATTCACTAAGCAATGGGATCAGGTCCATAGACATGTATGAAGGAACACCTTTCCCCTTTCCCCACCTTTAATAGAGAATGACATGTTCTGGCTGGCCCCAATCACCATTGGAAAAAACGTCAAAACAGTTAATAAGCAAGGATGCCTAATAGGTAGATCTCTTAAATGTAATATGTCAGAAGGTTTTTGCTCTGTAATCTGACAGCAGCATGATGTAGGGACAGAGACTCTGATTCCAGCGATGTACCACTTAGTTTACTGGGTGCAGCAGTTGTGATAGAATCACAGTTGTCTCTGCTGCAGATGTAGCAGAGGTCAGAATGTTGAACCCTGTATAAAGAGCAGAAAAAGAAAAAAATCGGTACCAAAAATTTCAAAAGCACTGGTATATAATTACCAGCCACACAGTATATTGCAAACCGGTACTCTGGGATCTCGGTTGCAAACCTGGAGAAAATAGTTGCCAAACAAGTTCATGTAAAAAGAAAAAAAAAGGTTGCACTCACCATCCCTTTAAAAGTCATTTATTGCTTTGCAGCTAAAAATATGCAGGCAGGGGAACGAAGTGGATCAAAGTTGGACTTCAACAGGTCCTAAGGTAAGGAGGAAATGACGGGGATCCTATTGAGCCCTGTATAACCCCACCCGCACCAGTGATTGGCCAACAGAAAGTTGCCCAATTTCAATATTAGGGGCAAGGTTGGACTAGGAGGCATAAGGAAGCTTGTCCTGTAGTGATAATCTCCTGCTGATAAAACACTGATTGTATTGAAACACATTGCTGGAATCAGGGTCTCTTCACCTACACCATGGTGCTCTCAGATTACATAGCAAAAACATGCTGAAGGATCCCTTTAAATGGAGACACTATTCTAAGAAATTCTTCAGGGACGGAAAAGGTACCCCTAACTCAGAACGCATTTGAAAAATGAATACCAACCCTTAACACCATTATATATTTTTTTCGCTCCAAATATGTCTAAAATACTGTATTGTTCAATCTCCTAATATACTGTATCTTATATAAAGCTCCATTTCTATGATAGAGTGATAGAAACTAAATTATAAGTTTCTTGCCTCATGCAACTACCACTAGAGGGAGCTTAGGAGTTTGCTGCATACTGTGTACATTGAACTTAGTGACAGAACAGTATGCCGGTAACTCCCAAGTTCCCTCTAGTGGTGGCTACAATCCATGGTTAGTCTATGGACTGGCTTTATAAGGATGTCACCATAAATTCTCCCCCCCCCAAAAAAACAAGTTATTTATGAACTTATCATTGTACATTTCTTCATGGCTGTAGATCTTGCTTTAAGATGGCCATATATATAGGATAAGTATTTGGCAATTCAGTGGCATAGAAG
This sequence comes from Phyllobates terribilis, assembly GCF_046119375.1. NCBI lineage: Eukaryota > Metazoa > Chordata > Amphibia > Anura > Dendrobatidae > Phyllobates > Phyllobates terribilis. The sequence continues at coordinate 200,873,948 of NW_027362763.1, forward strand.
CCACACAACTGCTTTTGGTCCAGTGAGTTGGGAATGCCCGATGCTGAAAGACCCCACCGCCTGCCTGACACCACCCACTTCTCTAGACATGTGACGCGCCCCCTGGGCCGTGTGGGGAACCCGGAACCGGGCCTTTTGTGGGATGCTGGGGGTTGTAGTCTCCGCGTGGCGATGACCCGGTCCGTGGCTCAGGGTGGTCAAACCAAATGGCAGTCTATTTATGGTGTTTGTTATTATTTATAAATTGTCCGACTACGCCACCCGTGGATTGCGGTCAGGATGAACCGCCGCTGCAGGGCAGGCCGCTGAGGCTGATGTTGTGGGTACAGCAGAGTGTAGTACAACTCCCCACGGGAGGAGTGTAGCCTCAGGGCAGTGTATGCGGAGGATGGGGGTGATGGTGCAGGAGTAGCAGTGACGACACAGAGTCAGTGATGCAGTCCAGGGTCTTTACTCACAGTTCTTATTATCCAGACCACTTCTACAGGTACCGGCTGCCCACGTCGCACTGTGCTCACCAGGTGAGGGGCTCGGCCGACTCCCAGGTATCTCCGGAGTGTTTCACAGGACCCCCTTTATGTGTCCTTCCTCTGGCCTGTCGTACCCCACCAGTGACCACGCTTCTGTCCAGCTGCCTCGGGCCTTGGCGGGCAAATGTGCTTCCGTTTCCCTGGACCCTATATGGTGCCTTCCTAGTAGGTGTAGCGAGGGGCTGCGCCACTTGAAATGTCGCAGCCTCCGGTTTCTAGCTGAGGGTAGTTCCTCGCCTCCACTAGTTTCGGGGACCGGTCTCCCCCCTTGGCCTGACCCCTCTACGCAGGTGGATACGGGCGTATGGTGGCTACCAGCCGGTTCACACCCCTGGGGTCCCTTCTTTCCTCTGTGTTCCTGGAGCCTCCTCCGCTCCCCTTCCTTCTTCCCTCTTCCTTCAGGCCCAGTCCTCCTGACAGAGCCTGCCTGTGGGGCAGAGCCCATGCAGCAGCCCTGCTCCCTGTCTTCTCTCTGTCTTGGGCCTCTCAGGCTAGGCCCGCCTCCTGGAGCAGAGCTCCACAGAGCCCTGCTCCTGCTCTTTTCCTCCTCTGACTGGCTGCTGCTCTAAGATGGCCCCCACCTTTTATATCTCCTTCTTAGTGCACCCAGGAACTGCTTCCTCCCTGCTCCTGCACTACAGGGTTCCCCCTTCCTAGGTGTTCCCCCCTCCCCCCATTCCAGCCAGGGACAGGGACTGTCGTGCCCAACTTAGGGGCATATCGGTCACCCTGCCCCCCGGAAATGTGGTGTAGTGCATGCAGCTGTCGGGGTACTGATCCACACTCCATCCTTACCTGGAAGTGAGATATCACACCTCTAGGTGAGATGCAATACCTCTGTAGCAACCGAGCCCTCGGGGTGCTACACATGCAATATATGTATGGCAGAATCGGGAAGATTTGTATGACACGGGCACACCGGCTGAGCCCGCTCCATACCCAGCAGGTGCTGTCTGTTTTACACAGCCTGATGGTACCTCTTTGATTGGATCTTTCACTGATCACATCATTTTAATCCTTTAGATGCCATAGTGAATAGCAACCATGCCATCCATGTGGCTAGATGGGGTAGGGGAGTCATTATGCAATGCTAGAAGGAACCGGATAGGTTATTTAATGGAGAAATCAAACAGGTAGGTGGCACAGCCAGTGAAATAGAATTAGCTTGAGAAGGCCGCTAGTTCCTCTGGAGCCACCACTGAGCTCCTGTAGACCAACAGTGGACAGAGTGAAGGAGCTGCAAACCTAAAGGCACTTGAAGATGCTTCAGATAGGATTGAGTGTCAGTATTTCATATCCATTGGTTACACCGCGGTAAGTACAGTATTACGTTAACGTTTCGGGTGAAGACCCTTCATCAGACACGTAGGCTATGTTCAGTTGGGATTTCTATGTACACCTCTATGTGGCATATCAATTGCTTTGGCATATATATGGGTCTATTCATGTTGGTAGACCCGCGGTTAGTATGTAAATCACGGTCTATTCTCGGACTGTGACACACAGATGTGTGAATATGGCAAAAGTCAGATCAATTTTCCCAGCAAACTGACCATCGACCAAAGACTAACCTGGCAGGTCATGGCAATAGATAAAGAAACTGTAAACCATGTCAAATATTAGGATTAGCACTAAGTGCCAAATAACCGGCTGTATTCGGCCCATTGTGCCATACAGGTCTCGGCAGAAAAAATAAACCCAACAGGTCACATTTTCACAAACCATAGCCTGCCATCAGCTTTCATCACCCATGTTGACCATTTTGTCCGACCATCATTCAAAAATCCTATTTTCTCTTTTGCGTTCGGGCAGCTTTAGTCTGTGCACTAAGAAGGAGTTTCAACAAGATGTGGCGTTCAGCTGTGATGTCTCAATTGGCAAATACAAGTGATAATGCGATCGTCTATCCCTATAGCATTTAATGAGAGCAATACATATGTACAAGAGCCGAAAATACGAATAGTGTTTATGTAATGTGACAGGCAAGGCTCAGCCCCGCGCACAATGGCAGATTATACACAATTGTCTTAACAGAGTTGTATCTGGGGAGATGGTAACCATGGTGACCGTCAATTGGTTTAATCCTCCAGCATTACATGTCTACGGCAAATGCCCATTATGCTCAGCAGCGGCCAGATACATGCGAGTCTGGACGGATTTATCGCTGTTTTCCTTCCATCCTTCCTTACTCTACGACTCTGTCTCTTCCTTCACCCTTGTAGGGACAATGCATGAGGATTATATGGAAGTGGGCAGCAGGTGCGAGATACATGGATTGTCCTGAGCTTTACGCTCCTTAAATCATTACACTTACAAAATGGTAATTAAGGAGCAGGAACAAAGCGCGGCTATGCTCGGAAGCTTCCTCTGAGGAGAACTGACTGAGAAAAAGTCCAATTTGTTCCAAATAAAGACCTCCCCTGTGGTCAAATATCCTCTTCTCTGAACCAATTTCCCAAGCTGTAGGCAGAGCACTGTAAAATGTGAATCACTGACTATCGCAGCCCACGCACGAAAGCAATAGTGGCTCCTGCCGACATAATGCCTGGTCCCACCAAGCGGTTTCCTGACGGGAAGATATTTATTTCCTGTAGCTTTTATAGCACCAACAAGTTCTGTAGCATTGTATAGAAATCAGATCATGTTCCTAATGGGAGCTCACTGATTCATTTTTCCATCTCATATACCCTAGAACCAATAGTAATAATAAGAACATACCTCCCAGCTCTGGGGGTCAAGAGAGAGACATATAGTGTTCATTTCGTGACCCACACAGAATTAGTGCATCACATTATACCCCCACAATAGCCCCCACATATGACGCTAACATAGCTCCTCCGTTACACATTATGAAACCCCCACAGTGCCCCCACACAATGATGCCCCCACACACATTTGGATGCCCACATTACTCTCTAACACAGTATGATGCCTTCATAGTACCACCCACACAATGATCACACCACAGCACTTCCACAAACACAATATGATGCTGCACAGTACCCCCTTCCCCCAGTATGGCTCCTCTCCACTCTACCCCACTGAGCCTCAGATGGCACAGCTGAATCGTGGTGCAGGGAGCTGGCAGCTTCCTGCTCCACCAATATATTTAACTGTATCTGCATCCTAATGAGGCATATACAGCTTAAAATTACAGCGTAGGTATAAATTGAAGAGCATTAGGGTACAAAAAGTGTGGGTGTCAATGTTGGATGAAGGGATCAGATTATGAGGAATAATGTAGAAAGGATAGATGAAGAAGAGTTATAGGGAAAGTTCCTCACCAGCTTAAAGAGATTGTTCTTAGGCATGCTTAAAACTGTGGATAATGAGAATTAACACTATTGTCTGCCAGAGAACTAGTGCAGCTTTAGAAGAGACTCGGAGATAAGAGGGGAAGGTTTGGATTATGGAGGATGTCAGAAAAGTAATGCGATCTACAGTACTCCAGACTTACAGGATAAAAATAGGGTGCGTGCCCCCCAGGAGGATTAATGTCCCGGTGACTCCCAAAAAAAGTAATGGTAGAAAAGAAGAGGAAGCAGGACACAAACTTGGGTGAGAAACCAATTGTAATCTGAAAAGTGATGTGACATTTCAACACCACTTTAGCCGTTCTCAAGCAAGGAGGGTGTCAGACTTACATCATTGGCAGGACAAACAGCACTGGTAGGGTGGAAGAAATAGAGTAAGGCGATATGTAGGGCAGTGCAGCACTGTGGTTGATCGTAATAAGTTTAAGTTGAATTCTAAAATTGATGGTGAACTTCCTAAAAGTCAACCTGTTGGGAAACTAAAGTACCTAGAAGTCCCTTAGAAACATGGGAATTATACAGAGTTTTTTAAAGCATAACTCTAGTGTTTTTTTAATTTTACCACTGGAGTGGTGTCACTAATGTCAGTTCCCTGACCCTAGTAATATACTCACTAGCTGCAATCTTCGTCTGTTGTCGGCGCTGAACCAGTCGGTCTTCTGCCGGTTGAGACCTGCAGATCGCTCCAGTGTTTGCTGGGCGATCCAGAAGTCATTACTTAATGTAAGTCTATGAGAGTCAGCACAAGGCCTCATAGACTTCAATTGAAAGCTTGTGACTGTTACCTCTGACTTCTAGTCAGACAAAAGTTGCTGTCACAAGATGGCAGCACGGGACCAGAGCCGCTGGGAAAAGCTGAAGACGGCAGCAGGTGAGTAAAATAGTATGGTCAGGGAACTTAGATTAGTAGCACCACTCCATCAATGAAATAGAAAAAACACTGATGTCGTGCTTTAGTATAGTTTTCACTTGCAGTGCCTGTGCAATCCAGGGAGTGTGGACCACCTTGTAGTTCGCTTTGTATAATATGGCTGATGTAAAAAGTTGGAAATATTCTTGGATATTTTTTTTTGCGCATATATTTAAGACATTTTCTGTTTTGTGATTCTCCTAACACTTCTTAAGTAACAATAAAATTCGACAGAGTTTAGCGGATTGTCTCAACCGATTTACTATAATTTACACCAAAAATTAATGCATTACATTTTCTGGCACATGGACAGATAAAAATGTATTAAGACATTTGCTCTTCTTAATTACTTTGGTGCATCTTACCTTATTCTTTGGTGCATCAGAACCCTACTGTTTTAGATTGGCATTTAAATTGTCAGCCTTAGTAAATTCCCCGCTAAAGTATGTGTGCACATTATTTAGAGCTCAGATGTATGAATTTAGTGCATGTCCTATATATAAAATGTAACAGCACTTAAAATATTGGAAAATTGTAACAGGAATAAAATGTAGCATAAATTGGCAAACAGTTTCCTAGTGCAGAAAATGCAAATATTTTATAAAGAAAATCTGGTGCACATTTGTAACAAATGAACCCACACTCCAGAATCAAAATTGACATCAGGCACCGGTAAATTTTCTCGTATGTAAAAACACAATCCAAGCGTCATCAGTGTTTTGGATCCAAGTTTCATTCGCGTTAGGTCAGTGTCAGTTTTTACCATCAGTGATTTTCAGTGATACAAAAATAAAAATAAACTAAATCTTGTCTTATACTTGGCAATGTTAACTGCAGGCTGCACACAGATTACACAATGATGCCATCCGTCTGCTGTAGGTGAATTTCATGGACCCATAGACTTGTACTGGTGATTTTAATCCACGACTCGGATCAAAAATGGACATGTGTCCTTGAGTTTTTGAGAACTCAGTTCACAAAAAACTACTGACATGTGAACAGACCATAATGGGTACATGTTCTACCTGTGAAAAACGGACGTCTGAATGAGGCCCATATACAAACTTGCTTGCATCCAAAATCCATTACTTTTTTTGTAGAGGTAAGAGGGGGGTTTCCCATAGAAATATCCAACCTCTATTAAGACTAGTGATAAGCCAAACAATTCTGAAAGGCCACATTTGTGGCAGATTTGCACAATTTGAGAACTGAAGACACAACTTCAATGATACCCTTCATCTTAAACACAATTAGAATACTTGCCTGGAATGCAAAATAATTGAGGAATAGAGACAGGACCAATATTAGGGAACAAAATGTATGTATGTACTAGGGAAAGAAATATTAGAAGAGCAGAGTAATGGCTGTTGACAAAATTTTAAAAAATTAAACTCCTTAATTTGGTGGAAAAATCATTATGCACCAAAAAGTCAATACAGCTAATAACTTCTAATATCACCATATTGACTTCCCAAAAGAAGTCAATGGAGTCTAAAAAAAAGATGCTGCATATATTCTCATGATTTGTTACTTAATGTTACTTCTCTAGAGGAAGATTGCATTAAATTAATTGTGTAAGGCCAAATTTAATATAGCAGTTCATAGATGTGAAAATGTGCCATTTTCTTCCCTCTTGCCATTTTTGTTATGTATTTTATTCTCAAATTTGGCAACAAGTGATTGCACACTGATTTGGCAAAACGTGGCAAAGCAGAATTCTAGCTACACTGCCCATCTCACTTATCACCTACCCACAATTCTTACTTTAAAATAGTGAGACAGACATTAGACATGTCAGCCAAATGACCCTTCTGCCGGCAGTTATCACCCATGACTCTATATATAAGGGTAACTGAACTGTAAAAAAAAAAATAAAATAAAAACCTTGTCATGTCACAGAAACATCGTAGAACTTTTAATCACTAGGGTTCTGATTCATCAAAGCTTTTACACCATTATTCGAAAGCGTTGAAAATAGCATCACTTGGGGGCAACTGGAGGCAGTACAAAAATGATGCGACTTTTGGGGTTCTCATGCCATTTTTACCCAGCTCTAACAAACTAAGCAGAGCTGGAGCAGGACAACCACCTCTTGACAAATTTGCTACTCCATAAATCTTACTCCAGCAGGAATTGGAGTAGGATTTGTAGCGAGGCGCACGGAGAGGTGTACGCCACTCGTCCGGTACTCTGGATTCATGAAGAGGAGTACACCTCTGACTCCAGCACATCTCTTCTTCAAGACCGGCGTGAACAATGCTGATCTTGACGAATCAGGCCCTTAGTATCTGGGTCCTGAGACCCCTACCAATTGCTAAAATAAAAGGTGCAGAAGAGCTCCTCAGAGCGCTGAGCCTGCTAGGCTGTCTTCAGCTCTGTGAAGAGCGCAGCGGATTGCTTCTTTCCCATTCATTTCAGAAATCAGTGCTGATCTCAGGACCTGAATCTTCACCGATCAAAACTTCCAAAATCTTGCTATTCCCAGTTACATTTTTTTTTCCATTTAGACACCCAGTAACATATGTGCCACTTGTTTGCAGCAGAAACAAGACCAAGCAAGTGGCATATGCCCAAATCATGTTATGTCTTGAAGCGCATTGCATTGTCACTGTCACTCCTCCCCACCGCTCTGGGATATCTGGAATACGCTCATTATTCTTTTGGAACAGAAAGCAGCGCCGATGTCTTCGGGCTGTAGTAAATGTCTCTCGCTGTAATTACGGTGTCAGAATTTGGCTCAAGACTATGTAAACAAGCACTTGAAGAAAAAGTTCATACAAAGGCCAACAAATGAGGCACAGAACCTATAGAGACGGAGGACTGAGTGCGCCCATTATAGAGTCTGTGTGAGGCGAACAATACACAAGTGGCCTCCATACCATCCCGGGAATGCGGGAGCCCCGGACGGCAGCTATTGTCGGCACACACTGTAGATTGTGTACTTCTCACAATACACAGCACCAAGGCTGCAGATCTTCTATCATCTAATCATTCTGCCTCACACACACATTCCCTGGTTAGGAGCCGTCAGTCCACGCTGGCATCTACCGCCGTTGACCCAATAATGTCAAAACATGACACGCTACAAGAAATCTCACATTAATACCTGGCAGACACGCTGGCATCATGAATAATACTCCCAGGCTACAACTTTCCACTCAGAAATGACATTAGGAATCTTCTCTTTTTTTAGTATGAAGACAGAGTTTTTCTATTCACATGTTACAGTTTTGGTGTCGAGGCGCTGGCATTAATGAAAGTGTGTACAAGGCTGTATATAGCCAAGCTAGAGGAGCACTGCATGTCATTTATCAGCTTCATATAATCCTCAACGTCTTATAAATGTCTTCCAAGGCGGATCTGGGAGACAGTGACTGCCGGGTGGAGCGTTATTTCTGTACGTCTGGTCCACAGAGGTGGTCTACATGGAAAGACCATTAGGCATGGAACATTGGACTAGGGACAAGACAAGATCGAGCTAAGAAAACCTGTTGTGGTTTCACAATGACCATACTACGGTGTCGGAGTGTCTCTAGTGCTTTATTAGTTACAAAGTTCTGGTTTAGGCCATGTTTCTGCATAGCATAAATACTGCAGTTTTTTCAACGATGTATTTTGTGCAGAAAATCTGTTGCATTTAAAAGGTTTGTTCCATGAACAAAGTTAATCAATAGATCTTGGAATAATAATAACTTTCACAAGTGGATGTGTTTAAATAAAATGTTCCTGTGCTGAGATAATCTTATAAATGTGCCCCTGCTGTGTACTGTGTAATGGCTGTGTCTGACCGTACAGGAACATGGTCTGATCATACCACATCTCCTGGGCAGAGGAGGAAGCAAAAGAGTATACAGACAGGACAGTGCGGGATCACAGCTGATTCTTTTTGTGAGGTAAAACATTTCCCTGCCTGTTTTTAAACAATATTTTACTTCAAAGAAAGAATCATTTGGGATCTAGTGGTGTAATGTCTGTATACTTCACCCCCCCCCTGCCCAGGAGCTGTGGTATGATCAGACCATGCTCCTGCACGGTCAGACACAGCCATTACACAGTACACAGCAGGGGCACATTTATAAGATTATCTCAGCACAGGAACATTTTATTTAAACCCATTCAGTTGTGGAAGTTATTATCATTCCAAAATCTATTGATTAAAATTTATTTTTGTTTGTGGGAAAACCCCTTTAATTGTCCAAGCAAAGTAGATGTTTTTTCATGAAAACTCCTGCGCACTGTGTGTCTAAAGGAGCTGATGAACTGTGTGTTTTTTGGTGCTTTTTTTTCTCTATAGGCTTGTATGGAAAGCCAGAAAAAAAACAGCATTTAAAGAAAATGCGCAAAAAACACATGTAAAAAAATATAGCTGGGAAACAAGCATTCCTCACATGTATTAAAGCTGTCAAACAGTCGCAAATCATGCACACGGGAGTGATTCAAACATATCACCGAGTACGCTGAAGATACTCGGTACTCGCCCGAGCATACTCGCTGAAAGGGTTAATCGAACATACTCGCTCATCACTACTGGAGACCTTGTTGGAGACTGCAAGTTACAAGTTATGTCACTGGGAAATATTGATCTATTGTGGACTTTCCACAGCAAAATCTGCAAATGTTCCTTGCATATTTTACTGTGAAAAGTGAAATTTACCTGATAATCAGCAGCATAAGTGAACATGACATGCTGTAGATCTCCATTTTGCGGTGACGGGCGTTTTCCTCTGTAGAGTATGTCTGCGGTGTGTTGATGAGATTTCATAAACTGTCATCTACAATGCTTGTACTGTAACCCAGGCAGAAAATCGTGTGCATCCCCCCTGCACCATGTACACAAAAATGCACAGACCCTTATGAAGAATGATTTGACAGTAGCAAGCTCTCTATGTTTTGGATTGGAAAAGATATAAAATGGAATGACATTAATCCAAAATACAGCTAAATGAATGAAACAAAATGAATGATGTCTGACGAGTGAATATGCAGACTCAAACACTCCTGTGAATAAGATAGTGATGGAGCGTGCAGGAGCGTACAATGAGGACAATGTGGAATTCATTCCCAGGGTCTGTAACATTGTAACGTTTTGTAAAATGACTAACAAGGTCAGCTCTATGAAATCTTACACGTACGTTTTACTACACCATTTGTTTTAACGCAAACTCTGCATCTGTTTAAATGATTATATTGCATCACATTAATTAACTCTATCCGCGACAGGTTCTAACAGTCGTTACCAAATAATGATGAGGATAACGCATAATTTAGCAAATACGGTTTTAATTCTAAACTATAAAATCATTGCTCAGGAAGATGGAGGGAAGGTTTCAACTCTCTTTTGCCTTGGATTGGGTTTTTTCTCCATTCTCACTCTCATCCCATACTGAATAATATAATCTATCTGACATTATAATTGTATTGAACAAAAATGTAAAGGTTTATTCACATGTTCTTTGATGGACAAAATTGCAAAGTGCTTTTCCAGCGAGCAACTTCTCAAAAATGGAGTGATTTTTAATGTTTACTGCTTGTTGCCCAGGTTAGTGGCCACCTCTTCAGTCTGGCAGTAGTGACTGAAGCTTGTGCAGGGCTTACTAGCTCTTTGTGAACGTGCCTGTAAGCGCTGCTCTGAAGCGGGCTGGATCGCTGGAGCACGCTGTTAGATGACAATTAAGCCAGCTGCAGTGCGACTGTGCTCTTCCGATGCTGCAGCGCCGGAGAGCACACAATACGGGCCAGTAACACAACTATTCCGTTAGCCCGAATTGTCAGTCACGTAACAATGCACCGCACCTCAGCAAGCAGGAACATGAGAGGGAATGCGCTCCTGAAGTAGAGGATGACGCATCCTTAATAAGTTCAGAAAGTTAGTTGTCACTCTTTAAGCCCCTTTTAAGTGTTGGCCAAAAAAAAAATCAGTCTAGCCTAAACAGGCTAGCTAAATAATTTTTAGGCAGACAACTATACAACCTAGCATCCACCACTTTATTTTAATATGGTGAGGAACATAAGTAGCAACATACAGCTTTTGTTCTAGAGTTTTGACATAGGTCAACAAAGTAATCAGTAGACTCTCTGCTTTTGCTGACAAGTGACTTGAAGGCGGCATCCCTTAAACCCTGGGAACATTAGATTGTTGGTGGAGCCTAAAGGGGGATTTACACTTAAAGAATGTCATGCACGGGTGTTCTTAAGAAGGCTTGTTTCACAATAATCTTTAGGTGTTCACAGGCTGACAAACAAAATGCTTGTTCGTCAGGTGAAAAGATCATCATTCTCGGCGGTACATTGCCCTGTGTAAGTAGCACACGCACTGCTGAGAACAATGGCAACCTACTACAGATCTGTTACAGATCGCTCAGCGCCATTGTTTTCTTTGATTTTTAAAGTTTACTGATCAGTGGTGATTTAGTGCCGCTGATCGATCCGTGTAAAAATAGACCCTCATAAAATTTCCTGGATCCACATAGAAAACCTGATGTCTGCACCCAGCTTTAAGGCTTTTACATAGAGCTGACAAATTGCCTGTAAGAAGAGCTGATCGATGATGTAGAAAGTCTATTGGCAGCTGTGAGCATTTTACATGTTACAATTATCCTAAGCGTTTTGTAGGAAGTTTGTCATCGATCATACGAAACCCTTCACATTATTCTCAAAGTATAATTTTTGCACCTACACAAATGAGCACGACCAATGACAATTGAGTATTTTCTTGTTTGTTGTTTAATTGTAAAGTCTGGCGACACAAATCAAGGATCTGGAATGAATGACCGGTTTGCCAATCCTTGCCCTGGATAAATGGCGGCCCTTTAGCCCTTTGGTCTGTGAGATCAATAATAACAGTAGATACAATTAAAAGTGGACATGTGTTTTATCTGTATATCTGCAGGACAGATTCCATCGGTAATTTCCCTTGTGGTCCTATTTCTGACATTGGCTATTGGTAAATGGCTTTGCACAGTTAATAGAGCACTTTATAAGTAAAGCAGTGGGGCACCAAGTGGAGAAGACGCCGAGACCCCTCTCATGATTTCCGTGGTATTATTTATATACAATCTCCACACACCATTATACGTGCATTACAGTTTATGAAAGGATCCTTGGGGAAGGATCAATGTTTAATACGTACCCTGCCCTTTCCATAAGCCTCTTGGACAGCAGAGCTCCATGGTAAAATGAGGCTAATTATTTCTCCGCTGTCTTCTTCATCGGTTTGTTTGCTCAGCTAAATCCATTTGGGGAAACCTCTTCATTCACAAATCAAACTGTGTTCTGCTTACACGCAGCAAATAAACTTCTTACTTTGTCAGCTGGTTTTGTGTCTTGGAGGACAGGCCTGTCACATATGTTCTCCACACAGCAGATCAAGGCACAACAATGGCGCTGTTCACTTCAGACTGCCAGGAGGGGCACAAAAGCTGGTTTTGTGCAATCACTTGCATCAAGTTCATAAGAACCAAGAGAAAGATGCTATGTGTGTAATGCGCTTTGTAAAAGCTTGAGAAATGGTGTAGGAGTGACACATCTGCATAAGTGTCATGTCTCCATACAAGCAATAAGGGGGCATACATGTATTAACACACAAGTCTATGAGAACTTCCAGTGAACATACTCATGATATCGGTGTCCGCCCTCTGGGACTGGGGCTCTCGTCTCCACTTCTATTAATTGTGTTGAAACTGTAGTTACATAAAACTTTTGATAAGCCAAATCTTAGTACTGAGACTCCCACAAATTGCTAGGACTAGCTGATACAAGCTGAGCTCTGTACATTCAGCTCCAATCTGCCATGCCGATTAAGGACAATATCTTTGTAATCTATTACCCTAGGTTTGTATACGTCCTTCCATGAAAAGTATACAAATCATGGTGAGAATCAAGGGGTCACAATATTAAGCCAAACACCTTTATCCCCTTTGCTCTTTCAGTAGGTAATGGTCTTAGTATTTAGACCCATAATAGGCAACATGTGTGCAGGATAGTGGCTCTTTACTGTAAAATAATAGGGGGCTCCATAAAGAACAATATATAGCAGCTAAAAATAATATGCATCAATTGACAAAGAAATGTCAAAGACTATTAACATAGATATTTCTGTTTTTTACCTAGAGTAAGGCACCGGTCCGGCACCGAAACGTGTTGGAACAATAAAGAGCCATTTTCAAACACAAAAGGCTTCTCATTTACCGCAGAGCAGGCTCTTCTCCTGTTAACGTCCTCTACTAAGGACTATTAACAGTCTCCAAGAAGTGCTGGATTATAGCCTCATGTATACACAGCCATATATGTGCATGTAGCAGGGATGGACATACTGTTGGTGCAGCCTGTGCAGTTGCACAGAGACATAAAGGGTAAGGGGTCAGACTACCACTTCAACAGCAGCATGCATCTTCTGCTACAGACACATTATTGGACTGAAAAGGGCCCATATAGTTTAGATGCCTAATCTAGACCTTTAGCAGTACAAGAGAGCTGTAATTAGATGCCCTATTCTCTAATGATAATGAGATGACTCTGTTCATTCTGTTCCAGTTCATACAGCAAAGCTGACTAGTGAATTGCAGTAGACAAGAAGTGTCAATTGAATGAGTTGGCTTTAGTGTTCCCTTTGAGAACTGAAATCATTTAAAAAGTTTTTTTTATTTGGATAATAACACAATAAATTATTAATTAGTAAAGACCAGATGAAAGAGAATATGATCAGTATCAGACGTTACGTGGTTAATCTGTAGTCTGTGGCCATTGAAACACATAGGGATGATGGGTTGGCTGAGCATGCCATCTTGGTCTGTTACACCATTTAGATGCTGCGGTCTCTATTGTTTATGCCATCTAAGGGGTTACAGTATATATCCACGATTAGAATTATCTCCATTTCTGGCTGTTGTAGTAAAAGCCGATTGTCATTCACAGCAGTGTTCTCGTGGCAATCACACAAATACAGCTCCTGTGCCATGAATTTAACATATTTTAGTTTTATCAGCTTGTTTGTATGCAAGTTAGGTAAGACAGTGAACTTCCATGCATTCTGATAAATGTGATGTATGATATTGTTGTCTTATACATTAGTTTTCCTCCCTAATATTTCCCCAAACAAATCATAATGTATTTTAACATTCTCATCCAGTTGCATATAGTACAGGACATGAGATGACCTAAATGCACGGAGTGTATTATTTCAAAGCGTACGAGGGAAGGAAAGATAATGGACTATGACATTGTAAAGTAAGGCTGTAATGTTAAATCTGTGTTAGGAACTCTTCTTTCCGGACATAGTGGAACTAAGGACACATTTCCTTGCTGTAGTTCTTTATTTATTTCCCATTGCTGATGAAGCCTCAACATATTTTGTAGCACTGTACAAATATTATCAACACTCACAAGATATTTTCAACAATTCCGACACATACACGGACTAGGGATGTCAACTTGACTCTATTTTCTCTGGACAGCATATACAAAAAATCACGGACAGACAATATTTTTTACGGACACAAAACCTGATCTCTTGGCAGGAAAGAAGCTGCGTCAAAAACGCAGGTTTTGTTGCGTTTTTGGTTTATTTTTGGTGCGTTTTTGCTGCATTTTTCAGGATCCCAAAGTTCAGCTTTGCTTCCACCACAGAAGCATGAACACAGGTCACCAATGCAAGACATATGGTTGAAACCAGAAGTTTACATACACTATACAACCCCTGGCAAACATTATGGAATCACTGGGCTCGGAGGATGTTCATTCAGTTGTTTAATGTTGTTGAAAAAAAGCAGATCACAGACATGGAACAAAACTGAAGTCATTTCAAATGGCAACTTTATGGCTTTAAGAAACACTAAAAGAAATCAAGAAAAAAAATGTGGTACTCAGTAAGGGTAATTTTTTTCAAACCAAACAGAGGGAAAAAAATATGGAATCACTCAATTCTGAGGAAAAAATTATGGAATCACCCTGTAAATTTTCATTTCCAAAACTAACACCTGCATCAAATTAGATCTGCTCGTTAGTCTGCATCTAAAAAGGAGTGATCACACCTTGGAGAGCTGTTGCACCATGTGGACTGACATGAATCATAGCTCCAACACGAGAGATGTCAATTGAAACAAAGGAGAGGATTATCAAACTCTTAAAAGAAGGTAAATCATCACTCAATGTTGCAAAAGATGTTGGTTGTTCACAGTCAGCTGTGTCTAAAATCTGGACCAAATACAAACAACATGGGAAGGTTGTTAAAGGCAAACATACTGGTAGACCAAGGAAGACATCAAAGCGTCAAGACTGGAAACTTAAAGCAATATGTCTCCAAAACAGGAAATGCACAGCAAAACAAATGAGGAACGAATGGGAGGAAACTGGAGTCAATGTCTGTGACCGAACTGTAAGAAACCGCCTAAAGGAAATGGGATTTACATACAGAAAAGCTAAACATAAGCCATCATTAACACCTAAACAGAAAAAAACAAGGTTACAATGGGCTAAGGAAAAGCAAATCGTGGACTGTGGATGACTGGATGAAAGTCATATTCAGTGATGAATCGCGAATCTGCTGGAACTTTTGTTTGGTGCCATTCCAATGAGATTTATAAAGATGACTGCATGAAGAAAACATGCAAATTTCCACAGTCATTGATGATATGGGGCTGCATGTCAGGTAAAGGCACTGGGGAGATGGCTGTCATTACATCTTCAATAAATGCCCAAGTTTACATTGATATTTTGGACAGTTTTCTTATCCCAGGCCGCCCCAGGAAAGGAAGACCAAGAGTCACCTCTGCTTCTGAGGATAAGTTTGTCCGAGTCACCAGCCTCAGAAATCGCAGGTTAACAGCAGCTCAGATTAGAGACCAGGTCAATGCCACACAGAGTTCTAGCAGCAGACACATCTCTTCAACAACTGTTAAGAGGAGACTTTGTGCAGCAGGCCTTCATGGTAAAATAGCTGCTAGGAAACCACTGCTAAGGACAGGCAAC
Organism: Phyllobates terribilis; assembly: GCF_046119375.1. Lineage (NCBI taxonomy): Eukaryota > Metazoa > Chordata > Amphibia > Anura > Dendrobatidae > Phyllobates > Phyllobates terribilis. The sequence goes on from NW_027362763.1 coordinate 200,889,667, forward strand.
AAGCAGATGAGACTTGTTTGGGATAAAGAACACAAGGAATGGACATTAGACCAGTGGAAATCTGTGCTTTGGTCTGATGAGTCCAAATTTGAGATCTTTGGTTCCAATCACTGTGTCTTTGTGCGACGCAGAAAAGGTGAACGGATGGAGTCTACATTCCTGGTTCCCACCGTGAAGCATGGAGGAGGAGGTGTGATGGTGTGGGGTTGCTTTGCTGGTGATACTGTTAGGGATTTATTCAAAATTTAAGGCATACTGAACCAGCATGGCTACCACAGCATCTTACAGCGGTATTCTATTCCATCCCGTTTGCGTTTAGTTGGACCATCATTTATTTTTCAACAGGACAATGACCCCAAACACACCTCCAGGCTGTGTAAGGGCTGTTTGACCAAGAAGGAGATTGATTCCTCCACAGTCACCAGACCTGAACCCAATCGAGATGGTTTGGGGTGAGCTGGACCGCAGAGTGAAGGCAAAAGGGCCAACAAGTGCTAAGCATCTCTGGGAACTCCTTCAAGATTGTTGGAAGACCATTTCCGGTGACTACCTCTTGAAGCTCATCAAGAGAATGCCAAGAGTGTGCAAAGCAGCCATCAAAGCAAAAGGTGGCTACTTTGAAGAACCTAGAATATAAGACATATTTTCAGTTGTTTCACACTTTTTTGTTAAGTATATAATTCCACATGTGTTAATTCATAGTTTTGATGCCTTCAGTGTGAATGTACAATTTTCATAGTCATGAAAATAAAGAAAAATCTTTAAATGAGAAGGTGTGTCTAAACTTTTGGTCTGTACTGTATATATATATATATATATATATATATATATATATATATATATATATATATATATACACATACACACAGCATGAGGCCGCAAGGCGCTCCCCATGTCCAGCGTGAGGCCGCAAGGCGCTCCCCATGTCCAGCGTGAGGCCGCACGGCGCTCCCCATGTCCAGCGTGAGGCTGCACGGCGCTCCCCATGTCCAGCGTGAGGCCGCACGGCGCTCCCCATGTCCAGCGTGAGGCCGCACGGCGCTCCCCATGTCCAGCGTGAGGCCGCACGGCGCTCCCCATGTCCAGCGTGAGGCCGCACGGCGCTCCCCATGTCCAGCATGAGGCCGCACGTAGCTCCCCATGTCCAGCATGAGGCCGCACGTAGCTCCCCATGTCCAGCATGAGGCCGCACGGTGCTCCCCATGTCCAGCATGAGGCCGCACGGTGCTCCCCATGTCCAGCATGAAGCCGCACGGCGCTCCCCATGTGAAGCATGAGGCCGCACGGCACTCCCCATGTCCAGCATGAGGCCGCAAGGCGCTCCCCATGTCCAGCATGAGGCCGCACGTAGCTCCCCATGTCCAGCATGAGGCCGCACGTAGCTCCCCATGTCCAGCATGAGGCCGCACGGCGCTCCCCATGTCCAGCATGAGGCCGCACGGCGCTCCCCATGTCCAGCATGAGGCCGCAAGGCGCTCCCCATGTCCAGCATGAGGCCGCACGTAGCTCCCCATGTCCAGCATGAGGCCGCACGTAGCTCCCCATGTCCAGCATGAGGCCGCACGGCGCTCCCCATGTCCAGCATGAGGCCGCACGGCGCTCCCCATGTCCAGCATGAGGCCGCACGGTGCTCCCCATGTCCAGCATGAGGCCCAACGGCGCTCCCCAGATACAGCATGAGGCCGCACGTAGCACCCTATATACAGTATGTACACATGCAGTCACGCGCACACACGGTCATTCACATGCAGATACGCACATGCAGGCACGTATACACATGCAGACTTGCACGTATACGGGTCGCAGAAATGTGTACACACACAAACATATGCAGACATATACAAAGCACAACAAGAACAAAAAAAAGATCACAGGCCACAATACATATTAATGAAATTAATCTTTATTTATTAAAAAAAAATAACAACCTGCAGTAACCCTGGCTCCACGATACCGCTGCACGACCAGCTCTACCCTCACCTACTGTATCCTCACCCATTCCTCGTAGATTGAGCCCTTGCGGGCAGGGTCCTCGCTCCCCCTGTACCAGTCGCTGACTCGTTTTGTTAAGATTATTGTAAGTGTTTTTGCTATGTATACCCCTTTTTCACCATGGAATAAATGGCGCTATAATAATAAATAATAATAATAAACAGGCAATGGAAGAAAAAGTGCACATTGCAAATGGCTATGTGAAAAAAGGAGGCGCATCTGTGGAGACGTAATTCATGGTAATATCAATATAACAATATATACATATACTGTATGTGTTTGTCCCCTCCATATCATGAAATCATAACCATGCTAATACACAATAATGCAGTACATGTATATACCTGCATGTCACCCCTATCAAAAATATAACGGCATTCCCTGATATAACCCTAGCCCTATGGGCATGGTAATGGGGAATACTATCTCCAATATTAATTACTCATTAGTATAAACAGCACATCAGTGCTTATGTCTTACTGACAGATAGATTAGGGATAATCCATAGGGCTAGGGTTATATCAGGGAATGCCATTATATTTTTGATAGGGGTGCAAAAACATTACTGTGCAAAAAAACATGCAAAGCACAAAATACTGATGACACAAAAACCAATGTGTGTGCATGAGATTTCTGAAATCTCATAGACTTTGTTGGTACTGTAAAACGCAGCTGAAAGTTTGCATAAAAAAATCACTGAAAAAACGCCTAGTGTGAACATGGCCTTAAAGTCATAATCATCTGCATAAGTTTCTTCAGCTTCAAAAAAATTAAGGACATCTTCAATTTTTTTTGTGGACACGTAAAAAAAGTGCCCTATTTTTAAGGACGGTCCTAGAATTTCTGGATGGTTGGCAACCCAGACACGGACTTGGTCAATTTAGAACTCCAAATAGACTTCATTATTCATTTTGGGTTTTGGGAGAAAACCTGAAGAACCTGGAGCAAACCCATTCAAACATGAGAAAAACATACACACGCCATGCTGATGTCCTCGGTAAAATTTAAACTTCAGATTCCCGAGCTGTAACATAATAGTCCTGACTCCTGACTCCTGAGCTACCTCATTTTCCACTTGTAGTTTTTTTTTGCACAAAATGTAATTTTATAATATCAGAATTAACAACCTTAGGGTTCGTGCCCATGACTTTCTCAGACAAGTGCTATTCGGGATTTTCACAGATAGCCCTAGTTCTTATGATATTCTATGGGGCTGTGCACAGCCAATTTTTTCCTCAGACCAAGTGATACGTTGAGAAAATCAGAGACATGTCCTACTTTGATCTGGGTGTTGGATCAAAATCGGCAATGCAAATCTATGAGTCCATGAAAAAAATCAGACTGCACTCGGATGACATTTGAGTGTGGTTCGATTTTCATGGACTGATATAATGGAGAAACGTCTTTTTTGTCTCTCCACATCTGGGAAAAACTGATGTCACTCTGATCAAAGTCTGATCAGAATAATCTGACTATTTTTCTCGGATGTGGATAAAACAGTCGTGTGATCCTACCACTAGAGGGGTTTTCCATGACTACAAATACTGATGAGTCCAAGAAAAATAGAGGCAGCACTCCAAGGGTTCCAATTCAATGTGCTTTTATTGACCCATAAATTGGGTCAATTTGGTCAATTAAAGCACATTGAATTGGAAACTTTGGAGTGCTGCCTCTATAAAACTCCAGGTTTGGTATTACCTGTGAGGCATTGCACCCACCTGTGACTTTTTGCTATATTGCTAGTGCTGCACCTTTATCTTGCCATTTACAATACTGATGAGATCTCTTCGGGAGAGGCAACAACTATGAGTCTGGTTGTGGATTCCCTGCCAGTACCCCTACCAATCAGTTGACTAAAGAGTCCCATCTCTAAGCAATCATTCACACTCAGCAATCTACATATTCATGTTCATAGGAGGGTTGGATTCCCCATGCACACAAACATTTGGATTCAAAACTAGATTCTATTCTGATGGGTTACATTTGCAAAATTTGCATAAAACATTGATGACCGTGTATGGGGTAGATATGAAACTGAAAAATCCACACAATTTTTTTTTAAACATTTTTATGTTAAAATAATTTGAAAAATTCTCATTGATATATATATTGTTGTTAATCCTATTGGAACATTCCGAACCACAATATGTACAACTAGTATAAAGCTCGCCATGTACATTCGACAAACATTGGCCAAAGTGGCCTATTTTGGTGCAACCAAATGGTGACCCAGGGGTTATGAAGGTAGCTTGGTTGTCCAACCATGAGAGAGGAAATAAGGTGTATAGGATCCTTGTTGAATTAGATATCAGTAGGATTCATGCTTATGGAGCATTTGGGCAAAAGATACAGTATTTGAATGAAACTTCGTAAATTTGCTAATAAACCTAATTTGCAATGGGAGATGGATCATTTTGATTGCAACCGTGTATGGATGAATTTTCAGACATTGGAATCTGAGGAAGTAAAATGACTTACTATAATAATTTTTATACATTGACAATTTATTCTGCAGTACTTTACTATTACTATTTCTCATCTTCTAACCAGGCTCTATGTTATCAGGCTGCATTCCGACACCTCCTGCTGCCTGGTACTTGTGAGATCAGCAAAAAAAATTTGAATTTTCCATTTTTTTTCTATTTACTCAAGTTTTCTGCAAGTTACCTGAACAAATCTACTAGAAAGACATATTTATATTTCAATTTATTTTTGAGGCAAACACAACTAGACAATTTTGTCACACGTTCAGAGGAGGTATGGACACAGCCATCAATGACACCAGATATCACAAAGTATTACTGAAACTTGGTGTCAGAATCATACCATTGGTCAATGGCGTCAAAATAATAGCAATGGCACTGGATTATGATAATATAAGAGACAGAGACACCATATAGCTATGTGCACATGGAGTTTATCAAGGAGTTTTTAGAGCCGAAACTGTGCATAAACCATGGTTGCCAACCGTCCAGAAATTCCAGGACAATCTGTAAAAATAGGGCACTTTTTTGCTCTGTCCGTAAAAAAAACTGAAGGCGTCAATGATTTGTTTGAAGCCGAAGAAACTTAAACAAATTATTATGACAGTAATTATCTTCATTTTACAGTTCTGTGTGGGCAGGTAATGTCTTCATATTAGAATTATGGGCTGTAGACATTTATCACTGATAATCATGATGATTTATTATGGTTTTCCAATATGTCTGTAAAAAATATTGACTGTGCGTGATTTTTTGGTAAGTTGTCGAGAAAAAAATAAAAAGTCAAGTTGGAAACCCAGGTGGAAACTCTCCAATTTCTCCCTAAATCTCCAAAGTCCCCAAAAACGTTGACCCCGATACATCAAAGCTTGAAAGTCGGAAAACTGTCGGAAAAACCTTTGAAAACAACGAGGCCTGGCAAACCCTGCTGGTGATGTTCCTTACACCACAAATCTCATGCCAGTCACTGACTGAAGTAAGACTTGTGAAAAGGCGCATAAGGAGGCGCATGGCTCTAGCCAGATGCACCTATTTCATTTGAAAACCTCTTCTAAAAGAGGTCATTCTTGAAGAATGGACAAAGATATGCAAAGAAATGCAGTATATCGCCAACTTGTTCATTCCATGCCTAGAAGAGATGGTGCTGTCCTTATAATTCATGATATGGGATGTATTAATTTTTGCGTCAGCTAATTTAGCAGATTCTCTAAGGAAGTTATATTATTAACCTTTCTTCCATGTTATGGGGTAAAAAAAAATTCTATTCAGTGAGATATTGATTAAAATCTTACTTTTCAAAGCAGGTGTACTCATTTATGCTGATATACGTATGTGGCGCCCCTGCGGGTTCAGTCGCCACAGAGGTACTGAATCTCACCCAGAGGTGTGGTATCCCACTCTCAGGTAAGGAAGGAGTATTGCCCGGGACCCTAACACCTGCATCCAACACTACACTACTCCAGACCAGCTGGAAGGGCAAGATGTGTCGCGCTTCCTGCTGAGCCCTGACCCTGGTTGGAGTGGAGGGAACCAAAGTACAGGGAACCATGTAGTGGGTGTGGGTGGAGGAAGTAAATCAGGTGAGCATTGAAAGGAGTGATATAAAAAGAGGGTGGAACAATCTAGAAGGGTTCTTCAGTGAGGAAGAGTTGGGAGCAGGAGCTCTGTAGGAGCTCTGCTCAGGAGGAGGGCCTGAAGAGAGGCCCAGGACTGGAGAGAGAGAGGAGCAGGAAAGGCTCCAGGAACGTGGAAGGGACCCCAGGGGTACGGGCAGTGCTGGAGGCCACCCGTATGCCCTAATCTGAAAGGCGGTGGAGGGGTCAGATCGCACAGAGGGGACCGGTCCCTAAACTAGCAGAGTTCTTCAAGTCTCAACTAGAAACCGAAGGCTGTAGTATTTCAGGTACTGCAGCCACAATCCACATTACTCTCACCAAGAAGGTAACCATAGAGGACCCAGAGGACAGAGAAGACGTCGCCCGACAAGGTCCGCGGTCACTGGATTGGGGCACTAGGTGTGAGGTGCAGGGAGACGGCCAGAAGGAATACACAGAAGGGGGTCCTGCTATGTACTCTGGAGGTACCTGAGGGTTGGCTGAACCCCTGCCTGGTGAACGCAGGGCGACGTGGGAGGCTGTAAGCTGGACCGTGCAACCTGAGGAACTTGACAACTGTGAGTAAAACCCTGAAGACTGCACCCTACCGTCTCTGTGAAATTATTGCTGCGCCATCACTCCCTGCACTACACTGCACCACGAGTGCTACTTCATAACAACAACATCTACACTGCCCTGGAGCTAAGCTCTACCTGTGGAGAGCCGAACCAACTCTCCTGCATTCACACCAGCTCCAGAGGACCTGCTCCGCATCGGTGGCTCCCTTTAGCCGCATACCACAGGTGGCGTCACGAACTGTATATAAAAACTATAAATCCCCTGTAAATATTCCCCTTTTAATGACAGCCCTGGGTCACGGACCGGGTCACCGCCACTGTGACATCTCCCCTAGCAACGACCGGCCCGCCACCGAGTACCCCACGGCCCAGGGGGCGAGTCACGTACATATATTGTAGGCATTTTACTCACTTGGGTGAGATGGGAGGCAAACAGGAGGCATGTTCCTTTAAATCTTCATGTTGGTTTATTACCTCATAAACCCGGCAAAAGTAAAGGAATACAAACAGCCTTTAGTTCAGGCAAAACAAAGTAAAATGTCCATTAAGCAAGTCTCTGCTTAAGCCAGTCATGTGGGCACACAGGCTGAGTAGCGTTCAGCTCACTGGCTCAGTCCAGCGAAACAACACAAAGGAGGCCTTCTCCCTCCAAACACACAGACCATGTGCCAAACAACGGCATCCATTTTAAAGACTGTTAACCACACCCAGAGGTGAGGTATGTGGGTAGCTGGACTCGCCCAACTCTCCAAGCTACCCATAACTCGGTCCCAGGTGCACCAAATGATCCTCTCAGTGCTTAAGTGCACTAGAGAAACACTCCGGGTTACATCATAGAGGACAGCCATCTCTGTGACACATACCTCCCATCGACTATGCGACCATTCGCCAAATTATTTGCGGGCTAAAAACACCAAAAAATAGACAAAAAAAGGTGCAAATGCAATAATAAATCGACCCCACAGTGTTTTCCTTTTGATCTTTGTGTGGTATTTTGTGGATTTGTGACTTTCATTTCAAATCACAGATTGCTCAGGGAATGGTATTTTTTTCTGGTATTATTCCTACAGATTTCTTGTTGGGACATGAAAATATCTAAAAACTCATGATGTATTTTTTCTTTTTTTTTTATATTAAACATTAGATTATGTCAAGGAGACTTTTTAGTGTCTGCTATAAGAGACATACCAGCTAGAAATAAATTCTAGAAATATAAATTCAGCTGTACGCATACAGTACTTAACAAAAGGTTATATCTTGAAATTCCAGAGAGGATCATAATAGAAAAAATCAAAATGACTTTGTGGTGTGTGTATCTTTAATATAGCGACAGATCTGCTGATGCATGATGGAATATTACCAGTAAAATGAGGTACCAAGTAATTTCCATGACAACGTGTATTTTTCCAGATATAGCCACGTCTTTTATTAAATCGAACAACCATGAGACTCATCTTCCCAGCAGCGCACCCACTTCTATGAGTCATTTCCATTATCTCTTCAGTCATTTTAATTTCAATCATATAAAACACACAGTAGCAAATATTCTGCTAAATTCAATGAAAATGTATCAGCCACCAGCCTTGAGGACAGTTCTGTCCCAATCCTTCTGCAGTCAGCTCCATGCATCTGTAGAGTCTGAGAGCAATGGAACAAAAGCCATTTATGACTTTATGACCCCAAAATCCAAGACTAAGATGGTGCAAAAGTGAGTCTTAGTCTGAATGGGGGCATTTCAAAAAACCTACCGAAACTCTGTTATAACTGTATTATAAGTGTAAAAAAATGCACAGAACATTTGGGCGAATGTGAAGACCCACTAAAAATTCCAAAGCATGGAGACATACATGGATCCCAGAACAGAGGAACGTTTTACTGAAATAGACTTGTGATAGAAAGCCTCAAAATCTCTAACAAGCATAATTGTGTGTAAGTAGGTACAATGTCCCATTGAGATGACTCACTGAAGCAAATTGATTGATGCCTCCATGCTTCAAGGGTAAAGTCCACACTAAGGCAGATCTTTCAATTGTCTCACTTGTTGAAGCCTCCTTTCTCCTACTTAACTACTGGCCTTCATAACAGGACCATCACATACAACAACAGGCTAGGTGACAACTTGGTAAGTCGGTGTCCAAATGTTGGGCCCTGCACCAATCAGCAGAATGGGGAATTTTTATCCCTTTTATTATGGAAAGGCAATGCACATGCCTAACCGTCGCTGCACTCATTCCCTATAGGGCTGCCGAGTCAGGCAGCCACATGGAGAAAGAATGGACTTGAAGTTGGGTGTCCATCTGCCATGCCAATTTATAATGGGCGAAATAATTTCCCAGATGTGACGATTAGTGTGGGTCCCAGCGGTAGGACACCCACCGATTATCACCTTTCCTGGTGATAGCTTGGTTTTACCAAACAACCGGTTTAACTACATTGACTGTAACCATAGCAGAAACAAGAGGGGCCTCTAGGATGAGCAATTATTAATGAGCACATTGCGCCTTCAATATGTTCCTCCCACTTCATTCTGACATAGGAAAAAGAGGCTGACCCTAGGGCCAGATCTGTTAACAATATTTACTCAAACACTTGCAAAAAAATTTGATTTTTTTCAGATATTCTGTAATGAATCTCCTAACCCAGAAGTTCTTACCAAGCTCCTGCTGTTGCTATATATATATATATATATATATATATATATATACAGTACAGACCAAAAGTTTGGACACATCTTCTCATTTAAAGATTTTTCTGTATTTTCATGACTTTGAAAATTGTACATTCACACTGAAGGGATCAAAACTATGAATTAACACATGTGGAATTATATACTTAACAAAAAAGTGTGAAACAACTGAAAATATGTCTTATATTCTAGGTTCTTCAAAGTAGCCACCTTTTGCTTTGATGACTGCTTTGCACACTCTTGGCATTCTCTTGATGAGCTTCAAGAGATAGTCACCGGAAATGGTCTTCCAACAATCTTGAAGGAGTTCCCAGAGATGCTTAGCACTTGTTGGCCCTTTTGCCTTCACTCTGCGGTCCAGCTCACCCCAAACCATCTCGATTGGGTTCAGGTCTGGTGACTGTGGAGGCCAGGTCATCTGGTCTCTCCTTCTTGGTCAAATAGCCCTTACACAGCCTGGAGGTGTGTTTGGGGTCATTGTCCTGTTGAAAAATAAATGATGGTCCTACTAAACGCAAACCGGATGGAATAGCATGACGCTGCAAGATGCTGTGGTAGCCATGCTGGTTCAGTATGCCTTCAATTTTGAATAAATCCCCAACAGTGTCACCAGCAAAGCACCCCCACACCATCACACCTCCTCCTCCATGCTTCACGGTGGGAACCAGGCATGTAGAGTCCATCCGTTCACCTTTTCTGCGTCGCACAAAGACACGGTGGTTGGAAACAAAGATCTCAAATTTGGACTCATCAGACCAAAGCACAGATTTCCACTGGTCTAATGTCCATTCCTTGTGTTCTTTAGCCCAAACAAGTCTCTTCTGCTTGTTGCCTGTCCTTAGCAGTGGTTTCCTAGCAGCTATTTTACCATGAAGGCCTGCTGCACAAAGTCTCCTCTTAACAGTTGTTGTAGAGATGTGTCTGCTGCTAGAACTCTGTGCGGCATTGGCCTGGTCTCTAATCTGAGCTGCTGTTAACCTGCAATTTCTGAGGCTGGTGACTCGGATAAACTTATCCTCAGAAGCAGAGGTGACTCTTGGTCTTCCTTTTCTGGGGTGGTCCTCATGTGAGCCAGTTTCTTTATAGTGCATGATGGTTTTTGCAACTGCACTTGGGGACACTTTCAAAGTTTGCCCAATTTTTTGGACTGCCGGACCTTCATTTTTTAAAGTAATGATGGCTACTCGTTTTTCTTTACTTAGCTGCTTTTTTCTTGTCATAATACAAATTCAAACAGTCTATTCAGTAGGACTATCAGCTGTGTATCCACCAGACTTCTGCACAACACAACTGAGGGTCCCAACCCCATTTATAAGGCAAGAAATCCCACTTATTAAACCTGACAGGGCACACCTGTGAAGTGAAAACCATTTCCGGTGACTACCTCTTGAAGCTCATCAAGAGAATGCCAAGAGTGTGCAAAGCAGTCATCAAAGCAAATGGTGGCTACTTTGAAGAATCTAGAATATAAGACATATTTTCTGTTGTTTCATACTTTTTTGTTAAGTATATAATTCCACATGTGTTAATTCATAGTTTTGATGCCTTCAGTGTGAATGTACAATTTTCAAAGTCATGAAAATACAGAAAAATCTTTAAATGAGAAGGTGTGTCCAAACTTTTGGTCTGTACTGTATATACATATATATATATATATATATATATATATATATAAAATAGGCTTACAAAATATAATCTGCACAAATTTAGTGTTTCGCTTTATTTTTTTGTTTTTACAATTTTTCAACTACTTATACTTGAATAATAAATTATTATTATGGGTGATAACCAGGTGAGAGATCCTAATAATGTGTCACTAGGAGAGTATATTGTCAATGAGTTAAATGTATAAAGAATATGCAGTAGACGCCTAAACTCCCTTCCGTGACAGTAACAAGCAGCCAGGATGTTATGTTTGAGCATTATAAAGTGTTTTTAAATGGTCATTACAGTAAAATTAGGCTCAAGTAATGGCCAGTGCAATGATTAAAAAGTATTTTATTTTCCTAAAATTAAATTCTTAGTCTGAAAATAAGTCCTAAGTGAAAGCTACTAGGTGTATTCCTTCTGTCTAACTTACTGCTTTTTGTTAACTGTAATCTGTCTTTAGCAGCAAAGTTAAAGCAAGGTTAAATGTTCAGTCACTATTTTTTTCTTGGGTGTGATCTGTAGAGTAAGGTCTCCAGGCTGTGTGTGGAAGCTAGAGAGCTCCACAAAAGGACTTGTGATACCGGGAGTGGACGAAACCCGCTCACTTATGGACTGTGCTATACTTTATGCTTTTGTTTTGCCGTTACGCTGGAAAGGCCGTGTTTAATTTGCCAAATCTGAAGTGCTTATGCCGCTGTAAAAAACCTGCAGAAGAAACCATGTCCTGAGTCTGCTTCTGGAAGCAGCCGAGTGAATCGTCTTGCCACAACAGAGAGATGGATTCCTGAACTTATTTCCTTTTTTAGTACACAGACAAAAGCAAACTCACCATGAAAGACAATATATGTCAGTCCTGAGCTGTGCGGTTGTGAATTCAGCTCTGGGAGGGGGGGTGAGGTACAAGACTTGTTAGAAAGCTCAGCACATTCTTTCTGTGTCTCCCTCTGCTTGTTTCCTCACTCTGCTCCTCACTCCTCCTACCCCACTTTTCTCCATAGATTACAATACACTGTGTAACCTGACCACAGTGAGCTGGCAGATTTCTCTGATGAGATATATTTTAAAGTTTATTATATTCGCTTATACTATTGATTTATGCAAAGTTTGTTGAAAGTATCATTCCCATTTAAACTACATATTCTCTAAGCTTCCTGTTTCCACCATATTATATAAATCATCCTTGACATCAGCTTGTGATCTGCCTTTCCGCACACACGACATACTGTACTCTCATCCTCTGCTAAAATATGTCCTTGATGTGACCATAATCAGAACATTTCTCCTTCCCCTATACCCTACAGTGTAATGACCTTTCTCATGCACACACTTCTCCTCTCATTCCTCTCCAGGTTGCAGGCTGTGCCCACACATCAATCATCGACATGTTTATAATTCAAGAAGACATGATTTCCATATCTTTCATTGTGTTGGCACTGCTGATCCTCAGCATGCATACATTTCAAGGAAATGTCTTCAACCGAAAAGCCCGATGCCTTGTTGGTGGTTTCTAAATTGATTCCATTATATTATCCTCTTCACAACTATGTTATCTAATTCTTCCACTTCTGAGAAAATGTATTACCAAAGGAAATCTTGGCAGGATAATTAGACACTAAGTGGCCAATTCATTAAAGGGGTTGTCCACTACTTTCTATTATCCCCCTAATGTATTCTTGCGGGGCCCATAAGGTTTTTTTAAAAGTACCTTGCATTGCAGTTACTGCCCGTGAGTGGCGCTATCACTGGCCGCTCACAGGCATCACGTGACCCCCGGCTTCAGCCGGCTCTGACATCCGCTGATGTCACGACAAATTCCGGCTGCAACCGGGGGTACCCACTTCTGCGTTCCATCGGTGGCTGCTGGGTTGTGGGCGGGGTTACCCCGCGCGTCACACCCGGCATCCACCGCGCGCTCTCCCTCTCCTCATTCATTCGGAAATGGCGCAGCGGATGCAGGGTGTGACGCACGGGGTTACCCCGCCCACAGCCCAACATCCACTGGAGATACTGTGTCAGTGATGTCCCGCCTCACTTGGAGGGTCACGTGATGCCTGTGAGCAGCCCGCAATAGCGCCGCTCACAGGCAATAACTGCAACACAGGGTAATTACAAAAACTCTTATGGGCCCCTGGGGAATACATTGGGGGGATAATAAAAAGTAATGGACATCTTCTTTAAGAATGGCGTTGTATACACCAATCTTAATGAAAAGGTTCAGCGCTTAATGAATTAGGCAAATCTTTTATCTGGGATGTGCCGCAGCCAGAAATGTACTCCAGAGACTGGAGTAAGTTACCCCACTAAAGTAGTGTAACTTATCAGGCACAGGCATTTGATGGGCGGGTATAGCCCTGTCCTGGCCATGTACTGCCTATGTTTCACCCATATTGGCATAGCTGGACGAGACTGGTATGTAAACGTCAAATGTCACAATATTTCTGCACAACTTTCAAGTTGAACAAAATATTGTGACTTATTAAGATGTTTTACGCTAGAAATCTGGTGTAAATAACCTTAATGAATTTTTCCCCATAGACACATCTTGAAAAAGGATGATTACAGGTAATACCCAGAAAGTGAAGAACATTTAGATATATACATACATTTGTTGAATTTTGTATAATATTCCTATATAAAGATCATCTTAATTAAAGTGATGCTTCAGTACTTTTTTTATTGCCCCCTTTGATAATAATCAGTATTGTGTATGTAATATGTGCATTAAAATTCTCACCGGTTGCTGTCTTCTGCCGTTTCATCGTTAATCTGGTCCTCTCCTGCATCATTTGACCGCAGGTCTGATTGGCTGGTTCACACTGGAAACCATTAGTTCCTTTGTTAAAGATGTTGTCCACTACTTTTATATTGATGACCAATCCTTAGGATAGGTCATCAATGTCTGATCGGTCGGCGTCATCAGCTGTGATCGATATCGGCAGCCGCCGGCCAGAAGTGCTCACTTACCGAGCTGCTGCGTCTATTGATGGTGGCCACAGCACATCTGCCTCCTATTGATTTGAATAGCAGGCGGATTTGTAGTGCCAAGCCTCAGCCACTATCAGAAGATGGAGCAGCTCAGCAAGTGACCATACTTGATCGGTGTGAGATAACAGCTGATCGGTGGGGGTACCGGGTGTCAGACCCCGGCCGATCAGACATTGATGACCTATCCTAAGAATGGGTCATCAATGTAAAAGTAGTGGACGATCTCTTTAATGTAAGCCCATCAAAGCCTCATTCTGAGTCTCGTAGACTTACATAGAGAAAGTGCCGTCCAGTCCACACACAAGACACTGTGAGAGATGGCTGGTCACACTTGTGGTCACATTATGCAGGAGATGACCGAAGCAGTGCTGGAAATTGCAGAAGAAAGCAATTATTTTCATCACCCTAAGGTCTGATGTACACGGCACATACGGTACCGTATGTTGCCTGACTGGGATATCAGAATTCTCCCATTAAAATATTGCTCATGGAGTAGGATATTGGACAGGTCTTGCCAGGTGCTCCTCCATCAGCAGCCATTTTTAAAACAGGATAGATGTGAGGAAGACTAAACTAACAAGTACAGGAGGAGAACCTGTAATACTTATACATTAATGAGTGGTACAAAGTCATGTCCAATAGAGATGAGCGGATCGATTCGCGGGACTCCGGTCCAGCATCCAGGCGAGTGGTACCTGGCAGTTAGGAGTCCTGAAAATCACTTACCTTCTGGCATCCCCGGGAAGGAATTTGACTTGTCAGGGCTGGCGCAATATCATGTGGGTGGCAAGACACACAGATGATGTCGCGCCAACTCTACGAAATAAAAAGCCGCGCCGGGCAAGCCGGAAGGTAAGAGATTCGCAGAACTGCCATCTAGCCACCAAGTACCACTGACATTGACGCTGGACTGAAGTCCAGCAAATTGATCTGCTCTTTTCTAATGTTAACTACACATTTGTTACAACGCCTTCAATTACCAGCAAGACTGGGTCCAAAACCCTTTGGAACATCTCATGTAACACAAAGAAAACTGAAGATGTAATTTCCAGCCAGATTACTAGTAGATAATGTGAGCCCTATCCTTCCGCCATTCTTGTGATTGATAATGGTCCAATGGATGTGTATGTAACTGTAGTAGTTAAAAGTAGTTGTAACATTTTCCATAAATACAACCTACTCTTTTGAATGCTAAACATATTTTTTAAGTTTATAATAAATATTATGTAACATTTTCATCCTTTTGATCCTTTGCCATAGACACATTGGGGCAAATGCACTAAATTTGTGCAATATTTAAACATTGCAAACTTAGGCTAGGCGGCCAGAATATTCCGCAGTGACTAATGTGGGAAGTTAAATTTGCTGCATCTTTAGACTTTTGTCTAACTTTATAGATCTAATTGTTTGGCTTTCTTTGATGTACTTTTTTGTGCCTATATTTTGGCATAATTTGGCAGTGTCACATATAAGGCTGCGTGCCCACTATGCGTTTTTCAAGCGTTTTTGCTCCGGAATTTCCGCAGCAAAAACGCTTAAAAAACGCTTGGTAATACGTGCCCCATGGTCCCCAATGATAATCCGCATGTGCTGCGGAAATTTCCGCTGCGGATTATCATTGCGGAAAAATCCGCAGCATGTCCATTAATTTTGCGGACACGGAGCGTAATTGCCACCATTGACTTGCATTGAAACGCATATTATCCGTGTCAGCATATTTGCTCACACGGATAATATGCGTTTCTATGTGCGGATGGTACCCGGATTTGGAGAAGAGGAGACTCTCCTCCAGACTCGGGTATCATAGAACCTGTTAAAAAAAGAATTTTAAAAAATAAAGATTATACTTACCTTCCGATGTCCCCCGGTCTCCTCAGCGATTTGTCCAGTCTGTTGTATGGGTCGCGGTGCTGTGAAAGGACCTGCCATGATGTCATTTAGTCTTGTGACAGGTCACGCGACAGCTGACGTCGGCGGTCGTGTGACCTGTCACATGACTCAATGATGTCATCGCAGGTCCTTTCACACCACCGCGAGCCATACAACAGACCAGACGGAGTGGAGAAAACACCGGGGGCCATCGGAAGGTAAGTATAATCTTTATTTTTTACCATTCTTATTCTTTTTTTTAACTATTACTTGGTGCCAGTTGCATGGATTTATATAGTGTGACCAAGCTGTCAAGCACTTTTCCAAGTGATGCTAAAATCGCTTGGAAAGCGCTTGATAACCCGCATGCAGAAATGCATGCAAAGACGCTTGACAAACGCTTCTACCTGGCGGGAAAACCGCATGTAAAATCCGCATGCGTTTTTCCTGCCAGGGAGAAGCGGAAAAAATCTGCAGCATTTCTGCATCGTGGGCACTTAGCCTAAGACTATGTCGCTTTTTCACTAAGTGATACCCTTGTAAAATGAGCCAAAAGTGTTTAAATTGTCTTTTCTCATCTCACTTCCAATGTGGTACATACATTAGTACATGATACCAGCTCATAGCAATGAGTGCATCCATTGCTGTCCATCCACACCAGGATGGAACCGGTCTACTCGAGACCTATCTACAGCTCAAATGATACAAAATCTAAAATTATCTTGTGTGTAGATTCCTATTAGGGACGAAGGATCTGCTTGTTTTACAAGTTCCCGCCAAGCCAGTTTTAATCTCTTAATTACATTTTCCTCAAGTGCACACCAGGAATTTTATTTCTGCCGCAAGCTTTACATCCTCACTAGAAATTTGTAACTAGCTTGTCTTTTCTGCTTCACCACCAAATCGTGAAGGCATCACTCCATGTCTAGGGAGCAGCTTCTCCTTTATAAAAAATATTAACATCACGGCTAAAACACGTATGCATTGACTATGTACGTTAAAAAAACACAAACGTGAAAAAGGACGTTTGAATGAGGCCAAACTAGGCGCTGTGAAATCAACAGGCTGCAGAACACACGTCCGGAAAAAACTCTTTCAAACTCTTCAAGATTATGTTCAAGCAAAGTTTTTTTGATGTGGATTTATTTCAAAATCCACATAAAAAAACCCATTTCAAATACTATGGATTTTGAAGCACTTCTGTATAAACATACCCTAAAACCTCATCAGAAAAGGACAAATCAAAAGAAAAAAAACTCCAAATACTGCCCAAAAAAGGAGCGTTTCCTGGAGTGGTTTTCTCTTGAAAAACTTGTTGATTCTGAGTGCCTCAAAAAACTCAGTGTGAACATAGCCATAAATGCCAGTAAAACCTACTTGGGATACGTACACATGGTATCTTATAGACACCAGTGTAACTGCATAGTTTTTGAAGCAAAAGAGGGTTCAGGAAAAAGTCAGTGGAAGCAGAAGGTCACTTCTTTTAACTTGGGCTTCAAAGCCTGAAGCAGTTAAAAGAAGTTAAAGACTTAATATATGCACAGCAAGTTGTTTTTACATCGCAGTTCATATTTTAATTATTTTTTATGTTTTTCTAGAATTTTTTCTGGCAGGTTCAAGGCGTCATCTGCCTAAAAAAGATGCTGTTTGCACATACCCTAAGCTGTGCAATTTGGATAGGAGTTACACAAGCCTAATAATGAAGCTAACAGTCTCAATTATAGATATGCCTCTCTTCTCTCTTTAAAGAGATTGTCCACTCCTTTTCCATTGATGACCTATCCTTAGGAAAGGTCATCAACGTCTGATCGGCCGAGGTCCGAAACCTCACACCCCAGCCGATCAACTGTTCTGGGTGTCGGCAGCGACCGGAACTGCTCAATTGCAGAGGTACTCTTTCTTCTGGTAGTGACCGCGACAGGGTACTGCACATCCGCCCCCTATTGATGTGAATAGGAGGCTAATGTGCAGTACCCTGCAATGTCCACTACCAGAAGATGGAGCAGCTCTGGCCGACGGCCGCCGACACAGAGAACAGCTGGTTGGCGGGGGTGCCGGGTGTCGGACCCCGACTGATCAGACATTGATGACCTATCCTAAGGAAAGGTCATCAATGAAAAAGGAGTGGACAACGTCTTTAATGTCTGGTATTTTTAACAGCATTGTTTCCAGAGTATACAAGATGGAACAGTACTTGCTACTACTCAATATCTATTTTTACAGTACTTCCAAAAAATTTAATTAGAAGTCAAATGTTCATTTAAGAAAAATATATGTAAACTCCTAAAGACCTGAGGACAATAAATACCATAATTCAACTTGTTACTTATTGATGCTGTTACCATGTGAACTTGAGAACAGACACAATGATTTTCTTTACTGCAAACTACAAACCGATGGCGTTTGGTTGGAAGTTGGAAATTTTCCATCACTTCTACATCTCTTTAATCAGAACTGCCATGCTGCTAAAGAGGACCAGATTTATAAGAACACAAAGATTGTGCAATTGCTAGTTAAGCCATTCCTGATCAATTCCTGACTGTACATATGTACACAGAAGGTAATGGGAGTTAAAAAAACGTATATAAATAGGCAAACTGCTTTACTAGCAGTTCTGTAATATAATGTTATTACAATGAAAATGTAATTTGAAAAAAAATAAAATCGTTCAGAGTTTCATCCAGGAGAGTGGGATAATTTTTTTTTCTCACTTGGGCGGCACAGTGGCTCAGTGGTTAGCACTGCAGCCTTGCAGCACTTGGATTCTGGGTTCAAATCCCACCAAGGACAAAGGAGTTTGTATGTTCTCCCCGTGTTTGTGTGGGTTTCCTCCGGGTTCTCCGGTTTCCTCCCACACTCCAAAGACATACTGATAGTGAATCTAGATTGTGAGCCCCAATGGGGACAGCGACAATAATGTATGTAAAGCGCTGCAGAAAATGTTAGCGCTATATAAAAATAAAGATTATTATTATGTATCCGTTTTTTCACAGCAGCAGCTATTAATCATTTTTACAGGACCAGTTACAGTTTCCTATGTTACAGAATTACAATGTATCCGTAAAAATCACATGCTATACCGCGGCATCCGATTTTTTTGTGCACCCATAGATTTGAATAGTTGAGTCTCATCTAATTTACAGAAGAAACTAGTTCATACTGCAATTTTTCCCACACTGAATTGGTCAGTGGAAAAAAATAGTTTCTTCTGCACTGCTCCTCTATAAACATTGGTCTGAATGCTGTCCGATTTTTTACTACCGAAAATAAAGTCGTTTGAACAAGCGCTAAGTCGGATGAGAGATGAATTTGGTAATTAGAAATTGGAAATCCCGAAGTGATCACGTTGCTCATACTGCCGAGTGAGTCTGATATAACAGATGTACAATATATTACATTAACAAATCATAATCACCTCATTACTTTGCAACGTGATAAAAAAAGCCTAATCCTATCAATAAAATAATCTACTGATGACATTTCTACTAGAAACTACTGTACCATCAGTAATCAGATCCGTCCTCTTGCTAAGCGCAGCCATATTAATGATAATATGATCGGTCAATTTTCTTTAAGCGTCCACAAAAGAGATACGTGTGGCATTCCTTCATATACAAAAAAACGTAATATGCAATTAAAAAAAAACGAAATAGAGAACAAAAGGTCTTGCTTTTGCAACCAACACACATACATTACAGAGTTATGAGCAATTCTTTAATAAAGAACAATTCATAATTTTCCATCTAAACTAGTAGAGATTCCTAATATTAGCAATAATAATATTCCCATATTGATAATATTGTTCTACTTAACTAGAGATAAGTAATATTAATACTAATATTATTCCTGTATCACAAATATTCCTTTCCTTCTCTGTAAGTCTGTAGTGCTGCTTGTATCATGAAATGCTCCACTTACGCCCCAGCAAGCAAGGTAACAAAAAAAATTATCTGCAAGTTGTAAACTTTTTTTTTAAGGATGGGCACATCCTTTCGCTGGCATCTCCCCTGTTTCGAATCATATATTCTGCACGGATTTATCCCACCATACCTTGGCACACAGCATTTTGCATTCACTTTCATACCAGTTATGCTCTGCCACCTGTTAATATTATGTTCTGCATGCAGAAGAGAAGCGCTCATCCTGATGTAGCCACTGTTTCCGGCTGAATATACATAATAATAATCATCAATATTCCAGTCCATGCACTGCCCCAAATAACTGAATCCCAGACTAGATATAGAAGCAATTCTCCTTACCAGAAGCAGACTGTAGGCTTTCCAGACTCCAGTATCTAGACAACAGCCCTCTCATGCCAGCACCACCCCAACCAAGGCAGCTACTGCTGTCAGAATCAGAGCCAGAGGAAAGCCCAGAGCTCCCAGAACTGCTGTGCGGGTTCATTGGATCACTTGGGCATGGCTGTTGAGTTCTCATCCGGACTCACTGGCTTGATCAGGAGCCTCTTGTTGCTTCTTGCAGGCTCTTGTACCTGGCAGTGCTGGCTCAATGCTGAGCAGTCTGGCTTTCCTTGTAGAATGCAACCTGACATCATAGGGGGCCTCTAGGGGGGCTCCAGGAATCACAAGCTTCATCCAACACCCTAGTTATCTATGGCTCGGTGCCATAAGGGTTTCTTAGCAACTGGGTCTAAGATCAAGGATTTAGAAGGGCTGAAGTTAGAAGAATACATGTGAATCATCCTATTGTTTTCAGGGAATCCTCTCGGAGAAACCCTGCATTGTCCAGTCCAGCTCCAGAGCTGCATCCCATTGATGTAACCAGTGGGATGTCATCGGATTTGTCTTCCTATGTGATTCATTTAGAAAAGGGACTATGGAGATTTATACTCTCACCCAACTTACAAATCAATTACTCTCTAATTACTTCATGAGTATCGAAACACGCGGTCTTGTTCACATCTCGCATTTTGATGCAGTTATTTTACACAGGTCATTTTGTAGTCCACAGTGGCATTAAAAAACAATAAAGTTATACAGAGTTCTAACAGGGCACCTATAAACTTCTTTGGAGCTCTCCTGTACGCCTCCAGTTGACTTGGGATAAAAATCTTTGTGCAACTGTAAAGTGTGAACATAGTCCTAATGTTTCATTCACCAGGTATAACATAAAAAGCACAAATAACAGGGATATATGTAAAAAAAATGATTTTAAAAAGTATATTTTGTGAATTTGTCACATATTAAAGGAAATCTGTCAGGATCAAGCCTCCTAAGCCGTCTATATGGGCATGTAGGTCATAGGAAGCTGAATAACATGATACCTTGATATCAGCAATCTGATGTCTTATTCCAGAGAAATCCACATTTTTCTTAAGTGCAAATGAGCTGTTAAAATCTATGGGCCGGACAAAGATCTCCCTGAGAATCTGCCTCCAGAGCTTATTATAAATGAAAAGGGGCGTTAAAAATACATTTGCAGGTGTCCTCTCATAGTGTTTCAGCTTCCAACTGAAGCACTATGACAGACAGACAGTGCGGTGAGGAGGGGCAGAACAGCAGAGCTGCCAGCACTGTGAGAGGATAACTGCTGCTGCAAATGTGTTTGCGATGAGACAAAGTTCACTTCTGCTGTACTGTTAGTTCTGATCTCACAGCAGAGCTGTGGGTGATTAGGAGAGCAGACTGTCAGTCATTACATATCACGCTGGAAATGCCACTTTTCATTTAAAATAAACTCTGGGGGCAGATTATCAGGGAGATCTGTGTATGGCCCATAGACCTTTTCAGCTCATTTACATATGAAGAAAAACACGGATTTCTAGGGAATAAGACATTGGATCGCAGATATCAGGGTATCATTTTATTCAGCTTCCTATGACGTACATGTCCATATAGACAGCTTAGGAGGGTTGATCCTACTGACAGATTCCCTTTAAAATGTTGGTACTGCTGATGTGCAAAAAAACCCTCTGAAACAGGTGGCTATCTGATTTTGTTGATTTGGGTAATTTGCATACTTTCACATGGAGCATTGCCTGTATAAGTCTTATTCTCTTTAAAGGGAATCTGTCAGCAGTTTTTTTGCTATGTAATCTGAAGACAGCAAGAGATAGGGGCTGAAACACTGAATTCAGCAATGTGTCATTTATTAAGCTGTGTGCTGTTGTTTACTAATAATGAAGATTTTATCACT
This sequence comes from Phyllobates terribilis, assembly GCF_046119375.1. Taxonomy (NCBI): domain Eukaryota; kingdom Metazoa; phylum Chordata; class Amphibia; order Anura; family Dendrobatidae; genus Phyllobates; species Phyllobates terribilis. Next base: position 200,911,661 of record NW_027362763.1, read on the forward strand.
AGGAGATTATCATTGCCAGGTCTGATTTGCACACAAATGCTAATCCGACTCCACCCCCTCCTGTGATAAGCAGCTCACTGTCAATAGACAATGTTCACAGAAAGCTGTGGGGTGGGTGAGGATAGCTTCATGAGTGCTGCTTCATGTTACATCTAAGAACACTGATTGTGTCACAACCGCTGCACCCAGTAAACTAAGTGACACATCGCTGGAATCAGGGTCTCTTTTCCTACATTATGCTCAGATAAGGTAGCAAAAACCTGGTGACAGTTATTATTCTTTTTCTATTATGGTTTCCTGTATTTTTGATGAAAATAATAGTATAGTCGGCAGCTTTATTCTTGCTATCAAAAATCTGAGACCTGACCACATTATACGGGAAGTCAATGATATCTGTAAAAAAATTCAAAACAGATCTGTCATCCCAGTCATGGCTCTGTTAAGAATGGAAGCCATGATGCTAGTGCGAACAGAGTCTGATCTTTTCTTGGGGTTGGCTTTAAATTAACTACATTTTTGGTTCCCCACATTTTCTCTATTGTGCTCTCCCCACTGAAATCAAAATGGTTAAAGAGCTCAAAAAGTAACTCATAGATAATATAGTGTGAGTCCAAAAGTCCCATTTTGGCCACAGCGATACAGCCTGTGCACTGCAAAGATTCGGCTGCAATTCTTAGACAAGTCACAACACCAAGAAACTTTGTCCAACTTTACTATTTTAGAACTGTGATTGCAAACACGTCACAAACATGTTGTGGTCGAGTTTGTTTTGCAATGAAGTCTATTGCAAGCGAGTCTTCCAAGCACATTTGGAAAGTTGCGACAGGTTGCAGATCACAATGCAACACCATAGAAAATCATCAGATGTGATGGCGAAATGCAACAGCCCACTAGCCTAAAATATTGCTTAAAGAGGTTGTCCACTGCTTTATCACTGATGACCTATCCTTAGGTTTTCTGATCAGTCAGGGTCCTACACCCTGTTGATCAGCTTTTCCCAGTGTCGGCGGCCGCTAGCTGGAAATGCTCAATTGCGGAGCTGCTCCATATCCACCTCCTATTCAAATCAATAGCTTATCGGCGGGATGCCGGGTGTCGGACCCTGATTGATCAGACATTGATGACCTATCTTAAGGATAGATCATCAATGATAACGTAGTGGACAACCTCTTTAAGAAAAATGTTGATGATGATTCCACATGTATTTTTTTTCTTTGTATATATTCATATTTTATTGTTTTTTTTCATGTACACAAATAATAGAATTACAAGTGTTTATCCTCCCACCACTGTGCACTGGGATGAGTGTCCTTGATGAGATCTCCTCCCACTCCGCAGTTTATCTTCCACATGCCAAAAGGCTGTGACTGAGATGAATGTCAGTGATGCGGTATGTAAAGTGCTTCTCCTTAAAAACAGCCTTCTATTCTCACTTACAAGCAGTAAACAGAAGCAACATGCTAAAGTCCCCCACCCCCAATTATCATGTTATGCTCTGCCTTACTGCAGACATTCAAGGTCTTCTTACAAGTAGCCTGGACTCAATGTAAGATATGTTATCCTTAAAGGAGCAATAAACTGGAAAAATCAGCTTTTTCGAAATTTAGCTTAAAGTAAATTAGAAATCTAATTTACATTTGTCATTTACGCATGTAAACATCTACAGGTTCAATAGTGATTGGAGCAGACATTTTTGGGGGGACTTTTTGGCAATAATCCCATTATAGTCACCTTTTTTCGGCTTGGAAAGGTTGGGTAGATTGAATTCAAAGAAGTCTAACGAGCTCTACTATATTTCTGAAAGAGAATTTTAATGGTGTCCTTGTCATTTACTCATGAATGCCCTATATGATCCTAATGATGGTTTCACTTTATGGCCTCATTTTATTCTAGTCCATTTTATTCTAGTAAGTGAAAAAAAAAAGTATCAATTTCTATCAGGGTTTTGGAGCAGATTTTGATCAGGGTTTGATCGGTGAGTCAGTTTTCACCATCAGTGTTTCTTCAATAATTTTCTCATATGCAAAATAAATAAGTAAAATTGCAAAGCTTCTCCTTCACATTGAAAGCATAAAAATGGACAAAGCACAGATTGCATACAAATAACATCGACGTGCTGTCTGGGGTTTTCACTTATAGATTTGTGTGGCTGATTTTGATCCCTGACAACAGCCCCATATAATATAACAGGTATGTGTTCTATCCATAATAAACAAAGATACAATATGTACGTGAGAATGAGTCCTAAGGACTGACAAAAAAGAATGTCTTAGGACTCATGGCCTATTCAGACCATAAGAGGATCACAAATGCCCAAAAATTACACATTCTGTTTTTCATTTTTTTCCTATACTAATTCTATATTTATTTTTTTTGTATGAAACATACACAACGTCTTCTCGTGCAATCTGCACATGAGTAGGACAGAGCTCTTTCACATATTTTCTGGGACAGTTCAGATATGTCATTTTCAATATTTTGTGTAGGGGACAATTTGTTTGGCCCTTCTGTGGGCTGTTCCAACTGAATCCCCGAAAAACTCTCCAGACGGAGCAATGGAGTACAAGGCGTTATATGGACCCAAGAAGAACATAGTCTGCAGTGTCCTAAAAGGACATATATTTTCTTCAAGAGATTACCATTATAACATCTCCATGAAAGTGAACCCATTAACAGTATTAACAGTAACAGAGTTCCTCATAAACAAGTCTCAGGAAGGTGACCCTCAAAATAAACATGACATGCCGCCTGAGTCATGAATCTGCATGAGTCTGACACCGTCTGTCGTCTCAGAGAAACATATTTAAAAGCAGACTGGGGACAATGTGTCTCAGGTGACTAGTCCAAAATGCTGCTCCTTGACATCTTTTCCACACTACGCTCTCCTTAAGTGACATGTCTCTCTATACGTCTGAATAAAAAAGATCTGTCATTCAAAGTGAGTAAGTAGAAGCAGCTGCGGACGGACTTTTTGGACTAGTCACCCGAGCCCCATGGTTCCTTGCTTGCTATTAAATGTATAGCGAGGCTTTTTAGAGTAAGAAATATCTGGCTGAACTGACAGAGCCAGTGTCCGATTCACATTGCCTGTAGTTCGGACAGCATGAATCAGCCGTCAAGTTGACTTTACGCCAGTCCGGCACAGCCCTCTAGGAACAATGCCAACAGTGCGTCAAGTAAACCATACACAGTACCATGAATCATACAACATTTACTAATTATTAAATGATGTACGTACCAGGAAATGTGATACGCCTCACACGGCCCACAAGATCGAGCCTGGTTGGAGTGCTCTGGGAAAATGAATGTATCTTCAAAGGTCGAATTCGAAATATCTCGTAAGGTGCCGCAGATCCGCTCCTACTCATTCTTGCCTAGACAAAGGAAGAATAATAAGTCATTTTTGTCATTGTTGATTTCTTAGTGTGTATTTCTCCAGGACATATGATGCTGATAGTAGTAAAAAAACTGTGTATAAGAAGTTAGTAAATTAGTTACAGCCACAATTAGGTCACGTGGACAACATAGAAAAAAGATGGAAGTTATACAGTACATAGTGTTAAAGTGGTTTTAATGTGTCTAATTGTTACAGAGGAAAGCGCCAAGTCCACACAAGTGTAAAAGACCCGATGAACTGTTGTGTATGTAATGCGAGTCAACAGCATAATGATGCCAGGTTGGGTTGAGGTACAGTAGCCATGGCCAGACTGACAAAATAGGCAATATCTTTCAATTGGAGAACATTTTCCTGGACAAATTTTTCTATATCATTGCAAGTTAGTGGTCTCAAACAAATTGAAATGTTCCAATGTCTAAGTGGCTATGAACTGCTTTGAGACTGGTAGCCAGACATTACTTCACCAGAAAATAAAAAAGTAACATGTTCCCAAGTCCTGTATCCCATTAGCCTGACCACAGTGTGGTTAATTGGCACTCCTTCTGTTCTAAATGTCCAGAGCCTCTCACCTAGCCAAATCAGATCTCCTACTTTGCACTGATGAGGGGCAACACCTCCTGAAACACCGTGTCTGCAGATTGAGATTCTGGTTTGGCTTTTATCCTAAGTCATATTGAAAGTCTCATTAAAGAGACGATATTGACTTGTAGGATCACGGCTTCCAATTGTTGGCGCTAGAGTTCTAGTCCTCTTCCTCTTTGAAGAGACAATTTTCATATTTAATTTCCCAGAGGAGCATGCATGGCTCCTCATTCTGACATACCAGGCCTGGCTTGTCCCTCTTCACAAGGAGAAATGTTACCCCTTAGATCCCAGTTCTCAATGCCCAGCATTCACACCCTGTTAGTTACTCCCCTGACTTTTAGAAACTTATAATTGAGGTGTTTGACTCCTTGAGTTAGGTTAAGTTCCCTTGATGAGCTTTTTGGTGAGTTTGATGCAGCACATTTTCACTGCACAAAAAATGCAGCATCTAAGTTCCCATGATGAGTTTCGGACGCTTTATATTTTCGCTGTTCCAAAAATGCAGCGTTTACTGTTCCAGCAAAGTGGATGGGATTTATAGAAATCTCCTGCCCACTGTGCTTTTCCTTTACTCAGCGTAAACTGACCTGCGATGCGAATTTCAAATCCGCAACGTGTCAATTTCTCTTGCGGGTACGCTGAGTTTTATGTGCGGATTTTCCCCACAGAATTGAATTAGATGCAGAAAATCCCAAAATGAAAAATTCATAAGAGATTTAGTGCCTTTCAGCTGCGGAAAAGCACAAAAAATGCATTTAATCCACACATGACTGTATCAATAAAGTTTGGTCAAAGCCAAACATCAGGAAGTATCAAAAACAGAGCAGCTTTATTTAAAACATGGCACACCAAAAAGAGACATAAACTGCAGGGTCAAAAACGCAATAAAAACACTCAAAAAAACACAAGTGATCTAATTTTCCCTAATAGGTGCAGAAATGCTGCAAAAAAATCTGCAACATCAAAAAACTCACCAAATACTCATCCTGGGAACGTAGCCTTAGAGGATTTAAATAGTACCCAAAAATGCAACCAACATGGAATATTTGTGATATCTATAGTATTTCTGGCATACTCCAACTTACTCAATTATGTGTACTCATGATTTTATCAAGATTGTTATAAGTTGTCTTGGGGACATACGGTACATTCGGGGCTTTCATATTGATTGTGTACCATGGTGGTATTTTACAAGACATTGGTGATGGTACACCAGGCTGAGGCATCTCCGTCAATGTCAGGCTGCTATTCTTATACTTTGTTCATCAAATCAATCCACAGCCAAATCATTTCTGAGAATTCCTGGCTAAATATGGACAATGATCCATTGAGCAGGCCTCTGTTTGCATCTTAGGCCTACTCGAGCAGACTCCGGTGATTACTGAGCCCAAAGAGGAAACAGTCAAATTTTATCTAATTTTTGCCATATGTGATGTCGCACATGGTTCTGCAAACTGCAGACAGCTCTGTTTAGTTGTCAAAATGCATTGACGCTTTCCTCCTCAAACTGATTTCTACATGACCGCACTTCAATCATCTATAGTAACTTATTTGAAACAATTCTTGAATTAGGAATAATTTGACGTTTTATTTTTTTTGCTACCATTTTAAGATACAACATTGGTATGTTTATCTCCTATTGGTCTGTCACTGTGCAGTGGCAGAATGGCAAATGCTGAAAAAAATCACCTTAAAGAAGCACTCCTCCTCCCATCAAAGTTTTTATCCTCTTAATATATTGCAGTCATCATATTATATGGCACTGTGTACTTACAATTGCTCATTTTGCCTTTCTACCAGCTAATTCTTATCTTTTCTTTGTTCTATATAAAAACAGGAAGTCTCTTGTCCCTGCATTTATCATTCCCCTTTTCAACTCCTGACCCAGCTGCTCCATGTGAGGGACTTTTGCAGTGACTTATGATTCATGCAGGGACAATTGACCTCCTGTTTCTATATAGACCATAGAAACATTCAGCTAGTCACTTTTTAATCACGTGATGTCATAGACATAATAGAAAAGAGAAGAATTAGCTGGGTAGAAAGTGAGTAATTTTTAAGTACACAGTGTAATATAATATGATATGATGATTGCAATATATTGATGAGCGAGTTTCTTTAAGTGATGAAATAAAGGCTAATAATTGGGAAAAAAATATAATCAGTCTTTTCAGCAAATGTCCCTCTCACATCTATGTTCTATGAACTCATGGGCCCAAGACCTGCAAATTGAAAGGAGCGTTGAAGTACTGGCATGTGCCTCTTAATGAATTTGGCGCATGTTTCCACTGAACATGCACCAGAGTGAAAAAAAGGACTTTAGATTAGTAAGTCGACAAAAAATTTCAACCAGTTGCACACCAGAAAACTGCCGTAAACTACCTGATGTATCACGTCCATGCTGAGCTCCATTTCCTGAAATTTGGTGCTTCCATGGTGCCACATGTTTTATTACTTTTGGAGCCTCAATTTGTTCAGTATTGAATATGAGCGCCACACACAGAAATCCCTGCACTTACACATCTTGGCTTCTATCAATAAGGTTATCAATGGTTGTCTGAGGAACGTTATGCACTTGGGCATGCATAGCATCAAAATCTGCTGCTAGTAGCTCCCTTTGCAATTGCCGACCATTGATACTCCTGATGTGCTGGATGGGAGATAGTCCAAAGACGCTGTAAGCCATGGTAGCACGTTTAGACCACACAGGCTGCTCATAGTCTGGGGTTGCCATTTTGGAAAACAGCTCTTGGGACACTTTGGATTAATGGCAGTACCAATGGTTCCACAACCAAATCAATGTATCGCTGATCTTTTAATGTACCTCGGGATGAAGAAGAGACGTCTGGCTACCATACATTATGCCACCATACACCATAATCCCAGGAGTATTACTAATGTCATGTTCTCTCATAAAGGCCTTCATGGTGTTGCCCATGTGGTCTCCAGATGTAGTTCGGAGGCTGAAATGGTGGTTGGAATGGAGGACTATCCTCTTCAGCAACTTTCATCTTGGATGCAACGATAGATGGACAAATTTTGTCTTCCATTGAGCATATCAGTGATGTCATTGATCGGCAATTGCAAAGGCAGCAGATCTTGATGATTTGCAGTCCTAGTTCATTCAGTGTGGCAGAACATTCCTCAGACAAACATTAATAACTTAACTTGATAGCAGCCAAGATATGTAAATGCAGGGTTGGATCATCTAATCAATGAGATCTGAGCAGCTGAGATTTAGTCAATTTTTATTTTAGGCCATTTTATTTTGGAAACCTAAACAAATTGAAAAACTGAAGGGGATATTATCATTACTTGGACAACTCCTTCATAAATGCAACAAGGCTCCATGCCCAGCATTACCGGGTGACGTCGTAGTGCTGACATCGCTGGAACATTGGAACATCGTTGGTTCAGCAGGTTTCATTTAAGAAGGAGTTCTCCAAGTAGTGAAGTGGACAATCACTCCATACATCTGTCTCTTGTTGGTTCCTTTCTGATATTTACATACTGTAATCTTGTATTAAAGAGGAATCACTGAACACTAATCATCATTTCTATATATGTTTTCTGACAGATGTTTAAGCACATGTTCAAAGGTGCACAACAATTTAATTGAAAAGGAAACAAATTATTGACTGCTTCCCAATCATAGTCCACTTATCTTAATTTGCCTGCACTAGGTGATTTATGAGGTTATTATGGAATATGTTGGAAAGCTTCATAACTTCATGTTATAGAACTCCTCAGCTCAGTCCTAGAAGTTGCAGCTCTTCCTTGAAATTAAATTATAGAAGAGTAAAATACATCCTTGAGTTGGACAACAGCATTAGTAGAGAACATGAGGATCGCCATGTTTTCTATGGAAATGGCCTACAAGCTGCATCTTTATGGCTACCATAAAGCTGTATAATACCACCACCAATTTCATAAGCGTGGATTCAAGGTTCATCTCTCAAGATGTAACTTGGTTCACTGCTGATGATTGCGAAAAAAAGGTTCTTTTCAATACCCAAGAAAGATGAAAATGACCTAGTGAAATACTATAAATGGCATTTCACTAAAATTCAGCAAAATGAAAAGCACAAAGTAGGAGAAATAATGTAATTACTTTCAGACTCAAAAAAATGCCAAGCACTAACAATTGAGAGAAGTGCAAATATTGCTTCTTTGTTTGGAGAGCAAAATGTTACATAAGTCAGCATAATAAACTGTTGGGAGATAGGATTGTCTTATTATGTCTGGCCAAGGACATGTAACTAAATCCATTGTGGATCCCTCATCCATAGCAAAGATTCACGTGAAAGATTAGAAAAGAAGAAATAAGAGCCCAAAGACAGCAGAGGATAGAGCGGGAGGATGGACGCCATTCTTACTTGTGACTGATTGTTTATGTGACTGTCTCCTTGAATTGTGCTTTGTGTCTTGTCTACTTGCATCTCCTGCTTTCTCTGATTTACCCATAGGTCATCACAGCTGAGGCTCCTGAACAGCAGTCTAGTATTTCTTTTCTCTGAGTCTTTTGCGTGCTCCACTGATGTCAGCATGGGTAATGTATAGGTTTTACTTGTGTCCATGTTTGCAAATGTGAACACCAGAAACTCAGAGGTCTTCTTCTTCTGAAGGACTTTCTCCCTCTGTACCTTTATAGTTGTTGGTTGGTTTTGTTGTTTAGTATCCTGTTTGTATCAGTTTAAGCGAAAGGTATGTAAGACAATACAGACCTGAAAATTCCCGTATCCAAATAATTAAAGTTGACCTGTCACTTACCATAAATTCAACTCTTTTCCTGAATTTGGTGTTGTGTTTTTTGGTTCTTGCACCTCTCCATTCCAGAGGTGTGGTCACTTCTTTCCTGTTCTTAAATCTAGTCTTTTTTTTAGCCAAGTGAGGGTGGTCAACTCTTTCCTATGTATATGTTCATGAAGACCTCTCCCTCTTGACTAACAAGGCTAGATTTACATGTAGGAAAGAGGGAACCGTATCTCAGGCATGGTGAGGCACAGGGAAAAGAAACACACAATAATGCCAGATTAAGGAGGACAGCATTAGTTAGACCAGGTAAAAATGTACGGCAATTGACAGGGCCTTTTTAAGCAATATACAAATGAAACAGTGCTAGGCTAAATGCAGACGACTGTATATTCTCTCATGGAGAATCGGGCCAATTATGGTGGGTGATCCAATTCTATTGGATGAGCAGAAGATGGAGAAGAAAATTCTCCATCTTCTCCATTGTGTCAGTCCGTGAAAAACTAACTGTACTCAGATGTCATCCGGGTGCAATGTTTTCCACGCACTCATTGACTTGCATGGCCAAGTGCGATCTGAATATCGGCTCAAACTCGGGGACGCTGTGATTTTTACCCCGAACCGGCTCTATCTAACGAAAAAAATCGGATATGTGCACGGCCCCATAGAATAACATCGGTCCGGGTGCGAACCGATGTTTTGTCAGATCACACTAGGACCGATGATACGGTCATCTGCACAAGCCCTTAAGGTGCTCTTAAACACAACATTCTTAATAAAAATAAAGCATTTCCAGTAGTTCGTTTTCTAATGTCACCAGATATTTGCTAAGAGTCAGTGGAGATATATAAAAATGTCATTTTTGAACTCCACTTTTTTGATGGAATTTGTTTCACTAAAAAAAAAAAAAAAAATCACTGGGCGCTCCACTGTTGGCACCCCTACCAATCATAAGAATTTGGGCCCACCTACTCCATTTGAATGTAGAGGTGCACTCTGTTATACTTGACAGTCCTATAGACAATTATAGAAGCAGTGACATGCACGTGCAGCCACCTCTTCATTCAAACCGGGACCACAGGACCACCGTTCTCGGGATCGGTGGGCATCCCAGTGGTGAAACCCATAGCTATCCTGTGGATAGATGATAAGAATCAATCTTAGACAACCCTTAAATCTGAGGGGACTACCGAGAATGAGAATGGGAATGCCTTGTCCCCCATTTCAGTGGAGGGGTCTACCTGGCTATCCTAGTCAGGCCCATAGACCTGTGCTGAAATAATCTTACAAATGTGCCCCTGCTGTGTACTATCACTATTTTTCAGACACAGCCATTACACAGTACACAGCAGGGGCACATTTATAAGATTATCTCAGCACAGGAACATTTTTTAACACATTCAATTATGAAACTTAATTAGATATTAATTAAAATATATTTTGTTCATGGGAAAACGCCTTTGAGGTTTAATAGACATGTATTTATGGAAAGTGATCAAAATGTGATCTATATGTTCACTTTTTAACTACCATAGTAAAGGGAAACCAGCCGTATTAAAACAAAACCAGCTCATAAATAAAGTATATGAACTATCATCATTATAACAGCTCAAACTAGAACTTATGAAAGCTGCACGAATTCTGATAAGGAAGGAAGTCAATAAAAAATGGAGAATATTTTCTTATATCAGAATGTTTTGAATTGTAAAATTTAAGGATAATAGACACGTGAAGATTTCACCAAAAATACATTATGATGACCTTTAGCAAGAGGCAGTTTCATAAGTGACAAGCAAGTGTGAGTGCAATTCCACAAAGGTCTCCGCTGTTTGCACATTAAATCTTGGGCAATTCTCTCCTCTGAGTTTTGTAGTTAAAACTTTTGGCCTCTTTCGCCATCTGCTGGCAGTTAAAGTGCTGACTCCCAAATGACCAACCTTTTCCGAATTCAACAATTAATTTATTATTTATTTATAATGCTTGCTTGTATAGCGTTTTATAATGCACAGCGCTTTATAAAACATTATCACTGTCTTCAATGGGGCTCACAATCTAGATTCCCTATCAGGATGTCTTTGGAGTGTGGGAGGAAACCAGAGAACCCGGAGGAAACCCACACAAACACGGGGAGAACATACAAGCTCCTTGCAGATGTTGTCCTTGGTGGGATTTGAACCCTGGACCCCAGAGCTGTAAAGCAACAGTGCTGCCGTATAGCAGTATTTATAAAAAAAATTACCTTTAAATAGTTGGGAAAGCAAACATTATAACTGATGAATGAAAAATACATATTTTCTTCCTTCAAAGTGTGAAATGTTATCAGATATCTGTGTTCATTTGAGTATATTCTCTTCATGCTGCTTTTATGACTTGACATGCTTTTCTGTGGACTTAGACTTCTTTAAAGGAGTTTTCTCATCTTTTTACATAGGTAAAATTGCAAAGTAATTGTAAAAATAAGCAACTTTGAATTTGACCTAACTTTTAAATCCTCTCTGTTCTCAAGTAAGGAAGGATTTTTTAACTCTGTAGTGCACTGCTTGTTGTCTAGATTACCGGCCATCTCTGTAGCATAGCAGAGATGTCTGGTTTCCTAGGCAAGGAGAGTGCACATGCAAGCTCTTTGCTTTAGAGCTTACTGGATAAGTGTTTATTTGAAGCTAGATGGATCACTAGATCCTTTCAGCTTTACTGTCCCTGCACTCCTCCATTGCTTGTAGCATCAGTTCAGGCAGCAGCATGATCATACCTCTGGGTCGAACTGTCAATCATCAGGAGACCACCGCCCCCTAGTAAGCAGAAGGTGGGAGGCAGAGGAACGGTGCATTTCTGAAAACTCATAATGAGACAACCCCTTTTTTCCATGAGCAGTATATTGTGTAATACTAAATTCTATTATGAAAAATATAGAGATACTTGAAAAAAAGCCATATTGTACTTACATCTTCCTTCAGTATATCGCTAGTTGAAGACGTTGTGTATATACTGGCTTGGGATTGACTGCTGCTCCCGCTGTCCTCCTTCAGGGCTTCATTCTCTAAGGAATTTACCATCCATGGTTTGAATACCATGGATGCCTCAGCTGAGTCCAAATAAGCATCCAGTGGAGAAGAGTTTCCTAAAGAAGTCATGGAGGTGGCACTGGCCCTGGAATTTCGAAGGCTTTTACGCTGATAATTAGGCCATTGACTTTGGGGTTTTGGACTCATTGGTCGACAAGGCATTGAGTTAAGGTCAGAATTGGAGGAGATATTTGCATAGGACATACTTGACGATTGTCTCACCATTGAAGGTTCAATTGGATTATATATTGTACAGCTCATAGACTGATCAAATGAATTCCTTGCATTCGCAGTGGCACCACACTTAGCAGACCTTCTTATATCAACATCCTCATGTGCAGATTCTGGTGAAATGGACCCTATATAGTTGTCATTGAATTCTGTGTAGCTGGAACCACTGAGTAAATCTGGGACCACTGATGAATGGTTCTCACCATATGTATCAATCTTTTCTTTCGATTCCTTCCTTGGTTTGCTTGGGTTGATATCTTGTGAGGATAATGTTAATATACTGAGTCTTTTCATTGAGTCTCTTTCCTTGTTCTTTCGTAAGGCTCTCCATGACATTTGATGAGGTCTGAGCTTTTTCCTTTCATCTTTAGTGACAGACTCCATGTTTTCAGCTGTATTCTCTTTTTCTAGATTTTTAAAATCAAAAAGGCTTGAGAATGACTTATGAGCCCAAGATAGTCTCTCTTTTAACCGTTTGCCTTCTGTGCTTTTATTACTATTTTTTATATCATTATTTTCTAATTGGGGCTTCGGAAGATGTTGGCTGTAAGTTGGTTCGGCTGACTCTGGCATCTTAACAGTTGAAACATCATTTCTGAGCCGGGAAAAATTGTCCAGGTCAATCCTCCCTGATCCTGAAGCTTTTCTCATACTCCTGTTGTAGAGAAAGCTGCTTTCATACAAGTCATCATCAGAGAGATCTGAAGAGTGTTCATCTTTACATAGATTGACTATCTGTCTGCTGGTTATTAGTGGAGGTGTAAGGGAGTGTAAATGCTTGCTTTCTATATCATTCACTGTCTTGCCAGCCTTATCTTCTACTTTTCTGTCACTTTCTGACTTGGCTGGTTTATTGTTTTCTAGAGGAACCTCCAAAATTGGTGGCAATCCTGAAGATTTGTTATTTGAATCTACATTTTTGCTTTCTTCCACCTCTTGTTTAGTACCAATAACATCTCCACAGTCTTCATTTTCAGTGCAATTGTTGCTGCTACGGTTGTTGCGTTCATCATTTTCATCCACTACACTTAAGTCCGTGTTTATTGTGTTCCTTTCAAAAGCCAAGTCATGTATATGACCTAACATGTCCTCCTTTTTACCTTCTAGCTTTGGTAAACTGTCATATTCCATGTCGTCCTCATCATCATCTGAGAAACTGAATGCTAGATGCTCTGAGCTATCTGTGCTTTCCTCACTCTGGTCATCATTCAGTATTTTGACAGAATTTAACAAATCAGTTTGTTCCATGATGGATTCTTCATCTAAATGACACATATTAGCTAAAGCCATATAGTCTGAATCTAGACTAATAAGTTCTTCTTGATTGGCTCTTTTGGGATCAGGATCTACATCTATTACTTTGTCCCGCATTTGAGGACTTTGTGGAACTTGGCTTGTTTCAATAGTCATATAATCAGCATCCATGTCAAGTGAGGGTTTCATATCTAACTTTGCTTCTGTAGAATTCTTCTCCTCTTTATCACTACTATCTATATTGACTACATCTTTAGTGATAATTTTTCCTTTTTCTAAATCTGCACTGGAGAACTTGAGTATTTCACTGTTTTCTTGTGAATCGTGTGATTGCCCAGAACCAGGCGGTATATTATGTTCTCCTACTAGATGGATGTCATCGGGTTTGTTCCTTGTTGCCTGAGCATCTGTCCGTTGTATGGATATTATAATAAGACCAGATTTGTTAGAAGAATCATTGACAGTATCTGACTGCTGATGGGACGTCTCTTTGACGGTCACGTGGTTTGGTGCAGTGTCATTATTACCTACCGTACAGTTTTTTGCCTCGTCTATGTTGCAGTCAGGCACATTTGGCTTTGCAGATGATTTTGCTTTATAATTGCTCTTATTTGCTTTTATTGAGTTTAATATAACCAATAATCTATTTTCTCTGTCTTTACATATGTCAGGTTCCAAAGATCCACACCTTATGTCTGTATTATTATCATCATCATCAGGAGAACGATTATGTTGGTTTTGCGCTGCGTTATATCCATTAAGTGGTCTGGTTGGTTCCCAGTGTTGATTGGAACTGTGGCACCAGTTTTCTTGGTAAAGACTAGACTCTTCAACTTCAGTTGGTTTTTCTGATGGAGTCCTCATTAAATCTCCATAGGCCTGATCTATGCAGGGTGAAGGTTTTTCCAGATTATGACTTTTTTCATAGAATGGCTTTTCTGTACTTATCTCTCCCCTGTTTGCAGCATACTCTACTGCAGTGTCATTAAGGTTAGGAATTCTAAAATGAATATTAGGCAAACTTTGGTGAGAGGCAACGATAGTTGTGTCTGACCGTGCACAAGCTAGACAACCTTCTGACTGGGAGATGACATTAACTCTCTTTTTTGTATTTGTCCGTATCTCTGTAGACACCACCAAACCTCTAGGGCCTTCCTCTATTACTGTCACATTGTGCTGCAACCCATTGAAAGATACATTATTATTCTCTGTATCTTCTCTGAAATTTACACTTGGAATAAATAGATCCTTCTTGTTTTTCTCCACCGTTTGTTCTTCACTGAGCTCAGATGTGAGGTTTTTCAGAGGAGATGGGCACTGGGTTTGTAAACAAGACGAGGCTTCGGTCTGATCTTCTTGGCTACATACGATCTCTTTTGAGAAGTGCAAACTCTTTGAATAAAAGCCACCTTGGAGTTTAGTAAAATTTGAATACACAGATTCCTCCTTGTCTAATATAATGCAATCTGTCCTTCTGTTCAGTTCATCTGTCGCATCACTAGCAACAGATTCAATGTCGGAAATGCTCTCAAATACTTCACTTTTTAATTCAGAGGGACTGTCGCTGAAGTAGGATCTAGTTTCAAAATAATCTTCATCTTGGTCCGGACTGTAAGACCCAAAGTCAAGCGTACACTGGTCTGCACTTGTGTCTTCATTAAATTCTACTTTATTTTCAGTGTCTTCATTTAGTTCAGGGGTCTGTAACGATAAAGACATGTAAGATGAGGAAGAAATAAAATATATTTTCAATTAAAAAAGATTTTTTTTTACACAAAAGTCTTTTCCTATCCACAGGAAGTAAGGAAGAATATGGGAAAGGGACACCAACCAATCACAAGAATGAAGGTAACTTTCCCACCTTCTTCATCGCTTTGGTCAGGATTGAATAAAGCAGCGTGGTCACACATGACCACTGCCGCTCCATTCAGTTTCTAAGAGACTGACGAAGATAACCAAGTACAGTACTCATACAGTCCAATGGACACTGAATGAAGCAGAAGACCACGCCAGCTAGACCATGTGACCAGTCCTAGCTGAAGAAAGGAGGAATGAGAAATTGAGGCACCGATTCTCATGATTAATAGGGATTCCATGTTTATCACATATCCAATAGATCGATGATAAATGTATTCCATTTGAAAACCTCTTTAAGGGTATGTGCACACGATGCAGAAATGAAGCAGAAAATTTCTGCATCATTTCTGCATCTCCCTGGCAGAAAAAACGCATGCAGATTGTGCATGCGTTTTTCCTGCAGAATACATGCGGATCCACATGCAGATTCACATGCGTTTCCGCATGCAGATTGACAAGCGCTTTCCAGGCGATGTTAGCATCACCTGGAAAGTGCTTGATAACTAGGTCACACTATATAAATCCATGCAAACAGCAAACAGCATGGATTTATACAGTGTGAACCGAGAGAGTGTATATACTTACCTCCGATGGCCCGCGCTGTCCTGCTCACTCCGTTCTCCCGGCTGCCGGCAACTTTGAATTGAAAGACCTGCCGACGTCAGCGTCACGTGACCCGTCACATGACTCTGACGTCACCGCAGGTCCTACAACTCACTGCAAGTGCCGGGAACCAAGCGGGAGCGCTGCGCGGGCCGACAGAAGGTAAGAATACATTTATTTTTTATTTTATTCTTCTTTTTACAGCTTTTTTAATGATACCTGGGTGTGGATGAGACTCTCCTCTCCTCCACACCCGGGTACCATCCGCACATTAGAACGCACCAATTACGCAAGTACAAATGCTGTCTTGCGGAATTGGCGCGTTCTAATGCAAGTCAATGGCGGCGAAATCGCCGCGTTTCCGCAAAATTAATTGACATGCTGTGGATTTTTGACCGCAGCGTTAACGCTGCGGAAAAATCCGCATCATGGGCACAGCACATGCGGATTTCCATTGGGGAACATTGCTTCCCTTCTACCATGCGTTTTTCATGCGTTTCCGCGGCGTTTACGCAACTGCAAAAACGCCGCGGAAACGCATGAAATACGCATCGTGTGAACACAGCCTAAGCAAAACATGTCTTTTTTATATAAAAAGTCTCATCTCTTTGTAAAAAATGTTAAAGATGAGGACAACATAACACTTGCCGTAAACTGCAATGCCTCCTTTTTGCACGACTCTTTCAATATAATGCACCACTTTGTTATTCAATAGAAAATACTATATTAACAATAATTGTTCATGAACCTACATATTATGTATTGTTATCAAAAGTAGAAAAAAACTGCCTGTTTTCAGGGCGCAGCTGAGAATATTAAATCTGTAGTTAATAAAAAGCTGTTGGACAGCATGGGATCGCAGATGCGGCTTACTGTTAGGTAAAACACGTATAAAAATAGGCAAGGAAATATTTTATCTCACAGAAAAAATCAGCTGTGATTCCGTGCTGCCCTGTCTGTATACTCTTTTGCTTCCTCCCCTGCCCAGGAGATGTGGTATGATCTGACCATGTCCCTGCACGGTCAGACACAGCCATTACACAGTACACAGCAGGGGCACATTTCTAAGATTATCTCACGACAGGAACCTTTTTTTAATACATCCAATTGTGGAAGTTGTACCCAATAGTGTACGGGACAGTACGGAGTCGAACTGGACCTTAGATACAAGGGCATGTGAGTCACCCTGCTGTATTGACCGCTGGGAGCTTGGGAGGTCTGACAAGGTTACGACTGACCGCTGGGAGTGGGGGAGGTCTGACAAGGTTACGACCCGGAAATGTGAATTGATGAAGGTAGGTCCCTAAGGAATGGGCTAATGTTGATGACTAATGTTCCAGGGGCTGAGCAGCGCAATTGTCAAGTACATTGTCTCTGTGTGAACTGTGGGTTATAATGTGATTGCGTATATTATGTGTTCAACCCCACAAGTTTGAACAGAGGGGGGGGGATATGTAATGCAGCGGCTTGCGGCATTACTGTAATGGTCCAGGGTGTGTTCTGGCTGACCATGTACCTCTCCCTCAGGTGACTGATCACATGACTGTGACATCATCACAGGTCCTGTGTGCACTGAAGGATATATAAATCCTGGTTCTTTTGAAACAGTGTGAAAGGCGTGAGGCCTCTTCCCTGTGTGTGGGAAACCGTTAGCCTGGAGAGGCTTAGTGAGGCCTAGAGAGGCCTGGTGAAGCCTGGTAGCCTGAAAGGCAGAGACTGGATCCTTGTGTGTAAGAGATGCCAGTAGCCTTGGAGGGCAAGAGGCTTGGAAGACAAGAGTCCTGAAAGGCAGAGGCTGGATCCCTGTGTGTGTAAGAGATGCCAGTAGCCTTGGAAGGTACGAGGGCTGGAGACCCCCATCTGGGAAGCCGTAAAGCCACAGCTGTGACAGAACAAATCTTTAGGAAACCGCTAGACCCGGCAAAAGGTAAAAGCGGTGCGTTATATGGACATTGATATAGTTACTTTGATGAAGTCTGTAACTGGAGCCAAGTGGGCCTGTCTGCCACTTGAAAGGCTCTTGGATGTTATGTGTGTAAACATGCCGGTGAGCCACTGAGATGGACTATGTTATAAGCAGTTATGAAGTGTAATAAACTGCTGGATTTCATGTTACTGGAAAACGTTGCATGTGTGCTTTAATTGACCCGGTGAAGCGAGTGTCCCCCAGCATAATGACCAGCGCTGCCTTACAACTGGTACAACCTCACCAATCACTCTTATAACAATCAGTCATTCACCAATCACTCTTATAACATCATTTTAGTGGATGATGCCATGTGCACTTGGCTTTTTAGATATAGATCGTTATTATATATTGTAACATTAGATATCTGGATCATACATAAATTAATTCACTGTGGAGCGTAATCTGTATTCACTCTGGTCCAAAGACCTTCTAACCTGTTACCCATGCACTCTCCTGTCATAAAGCAGAGACTTTAATCTTAAGCACCTGTTACATAGCTAGATGTTAAAAAAAAGACACATCCATTCAGTTCAACCACATGGTGGCTTTTTTTTTATTACTTAAATCATCATGTGGACCTTTTGTATAGGGGGCATAATCCACTTTGTTCCCAAAAAAGGCCCTAACCAGGAATCCTCTATCCAGAGATTCTGCATTTGTATACATTGGCTTGGGAATTGGCTCATCTTTGACCAGGTATGAAGGGGGCACAATCAGCAGGATTTTCTGCCCTTAGTAGTAAATCATGACCACACGAATATGGGACTTATTTTGACCTTTGGGGCCTCTCTCTACTTCTGTCTATCAATATTCATAATAAAGATATACAAAATAATCGGGGTCATATTCATGGAACCCAATAACAATGTTTTATTATCAGAATTACTAGAACCTCATGTAGAAGACAAGTCATTTGGACACTTGCTGTATGAAAAAGGTTATGATCATTGATCAGCTGAGTTATTTTTGTCATAACAGTTCTCATTTTTTTATGCTAGACACAGAGAAAGGCCAGACTCCTCAAACCTAATGCAATCCACAAAGTTGTAACTCCTTCTGGTTATGTAATGCACCTGACTGTTCTCAAGAACTTACAATCCAAACACATTCAGTAATCCAATGTAAGGATCAATTGTTCTCCCCTCTTCATACAAGTGATTGGAACATAACAACGGAGATCGTAGAAAGCAAGTCACCACTTTGCCTATAATTCGTCATCACTCAAATAGCCCATTTACTAAGAAAACAATGTCATACCATAGTTCTGATATTCACCCTCAAACATAAGAAAAATAACAAAAACATATGTCTGATTAAGTTGTAAATTTCTATTAAGTTTTAACAACTTTAGTTTCAGCTGTTTCCCCTCTTTGTTAAATATGTCTTGTTATACCTACTCTGGGTACACCCTGCTTGCCTAATTTCCGGCTCCTGCTCCCCACAGGTCCTCCTTGACAAGACGGAGCTCTTACGATTTATATTATTGCTCTACTAGATTTCTACCCGCAGCAGATGTCCTTGACAAAGACCGTTCCCAGTCGAAATGTTGGACCCTATCTGTCTTTGACTCCTTGCCGGAGTCAAAGACAAGAGTGTGCCAAGAGTGTGCAAAGCAGTCATCAAAGCAAAAGGTGGCTACTTTGAAGAACCTAGAATATAAGACATACAGTACAGACCAAAAGTTTGGACACACCTTCTCATTTAAAGATTTTTCTGTATTTTCATGACTGTGAAAATTGTACATTCACACTGAAGGCATCAAAACTATGAATTAACTCATGTGGAATTATATACTTAACAAAAAAGTGTGCAACAGCTGAAAATATGTCTTATATTCTAGGTTCTTCAAAGTAGCCACCTTTTGCTTTGATGACTGCTTTGCACACTCTTGGCATTCTCTTGATGAGCTTCAAGAGGTAGTCACCGGAAATGGTTTTCACTTCACAGGTGTGCCTTGTCAGGTTTAATAAGTGGGATTTCTTGTCTTATAAATGGGGTTGGGACCATCATTTGTGTTGTGCAGAAGTCTAGTGGATACAGAGCTGATGGTCCTACTGAATAGACTGTTAGTATTTGTATTATGGCAAGAAAAAAGCAGCTAAGTAAAGAAAAACGAGTGGCCATAATTACTTTAAGAAATGAAGGTCAGTCAGTGCAAAAATTTGGGAAAACTTTGAAAGTGTCCCCATGTGCAGTTGCAAAAACCATCAAGCGCTACAAAGAAACTGGCTCACATGAGGACCGCCCCAGGAAATGAAGACTAAGAGTCACCTCTGCTTCTGAGGATAAGTTTATCTGAGTCACCAGCCTCAGAAATCGCAGGTTAACAGCAGCTCAGATTAGAGACCAGGTCAATGCCACACAGATTTCTAGCAGCAGACACATCTCTTCAACAACTGCTAAGAGGACACTTTGTGCAGCAGGCCTTCATGGTAAAATAGCTGCTAGGAAACCACTGCTAAGGACAGGCAACAAGCAGAAGAGACTTGTTTGGGCTAAAGAACACAAGGAATGGACATTAGACCAGTGGAAATCTGTTCTTTGGTCTGATGAGTCCAAATTTGAGATGTTTGGTTCCAACCACCGTGTCTTTGTGCGACGCAGAAAAGGTGAACGGATGGACTCTACATGCCTGGTTCCCACCATGAAGCATGGAGGAGGAGGTGTGATGGTGTGGGGGTGCTTTGCTGGTGACACTGTTGGGGATTTATTCAAAATTGAAGGCATACTGAACCAGCATGGCTACCACAGCATCTTGCAGCGGCTTGCTATTCCATCCGGTTTGCATTTAGTTGGACCATCATTTATTTTTCAACAGGACAATGACCCCAAACACACCTCCAGGCTGTGTAAGGGCTATTTGACCAAGAGGGAGAGTGATGGGGTGCCTGCACTGGATTTCTGACAGTAAAAATGCAGATTGCGGGTGGCTGTAATGGAGGGAGTGTTCATGTTCCTCCATCAGCAGCCATCTCATGGATGAGAGTACTGTGTGCACAGGTGGAAAGGATGGCCGAGCAAGAGCTATGGAAATACTAAGATAGAAAATTTTGCAGACCCTGCAAAAAATATATTAGTAAGTTTGAGCCTTACATCAGAGCTATGTGAAGAGGATTTCCCAATGACTACTTTTGATAGAAGGCTGTTTCGCAGACAGTGACAAATTTCACCAATAGGCCCCCATGTTTAATGGGAATCTTTTTGCTACCCCATCTGAGAGCAGCATAATGTAGGGGCAGAGACCCTGATTCCAGTGATGTGTCACTTACTGAGCAACCTGTTGCAGTTTTGATAAGATCAGTGTTTTATCTGATGCAGATCTACCATTTCTCTGAATGCTGAGCTCTGCATAACCCCGCCCACACCACTGATTGTCATCTTTCTGTGTACACCTTGCATAGGCAGAAAGCTGCCAACCAGTGGTGGGGGATTTTATCAAAACTCCAGCAAGCAGCCCAGTAAGTGACACACCACTGGAATCAGAGTCTCTGTCTCTATATTATGCTGCTTTCAGATTAGGAGGCAAAAACCTGATGACAGATTCCCTTTAAATAGTTTTCTACAAGATATACTGTATTTTGCAGGGCGTGTCTGTCCAGTTGACTACAAATCAGTGGCTCAGGCAGGGTTCACACAGGCATATAAAAAAAATAGTCTGAGTTTCATCCAGAAAACTCTTCTTTTCCATTTGTCATCCATGTTCAATCTGTTTTCATACCTCAGCAGTTATTTAAAAATTTACAAGACCAAATACCGTTTCCTATATGGCAGAACTGCAATGTATCTGTAAAAATCTGGTGCTGTATTGTGGCTCTCTGTGGCATCTGATTTTTTTATGCACCCATTGACTTGAATGTGCGAGTCTGATCGGACACATGGTAGAAACTAAGGTGCAATTTTTTCCCACACAGGTTTGGTCAGTGAAAGAACCGCTCATCTGCACTGTCCCACTGAATAACATTGATCTCAGCGCGGTCCATGTGCTGGCTGTTCTTTCATGGACACTACTTGGAGTGAAAATATTAATAATCTTTTAATTTATATAGCTCCAACATATTCCGCAGTGCTTTACAATTCAGACAATTTACAGACAGGGCCGGCGTCAGAACCCGACGCACCCAGGCAAGTGCCGGGGCCCTGAGCAGGCGGGGGGCCTACTCGCCGTCAGGCACCCCGCCGCGCTATGGGACCTGTGAGCGGAAGAGAGCGGTGTCAGCGCCCGTCCCCCCTGCTTGCTCAGGGCCCCGGCAGCCAGCGCAATACTTACCTCTCCCCGTGCCTCCGCAGCAGCTCCGGTCTCTTTCGCGTCCCCTGACTGTGACGTCTCAGGTCAGAGGGCACGGCACGGTGACATCTTTACACCGCGCTCTCTCCTGAGCCGTCACAGCGCAGAGCGGGAAGACGCCGGCGACGCCGAGGAGTCCAGAGCAGCAGCAGCAGGTGAGAAGTGAGGTGAGTATTTGATTTTTTTTTTTATTGTATGGACATGGGACATTATATGGTGGGGGTGTGACATCCTGCATGGGGCATTATATGGGGGGGGGTGACATCCTGCATGGGGCATTATATGGGGGGGTGACATCCTAAATGGGGCATTATATGGGGGGGTGACATCCTGCATGGGACATTATATGGTGGGGGTGTGACATCCTGCATGGGGCATTATATGGGGGGGGTGACATCCTTCATGGGACATTATATGTGGGGGTGTGACATCCTGCATGGGGCATTATATGGGGGGTGACATCCTGCATGGGGCATTATAAGGGGGGGTGACATCCTGCATGGGCAATTAAAAGGGTGGGAGTGACATCCTGCATGGGGCATTAGAAGCGAGGGGGGGATGACATCCTGCATGGGGCATTATAAGGGAGGGGGTGTGTGACATCCTGCATGGGGCATTATAAGGGAAGGGGGTGTATGACTTCCTGCATGGGGCATTATAAGGGAGGGGGTGTGACATCCTGCATGGGGCATTATAAGTAGGGGGGGTGACATCCTGCATGGGGCATTATAAGGGAGGGGGGTGTGTGACATCCTGCATGGGGCATTATAAGGGGAGGGGTGATATCCTGCATTGGGCATTATAAGGGAGGGGGGTGTATGACATCCTGCATGGGGCATTATAAGGGAGGGGGTGTGTGACATCCTGCATGGGGCATTATAAAGGAGGGGGGGTGACATTCTGCATGGGGCATTATAAGGTGGGGGTGACATCCTGCATGGGGCATTATAAGGGAGGGGTGTGTGTGACATCCTGCATGGGGCATTAAAAGGGGGGGAAGTGACATCCTGCAGGGGGCATTATATGGGGGGGAGTGATATCCTGCATGGGGCATTATAAGGGGGGTGACATCCTGCATGGGGCATTATAAGGGGGGGATGACATCCTGCATGGGGCATTATAAGGGGGGGTGACATCCTGCATGGGGCATTATATGGGGGGAACAGCCTGCATGAGGCATTATGTGGGGGGAAAAGCCTGCATGGAGCATTATGATGGGGCACAGCCTGCATGGAGCGTTATCTGGGGGCCAGTATTCTGTATGGAGCATTATATGGGGGCCAGTATCCTTTATGGAGCGTTATATGGGGACCAGTATCCTGTATGGAGCATTATATGGGGGCCAGTATCCTGTATGGAGCATTTTATGGGGGCCAGTATCCTGTATGGAGAGTTATATGGGGGCCAGTATTCTGTATGGAGCGTTATATGGGGGCTAGTATCCTGTATGGAGCATTTTATGGTGGCCAGTATTCCGTATAGAGCATTTTATGGGGGCCAGTATTCTGTATGGAGCATTTCATGGGGGCCAGTATTCTGTATGGAGTGATTCGCTGGTTTCTGAGCTATTGTAGAATTTACAATAGATATCACTCATGTAATGTAAGAAGTGAAATCTTTGGCATTGTACTATATATACAGTATATATATATATATATTTCTCTGCGGTATCTGTGCGTCATGAATCGTGGTATGTGTTAAAGGGGCCCACTGAGACTCTTTCGCCCAGGGCCCACAAAAACCTGGAGCCGGCCCTGTTTACAGACATCATCATCACTGTCCCCATTGAAGCTCACAATCTACATTCCCTATCAGTATGCCTTTGGCGTGTGGGAGGAAACCAGAGAACCTGGAGGAAACCCACGCAAATACGGGAAGAGCATACAAACTCCTTGTAGATGTTGTCCTTGGTGGGATTTGAATCCAGGACACCAGCACTGCACGACTGCAGTGCTAACCACTGCCATTAGATTGCTTTTTGGAGGAAACATCTGCAAGCATTGGCGGCAGCCGGAAACTCCATGCAGATGTGGCCAAGATTTCTTTGCCAACCACCATGCCACAATTTATGCAGCATAGGGCCATAGAAAAAGAATTAGTCATTTAATGATTGAATAACTAATAAAACAAGCAGCACTGAAGTTACCTTTTATCACATAATCTCCAGTTTGTTGTGGTTTACTGAACATTTAGACTTATCCCCGGAGATTCTTCAGTGAGGAATCCCAGTGTCTCTGTCTGAACTTGTACCAGGAACATGCCAGCCCACATCTCATATAATGACACCAGTTCTGCATCGCTCACTCTTTGTACATCAGGAACTTACACAACCTTTCATAATGTAATGTAATATTTTATTAATATGCAATGTACTAGACATGATAATACCTTGTAATTATATGGATTCTGTGGCTCTGCTGCTGCTCTGGAGGCCTGACGATGGCTGGAATCATTAACATAGTCATATACTATAATACTGAACAGTGTTGGAAATTTAGGGAAGCTTTAGTCCTGCCCCGGCCTCACACGGGGCTACCCCTAATTCTACCCAAAGACATCCATTCGTGGGTAAACCTCAATTCTGCCGGGTCTATTTCCAAAAAACTGGGACAGCCCCAACAAACTCAGGATAGTTGGTATATATATTTTTTTCAGCAATAACAGAGTCGATCTCTATCTTGTTCTGTGTCCTGCAAGAAAACAGCGAATATTTATGAAGTTACAAGAATTGCCACGTGCAGGCTGGAGTCAATCATTTGTATCCAAACAACTTTCCAATTAGGATGACTGAAAACTTATATATGCAAATTATCTCTTCAGAGAGGGAGAGGATTTGAACTCTAGTACTATGTATTGGAAGTAGCAATCCTAAAAGTCAATATCGACCCTTTGACGAGCCTGGTAACATGACATCGGATAAAAGACAAACCAGAATCTCCATTTGCAGACACGGTGTTTAGGGGTGTTTGCCCCTCCTCAGTGCAAAGGAGGAGATCTGATTTAGCTGGGTGAGAGGCCTCTGATTGTGGTCTAAGGGGTAACGTTTCTCCTTATGGAGAGTGACATGCCAGGGTAAGGAGGCTTATAGGCTGTGCAATGTTTCTCTGGGAAATTAAATATGCATATTGTCTCTTCAGAGAGGAAAATTATATTGATAGTACTTTAACAGAAATCTGACATTCATGATCAATTTAGTATTGGCAGCTTAAAGAGGTTTTCCAGGTGTAAGATATTGATGACCTGTCCTTATGCATCAGCAATATCAGTTCGGTTGAGGTCTTGCACCCCCTTCGATCAGCTGTTTTCAGCACAGTTCCATTCACTGTGTAGTGGCCATTCTGTGGTACTGCAGCTCAGCTCTTATTCACTTGAACAGAAGATGAGCTCCAGTACAACGAGGATTCAAGATGTTGACTGATCTGGTAGTGATAATAGATATGGATAGGTCATCTACATATTAAGCCTGGAGAACCCCTTCAAGTTGCCAGAGAAAGGAGCTGTACTGTTCCCGCTCCTTTCACTGGTCCAAGCCGGAGCTGAAAACAACTGATTGATGGGGACCCGGGAGCCAGAACCCCACCAATCTGATGTTAATGACCCATCCATATTTTTAGCCTGGAAAAAAACCTTTAATTACATAATCATCTGGGACATAGCTATAGAAGCTACAGAAAACTCCAATTTTTCAAATTGCACTTATTAGTCGGGGGTCCTGCTACAGACAGGAGCCCAGGAGATTTGTATTAGGCCTCTTTCAATTTACACACTTGTCAAATGCATTGGTCTTCATCAATATTTATAATTGTACGTAGAACAGTTTTCTAAATTTGGCAACATCAGTGACTCGTATCTGAATGTATTTGGTGAAATATCTTTGCGATTATTCCTTAATTGTAAGTCTCTTCATATTAAACACAGGTGACGCAGTACTGGAGTGAACACATTAGTATATATATGCAATTAGTGGAAGGTTTTTCATAAGACTCCAGCTCATAGTGACTCATTATATGTTACCAAATGGAGAGAAATAAAATTATCATTTATTAGCCCTACATTATGTATCATTCACCGAGGAAATAGAAATAACCGAATTCTCAATTTTTATGCAATTATCATATGGTCCAACCAATATGTAGTAAGACCTGGCAAATAGGAATGAGCGGACCCGTGGAAGTTTAGGTACGTCGGGTTCAGGTTTGGGTACCAGAACTCTACCCGAACTTAAACCTGAACCCCATAGAAATTAATGTGGAACCAAACTTTGGAGCTGGAAAATCTCTCTCCCTCTCTCCTAGATTCAAAGAATCATAGAATCCTAGAATGTTAAAGTTAGAAAGGACCACCAGGGTCATCGTGTCCAACCCCCTGCTCAATGCAGGATTCACTAAACCATCTCAGACAGATGTCTGTCCAGCCTCTGTATGAAGACTTCCATTGAAGGAGAACTCACCACCTCTAGTGGCCGCCTGTTCCACTTGTTAATCACCCTCACTGTCAAAAAATGTTTTTCTAATATCTAATCTGTATCTTCTCTCATCCAGTTTCATCCCATTGCTTCTAGTCTTTCTTTGTGCAAATGAGAATAAAGATGATACCTCTACAGTGTGACAGCCCTTCAGATATTTGTAGACAGCTCCTCCCTCTCTCTTGTACGAAACCCCGAACTTTACAGTTCGGGTTCACTCATCTCTACTGGCAAATAATGACACCTATATAGTGGTCCTATAACCAAGCTCATGTAGCGTTTTACCGTTGCGGTAACGTTTTACGTGTTTCTTGTCTATGTTTCTTCTCATTGTGTAATTTACATATAGAAACAGTGGCGTAACTTAACCCTAGAACGCATGACCATAAAAATGGGTATTTTCAAAAAAGAGTTGTTATACCGAAAATGCCTGTAACATAAAAATAAATGAACAACTGGAAATGACAAACAACTACGTATATACCTGAAGAATACCTAGAGTTTCAAAATTCTAACTAAAGAAATCTTGCAGAAAATAGAAAACAATTAACAGGGCGGGCCTGCGAGGCCCCAGGTATGCGTTCTAGGGTTAATGCTCCTGTGCCCCAATGCAAAATCTCAAAGAGGGCCTCCAACTATTCAGATCTTTAATAGTAATAGTCTTTTCCTATGGGCCAAAGGAACCTTTTGGGCTCCCCCAGACTCCAGGACCTGGGTGCGATTGCAACCCCGGCACCTATTATAGTGACACCCCTGTATAGCAATTTATATGGATACATATATGTAGACACAGCCGCCTCCATGCAGTTGTGGCTCCAAGGATCAGAACGTGGCGACTGTCCTATAGCTAGGCAAGTATAGTAACCGCAGGTCTTACTTAGCACAGCTGAAGTCACGTTGCAATGTTGTAGTCCATCAGAATGACAGTGATGGCTCACATTGGGCAGTACCAGCCCGAGTTGCCGCATCTACACTATAATCTCAAACCAAAGGACTGGGGTATAGACTGTAAAGGGAAGGTGTAGTTTCAGCTTTTCTTGTGCTTGGTTAATTAAACTTCACCTATAGACACATTTCGGGCCCCTTTTATATTAGGCAGCCCCTATAGAATAAACAGCACATTACAGATCAGAAGATCGTCCATAAATCTGGAGTAAGTGATGGCTCCCCCGTAATCAGAAACCCATTATTCTTTAATATGCAGTTTCTAAATCCCAGTACAAATATAAGCATTCTGGAAAAGCCACAAGATAATCACCGAACTACTCTGTGCATATCACTACTAATACAAGAATGAAAGAGAGGGATGCAGCCATATATACATTGCCCGGTGTATGGACCGCATCCAGGTTATCAAACAAGGAAAAGCCACTAGAGGTGAGGGGAGCACATGGGAAAAGTAATCGACAAACTGGGGAGAAATATGAAATGCTTTACCTGAGAAAGTTGTGCGCTCCTTGGTGCCGCCTATACTGAGGTGTCTTACTCTCTAATGTATGGAGAAACATGAGACAGCTATTGTACACGGCGCTGTACTCTGTCATTATGGAGACGTCTACAGTACCGGTTTGGCAAGTTTTAAGCACAGTTATAACTGGCTGTTTAATATTGCTAAAAACAAACCACTCGTCGCTTCACCCACATTTTGTATACATGCATTCTAACTTGTTATACATAGGAAAGTCGCACTGTTGTGTCTCTGCAGGGAGAATCGTATACAAACTGTCCACAATGTACATCTCATTTCCTAAACCCATAGACAAATAGCCTCACAGCATCACGGAGGTTTATTCATATTTATGGAGGGGTTTTCATTTGTTATTGCTCCGTATGCAAACACTCACATTCCGCTGCATGGAATGGATACAAGAGCGGAGGAAAACATACAAGTTGTAAAAATGTGAGATCTAAAGGAAGGACACAATCATCCATTTCCCCAGATCTGACTCTCAAAAATTGTGTGACTTTCAGTGATATCCGCCACTTACAAGCAGCTCCACTAAAATGGGCAACGCTGGTGAGGTGCCAGGTCAGGAAGGGATGTAATTATGCACACCCATCAAATTGATGGGTGGGCAAAATACTTTACTCCAGAAATGTTACTCCAGACCCTGAATGGAGTAATATTTCTGGAGAGGCACAAGGAAGCGTGTGCTGCTGAGAAGATGTGCCAAATTCATTAAGTGACGTGCGCTTCCTATAGAATTTGGCACACCTTATTCTTGCACGCTGTGATGATACAGCTTCTAATCTTAATCAGCCAGACATCTAGATTTGTTAAGCCAAGACAAATACACTATTGTGTTTGTGTTGACTTGTGAATGTATGTGTTTTTTGAGGCTGGTCAAGAAAGACATACTATTATGTGTATAATCATGAATGTTTACTTCACTTGGTCTGGAAACAATAATATTTGTTAATATGCTAACTACATATTATACTAAGGCCAGCTAGATGTTGATTTAAAGAGCCCCCTGCTATACCAACTATGTAAATCGATTAAATGCACAAACAATGTGACCTGATCCCTGTCAAATAACATCATCTCTAATTCTTGACCTGTGGATGTGTACTTGAAAGGACAACTAAGCCAGCTAGATGTTGATTTAAAGAGCCCCCTGCTATACCAACTATGTAATTCGATTAAATGCACACACAATGAGACCTGAGCCCTGTCGAATAATATCATCTCTAATCCTTGACCTGTGGATGTGTACTTGAAAGGACAACTGTAACTATTTAAGGGACATATGCCTCTGTAGCAGTGAGAATTAAAAGAGAGAATCAAAGATCAGACTCTTCAGGACATCAGCTTTCTAGCATGGCTCGATCCAGAGAGACACAGATTTGGATTCTACATGATTCCGGCCTAAAGGTATACGGCCCTGACTGGAAGGATACAGATCTGCTCCACTGACCATCAGAGAACCCATGGATACATTTGGGGAAACCAAGTTGGGACAATGAGGTCATCTGTCCCCATGGATATGTTGTTTGGGGATGCCAGGTGGGACCCTCCGGTCACCTGGAGCCCATGGAGACATTCAGAGAATCCATATTGGGACTAGCTGGTCATCTAGCCCCATGGAAACTCTCGGCGAGGCAAGGGTGGGACCCTCGGGTCTCCTGGCCTTGTACTTCGATGGACTGTCAGCTTCCTAAGCTTGCTGCTACCTCTTCTCTGTGGGGGCCCGCCAAAAGCGGGGGGCCACTGGTGGAGTTAGTTGACCCTGGAAGACCCAAAGTCCCAACTGTTCTATTCCCAGGCGGGCCAGCGGGAGTGTGAGGCTGTGTAATTTTGCACCATCTTGGGTATTTGCTGAGACTGTTCTATGTGTTTATTGTCCATTTTGTGGTTTAATAAAGTATTGCCACACTGTTTTACCCTCACCCTGTGTTGTCTGAGTAGTATTACGCCCACGGAAGACCCAGTGTCTTCACACACGCCCCTCATTAAGTTTGGCGTACAAAACTCTGGTCTTATAAGGGGCATGTCACCGGGTCAAAAGTGGTCAGTTTTTGGCTTTTATTTAATTCCCTCTGGCTCCCTGAGTATGCCGTTTTTTTCTTTTTAAATCCGCCATTCGTTGTCAGAGATATGGTACTTTGTTTTACTGTGTCCTTGTGTGTTTCAGTCTTTTGGTGGTGTGAACGCTGTCCTACAGACTTGTTCACTGTGTGCATGGCCCATGTGTTTGTATTCAATTCAATTTGTTTCTTGCTTTTGCAAGATTAGGGAGGTCTCCACCCCTCCCTTGTGGGCCATGCACATAAAATGCCTTCCTCTGCAGCGTATCCACATGGACATTACCTGTGAGATCTTCTCATATAGGTACCATACACATGATCAGTTTTTAAATACATCAGATAGGGACTGCTTTGATCTGGGTTACCTTGACGTTGGTAGAGCGGCTTAGTATACATTTTTGCAAAAAACGTGTCAACTAAATACCCTGTTTTTTATCACCTTTTTACTAGCACTTGCTGTTTACTGTTACTTTTTTACAACAGAGTATTTTTATATGTTTGTTTTACTATGTCCTTGTGTGTTTCAGTCTTTTGGTGGTGTGAACACTGTCCTACAGACTTGTTCACCGTGTGCATGGCCCATGTGTTTGTATTCAATTCCTTTTTATTTAGTGCAAATTTTTGTGTTTTTTACCAATGGAGGAGTGGTTCACAAGATAATAGTGCAGAGTAGCCAAAAGACACCCCCCAGAGGATCCCGTGAGCAATGTCCTCTTGGTAAACACCATAAAAATTAGCTCTAAATAAATAGGTCCATATCTCTGGAACGGAATGGCTGATTTAAAAAAGCAAAAACAAAAACAAAACCAGAATACTAAGCGCAACAGCAGGAATAAAATAAGAGCAAAGCTGGCCACTTTTAACCTGGTGACAGACCATCTTCAATGAATCGAGGCCTATGTCTTCTGACACCTTTCTAACTCAGCCAACTAGTGCCACAATTTTAAACTCGTGGGCCCCATTATTAAACCTCTAAAAAGACTCCCTACTATCACGGGTATTTATTAGCATTCTTATATGGGCCAAAAGCACCTTTTGAGCCCCCTTAGGATCCAGGGCCTAGGTATGACTGCAACCCCTGTACCCACTATAGTTACATCCCTGTAGCCAACAATAATTTTTCCAGCAATTAGTCTCCTATGGTATAAAGACAGTCAGCCTAGCCTTCATCCCCTTAATCTCCCATGAGTATTAAGAGGATATTCCCGAAATCGCATGTTTTTGGAAATGCTTATTGCTGGATACCTGACTGCTGGGACCCCCAGTTTGGGCTCCATTATTGTGTATGGGATTACACACTTTACTATTTTCTGCAGCCCCATAGACAATGAATGGGAGGAGGCCGTACATGGCACCTTTGCTACATTCAAGGCAGGCTCTCAGGATCGGGGATCCCAGTAATAGGAAAGATAGTAATGTGCAAAGGTTTTAGGCACGTGTGGACAAAATGATACAAAGTAAGAATGGTATCAAAAATAGAAATGTAAATAATTTATTTTTAATCAATCAACAAAATGCAAAGTGAATGAACAAAAGAGAAATGTAAGTCAAATTAAAGGGAACCTGTATTCAGAGAACTGCTAAATCTGCAGCAGAGAATGCAATGATTCTATCCAAACTGCACCAAGCAGCCCAGTAACTGACACATTGCTGGAATCAGGCTCTCTGACCCCACATCATGCTGCTCTCATATTACATAGTAAAACCTGCTCACAGATTCCCTTTAATATTTAGTGTGGCCATCTGTTGCCTTCAAAACAGTATCAAAGAATCAATTCTTCTAGGTACACTTGCACATAGTTAGAATTTTTTTTAGTATTATAGTCAGGCGTGTGAGTAACCAATTATACCAAACAGGTGATAATGATAATCATTTTCATAAGTAGGTTGAGACAAAGTCATTAACTGAAACAGAAATAGGTGTGTAAGAGATTTTAATTGTGTGAAGAACAGCCAATCTCTGGTACAAAGGTGAGGTTGTGGAAGACAGTTTCATGTCACAGGTCATCCATCATGGCAAGATTGAGCACAATAAGGTCGTTATATGAAATCAGCAATGCGTTCATTACCAGAAGAGAATACTAAATCAAATTGTGTTTTATTAATTAGTTGTTTAAAATCTATTATACCCTCTAAAAGGTCAGTCTGGAGAGATTGAGTAGTGGTTGACTGAAATTGCTCTTAAATATTACAGTAATGCAAAAAATGAGCCACATGAGTGCCCCAGACATGGACATATGGTCTAAAACTGCAGAGTATTGTGATGAATAATCTTTTAGCTACCAGCACTGTGTTGGCAGTCATAGCTCAGGCTGCACATGGTCTGAGCAGATGGAAAGAACTAACAGCGTCAAATGCATCAGACTCCAGGCATAATTACTGACTTTGTCCAGTTTTCTCTACATCAAATTGAAAAAAATAAAGTTTACGTTATGTAAGTACATGAACGTTAGGCAAACCTGCATAAATGTTTGTATGTTGTAAAGTTCCCCAAAAGGAGGATCCCTATAAGGAATTCTCATATTGTTTTGGGATAAGACTGGAAACCATGATCAATAAGATGATATATAAGGAACATGTGGAATATACAGATAGTGCCAAAAAAAAGTGTGTAGCTTTGTAGGATGGGATGTTATTATATTAGATCTGTGTCACATACATGTTCACTGCCTTGGAATAACTCTTACCACATCCTGCTGCCTCCAGCTCCAAAATATTTCCAGAATTTTCCCTTTCCTCAATCCTGAATCTAATAAACTGTTAGTGCATGCCCTTATCATCTCCCGCCTGGACTATTGCAATATCCTCCTCTGTGGCCTACCTGCTAACACTCTAGCACCTCTCCAGTCCATCCTTGACTCCGCTGTCCAATTAATTCACCTCTTCCCTTGCTACTCGCCAGCCTCTCCCCTCAGCCAATCCCTTCACTAGCTTTAAATTTCTTAAAGAATCCAGTTTAAACTATGAACACTGACCTACAAGACCGTCCGTAACCTGCCTCCTCCATATATCGAACTGCATGCGCAGTGAAGTTCCCAGCTTCACGGTGTGCTGCCGGAGCCGCTCGTCATAGCGAACGTGCAGGGAGCCGAGGCAGGCGATGTAAAACTGTGCAAGTGCCCCACTTATATCAGCGCTTACTGGGACCA
Source organism: Phyllobates terribilis (assembly GCF_046119375.1). Classification (NCBI taxonomy): domain Eukaryota; kingdom Metazoa; phylum Chordata; class Amphibia; order Anura; family Dendrobatidae; genus Phyllobates; species Phyllobates terribilis. The sequence continues at coordinate 200,944,798 of NW_027362763.1, forward strand.
AAATTCAAATACGTTGACTGTGCCTGCCCTGACTGAATGGCGGCACTGCCCCTGACTGAATACCAGGATCACACCCCTATGACTAAAACGAGCAGGTAGAATATAAGTGTATAAAATGTTATAGACTCATTATACTACCACCAATTTTAATGAAAAAAAGTGGGTTAGTGATGCACATTGCATCACTAACAATGCTATGGGGGCAGTGTAGATAGTAGATAGGACATGACAGGTTCCCTTTAACACTGGCAGTCCAGATTGCCAGAGGCGAATAAATATAGGAGAGGTGAGTGGCAAATACTGAACAGCTGAGATCATCCAAGCTGGGAAGCTACAGAGACTCCAAGCTGAACAGATTAACTCCTGCACTGCTAACAGAAACCTGCACCGTTTAATATGAAGTAGAAGTGCTTCTGATCAGTGCAGGGGTACGTGAAATCAGATGCAGCGGTCTTCTGGCCCCTCTCTGTCGCGGTAAACTCGCTACAGGAGCTCTGCATATAGTATTAGTGTACAGATAATACAGTGATCACTGGTCACATTATACACAGGAGCGCTGTATATAGGGTATAATGTACAGGCAATACAGCGATCACCAGTGATATTATACACAGCAGCTCTGTATAAAGTGTCAGTGTACAGGTAATACAGTGATCACTAGTGACATTATACACAGGAGCTCTGTATATAGTGTCAGTGTACATGTAATACAGTGATGACCAATGACATTATACACCGGAGGTCTGTATATACTATATAGTGTATAGTGTAAGTGTACACATGCGTCCGATGACGCACATTCAGTTGAAACTGGCGAGGTGGCTGCCTGAACCATAGTGGGGCACTGCTTCCTGCCAGTTCAGGGAACCTGCTGCAATTTTAACAATAGGTTCCCCCGAATCGGTGGGAACCAGCTGAATCCCACAGATGATATGGGCCTTCTCCCTTCTGTATCAGTCTGTCACTGTTGGTTTGTTCACTGTAATTTAGATATGTATTTTGCACGTAAACCCTCTTCACAGGTATAGCACCATGGAATCAATCTTGCTTAAAAAAGAAATAATAATAATAAAAAGATACATGCTTGCTGATAAATCCTTGCTGCAAAATACACATTATAAAATTAATGATAGAATCGCAGAGGCCACAGACATTTGTGATGTGACTCAGACGTCGTGCCTTCATCGTTACAGACATATCAATTGTATTTTATGCACATAATTGACCTACATAGAGCAGGTACTCTGGTCTTAAAATCCATCAGACAAACTCATATTGCAACAAAAAGCACTTGTAATTAAAGCAGATCTGAGATTAATATAAGATAAAGGGAGAGCCATTGAGCTCTTTGATATATATGTTCATACATTCAGCTGTGAAATTGCAACAACAGGAAGGAAAAGACTTAGAATTATGAAAATCACAGGATGGATATCCATACTAATGATATGTAAATTCTGAAAAAATGAAAACAATATTTTCAAATCATCTTGATTTAGAGCCCTTTCACATTGCGCTCTGTCATATGTTTGCTGGTCCCGCTGGGGCTTTCAACTGGACCCCCATCCTCCCCGCAAAACGGGATTTGGGCATGTGCGCCAAAGCGGCCATAGAATATAATGGGGCCAACAGAGTCAGCGTGCGGCGCTCTGACGTGCATCATTTTGGGGAGGCGGACACTGAGTGGGTGGCGTAACATTCTACTTAAGAGTTGCTTCTTCCCACTGAACTCAGCCATTTCTTATTGATATCTCCTTCTGAAAAAATTGTGTGATAATTGATATGATCCGAAATCCATCAATTATAGTGTTTGGCTTGAAGATATATGTAAAGGGGTCGCTCACACCACCGTATTAAGTGCTATTTGATTTTTTATCGGATAGCAGTCGGACCATGTTATTTAATGGGGCGGTGCTGATGACCTTTTTTTTTCACTGACAGAATCTGTTTGTGAAAAAAATTGCAGCATGCTGTGATGTCACTCCGTAATCGGATGGGTGCGAGAAAAAAAATCGGATGTCATATGGAGCCACAGTATGGCATCCGATTTTTATGGATATATTACAATTCTGTAGCATAGGAAACTGTAAGGGAATGTACATGTTGAGTATTTGGAGCAGAAATGTGTGCACCATTTCTGCATCTCTTGACGTGTTTTTGCTGCGTTTTTTGCTTGCAGATTTTCCCCCACTCATTAGTATGGGTGAAATCTGAAGCAAAAACGCTGAACGAATTGACATTCTGCAGATTTAAATCTGTACCAAATCTGCATTTCACAAATAAGCACTGTGTGCATGAGACTTCAGGATTCTCCTTCACTTTGCTGTCATCAGGAATCCCTTGAGGTTTTGTGACAAATCTGCTCTGAAAAAACACAGCAAAAATACAACGTGTGAACACAGCCTAAATGGTCCCGTTAAATGACAAATAGCTGCAAATTAAAAAAAAAACGGATTGTATATGGCCTGCACATGGAGGACAAGTGAGAAAAAAATTGTCTCATTTTTCTGGTTGACAATCGGACCGATTTTTAACATGCTCATGGGACCCCAGCCTAAGAGGACGTTCCACAGTGCTGGCAGAATGCTGATAATAAACCGTTCACTTAAAAGGAGCGGATGTCAAGTTACAGTGCGCCAAAACCAGTTTTAAAGGGGTTTTCCACTTAGTCTTTATTTTAACACATATGTTGGAGACATGGTTTTGTGGCGGTGCCTAATAAGTATTACAGGTTGTACACTTGCACTTAGTTCAACCGTCCTCAAAGACTGCAAAGCCAGTAATATTTGGAACTGGTTTATTACATGAGTCACATCGTGCACTTGAGCGCTTTGATTAACCTCTGAGCTGACACATAAAATGCACATTCCTGTATCTAAGCACCTGTGAGGTGCAAATAGCAGAAAATATAGAACAACTTTATATTACAAGAACCTCCAGAGCCCGTGTATAAGAAAGATGCCCACAGGCTAGGTGTTAATCCAGTAACGCCTCAGAAAAATGCATTACATCGAGACACACTACTAAACTTTTTATTTTTATCATTTTACTTACAAATGTAATTTGAGATTTACTGTGCAGTTTTCTAAAATAGGAAATAGTGCTTATATTGATGGACTTTGATTACTTCTCCTTCTTGGGGCCAACAGTCTGCCATGTGTTTTATTGGCCTCAGTTAAGGCATGTGAACACACCATCTTTTCCAGGAGTTTTACACTCTGAAAACCACCTGAAAAAGCGATAACAAAATGTTCAAAAGAATGAGCATATACATTTCTATATAAAGACGACTTGCTGCTCATGTGTTCAAATTTGGAGCGTCTTTTAACCTCTTCAAGTTTCCAAAGCTGCCAAGCAGTTAAAAGAAGTGACCTGACAAGTCTCCAGGTGTTTTCCGCTCTGAAGACAGTCTAGACCTTATAGTAAAAGTCTATGTGGAGACTCAAACGACACCCGGAAGACACCTGGGTGCCTGTTTTAGCGCTTTGCTATCAATTCTGCATGAAAAAAACGCTAGTGGTTTCTTCATTGCTGAATGGAAAACGCCAGCAAAAAAAGTGCTGAATAAATACTAAAAAACTCTGAAAAAAAACCTCCAATGGCCAAAAAAGCCCCCCAAAAATCAAGCAGAAAATAGCCCAAAAAATGCTAGAAAAACTCAAAAAAAAAATCCCCAATAGCCAAAAAAAATTACCCAGAAAACAACCTAAACAAAAGCCAGGGAAACTCTGAAAAAAATCTCCAATTGCCAAAAACGTCAAAAAACTCACTCAGAAAACAACTAAAAAAATGCTAGAAAAGACACTGTAGGAAAAAAAAGTTGGCGTTTGCTGAACCATCTTCCTCTGGAAAAACTCAACGGATTCAACCACCTGAAAAAGATTTTGTGTTATGGTTATAATGGTTATAATGCTTGTGTGACATTTCTTACACCAGAAATGCCAAGTCTAATGGATTTACACTGGTGAATGTTGGTCCTATTGGTTTTCCCCCAGTTTTTCCAGAAATATATAAAACTGATATATGGAATCTATGTACTTATTATGGCCATGGCTGGTCTAATTGTGTAGATTTATGTATAGTTCGTAAAGTAGGAACAGGTGAACCCAAATTCTGCAATCTGAGAAGAGTAATGGAGGGCTGTAGAGACACAACACACCTCCAATATGACCATCATCTTCACATTGCAGCTGAGGTGCAGTTTGATGCTTTTACCTGGCTGGTGGCCTCATCATCTTGTAGTACATTTATCGTATGTGACAGTAGTGCTGGCAGGTGTCTTATAATGCGCTGCCGCACCTGTTGCTTCCAGATACATCACAGGAACAGAGACTAATGATGAAATGCTCAAGAGCTGAAGAACTAAAGCCTCATGATGCACAACTTCATGACACAAATAACAAGTTTTAAATATCTATTGATTTGTGATCCAGAAATAATATGAAAAAATCCTAACCAGCGTTCACTTGGACAGAGCAAGCGCGGCCTGACCGAACGGTACTGCTTGTGTGCCGTGACTATGCCAACGGTACAGGGACGGATCCCCCTTTCATCATTGCCTCCTGTCATGGCATCGCCTCCTTCTACACCCAGAAGTGTATCGAGCGGCTTCAGAGGGAAGGAGAGATCAGTTAAATGCTCCTCCTGTCTTCAGTGCGTCACATATCCCTCTAAATGTGTTCTGGTTATTGAGTGCCTTGCCTCACTAAATTTTCACAGACTGAAATAGAAGAAATGGTGGTGTGGTGTTTAAATGCGAATAGCTTGACGCAGAAAATACAGCAATATTGGGTGCCGCTAAAACAGACATTGCACAGGTCCAATAAATACATGCTGTGACTCACACTGACTGCACAGATTAAACTAGAATTTATGGTGATGTGGCATTTAAATGCCGAGCCACACACCCGAGGTCATGTGATCTCTCTGTTTTCTGCTGTCTGTAACATGGCAGTGGACATTTTTGTGATTCACCCAAAACAAAGAAGTTATTTGGATTTGCAAACTTTGAAGTATTTTTAAAAATCCGTACCAAACTCAGTTTATCCAGAATTGATTCTCTCATCCATTTTATCCTATAGGCAAGGTTGTATTTGCCACAGGGCACCAGAAGTCTGGTGCTTAGGGTGGCAAGTAGTGGGGGTCAGCGCCCTGAACAAGTGACTTTTTTTTATTATTTACATCTTTTCTCTGCTTTCACAGGTTCAGCATCTCCAATGATGCTGGTGGAGGTGTCAGGGTTGGGGATGTTGTGCAATGAGATATGAATCGCTGCGTTTCTGTGCCAGCAGCTCTGCAATTTTCTGATGGAGGTGATGGGGATAAGTTGCTTGGTCCCAGCACTGCAGAGAGGGAAAGATTGCGCTGATCTATGCACCTCCCTGTCCTCTGCTGGCGCTGATTGGTGTGTGTGACGCTGGAAGCCCTACCCTGGGAGATGGGGGACTCGGAGCCGGGTCCTATGTTGTCGATGGGGTGCAGCCGTGGCCCGGACCCACTTCGTGCCCAGGGCCGTCACATTAAAAAGGATGGTACGGGCTTATTCGGGTTGAGTGGCTGATCTCGACTACGCCACCTGTGGCACCTGGTGAAGGCCACCAGCGCTGCTGCAGTCCGCTGAGGCAGGATGTTATGGCAGCCGTCGTTGGTACTACTCCCCACAGGCGGAGCAGGGCCTCAGGGCAGAGAGACAGGATGGAGGGGGTTGTAGTATAGGATGTCTGGTGCTGCGTAGTGCGGTGTAATGCAGAATAAAGAGTCCGGAGGCCAGAGGGGTTAACTTCCAGGGTTTTTACTCACGGTGGAGATTGCAGTTGAAAGGCTTCTCCCTGCTCCTCGAAGAGTTATGCGGTCACCAGAGACGGGGGGGGGGGGGTCCGACAACCTCCGAGTAAGTCCAGTGTTCAATCAGGACCCCCTGCCAGAGTGTTCCTAAACTTCAGACCGAGTCCTTTCCTGTCTGTGTGCTTGTAGATAGGCCTGGTCTCCCTCTGAATTTCACTCAGAAAAAGGGTACGGGTGGCAGCTCCGCTCCTTCCGTTACCCGGTGGGATCCTCAGGGCCTACCGGGCTTCCCTGACCAGGCCATAGAGTAGCAAGGTCAGGTGTCAGGGGCCGGTACCCCTCTTGCAGCCGGAATCCCTCTGAATAGATCAGGTTGGCGAGGACAGGTGGCGTATACCGCTCCGTCTGCATCCCCCCCGGGATCCATTTGCGGTGGAGCTACACTCCTAAGCTCCAGGCCTTCTTGGTCATGGTCCTTGACCGGGCTGAGACATACAGTACCTGCAACCTGCCCCTCGACCCAAGGCCAGGATACGAGGGCCGTGTTCCCATCCTCTGCAGGTCCACACAGGATCCACACTCAGGGAGGGAGATCACGATCAAACAACCCAGAACCAAAATGGCTGTGTATTAAATATGAAATTTAAAGTGTCACTAAAATGTGAATCCTCCACCCTCACCCACTAATTGGTTCCGCTATCTTTTGGTTCCCCAGTCTCCCAACTTCCAGTAGGGGCAGCACCTGGTGCCTACTAGCCCCCTCTGGTGGGAGAAGTGTGGTGTTGGATGTGGAGGGAGGGTCCTGACCACCGCACTGTTCTTACCTCAAAGGAGGAACACTACACCCCATTAAAGAGGTGCAGCATCCCTGTGGCGGTCGAACCCTCAGGGGCGCCACAGGTGGAGCTGCAGTCAGCTGGCTTTTCCTACACCACTGACTGACTGTGATAACCGGGAAGCCGGTTGACCAGCAAGCTCATAAATTCTAGTAAGTTGTGATATTTTTCCTTTCCTCCCCTGTTTTTATCATTTCTCCATTTACTTTCTCCCCATTTCCTATCTTATTTCCTCCTTTTTTTACATATATATATATATATATATATATATATATATATTGGGGAGCTCAGTGGTTAGCACTTGCAGCGCTGGGGTCCTGGGTTCAAATCCCACCAAGGAAACATCTGCAAGGAGTTTGTCCGCTCTTCCCGTGTTTGCGTGGGTTTCCTCTGGGTTCTCCGGTTTTCTCCCGCACTCCAAAGACATACTGATAGGGAATGTAGATTGTGAGCCCTAATGGGGACAGTGCCAATAACGTCTGTAAAATTGTCTGTGGAAAATGTTGGCGCTATATAAATAAAAAGATTATTATTATATAGTACTATATGTAGGTATATAGGATATAAAAATGTTTGCTTGATCATTTGTTAAAGGGAATCTGTCAGTAGGATCAATCCCCCTAAGCCATTGATACAGTCACACAGGTGATAAAAAGCTGAATGAAATGATACCTTGAATCTGTGATCTGATGTCTTATTTCAGAGAAATCCACATTTTTCTTATATGTAAATGAGCTGTTAAGATCTATGGACAGGACATAGATCTGCATGAGAATCTGCCTCCAGAGCTTACTTTAAAGCATCACTTCAACGTTTTTTTTTTTATTGGAGTGGTATTTTAAATGTAAGTCCCCTGCCCCCTGTCTGATACTCACCTTCTGGCGGTTTCAATGATTTTCGCTGCCACTCCCGTCGGTCTCCAGTTGTGAGAGTGTGAACTGTGATAGCAGCAGGAGAGCATTAGGACCCTGTGGGTTTTGCCTGGCTGAGCTCAGAGCAGGGGCAGATCGGGAGAACCTGTGTGTTCTGAGGGTGTCTGCTGTGTGAGACGCTGGAAGTATAGTCTGAAGAGAACTGTGAGCACTGAACTTCAACAAGACTCTCTCTCTACAAGCTTTCCTGTGAGGGTTGGTAACCCCTGGCCCTGGTGAAGCTGTGTCCCTGCTTAAGAACGAGTGCTGAGCTGGGGAAAGCTGTGTGGCTCTTTGGAGTTTTGTGGAAGTCCATGCTGAGTGACTAGAGACTTTGTGATGAACGAGCCAAGTGTCGAGTGAGAGGGAAAGAGACTGAGGATATCATCTCTGTGACGGAGCACGTGGTCGGTGGTCTGGAAAACAGTGAGTGACAGAGAGAGGAGAGACGGGGTCTGGTGCCATTCATATTGAGAGGATACTGACAAGCCTGGTGAAGAGTTCTTCCCGGACCTTAACCTGAGGCTACAGGACTAAAGTCCCCGGCGTGTGGGCTCGGCATCGGCTGACAAGATAAGGAACCTTTGCTGTTTTTGTAAAAGTTGCTTTTTATTTGGCGCCAAAGTTTTCCGGGACTAGCTGCTGCCACCGCGATTCACAGGCCTGTGATAGACCACATCTGAGGTTAACGGTACCGTAACTTTAAGATACCCGGGTATCCCTATTCTAGGCGTATAAGAGCAATTGGGGTAGTTTCATGCATTGTTATTGTTAGTAGTGGTAGGATTGTACTCAGTGTGCCATCTCAGGGGTCCCCATAGAACACCCACACTAAACTGACACAGTGTTTAGGTAAAATTGTTCCAGATCTTTAGTATAATTCACATAAACTGGAAACCTTGAGATTGGCACATTGATTTCAGCTTTTGCTGATTGTGTGCAGTTAGTAGAGACAGTGTCCCAGGTAGAACCTGAGACTGATTTATGAAATACTGAATTTTAGTCTAATCCATGTTTTAGTAAAGAAAGTGTTGTTTATTTCTGTCTCTGTCTCAGTTTGTGACTCACTGGATCTCTCTCGGACCTCCAGTCATTACACGGTGAAAAGTGACCTGCCGGCAGCTCCAGTATTTCATGGAGCGGCGCGGATGTCACTTTACAATACCGGAAATGGTTTTCACTTCACAGGTGTGCCCTGTCAGGTTTAATAAGTGGGATTTCTTGCCTTATAAATGGGGTTGGGACCATCAGTTGTGCAGAAGTCTGGTGGATACACAGCTGATAGTCCTACTGAATAGAATGTTAGAATTTGTATTATGGGAAGAAAAAAGCAGCTAAGTAAGGAAAAAGAGTGGACATCATTCCTTTAAGAAATGAAGGTCAGTCAGTCTGAAAAATTGGGCAAACTTTGAAAGTGTCCCCAAGTGAAGTTGCAAAAACCATCAAGCGCTACAAAGAAACTGGCTCACATGAGGACCGCCCCAGGAAAGGAAGACCAAGAGTCACCTCTGCTTCTGAGGATAAGTTTATCCGAGTCACCAGCCTCAGAAATCGCAGGTTAACAGCAGCTCAGATTAGAGACCAGGTCAATGCCACATAGAGTTCTAGCAGCAGACACATCTCTACCACAACTGTTAAGAGGAGACTTTGTGCAGCAGGCCTTCATGGTAAAATAGCTGCTAGGAAACCACTGCTAATGACAGGCAACAAGCAGAAGAGACTTGTTTGGGCTAAAGAACACAAGGAATGGACATTAGACCAGTGGAAATCTGTGCTTTGGTCTGATGAGTCCAAATTTGAGATCTTTGGTTCCAACCACCATGTCTTTGTGCGACACAGAAAAGGTGAACGGATGGACTCTACATGCCTGGTTCCCACCATGAAGCATGGAGGAGGAGGTGTGATGTTGTGGGGGTGCTTTGCTGGTGACACTGTTGGGGATTTATTCAAAATTGAAGGCATACTGAACCAGCATGGCTACCACAGCATCTTGTAGCGGCATGCTATTCCATCCAGTTTGCTTTTAGTTGGACCATCATTTATTTTTCAGCAGGACAATGACCCCAAACACACCTCCAGGCTGTGTAAGGGCTATTTGACCAAGAGGGAGAGTGATGGGGTGCTACACCAGATGACCTGGCCTCCACAGTCACCAGACCTGAACCCAATCGAGATGGTTTGGGGTGAGCTGGACCGCAGAGTGAAGGCAAAAGGGCCAACAAGTGCTAAGCATCTCTGGGAACTCCTTCAAGATTGTTGGAAGACCATTTCCGGTGACTACCTCTTGAAGCTCATCAAGAGAATGCCAAGAGTGTGCAAAGCAGTCATCAAAGCAAAAGGTGGCTACTTTGAAGAACCTAGAATATAAGACATATTTTCAGTTGTTTCACACTTTTTTGTTAGGCATATAATTCCACATGTGTTAATTCATAGTTTTGATGCCTTCAGTGTGAATGTACAATTTTCATAGTCATGAAAATACAGAAAAATCTTTAAATGAGAAGGTGTGTCCAAACTTTTGGTCTGTACTGTAACTGCAGACCTGTCTGTGATCACGAGGGCAGACTGTCAGTCATTACATGTCTCACACTGGTAACGCCCCCTACTATTTATAATAAGCTCTGGAAGCAGATTCTCAGGGAGACCTGTGTGGGGCCCATAGCCTGGAACAGCTCATTTACATATAAGAAAAATATTGATTTTTCTGGAAAAAGACATCGGATCGCAGATATCAAGGTATCATGTTATTCAGCTTCCTATCACCTACATGCCCATATATACGGCTTAGGAGGATTGATCCTACTGACACACTCCCTTTAATACATTTTATTCTATATACTGCATACAATATAGATTATTGTAACTTTTGCTGTTGCAGTTAATTGACTAGAATAACCTCATATGTATATGGCATAACATGCGGCCACTTGTAGTTTTACTAGAGCTGCACTTTAAAGCCAGATCATTAGCCAAATGTGAAGTTGTGAACTGTATTGCTTCCTAACATGCAGCCTCTGGATATGTTCACATGGGGCAGGTGCGGTGCAGATTTTCTATCTGGACTTTTGGGCTGAAAATCTGCAGCAAAGTTGTAATCCCATTAACAGGGTGCAGAAATAAAATCTGCATGTAAATTGATATGTAGTGATGATTATAAAACCACAACATGTTAATATGTCTTCAAATTTCACCACAGATTTCACTCTCTGTAATCTTAAAAAATCCATGGCAAATCTGCGAGAAAATCAAAATGGAGAGTCTCACTCAGATAAGCATATATTCGATCCTTGTGTTATTGGTGTATGTGACTGACCACACATGGACAGATTGTAGTCCGTGCACATGGGTGATTTTCCACACTGACCGATAGTTCAAGTGGCAAAAAAACAAATGCTGCATGTACTATTCTAGTTAGTTTTAGGCCATGTTCACATGTTCAGTATTTGGTCAGTATTTTACATCAGTATTTATAAGCCAAAACCAGGAGTGGAACAATCAGAGGGAAAGTATAATAGAAACACGTCACCACTTCTGTATTTATCACCCACTCCTGGTTTTGGCTTACAAATACTGAGGTAAAATACTGAACGTGTGAATGTGGCCTTACAGAGAAGATAAGCATGTTCACTAAGGACATGTGAACACAACCATTAGATGTGTGCATAAAAACTGAGATGTTTTGGAGGAAGATACTTCAGGACATGCTGCCCTCATTTGTCCTGAAGCATCTTTTTTTTGGTATCTAATCAGTTGTTTTTGCAACATTTTTGGCCGCCAGCGTTTTTTTTTATTTTAAGTGAGTAACTTCCAAGTGGAATCCACCTGAAGAAAGGGCTGGTCACTTCTTTTAATCATTTCGTGTCTTTGGAAGTCTGAAGGGGTTAAAAGAAGCTCAAAAGACCTGAACAGCAAGTCATTTTTACATGTAAATATATATGTTCATTCTTTTTACTCTTTATTTTGTGTTTTTTTTCAGGCGGGTTACACATTGTAGCCCCTGAAAAAGACATTGTGTGCATTTATTTACCCTTGGGCCTCACTCCTACGTGAAAAAAATAGTACCGGTGTCATCAGTGTTTTGGATCAGTGTGTCATCAGTGTTTGGTCCGTGTGCCCATTTTTACTGTTAGGCCACGTTCACACATTCAGTATTTGGTCAGTATTTCACATCAGTATTTGTAGCCAAAACCAGGAGTGGGTGATAAATACAGAAGTGGTGACGGGTTTCTATTATACTTTTCCTCTGATTGTTCCACTCCTGGTTTTGGCTTACAAATACTGATGTAAAATACTGACCAAATACTGAACATGTGCACGTGGCCTAAGTGTGTCATCAGTGTTTTTCACTTATGGATAAATAAGTTGCAAAGCTTCTCCTAAACTTTGCAGTGTTATGATGGCAACCATGTGCTGTTCGTATTTTTCACGGGCCCATAGACTGGTATTGGCCCATAGACTTGTATCATCTGTGCTGGTGAAAAAAAAATGGACATATCTCCGTGGGTTTTGCATGGACATGTGCATAACACCACAGATTATCATGGGTGCGTGTTGTGTCTGTGAAAAAAAACTAATACAACTGGTATGTGCAATATGGACATCTGAATGAGGCATTAAAGGCAGCTCCTGCACCTGTCCATGATGTGGACTGCGAGCTCACAGAGCCAATCACTGGCATGAATTTTCATAATATTTTCATATTTTGCCACAAATATGCACAATGTTCATATAAGTTAGCAATAGTACCTATGGGCAGTTAAAGAGGTATTCCCATCTCCAAGATCCCATCCCAATATATAGTAGGTGTAATGATAATAATATTAGCAAATGCATCTAATTAGAAATGTAGTATAGTTCTTCTGATTTGCTATATTGCTTACCTGATGTGCATGGTTACAACCACTAACAACTAAATAACTGTCAGTATATGAGTGGTCGTAACCATGGACACCTAAACTACTGCAATGCCTGCACGACGTAAGCAACATCACTTATCAGAAGAACTATACTACATTTCTAATTGGAGGTATTTGCTAATATTAATGCTATTACACCTACTACATATTGGGATAGGATCTTGGAGATGGGAATACCCCTTTTATATAATTTCTTCACATTTGTTTTCACATAGCATCATAATATTGTCAGAAAATGCCATCCATTTCCAGCAGAAAAAGTCTGCATGGATGTCAGCATACTGTAGATTTTCAGATCAGTATTATGCTCATTCTTGTGCACAAAGGTGTCAGATTTTCATCACAGATTTTACCTTTTGTCCCCATTTACAGGGCAAAATCCACAGTAAAATGAACAACAAAGTCCTCAAAAAGGCAGATTATTCAAATCATGTGAACAAAATAAACTTTCAGAGATGTTTACTGATGTCTGTGCAGCAACCTTTCTAGTTGACAGAGGTATGGAGGCATTATTCTGTACAATGATGTTTTTTTCTTACTATGGTGGTATTTTTAGTTACAGTATAGTAGTAATATTCATTTACTATACAAAGGTCTTATCCAGTCACTATATGGTGACGTTAATTAGCCACCATAGTGATTATTTGGGCTGAATCTATACATACAGATTTGAGATTGTGGTACAGCACAGTGTGCCATGAATTCCCCAAGAAAGCAAATTATTTTAGGGGAGCAAGTCCACACCAGTGCTCCCCAGGACCTGGCGGTACATCAGGCAGCAATACAAAGTGAAAATGTCACTATGAGCGCCATATACCCTCATCAATTGTATTAATATATTATTTTATAGCGTTATAAATTAAGATAATTCAGAAATGATAGTTTTATTCTTGATTTTTAATTAATTATTGCTCAGATATCTGCAATTCATGACACTAATTGGCAAGTGTAAGTTGGCCTACGGGCTGATGCAGACATTCATGGCTCTCGGTCCAGTCACGGACTGCAATGCACCGACCCAGGCGTGACACTTTCATATATTTCTATGAGGCTGCCACAAGATCCACGGACGTCTGCATGAGCTCTTAAAGCTGCAGTGTGTCGTCGTGTGACAAAAAAAAATCTGTGCAACGTATTTCGGTTTTACTATTTTAGAGATGTGATTTTGTAGTTAAAAAAAATGGCCAAGTTGAGGGTAAGTCACAATCAAGGCCCAGTCGAATGTGACATGCATTGAAGTTTATGGTAAGTGAGTCGAGTGTGACTTGTGACCAGCGATAGAAAATTCAACACATTTGGAAATATTTTTGTGTCACAGTCACAGTATGACACCATATGAGATCATTAGATGAAATATCACAACGCGATGCGGTGATTCGAGTGTCGTGCAACACTTGTCTCCGTGCAGCCCTAGCTTTAATGGGGGCTTATTCAGGCTTAGTGCATATCCCAGCATAAGCTGTAAATACAGCCCAGCCTATACAGTGTTTTATGTGTTTGACATTAGGCCTCCGTGCAGCATTAATGTTTTTCTACATCATAGTTTTTTAGTCTCTTTTCCTGTCTAATGGGATAGTTATGATAAAGCCGTAGAGGGCTGTGACAACATAATCATCCTTACGGTTCGATCAGGCATGAAGATCTTCCTTTACTTGTGGGGCACTTCTGGAACCAATACCATTATCTTTAGTAACAAAATATTATAATAAAGCATTATGCATTGGAATACAAAACTCCTTCTGTTATTTGCCAAATCCAAGTCCACCATCCATCCAAACCCAATCCCTTAAACATCATCATCCTAAAGAGGACCTTTCACCAAATTTTTCATGTTGAGCTGAACACATCTCCGTTGCGGAGATATTAGCAATCAATGTATTTGGCACCTAATGAGTGATCTTTTCTTAAGTCGGAGTGGGTGTTATCAGATAGTAACTGATTTAGGGAGAGACAGTACACTCCCCCAGTGAAAACAATCTGGTAACACCCACTTGGACTTAACTAAAATGAACTCATTAGGTGCCAAATACTTTGCTAGCTAACAGAGAGGCGAAGATAAAAAAAAATAAAAAAGAAAATGTTTTATTCAGCTCTACAACCACTATTACATTGTGTGTCCAGCTCAACTTGGAAAACATGGTGGAAGGTCCTCTTTCTTAGACATATCTTTGCGCACAATGAAGTCATGTGTGAGGCTAATAATGTGGCTACAATGTTTATCATTGGTGGCGGTGAACAGACGGACGGAGCCATGTCATAGAATGAAGTGCAGACTGAGTGCACTCCTGAGTATGTTTGCTCCGGAGCTTACATTACATGGATCAAGGCCCGGGGAGGACTGGGGAACACCCTTGGTGAATAAGTGAAATCATGCTTATGGAACTTGCAATTAAAATGATATGAATGACGAGCAGGTGCTTAATCAGGAAATATCTTCAGAAACAAGACTGAAACAGAGGGAGACATTTGAGTTTAGGCTGAAATAAACCTAGTTGTCGGGTTCCATCTAATTGGTGACACAGATGTAATACATCTTTCAGATTTCATTTTTGTTGTAACAGGAAATAGATTGATGAAAACACGTTAGGAAATAAGGGCAAATAGACATTGTGTGAATTGCTCATTTCTGTATATATTATATACACAAACGCGATGACTTCCTCCTACCTGTAACAGCACAGGATGATTGTGCAGACAGAATTATTCTACGTTTCGTGCATAGAATAAAAATATATAAAATAACCAGACTATTGTAAATGTATAAAAATATGTAAAAAATTTACAGTGTATTAACAGCAAAATAAACACTGTTGTCTAAAAAAAAAGAATCGGGGCTGGGAGTTTTCAGACTGACAAGATTGAGGTATGTGGATTTAATCCCCAGTTTAGACCTACAACTGAAAGCTATTCTTCACCAAATAGATTATGTGAAGCAGAAAATAAATATGTAATCTGAGCAGGAAAAAGAATGTAAAACACCAGAGCGTCTTATTATGTGACCTTTTCTTGCAGGAGACTTGAGTGAGAATCACATAGACAGTCTGTAGGAGGCAATGTTCACCTAAAACACTGCCGACTAGTTTTATATTCAAGATCCTTAACAAATGCTTCTTTTCTAGTGTAAAAAACATGTTTTATGTAATAAATAGTTTTTGCTAAGGGTAAGTGTATGTCGACAGGCTGGGTTAACCTTTTAGGAACCCAGACATTTTTCATTTTTTCCACCCCTTGTTCCAAGAGGCATCACATTTTTATTTCTCTGTCGGCAGAGCCCTGTGTGGGATTGATTTTGCGGGACGAGTTGTAGTTTTGAAAGACACCCATTCATTTTACCATATAATGTACTGAAAAATGGTGAAAAATATGCTAAGTGAGTGAAATGGTGAAAAAAAAACCTTGCAATTTTGCCATTGTTTTTTGAGTTTTGTTTTTATGGTGTCCATTGGGCTGGAAACAAAAAAACGCAACAATATAATTCTCCAATTCTCAAACTTAAAAGTTTTTTTTATTTATTTCAGTGGTTAAAAAAAATTCAGAAACTTGTCGAAAAAATGTTTGTTTGCGTCGCCATTTTTTGAGATATGTAACTTTTTAATTTTTCCATCCATGGAGATGTTTTTTTTGGGCTGAGCTGACATTTTTATTACCTCATTTTGAGGTACATATGACATTTAGTAAGGAAAGGTGCTTCTGTCTGATTTACAGGGTATGCTTGTATAACACATTGGATCTCATATCAAGGTATCATGTTATTCAGCTTCCTATGACCTACATGCAGTTAGGTCCATATATATTTGTACAGAGACAACATTTTTCTAATTTTGGTTCTAGACATTACCACAATGAATTTTAAACAAAACAATTCAGATGCAGTTGAAGTTCAGACTTTCAGCTTTCATTTGAGGGTATCCACATTAAAATTGGATGAAGGGTTTAGGAGTTTCAGCTCCTTAACATGTGCCACCCTGTTTTTAAAGGGACCAAAAGTAATTGAACAATTGACTCCAAGGCTATTTCATGGACAGGAATGGGCAATCCCTTCATTAGGTCATTCTCAATTAAGCAGATAAAAGGCCTGGAGTTGATTTGAGGTGTGGTGCTTGCATTTGGAAGGTTTTGCTGTGAAGTAAACATGCGGTCAAAGGAGCTCTCCATGCAGGTGAAACAAGCCATCCTTAAGCTGCAAAAACAGAAAAAACCCATCCGAGAAATTGCTACAATATTAGGAGTGGCAAAATCTACAGTTTGGTACATCCTGAGAAAGAAAGAAAGCACTGGTGAACTCATCAATGCAAAAAGTCCTGGGCGACCAAGGAAGACAACAGTGGTGGATGATCTCAGAATAATCTCCATGGTGAAGAGAAACCGCTTCACAACAGCCAACCAAGTGAACAACACTCTCTAGGAGGTAGGCGTATCAATATCCAAATCTACCATAAAGAGAAGATTGCATGAAAGTAAATACAGAGGGTTCACTGCATGGTGCAAGCCACTCATAAGCATCAAGAATAAAAAGGCTAGACTGGACTTTGCTAAAAAAACATCTAAAAAAGCCAGCACAGTTCTGGAAGAACATTCTTTGGACAGATGAAACCAAGATCAACCTCTACCAGAATGATGGAAAGAGAAAAGTATGGCGAAGGCGTGGTACAGCTCATGATCCTAAGCATACCACATCATCTGTAAAACACGGCGGAGGCAGTGTGATGGCTTGGGCATGCATGACTGCCAGTCACACTGGGTCACTAGTGTTTATTGATGATGTGACACAAGACAGAAGCAGCCGAATGAATTCTGATGTATTCAGAGCCATACTGTGTGCTCAGATCCAGCCAAATGCAGCCAAACTGATTGGCCTTCGTTTCATACTACAGATGGACAATGACCCAAAAGATAAAGCCAAAGCAACCCAGGAGTTTATTAAAGCAAAGAAGTGGAATATTCTTGAATGGCCAAGTCAGTCACCTGATCTCAACCCAATTGAGCATGCATTTCACTTGTTAAAGACTAAACTTCAGACAGAAAGGCCCACAAACAAACAGCAACTGAAAACCACGGCTGTGAAGGCCTGGCAGAGCATCAAAAAGGAGGAAACACAGCGTCTGGTGATGTCCATGAGTTCAAGACTTCAGGCAGTCATTGCCAACAAAGGGTTTTCAACCAAGTACTAGAAATGAACATTTTATTTACAATTATTTAATCTGTCCAATTACTTTTGGTCCCTTTAAAAACAGGGTGGCACATGTTAGAAAAATGCTGTCTCTGTCCAAATATATATGGACCTAACTGTAGCTTAGGAGGGTTGATCCTACTGACAGATTCCCTTTAAATATTACATTTCTGTTACATCACCTGAAATGTAACACTTTTTTAATTGGAAAAATACATAACAGCAACCTCTAAACACATAACTGATATTTAAGATTACTCTAGTTAAAAAAAAATGTTTTGTATGATCTAGCAGAGAAATGCAATAGTTAATCATGAGTGTGCCCTTTAAGTCCTGATCACTGATATACCTGTACACAGCACACTAAGTGACTGCTACAAAGTTGCAACACTCAGAAGAGCTACTAGAAAAAGTAAAGTATATTAACAATAAATGGAACCCAACATTTGCAGGAACATGGAGGCACTTTTCAAATAGATCATTGGGGGAGGAAGCTTTTAGAATCAGACCCACACCAAAGAAATAATGATAGTCTATTCTAAGGGTAGGCCATCAATTTTACAGAAGTGGATACCCCTTAAAGCAGGGATGTCAAACTCAAACACACAGAGAGCCAAAATGAAAAACGTGGACAAAGTCGCGGGCCAACCAGTATACAGTATAAAGGACCCCACAAAGTCCTCCGTACAGTATAATGGGCCCCACATAGTCCTCCATACAATATGATGGGCCCCACATAGTCCTCCATACAGAATAATGGCCCCACACAGGGGTGGTGGTTCTGGTGTCGGGGCCAAATAAAACCACCCTGTGGGCCAGATTTGGCCCACGGGCCAGAGTTCGACATGTATTCCTTAAAGAGAGGCAGGAATCCGGAGCATGTCACAATTTCTTTAGCAGTGTTTTTATCCACCATTAAAAAAATGGGCATTTCAATTCAGATTGCCAGATCCTTATCTACCCCAACATCATCTGGTTCGAACAACTTTAATGTGCATGGGGCCCTTTATACCAATTTCTCCTTTTAAAAACATGTTAAGAATAGTCACGCAGAAATGTATCTCTACAAAACACGGCTGATGAGACAGCTAAGTGTTGTCACGTTATTGACATTACAATAGTGTCTTCGGCATGTGTCACAGCTAAGTGTTTACCGTGGTCTGTGATTTCTCTTTTATGATATAACAATTAGTTGAGTTTCTCTAAAATCAGAAAAACTGGTCCCACCAGTTATTACCTAACAAATGTCATTCTACGCCATCTATTATAATCTGATTCACCCTAAGAGGTCATATGTCTTTTATCCTTAAAATAAGAGCAGAGGATTCTTCAAGTCTGGGTCATAACCATAAAGGGATCTCCATGTACTTTATAACCTGAGCGTAGAATTCTTCTAGAAACACATCTTCATTTCCTCCCATTTTAGAAACGAGACTATTTATTATGGCAAGCATCATGCCCTGACTAAGCAGGACTATTGCTAGGGCAACTTAGTGTTACATGATGGCCAAATGTTTAGCTCCAATGCTCCCTTATGACATCTGTCTTTGACCATGCATGTAATAAAGAAAAGTAAATGACAACTTGAAGCTGCCATACAGTTCTTATTTGACTTAAAATTTTCTCAATTGCAACATTTGGGCCCCAAATACACTAGGCAAGAAACAGATACCGCCAAAATTTGTGGATTTTTGCAGCCATAATCCTGCCTTTCGGCAGTATTACTAGTCAGGGTTTTATGGTATTAATTGCCAAGTTTGCAAATTAACTTTTCTGCAGAAGACAATAAAACTGTCTGATTTGGCTAATATAAGATATCTCTCCTCCATGTTTCCCATTGATCTCTTTAGTTACAACTTGCAATTCGACATTCTCAAAGTGTAAAATGCATTATTAAAGGGTTTTCCCTGCTTATTTCGTATGGCCTTGAAGTGAGGAATTACAGTGGCTTGCAAAAGTATTCACCCTTCCACCCCTTGGCTTTTACCTATTTTGTTACATTACAACCTGTGTTTAAATATTTTTGTAATCCGATTTGTGTGTGATGCATCAGCACTAAACAGTCTAAGTTGGTGAAGTGAGAAAAATATAGGCATGAATTAAATTTATGTGATCAAATACCTAAAAACTGGCATGTGCATATATATTCACCCCTCTTGCTATGAAGCCCCTAAAATTTCTGGTGCAAGCAATTACCTTCATAAGTCACATGCTTAGTGAAAGGAAGTCCCCCTGTGTACAATCTAAGTGTCACATGGTCTGTCAGTATATACACACCATTTCTGAAAGGCCACAGAGGCTGCAACACCATTAAGCGAGAGGCAGCGATAACCAAACAACACCATGAAGGCCAAGGAGATCTCCATACAAGTCAGGGACAAAGTTGTTGAGAAGTACAAGTCAGGGTTGGGTTATAAAAAAAATATCCCAATCTCTGATGATCCCCCGGACACCATCAAATCCATTATCAAATGAAAGGAACATGGTACCACAACAAACCTGCCAAGAGAGGGCCGCCCACCAAAACTCTCTGCCCTGGCAAGGAGCGCATTAATGAGAGAGGTAGAACAGAGGTGTCACGCAAGGTGTGGGAAAGACTTAGTGCAACACAAAGAGAAGAGGGAAAGGGAGCTCAGACTCTAGAGAAAGGTGGGAAGTGGAGACCTCCTATGTTGATCTAGCATCACCCTGTCTCCCCTAACGTCCCCGTATTGGTTCTTCACCAATCGCCGCATGCGTACCTCGCCCTGTCTTTCCCTGGCGTATGGCTAAGGCTAGGGAAGGGAGGAGATGAGCGCTAGTCGATCTCCACTAAACACTATAAACAACAGGGGTGGACAAACAGGGGGAAATTGCTTAGCTTTAGACAAACTCCAGCCAAATGCGCACATGTCCTCAAGCTCCAGAAAGGACAAAGTATTGCTCTTGCTAAAGCTTTCACAAGTAGTAATGAATATCGGTGGCAGCTCCCTCTGAAACACAGCAGGTATTTATACACCCAGACAGGTGTTAATTAGCCAGTGGGAGGTAGCCACTGGGTCCTAGAGATAGCCTCTAAGAAGATGTCTGTAGTGCCAAAAGTAGAGATCTCCTGCAACCAACTGCAGGGCGACTGTCTGTCACCACTAACACACCCGTGACAGAAGGAGCTGCATAGTTCCCAAACAGAGACTGGAGTATCTGTCCATACGACTACAATAAGCCATACACTCCATAGAGGTGGCCTTTATGGAAGAGTGGGCAGAAAAATGCCTTTACTTACATACAAAAATTGTAAGGCTTATCTTGAGTTTGCCAAAAGACATGTGGGAGACTCCCCAAATGGAGGAAGGTGCTGTGGTCAGATGAGACTAAAATTGAACTTTTTGGCCACCAAGGTAAATGCTATGTCTGGCATCAAACCCAACACAGTTTGTCATCTCCCCAAGAACATCATCCTCACAGTGAAACATGGTGGTGGCAGAATCAAGCTGTGGGGATGTTTTTTGGCATCAGTGACTGGGAAAATTGTCTGAGTCAAGGGGAAGATGGATGGTGCGAAATACAGGAATATTAT
The DNA here is from genome assembly GCF_046119375.1 of Phyllobates terribilis. NCBI lineage: Eukaryota > Metazoa > Chordata > Amphibia > Anura > Dendrobatidae > Phyllobates > Phyllobates terribilis. The sequence goes on from NW_027362763.1 coordinate 200,965,971, forward strand.
TGAGCAAAACTTGTTTCAGTCTGTCAGTCATTTGAGACTGGAAGGAGGTTCACCTTACAACAAGACTAATGATAATGCTAAAGCAAGTGGTTTCAGGGGAACGCGTAAATGTTTTGGAGTGGCCTAGTCAAATGCCAAGCCTGAATCCAATTGAGATTCTGTGGTCAGTCTTGAAGATTGCTGTTCAGCAGAGGAAACCATCTATTTGAAGGAGCTGGAGCAGTTTTGCATTGAGGAATGCGCAAAAATCCAAGTGGCAAGATGTGGAAAGCTCATAGAGACTTTTCCAAAGCGACTTGCAGGTGTAATTGCCACAAAAGGAGGCTCTACAAAATACTGACTTTAGGGAGGTGAATAGTTATGCACACCGAAGTTTTCAGTTATTTTGTCCTATTTCTATTTTGATTCACAATAAAAAAGAAAATCAAATGTTCACAGTTGTAGGCATGTTCTTTACATGAACTGATGCAAACCCTCCAAAAAAAAGAAAACAGTGAAATTCCTGGTTGTGAGGTAGCAAAACAAGAAAAATGCCAAGAGGGTGAATACTTTCGTAAGTCACTGTGCAAATAAAAAAACTTGAACTCAACTATCGGACCAGTGCCTCTCTTCCGCCCTAGCTTCTGTGTCCCTCACTGGTCTCCTAGCTTAAATAATGTCACATGATGCCAGTAGACCGTTGGGGGACATAGAAACCAACGTAGCAAAATAGTGCCGGTACAGATGGTGAATTTATTTATTTTTTATTTTAACGGCCTTCAGCTCAATCTCAAGCCATGGCGACTTGATGGATGAATGATCTGTAGGAAAGTCGATCTTGTGCAAGCCTAGATAGGTCCACCGGGGCTTCTCGGACGTTAACTTGATAGTATCAAGCCATCGGGTTGCTGGTCTTCATCTTCGCTTTGTTCCTTCTATTCTTCCAACCATGATGTCCTTCTCCAGTGATTTCTCTCTTCATGATCCTTGCTTCAAGTGACATGTCTGGCTTGATTTGTTCATAAATTGATTTAATTGTTTTTCTTGCCATCCGTGATATTGTTAACATCCTTCTCCAGCATTACATTTTGAAGGTGTTGATTTTTCTTCTGTCTTGTTTTTTTATCATAAAGGTTTCTCCTCCATATGTTACTACAGAAAAGACCAAACTATGCAAAAGCAATAACTCCTGCATTTATCCCAGAGGGTGAGTGCAGGATTTTATTTTTAATTCCCCACCTTTAGCACATACGCAATCAATTTTAAAGTAAGGCAAAACCCCTTAAAACCATGACATCATCTCATAGTTTTTGCGTTTTCCTTTGACTGTCAAGTATATACTATGACCAGACTGCCTGTTATAATTAGCAGTATGTGTATAATATGTCTCCTTGGAAATGTATTGAGGTAGTTAGTCACGGGTAGCACTATTTAATGCCTTTAATCAAATCACAAATGAAGCAGGGATTAGCTCAGGGGTCATTGCTTTTCACTATCTGTCTATTGAGTAGATGAAATGTAAATGACAAGTGATGTAATGGCGCTGATCTAGCCAATGAAGTTGCTATTCACTATCTAAAGGTTCTTTGACCAATTCACGGCCATTAAAATTTGGGTTTCCAGGGTGATTTGCAATAGTAACTAGAGCTATGCTACGCTGGTATTACAGTGTGCCAAAATGTATCTGAACATTTTATTGATTGTTTTCTGAGACTCAGATGTGGCAGCCATAAAACACCCAGAGAAATGGCTAGAGTCCTGTAGAAGGTTTTGCTTTTATGGGATTAGCTACAATTAAGAGCAACTTGACATGCAACTCCACAACAGGCAAAGCTATACTTACTAGTGTTGAGCGAGCATGTTCAACACTGCTCGCTACTCGCCCGAGCATCTCACTACTCGGGATGTTCGGCGAGCACCGAGCATTTCCGGGTCACTCGGGCGGGAGCTCGGGTCTCCGGCCTGCATGTTTGGCGCTCTTTACAGAGCCAATGAACATGCAGGGATTGCCAGCCAGTCACTGTAATGCCGCAGCCATGTTGTTTGTGGTCATTACAGTGATTGGCTGGCCGCACAGCGTCACCTCGAGTATTTAAAACCGGGCGCCGCCATCTTGGACACAGACGCCCGGGATCAGACAGTGTAGGGTCAGTGCTGCTGAGTTAGGTGCGAAATAGGTAGTGTAGAGTCTTTAAAGCCTGCCAAATCAAACAAACAGTCCTTCTCAGGACTAATATCCATCCCAGATATCAGGAAGGCAGGCAGGCAGGCTGTATAGGAGACGCAGTGGTTATACCAGCAAAAGCTGCATTACAGTCCTGTGTGCTCCTGCTGGTCAAATTGCTAGACTTATCCCCCGGTCTCAGGGGCCAGGAAAAATCCTTTTTTTTTCATCTAAATCCTGTATTTTTTTTTCCTCAATCAGACTGTACAAATACGCGTCTTATTAACCTTTTGGTATCCCCCCCCCCAAAAAAAAAATAAAAAATTGAGTGTGTCTGTGACTGTTCAGACACCACTATATCTGTTTAAAAGAGTCTGGTGTAGGCCAGAGAAATAGAACTGTGGTTTTGCAGTTCCACGGTTCAAATCGCTGTATTATCCTGCTTTTGGCATTTTTTCCGTACAAAAAAAAACAGTAATAGTGTCTCCCTGACTGTTCAGACACAAATATATCTGTTTAAAAGATTCTGGTGTAGGCCAGAGAAATAGAACTGTGGTTTTCCTCTTCCACGGTTCTAATCTCCTTTTTATTACCCTTTTTCCATTGATAGTGCGAGTGTAAGCTATTTTACTTCATTTACAATGGGCAAGGCGCGTAGCAAGGGACGTGGAACTGGACGTTCTGGTGATGGTGCATGTAGAGGACGGGGCCATGGCCAAGGTGAAAATGTGCCACAACCAACAGCCACATCTTCTCGCTCCCACTTCTTGACCGAATTACTAGGGAAGCACACTACAACACTAGTATTGCGAAATGATTAGTGTGAACAGGTTATTAATTGGATAGCAGATAATACTTCCAGTTACCTGGGCACCACCACCTCCGGTCTGTCTCCCACACGGTCAAGTTTTAGTAGCCGTAAGTCTCGACCGCATACTCCTCCTCACCCTGATGCTCCTTCCTCCCACCATGCCGAGTGTCCTCAGACAGCAACTGATCCCACACTTGGACACTCTGAAGAGCTGTTCACTGGTCCATTTCCATATTTGGGCCCCTCGCCTGCTCCGCTTGAAGTGGTGGAAGAGGAGATCCCATGTAGCGATGCCCAAATATTTGAACAGCCATGGCCACAGGAAGTCGACGCTGGCAATTTGTCACAAGAGGTGGATGATGACGAGACGCAATTGCCACGGAGTGAGAAGGAGGAGCGTGGTGCGCAAGTGGAAGAGGAGGAGGTGGTGGATGATCTAGTAACTGACCCAACGTGGCAGGAGGACACGCAGAGCGAGGCCAGCAGCACACAGGGGGAGGGAGGCAGAGTACCCCAACAGGCAGGAAGAAGCAGTGTGGTGGCCGCACACAGAAAGCGGGCAACAGTTCCCTGTAACACCAACACGAGGGACGTTGCCAGTACAACCGGTAGGTCTTCCAGAGTCTGGAATTTTTTTTAAAGACTCTGCTGATAACCCCAAAAAGGCCATTTGTACCACCTGCCATGCCAGCATCAGCAGGGGTTACAAAACTACCAGCCTGACCACCACCAGCATGATCAGGCACATGTCAGCAAAGCACCCGACTTTGTGGGCCGAACCCCAGGGTCCACGACCAGTGTCAGCGGGTGTCACCACTGCTTCTTCCGCTGTTGTGCATGTAATAGAACCCCCTGTTGTGCGTGCAAGGCAAACCCCTGTCAATACTGCATGCAAAGATGCCCCCTCCTCTCAGTCTTCACTTTTATGGCAGTTTCTCAAGAAACAGCATCAAAGTCCACATCCACGTCCCACCGCAGCATTCAATTGTCCATATCCCAGACCTTTGAACGAAAGTGCAAAATTGCAGCCAACGCCCCACAGGCCACAGTCCTAAATTCGCACATTTCACGACTGCTTGCATTGGAAATGCTGCCTTTTAGGCTGGTGGAGACGGAATCCTTCCGCAACCTTATGGCGGTGGCCGTCCCTCGGTGCTCGGTCCCCAGCCGACACTATTTTGCCAGGTGTGCCATCCCCGCACTACACAAGCACGTGTCCCAAAACATCTGCCGTGCCCTCAACAACGCAGTTACTGGGAGAGTCCACCTGACAACGGACACGTGGACAAGTGCTTGTGACCAAGGACGGTACATCTCCCTGACGGCACACTGGGTAAACATAGTGGAAGCCGGGCCCCAGTCGGACCTTGGGACGGAACACATCCTCCCCACACCGAGAATTGCAGGCCCTATGTCAGTCAGAGTTGCCCCCACAGTGTACAGCTTCTGCGCATCATCCTCCTCCTCATGTTCAGCCTCCATCTCCGATATCACCACATCAGTGACAAGCTGGAAGCACTGCAGTACTGCCTCAGCCAAGCGCCAACAGGCTGTGCTGAAACTCATAAGCTTAGGTGATAAACCTCACACTGCTTGTGAGTTGTGGACAGCTGTGAAAGAGCAGGCAGATCTGTGGCTGAGACCGCTGAACCTACATCCAGGCATGGTCGTGTGTGACAATGGCCGTAACTTGGTGGCGGCTCTGAGGCGAGGCAAGATCACACGCGTACCATGCCTGTCTCATGTGCTTAACCTCGTGGTTCAGCGGTTTCTCGTACCCCGAGTTGCAAGATCTGCTCGTCAAAGTATTCCGCCTGTCAGCTCATTTTCGGAAGTCGTCTACAGCTTCCGCCGCCCTTGCTGTGTTGCAGCAGCGTTTGCAGCTTCCAGCACATCGACTGGTGTGTGATGTCCTCACACTTTGGACCTCTACCCTCCACATGTTGCAAAGGATTTGTGAGCAGAAGAGAGCATTTGTGGAGTACCAGCTGCAACAAGGCCGTCGATATTCAGGTCAGACTCCACACATAAGACCTCAGGAGTGGACCTGGATGTCTGACATATGTACCATCCTGGCAAACTTTGAGGAGTCCACCAAGATGGTGAGTGGCGATGATGCCATCATTAGCGTCAGAATCCCACTTGTCTGTCTTTTGCAATGCTCTCTGCAGAGAATTAAAGAGGAGGCATTGCAGCCAGAGTATGATGAGATGGATCAAGAAGACGTAATGGGCGATTACACACACCCCAGCCTCATCTCATCCCAACGTGCATTGGGGGACAATGAGGGAGAGGAGGAGGAGGAGGAATAACAGGAGCTGGTATCATGCGCTGTAGACGGTAATTCCTGTACAACTGTCATACCGTCGGTTCAGCGTGGGTGGCCTGAGGACAGGGGGGAGGAGGAGGAGGAGAGCATGGTCAGTCGTCATCTTGGTGAGGACACAGAAGTCTTGCCCGTTACCAGTCTGGCACGCATGGCTGACTTTATGTTACGCTACCTTAACCGTGACCCTCGCGTTGTCAAAATGTTGGGTGACAGTCATTACTGGTTGGTGACACTTTTAGACCCCCGCTACAAGGAGAACTTTCACTCTCTTATTCCTGAGGTGGAGAGGTCTACAAAAATGTGGCAGCACCAGAAGACCCTTGCTGCAGAACTGTTAAAAAAATTCCCATCTGAACACGCTAGCAGCAGAGGTCACAGTTCGTTGACCAACCAAGGCGTACAGGCGAGAGAGACGCAACTCCAAACCAGCAGAGGCAGGGGAACACTGTCAACATTCTGGGACAGTTTTCTGAGACCCGCCCAGCTTACAGGCCCTGAGGCGCGGGGTACTCTCACAAGGAGTGGAAAATTTCAAAAGATGGTGAGGGAGTACCTTGCCGACTGTACCAGCATCCTCCGTGATTCCTCTGTGCCTTTTAATTATTGGGTATCCAAGCTGGACACTTGGAATGAACTCGCTCTGAACGCCTTGGAGGTCCTGGCCTGCCCTGCCGCTAGCGTGTTATCGGAGCGTGTTTTTAGTGCCGCTGGGGAAATTATAACTGATAAGCGCACTTGCCTGTCAACTGACAATGCTGACAAGCTGACCCTTATCAAAATGAACAAGGGCTGGATTGGGCCAGACTTCTCATCACCACCAAATGACAGCAGTGTAACATAAAGTCAAATCCACTGTGTTATTTTTGGGAGGTGTATTCCCATGCACCCCTTCACACACACACATGGGTATACGCTTCCTCATTTCGGCTGTATTTTGCTCTTCTCCTTATCCTCAGCCTCCACCACCACTATACCACCAGGGTGACCGTGGTCCGTGTTGCCAGCATTGCAAGTTCCTCCGTCCTAATTTTTGGCAGCTTTTGCTTGGAAGGCATAGGCAAAGGCTATGGGAGACCCACTCCCCAATAATGGGAATAATGTTTTGAATATGCTGTACTGCATGGCTCTTTTAAGGGGCATTAAAATAGTCTTGTTAAGCTACTGCGACCTCCACCACTCTTCCAAGGTGCATTAAAACCGTCTTGTTAAACCACTCTGACCTCCACGTCTCTTCCAAAGGGCATTAAAACAGTCTTGTTAAGCTACTGTGACCTCCATGTCTCTTCCAAGGGGCATTAAAACCGTCTTATTAAGCTACTGCGACCTTCACCACTCTTCCAAGGGGCATTAAAACCGTCTTGTTAAGCTACTGCGACCTCCACCACTCTTCCAAGGGGCATTGATATTGTCTTTTTATTCCACTGTGACCTCCACCTCTCTTCCAAGGGGCATTAAAACCGTCTTGTTTAGCTACAGCGACCACCACCACTCTTCAAAGGGGCATTGAAACCGTATTGCTAAGCTACTGCGACCTCCACCACTCTTCCAAGGGGCATTAAAACCGTCTTGTTAAGCTACTGCGACCTCCACCACTCTTCCAAGGGGCATTAAAACTGTCTTGTTAAGCTACTGTGACCTCCACGTCTCTTCCAAGGGGCATTAAAACCGTCTTGTTAAGCTACTGTGACCTCCACGTCTCTTCCAAGGGGCATTAAAACCGTCTTGTTAAACCACTCTGAACGACACAGCTCTTCCAAGGGGCATTAAAACCGTCTTGTTAAGCTACTGTGACCTCCACCACTCTTCCAAGGGGCATTGATATTGTCTTTTTATTCCACTGCGACCTCCACCACTCTTCCAAGGGGCATTAAAACCGTCTTGTTAAACTACTCTGAACTCCACAGCTCTTCCAAGGGGCATTGAAATGTTGTTTTTAATTACCTCTAACCTCCACGACTCTTCCAACGGGTATTGCATTTCCTCCTAATTTTTGTCAGCTTTTGCTTTTCAATGCATAGGCGAACACTAAGGGAGACCCACTCCCCAATAATGGGTAGAAGGTTTTTAGTGCGCTGTAATCCATGTCTGTTTCAAGGGGCATTGCAGTTCCTCATAATTTTTGGAAAGCCTTCCATTCACTGCTTAGGCCAACAGTGTACAGGAGACCCAGTTGCTATAAATGGAAAAAACGGTTTAGTTAAGGCCCTCTGACCTCCATGTCACTTCCAAGGGGCATTGGAGTGCCTCGAAATTTTTGGTAGGCATTGCACTCACTGTATGCCCTATAACTGTGTAGCCGCTCCTTTTGGTACAGAAACATATCCTACAAGCAGGGGTGGATTAAGAGAAGCAAGGGCCCCGGGCAGTTTAGAAGGCATGGGCCCCCCTCCCCCCCCTCCACACACACACACCTGATGTATCACATGTCACATAATCCCCTGTGATAGATCATGTGATAGTTCACGTGAAATTAATTTGGCACAATAGTAATTATAATAATGTTTTTTAGGCTGTGTGCTCACTATGCATTTTTTAAGCGTTTCCGCAGCGGCAATTCCACTGCAGAAACACTTAAAAAACGCTTGGTATAAGGTCTGCCATGTTCCCTAATGATAATCCGCATGTGCTGTGCACATGCTGCGGAAATTTCCGCTGCGGATTATCATTGCGGAAAAATCCGCAGCATTACCAATTATTTTGCGGAAGCGCGGCGTTTTCGCCGCCATTGACTTACATTGGAACACATAGAATCCGCATCACTGCATCTGTACATGCAGAATCCATGCGTTTCAATGTGCGGATGGTACCCGGGTGTGGAGAACAGGAGACTCTCCTCTGGACCCGGGTACCATAGAACCTGTAAAAAAAGAATAAAATAAAAAATAAATATTATACTTACCTTCTGATGGCCCCCGGTGTCTTTATCCGATGCGCCTGGCTTGCCGGCAGCTCGCGATGGTCTGAAAAGGACCTGCCGTGACGTCATTTAGTCATGTGACGGGACACGCGACCGCTGACGTCGGCAGGCCATCAGAAGGCAAGCATATATTTTTTATTTTTTACCATTCTTTTACAGTCACACTATATAAATCCATGCTGGTTGCATGGATTTATATAGTGTGACCAAGTTGTCAAGCACTTTCCAAGTGATGCTAAAATCGCTTGGAAAGCACTTGTCAACCCGCCTGCTGAAATGCATGTGAAGAACGCTTCACTTCCACTTGTCCCTGGCAGGAAAAACGCATGTACAATCCGCAGGCGTTTTTTCTGCCAGGGAGATGCAAAAAAGCTCAAAAAAAATCTGGAGCATTTCTGCATCGTGGGCACATAGCCTTACATTAATTGTATGATTCAATATGGAGCACACGTAGCCATCTATACACAGCAGGAGGCCGCACGTAGCCATCTATACACAGCAGGAGGCCGCACGGTGCCATCTATACACAGCGGGAGGCCGCACGGTGCCATCTATACACAGCGGGAGGCCGCGCGGTGCCATCTATACACAGCGGGAGGCCGCACGTAGCCATCTATACACAGCAGGAGGCCGCACGGTGCCATCTATACACAGCGGGAGGCCGCACGGTGCCATCTATACACAGCGGGAGGCCGTACGTAGCCATCTATACACAGCGGAAGGCCGCACATAGCCATCTATACACAGCAGGAGGCCACACGTAGCCATCTATACACAGCAGGAGGCCGCACGTAGCCATCTATACAGAGCAAGAGGCAGCATGGTGCCATCTATACACAGCAGGGGGCCGCACGGTGCCATCTATACACAGCGGGAGGCCGCACGGTGCCATCAATACACAGCGGGAGGCCGCACGGTGCCATCTATACACAACGGGATGCCGCACGTAGCCATCTATACACAGCGGGAGGCCGCACGTAGCCATCTATACACAGTGGGAGGCCGCACGTAGTCATCTATACACAGCGGGAGGCCGCACATGGCCATCTATACACAGCAGGGGGCCGCACGGTGCCATCTATATACAGCAGGAGGCCGCACGTAGCCATCTATACACAGCAGGAGGCCGCACAGCGCCATCTATACACTGCAGGGGGCCGCACGGTGCCATCTATACACAGCAGGAGGCCGCACGGCGCCATCTATACAGAGCGGGAGGCCGCACGGCGCCATCTATACACAGCGGGAGGCCGCACGGCGCCCCCCCAGAGACTGAAGGAGGCCGCACAGCGTCATCTATACTCAGCAGGAGGCCGCACGCAGTAACGCACACACACAAACATATACATACATACATACACGCATAAACACATTTGAAACACAAAAATACATATAAACAGACATCACACAATGATATCTGCCTGCACACTCACACACTCTCATACACTCTCACCATCCCCCAGCTCGGCTCCAGTCCTCCTGCTCCTCTCCGATGCAGCAGTGCAGGCCGGGCGCGCACTGCGTGACGTCACAGCTAGCAGACACAGCCGCGCACAGGGCTGTGTCTCCTAGCTGTGACGCGGCCGGGCCAGCACAGGGAAGTTAACTGCTGCAGTGCTGGCCCGGCCGAAGAAGAAGTAGCGGCCATGCGCCGCTGCTGGGGGAGTGGTCCGGGGGCTCCCCCCGCCACTGTCTGCCGATATGTGCCGCGGCACCGCACATATAATGAGGGCAATCTGGCTATAGACACCCCGGAGCCCCAGGCCCCCTGGAGGCGCGGGGCCCCAGGCGGTAGCCCAGATTGCCCTCATTATAATCCACCTATGCCTACAAGACATGTGTGGTTGACTGGCCTGATATTGATGTGAATGGTCACTGTTCCTCCTGCTCTTTCTCCTTTGCCACCACCTCATCCATCATTCATCACCTGAAGCTTAGTTTTAACGGGAGTCATAGAACTGGGATAGTAGCAGGAAAACATCCAGCAATCCTCGGAGGAGGTAGGATATGCGCCAAAACGCTGACTACCTCAGGCCTAGCCGCTACTACATACATGCGCTTGCATTCCAAGGAACAGAAAGCTAAGGAGATGGATGGCCTCATGATCATGAATAATTTACTCATTGTGTAGGAGGCCAACCACTGCTGCTGTCTACCTTCTGAACTTTGTGTTGAAGCCTGATTGACCCAGGACCCGCAATCCTCTATGTCTGGAGGACGTGTTGCATCCCAGTGTCCAACTGTGTCCTGGCTTCCACAATATTAACCCAGTGTGACGGCGTCAGTCAGATGGACCATCCCTGGTCACATTCACTTGTCCACGTGTTTGTGGTTAGGCTGTCCTTCAAATAGGGGCGGCTGGGGACCATTTATGGACACCCGGCCGCCCCCAGGCGGCTGGGGACTATGTGTGGGCACCCGGCCGCGGGGCGGCTGGGGACCAAGTATGGACACCCGGCCGCCCCCTGGCGGCTGGGGACCAAGCGTGGACACCCGGCCACCGGGTGGCTGGGGACTGAGTATAGATACCAGGCCGCCGATGCAGCCATGACGTGGTGGCCAGATTCCGCCTCCACATGCCTAAAAGGCCCAATTTCAAGTGCAAACAAGCAAGCAGTATGGTATTGCAGCCTGGGGGTGGGTGGGTGGCAGGCTGCATACTTGCGCTTGCATTGCAAGGAATGGGGGAGGTACAATTGAACACTGCCCTGGGACAAGGACTTGCACGGGGATAGTTGCAAGTCTACATCTTCTGATGCGGCAAGGATCACTTCTGATGGGCACACTTTTAGGCAGTGACCTGGGTGTCAGAGATGCTTCAAGGGGTCTTCCCTATGCTGTTCCCATGTCTTTTCAGCACTGTATGCATGTGTCACACAGCACATGGCCAGATAAGATTGTAAAATGTTAAAATGACATTTCCCGGTGAATGCATTTGTCACGGTTGAAAGCAGTACAAAAGTGCAAAAACGCATAAAAAATGCTACTTGTGAACATAGCCCAAGGTGTGGAGGAGTATTTTTGTTTTTGGTTATTTATTTTACCTTATACACAAGTCTTTACCATGGAAAGGAAGTTCCTTAACATATTTCACAGGAAAACCGTTTCAGTTTCGTTTTTGAACGTTTTATTGTGAGCCCGTAAAAGTGGCTTAATACCTCTGACCACGTTGTTGACAGCAGTGACCTGGGGGTCAGAAATGCTTCCTGGGGCGATCCCTATGCTGTCCCCACGTCATTTGAGCACTGTCACTATCGTTTTGGGCACTTTTTAGGCTTTCTACAGACTGCCGGGGGTGCCGCCGCAAAAATGCTCGGGTCTCCCATAGACTAACATTGGGCTCGTTGCTCGGGTCGAGCACCCGAGTATCACAGCGAGCTCGGGCCGAGCTTCGAGCACCCGAGCATTTTAGTGCTCGCTCAACACTAATACTTACTGTGCATTACATACGTAACACAACCGAATCGGTTCTTATAAGTCACCGTTACTACAAATTTTAATTTTTTTTCCCCTAAAAATGTGTGATGGAACGTAATATCTCACTACTACTAATGTGATATCGCACTAATACTATCAGTACTGCTCTAAATGAAGAATAACTTCATAAAGTACATGAGCCCACTCTTCTAAACTTTCTAGTCATTGCACCTAATTCTTGCAACTTGCGCTGAACATTATCAGGCTCGTCCATAACAATCAATTTCAGTGCAAAAATTAGATGGTGCGAATCGATTCACAGGACCCAGAGCTCCACAGATTACTGACTTGGCCGCTGGACAGAAGCCCTGAGAACCACCTCCTACTTTTCGGAACCTACGCCTCTTCTGATTAGGTGGCCTGGCAGAATGACGCACATGTGATGTCTTGCCAGGCCGGCTAATCAGAAGAAGGGCTGCAGATGCCGGGAAGGATGAGGCGCTGCTCAGGGCTCCATTATAGTGGCTACAGGCTACTGGCCCGTCCGCTGGACCGGGTCCTACGAATGGATTAGCACCAACTCTAGTGCAGAAATGAAAGCTGAGCTCTGGAACAAACACCACACAAAATCGAGAAGACATGTCTGATTTTAATCCAAGTGTCGGATCAAAATGTCAGATCAAGTGTCGGCTCAAAATCGGCAATGCAAATCTATGGGTACGTGATAAAAATCAGACAGCACTCAGATGGCATAGGAAAAGATAGAGAAACTTTGCTTTTGTTTATCATCATAGAAAAACTTGGACCAAACTCTCTTGGTAAAAACTGACACACTAACCAAACTCTGATGAATCCTGGATAACATTGTACAAGAAAATCACTGATGTCTGAATAAGTCCTAAAGTCTGACATGCACACTACCGCATGCATATATTGTATATAATATCTTACATACTATGACGTAAAGTCATCATCTACTTTACCAAATTGTAATATTTAGATCCAAAATTAATGAAAGCGGCTGGAGCTCAGTTTTTCTACCACAAACCTTCATGAGGTTTTCCACTGGTGTGATATTGATGAAATATCCTCACAATAGGATTGACAGATACACGGCACTCCTGCTTCAGGGGGGCTGGAGTAGGATCCACTCCATACAGATCACAGATTAATAACTTAGCAATCGAAAAAGTGAAGTGAATGTTTATTCTTTTGCATTTCAAAATCTACAAATTTGTGACATTTCACTCCACAATCCCTGACCTTCATCTGACAAAACAGATTACATGTGGTGAACAAATAAGTAATAATAGAAGCTGCTGAAAAAGCAACATCATCGCTAAATGTATGTGCCAATCACATTTAAAGACTGCATTGTTGCTTTTCATGCGCTTTTTACTATCACTCATCTGTTCTCCATCTGTTAACCACTTTTGTCAAACAAAAGTCACAAATTTGAATACTTTTGGAAAGCACAGGAAGAAATATTCACATTCATTTCAATTATTGTGTAATTCACTTGTGATCTGTCCTCAAAATAGATAATCAATATCAGATTGGTGGGGGTCCGACGCCTGGCAATCCACCAATCAGCAGTTACAAGCTCTAGCAATGGCCAGATGCACACACATACAGTGTATGGAGCGGAACATAACTGATCCACCACACTGCTTATGAGTTGAGCATTATTTTTTTTTATATGCGTCATTGACTCCTGTTAGAAAAATTGTCTTTAAATAAAAACCTTTTAACCTTTTCTTGATTCATAAACTGTTTCATCAGAAATGAAGAAGCACAGCACTCAACTGTGCACTTCCTTTTAGCAATTGGTAGGTGACTTCACACTGGACCCACACCGATCTAAATTTCTGATTTGGCATGGCAAAAGTTGTATAATATTATAGACAGTCCTTAAAGGCATTGTTCACCTTCTCGATCCCTATGGTTGCCCCTTGTAAAATAATAACACCTATACTCACCTTCTGTGCCGGGCCGTTCCAGAGGTATTAGCACTGGTTCTCCTGGGGATCTTGTGACAGTGTTATGTCACGCAATCCCTGCTCTCTCACTTCTTCTGGCTGTACGTGATTTGTCTGAAGGAGGAGAGAGTAAAGCCAGCACATATTGGCCACAGGTATTGCATGACATAACAATGTTATGCGATCCCAGTGAGAGCCAGTGCCAACACCGCTGGAATATTAAAGATGAAATTAAATCAATAATTGGTATGTACATGGAAAAAAAATCTCATTCTCTTCTGACTAATGTAATTTTTTTTTAATTGGTAAAAACATTTATTTTCCAAACTTTTACTTTTTATTTTTTTTTACATACAGCAGCACTTACATGTTTCAGTAAGGCCTCGGCTGCGGCCCCAGCCAGAAGCCCCGGCACCAGTCCCAGCCCCCGGCCTCAACACCAGCCAGAGGCCCCGGCCTCGGCCCCAGCCCCAACCCGAGGCCTCGGCCCCAGCCCCAGCCAGAGGCCCACGCACAGGAACCGGCCAGGCTAGGGGCCTCAGCCAGGCACAGGCCCTGGCACAGGCTCCACAGCATCTGCTGCAGCCGCCGACTTCCTGATGGACCCTGCCTCCTGTGACCCTCGCTCCACTGCCCCCCAGGTAAGATACCATACCTATTCAGACTATAAGATGGACCCCCATCTTCTAAAAAATATTTTTTTTCTATTTTCCACCCCAAAATTTGGGGCGCGTCTTATGGTCCGGTGCTTCTTATAGTCCGAAAAATGCGGTACTTAAGAGGGCAGTAATGAGTAAATGTAATATAGAACAGCCCTATGTCACAAACAATGTTATTACTTTGTATATTCATAGTCTGCACAACTCCCTTTATAAATCATGGAAATCAGGGACCCAACCCAATAGGGATTACTAGAGAAACAGCAGAATCAGATTAATCCTTGAGTCTTGTTCAAAGCAGAAATGTGTATCATAATTTTATTTATGAGACTATGAATAGCTAATTAAGAGAATAAGAATGGAAAACCCTTAGGTGGAAAAATGTTGTTTTGTCTATTGAGGCAAGATTTTAATAGTCTGCTATTTATTCATCATATAAAGCGATCTACATTCACTCTAGTGTAAATTCCTTGGCCATTAGTGGGGTTACAAATCTTTCTGTATTGTAACAAGCCGAAACCTTTAACTGACTTCTTTATTGAAAAAGCATCTTGTATCAGGTATAGACAGAGGAAAAAAGCACAAAATATTTCAAAAAGAGATTTTATTTGGAATAAGACAGATTTATATTTAGTGAGTCCATATCCATACTGATGTAGTCATCCTTAAAACGACAAAGATATTGTGATGCAGAAAGATATCCCGATGTAGAAAAATGTAACTCAACACCTAACGGTACGAAGTTGATGGCTTTTCTTGTGTCAATGAGTTAACTTTCTACATCATGATCTCTTTCTTGTGCACACCCATGAATATTTTAATCATATTAATATATTGCAGTCATCATAATATATAGCACTGTACTTACAATTGCTCTTTTTGCCTTTCTACCCAGTTAATTCTTCTCTTTTCTCTGCTCTATGTAGAAACAGGGACTTTTGTAGTGACTTATGGCTCATACAGGGAAAATTGACCTCCTGTATCTATATAGAGCTTAGAAGGATTCAGCTAATCAGTTTTAATCACATGATGTCATAGACCTAATGGAAAAGAGAAGAATTAGCTGGGTAAAGAGGCAAAATCAGTAATTGTAAGTGCACAGTGCTATATCATATGATTGCAATATAGTAAGAGGATAAAAACTTTGATGGGAGTGCTTCCCTAATAAGGGTAACATCTGTTTTTTCATACTCTTCTGAGTGTAATTTATTTGCCACAGGTGAAATGGATTGGGTGTGTTGAAATTCAACATGACAAATCATTTTTGTGACATGCAGAAGTAGTGCTGTTGCTTTAAAAGCATTCAGCAACTATTAGAAGTAACACAAGCGCAGGAGACAGGAAGTGTTGTGCTCCAGAAGCATCCAGCAACTGGAGGGGTTAACCCAGTCACAAGAGAAGGGGAGTGTTTTAGCAGAGCCCCAGGGGGATTGTGGGGAAGTTGTTTACTGTCTGGCTGGAACCGAAGAGAAAGGGTATGTGTGTGTGTGTGTGTTCTGTATCTCACAGAAGTGCCCCTGCAAGTGAAAAGGATTGAAGTCAGGAGTGAAGCTAAGCACAGGTCAGGTAGCGTTCTGGCAGTGCAGAGTATTGTCAGGCAGAAAGATAAGGACTGAAAGAAATGGTGTCACAGGGACTATCTCCCTCGGCAAACCCTTCCCCCTCCTCCATCTCACTGTGCTGCAAAGAATGCTGTGTTCATTAATGTGCCTTTGCATTAGAACTGTGCTGTCCTGTACTACTGGGAAGACTGTGAACTGCTGTGCTGCTAAGGAAACTGTACTGTTTGTCACTGGAGCCTGTTGCTCATAAGACTTAACTTGCACTGGCTGTGCAGCTTATTATTAAATGCTACTGTTCTACCGTTTATGAGGACTCTTGTCGAGTGTGTCTGGTCAGCAAGTGAAAGAACCTACATGTCTGTGCCTGAGGGTCAATACCTCTGTGTGCCTCAGAGAAGCTGCAGCACATGGTCTATGGTCGCCCTGAGTAACGGTTCCCCCAGGATTCCAACAAATTCATGTAACTTGTCTCGCCCCTATCTGAACCTAGCGTCGTGCGTGTAACATTTGGTGGCAGCAGTGGGATCTCTGAATTCTAAAGTACTTTCCTAGCTTGGCAAAGAGCTGGTTCTCAAATACTCTTCCTTGGTCATGGTGGTGTAATTTCGTAGGGAACCCAAACCTCAAAGCAAAATCATTGAAAATCTTCTCTGCCGCTGTTCGACCCGATTTATTGGTGGTGGCATATGCTTGAGCAAATCGAGTGAAATGGTCCATCACTACCTAGATGTATTCGTAACCACCAAGATGTAGAAAGTCTATTGAGACCATCTCAATCGAGTACTTAGTTTGGATGTTGCCCATAGGTGCCCGGTTTGATGTGTTGGGGCATTTATCTTTCAGACACCCACACTCCCTGGTCACGTTCCTCTCAATATCTCTCTGCATGTACGGCCAGAAGAAACCTTCACGGATCAAGTTTGTTGTCCTTTCCACTCCCAGGAGTCCCATGTTTTCATGGAGTTCTTTGAAGACCAACCTACGGAATAATCTGGGTAGTACCAACTGCCGGTTTTGTCCTCCTTTACGATACAGGATACCTTCTTCATTGAGGTAGAGCTTCGTCCATTCTTTAATTAAAACAGATATTGCTGGTGACTCATTGTCTCTCTCCCGTTTAGAAACCGATTTTGGTCCACATAAAGTAGTATTCTACCAATTATTTGATCTTCCCATTGTGCTCTACGGATTTTCCCTTTTGGTAGTTGTTGAATAGACAGGGGGTGATCTTGTTCTCTCGCTTTTATGGTGGTTTCCACCATCAACGGACACCACAATAGTGTGTCTTCCTCCTGATAAGCTTGTACTGCTAGGGTAGTGCTCTCAATTGCTTCCAGACTGACTTCCTCCGAGTATTCTTGCATGAACTCCTCAGGCTCTAGTGGCATTCTCGACAATCCGTCAGCATTCACATTGCTTTTTCCTGGCCTGTACATGATACTGAAATTGAAGTCAGCTAACATAAGCCACTATCAAAGGGGTATGGCAGCAGCATATACCCATTCCCCACTGAAAATAAGATAACCGTATCTGCTGTTGGGGACAATCTAGAAGCCCATACATATTTAGGACTAACAGCCAAACATGTCAAAATTGGTAGGTTCAGATGACGTAGATTCAGATGACGCTATCATTGAACAGTCATAGGAAGCGATAGACACGATTGACAGGATTCCATTAAAGTGAATGTGTCACCCCCTGGGCAATATCAGACCTCTACTATGGGCATACAGGGTATAGAAAAATAAATCTATACTTACCTGTATGGCCCATAGCAGAGGTCTGATTGCAGGGAAATCTGGTTTTATAAAGTCTGTTTTCTGTCCGGGGGACGCCAAGCAAACCCCTCCTATCTGCTTACTATTCCCCTAAAATCGCCGCCTCTGTGCTAAATTACCATATTCTCCCCCTCCCCTGCATGTCACAGGGCCCTGTGACAGGCCCTGTGACGTGCCCTGCTCTGCCTCCTTTCCCGCGCAAAGCGCCGCTCCCATGGAGCGTGCTTTGTTTCCCTCCAGCCCCGTTTGGCTATGTACTGTGCCGCAGCCTTGTATTGCGAAAGCGATATAAAGCGAAATTAAAAAAACAAAACAACACTACCCTACGTCACCCCACTTTTGACCATTTTATTAACCAACTAAATCATATATGGGTCCAACAAAGTCCATCAAATACAATGTAGTCCAAATACTGGTAGGAAAAATGAAAGACATGTCTGATATTTAGTTTCTTAAAGAGATTGTCCCGTCTAAATGACAAGTCTGCAGACACTCTAGACAGTTTACGGCATCACGCAATAAACTTGTATTGAGCGTACCAGAAATAATCTAGTCAAATTCTGTCCGTGAGTACACATATAACATACTTGTGGTCACGTGATCGCCATTCCCAGTGCTGACACTGGAGAATCCTCACAGCTCACGATGCGCGGGATGCGATGATTCACAAGTCTACAGTCACATAGAGTGTCTGCAGACTTGTCATTTTAGACCGGACAATTCCTTTATGGTACAGAGCGCCATCCTACTTTTTGTTGTAGACCTTGTACTTCTTATTTCTACATTACTGGATGGTGGGCCCGAGAACAATGTTCTCTGTTAGGCCCAGTGTTATCCAGTCTGACACTGTGCGGATTACATGGGTTTTGGATGAGATTTTGTTGCGGAATGCACTAAAAGTGCATATTAGTTTTTTACCCTTTTTCTGCATCTCCTGTAAGTGTATAGGAAAAATCTGCATATAAAACTCTGCACATCCGCAAGAGAAATTAACTTGTTGTGGATTTGAAACACTGATACGCAGTTTTAGGCCGGTTTCACATGTCCATATATTTCCAGTACCGGAGATATCCGTGTCCCATGTGTCCACGTGTTCATGTATGTCACACGTGTGGCAACAGTGTGCTGCCCATGTGCCGCATCAGGAACACATGTACCGGCGCTTGGGAATCAGAGGTAAAGTTAGTGCTGTTCCCAAGTGCCGGGTGCTGAACGCTGCCCTCATTATGATTCCCTGCCGGCGCTGTGATCAGCACCGGCAGGGACAATGATGAGGGTAGTAGTGTCTGCTCCCGCAGTGTTCACCTGTAAAAATAAGAATAAAATTAAAAAAACATATACTCACCTAAGTGTCCCCCGCTGTAATCCATGCGACCGTTCAGCAGAGGAGTCGGGGACAATGAGCCGCTGCAGCGACTCAAAGAAAAAAATTAAAATGCCAGAACTACATGTTTTTGGTTGCTGCAACATTGCAATAAAATGCAATACCAGGCGATCAAAAATCGTATCTACCCCAAAATGGTATTAATAAAAACGTAAGCTCAGCACGCAAAAAATAAGCCCTCACCAAGCCCCAGATCATGAAAAATGGAGACGCTATGGGTCTTGGAAAATGGCGCCATTTTTTTTTTTTAACAAACTTTGGATATTTTTTCACCACTTAAATAAAAAAGAACCTACTGTATACATGTTTGGTATCTATGAACTTGTAATGACATGGAGAATCATAATGGCCGGTCAGTTTTAGCATTTAGTGAACATGGGTAAAAGAAAAAAAATTGTGGAATTACACTTTGTTTTGCAGTTTCACCGCATGTTGTATTTTTGTTTTGCGTTTTCCAGTACATGATATGGTAAAACAAATGGTGTCGTTCAAAAGTGCAATTCATCCCACAAAAAACAATCTCTTAAAAGGCCATATTGACCGAAAAATAACAAAAGTTATGGCTCTGGGAAGACAGGGAACAAAAAACGAAAGCGCAAAAAAATGGAAAAGTGCTGCGGCATGAAGGGGTTAAAGCATAACATACCAACAAGAGACGAAAAACAAAGGGTCAAAAACATGATCACACATGTTAAAAAAACGCACATAAAAACGTAAGTGACCTAATTTAAATAATAGGTGCAGAAATGGTGCAGAAATTCTGCAACAGCAAAAACGCACCAAAAGCTCATTGTGTGAACATAGCCTAAGGCTGACTGCTCTTTACTACTAACACCTTAGTGCTAATTGTCCCCACCTCAAAGTGATACCTGCTAAGTCACTGCAAATAAAGATTATGTTGTCTTCTGCTGTAAGAGCTCCTAAACCCTTTCATTATAATACATCAAGTCATTTTTCTCTAAGTAGCTCTCTCTGTGCCCATAAATACCTGCGGCCGCACAAGGAGTTTAGCGGATATGACGGTTTTCACCTGTTAAATCTCATTGCCGTCAATGGGGCTTATCACCAGGCCATAGTGGGAGTAGAGCTGATTATCTGTCCCTACATCGTCTACCTTTATTAGCTCTGACTGCTGTGATTCGTTGAGCTCTTGAAACCCATTAGAAATATCGCTCTTTATACAGATATTTTAGACCACAGCGTGCACCAAACCCAATTAAACATGTAAAAGTGACGTCCACACAACACAAATGTTGTCTTTTATGTCTGAATGGCAGAAATAAATGGCGATGTGGAGGAGGTGAGGACATTTCCGCAGTGGACAATAGTAGCATAGCAACACAGTAAAGCTGCCCCAGTGTGAGAGGATTTACAAGGACAAGCTCAGCCTTCATGTAGGGCTTTGTGATTAGCCAGAAAAGCTGTTCATTCAAAAAAAATCAACAAAAAGCTCTGTATAGCCGAAATATAAGATGAAATGCCTCAGGCCTTCACCCCTTCATCTTCAGGAATCTCTAGATCAAAACAACTTAGAAATCTAAATACGGCTTACATGGTTGTGTATGGGGATTCCTTGGTGGCATGATAACTTCTGCTTTGGTAATTCCATGTATATTTGTTAATCCACCATCTAAGGATCTAACTTTTAAAATAAAAGAGAATTAATTATCCTGTTCAGATTTGATGCAAGCCATTAGAATAGCTGCGGGATACCATAAGTGCTTTACTGAAGCACGTTTTCTAAGAGGGGCATTTATGGATGGGGGACTTGGATGGTTGGATGGATTTGTGACTAAGGCCACGGCCCCACTATCAGTATTCGGTCAGTATTCAGTCAGTAATTTTTCTCAGGAGTGGGAGCCAAAACCAGGTGAGGAACAATCAGAGAAAAGGCATAATAGAAACAAGTCACCAATTCTGCATTTATCACCCACTCCTGGTTTTAGCTCCCACTCCTGAGAAAAAATACTGACCAAATACTGATAGTGGGGCCGTGGCCTTAGGCCGAGTTCAGACGGCCCTGATTTTCCTCATACGTTAAAACATGGACTGTGGTTCATCTTTTTTTTTTCATCTAATTTTTCTCAGTGTTTGGTCAGTGTTGGTTTTTACCACCAGTGTTTCATCATCAATTTTCATGTATGAAAAAATAAATACATTACCAAGCTTCTCCTGTTCATTACAATCATAGGACGCATTCATATGTCTGTACAAATCGGGCCGACACCGGACCACAATTCACGTACTGGGTGCGAGTCTCCCGACATGAGCGTGACAGCTGCATAGAAATATACACTGCTCAAAAAAATAAAGGGAACACTGAAATAACACATCCTAGATCTGACTGAATGAAATATTCTCATAGAATACTTTGTTCTGTACAAAGTTGAACGTGCTGACAACAAAATCACACAAAAATCATCAATGGAAATCAAATTTATTAACCAATGGAGGCCTGGAATTGGAGTCACCCCCAAAATTAAAGTGGAAAAACACACTACAGGCTGATCCAACTTTGATGTAACATCCTTAAAACAAGTCAAAATGAGGCTCAGTATTGTGTGTGGCCTCCACATGCCTGTATGACCTCCCTACAACGCCTGGGCATGCTCCTGATGAGGTTGCGGATGGTCTCCTGTGGGATCTGCTCCCAGACCTGGACTAAAGCATCCGCCAACTCCTGGACAGTCTGTGGTGCAACGTGACGTTGGTGTATGGAGCGAGACATGATGTCCCAGATGTGCTCAATCAGATTCAGCTCTGGGGAACGGGCGGGCCAGTCCATAGCTTCAATGCCTTCATCTTGCAGGAACTGCTGACACACTCCAGCCACATGAGGTCTGGCATTGTCCTGCATTAGGAGGAACCAGAGCCAACCGCACCAGCATATGGTCTCACAAGGGGTCTGATGATCTCATCTCGGTACCTAATGGCAGTCAGGTTACCTCTGGCAAGCACATGGAGGGCTGTGCGGCCCTCCAAAGAAATGCCACCCCACACCATTACTGACCCACTGCCAAACCGGTCATGCTGAAGGATGTTGCAGGCAGCAGATCGCTCTCCACGGCGTCTCCAGACTCTGTCACATCTGTCACATGTGCTCAGTGTGAACCTGCTTTCATCTGTGAAGAGCACAGGGCGCCAGTGGTGACTTGGCCAATCCTGGTGTTCTGTGGCAAATGCCAAGCATCCTGCATGGTGTTGGGCTGTGAGCACAACCCCATTTGTGGACGTCGGGCTCTCATACCACCCTCACGGAGTTGGTTTCTAACCGTTTGTCATGCACATTTGTGGTCTGCTGGAGGTCATTTTGCAGGGCTCTGGCAGTGCTCCTAATGTTCCTCCTTGCACAAAGGAGGAGGTAACGGTCCTGCTGCTGGGTTGTTGCCCTCCTATGGCTCCCTGCACATCTCCTGGTATCTGCTCCATGCTCTGGACACTGTGCTGACAGACACAGCTACCCTTCTTGCCACAGCTCGCATTGATGTGCCATCCTGGATAAACTGCACTACCTGAGCAACTTCTGTGGGTTGTACTGTAGACACCGCTTCATGCTACTGTACCTATAGGGGTGAGAGCAATGGCAAAATGAAAAAGTGACCAAAACAGCAGCCAAAAAGGATGAGAACAGAGAAATGGTCTGTGGGCACCACCTGCAGAACCACTCCTTTATAGGGGGTATCTTGCTAATTGCCCATCATTTCTACCAGGTGTCTGTTCCATTTGCACAACAGCAGGAGAAATTGATTCACAATCAGTGTTGCCTCATAACTGGACAGGTAGATTTCACAGAAGTGTTATTGACTTTGCAGTTACAATGTGTTGTTTAAGTGTTTCCTTTATTTTTTTGAGCAGTGTATGAAGCTGTCATGCTCGGGCTGGGAGCCCCATAGCCAGTCCGTCCATTGCGGTCCGATCTCAGACTGATTTGTATGGAAGTCTGAGTTCGCCCTTATGGCTCATGCAGTAGAGTGCATAAATTGGATGTGTACTGTCTGATTTTTGATGAGATAGCACATGGACAACACACTGACCCATGTTATTCAATAGGGCTGTTCAGATGAACAATTTTTCTCTCGGTCTCATAGTCCGTGAGAAAAAAAATCGCAGCATGCACTATACTTTCCTGAGTGTCGGATGAGACTCACCTACTAAAGTCTATGGGTGCGTAAAAATAATCCGATCCCACAAGGAACATCCTTGTGGCATCTGATTTTTACAGGAACATTTCCATTATTTACCTGGGAAACTGTATTTGATCATGTACATTTTTTAATGTAGACGTATAAAAACAGATTGCACACAGACATAGAAAATGGACACACAGATGGCAGACGGATGAAGATCAGATGAAAATCGTCCTTGTTTCTGCATAAAACTCAGATTGTGGCGCATGGTCCACAAAAAAACATGGACATGGAAACAGCCCCATAGACTATAATGGGCACGAGTTCTAAAAACACAGATAGAACGTGTACATGTCTCACACAATTCTGAATGACCCGTGGTATTATATCAATGTTATATAATAATAACTAATATTTCTATACATGAACACAAATGAAAGAAGTGCTTCCTGCAAGGTACACTGAAGGGAAGAACTAATCGTATTCGTAATGATTGTCAAAAATGTGCCAAGAAGGGTAGGCTCCAAAAGGCACCACTGAAACTGGGCCAAAAGTAGAGCCTGCCTAGTTTATACCTCTGTACAAACAAATGACCTGAGTCAGTCTAGTGATGTTAATGTCCATGTGAAGAACATGGTCTGATCATACCACATCTCCTGGGCAGGGGAGGAAGCAAAAGAGTATACAGACATTACAGCATGGGATAGCAGCTGATTCTTTCTGTGAGGTAAAGCATTTCCCTGTCTGTTTTTAAACAATGTTTTACTTCAAAGAAAGAATCATTTGCGATCGTCTGCTGTCCTGTCTGTATACTTTTTTTCTCCTCCCTGCCCAGGAGATGTGGTATGATCAGATCATGTCCCTGTATGGTCAGACACAGCCATTACACAGTACACTGCAGGGGCACATTTATAAGATTATCTCAGCACAGGAATATATTAAACACATCCAATTGTGGAAATAAATATTATTCCAAGATCTATTGATTAAAATGAATTTTTGTTTCTGGGAAAACCCCTTTATGTTAGGCAAAATTTAAATAATTCTCTCACATTTTTAAAATATTTTTCCTTGATTTTCATAATCGCAGCAAAATCACAACATTGTTGCTAAATAAATAGCTACTTTGATAGTTATGATAGTGAAAACTGCCGAAAAAGTACCCGAAACCACCATAGACTGACTATAAATACACAGCGGAGTCTCTCCAGTAAATATAAGGAGTGTGTTTATCATCTCAGTGACATGAATATACAAAATGCTTTCCATCACTAATGTATACAACCAATGATCTGGGACACCCGGCACACCTGAAGGAGCAGCTGCATATATTAAAATACATGTATGCACTTGTGTATTCAGTCAGGAAAAACATCCTGAACATTGAATATAAGAATAGAACATTCTCATTATCAGCAAAAACTGTGTCACATTTTCAGCAACACAACTGCAGGCTTCCAACAAATGGGTTTTATTAATTTAAAATGTGACTCCAACAATAAACATCAGTTTGGATTCAGGTATAAAATTCTCTGCCCAATAAAATATCTTTTTGGGCTCATTCAGACAAGAATATTGAACGTCCATGTGTCGTCCATATGCAAAACAGGTAGTATACGGACAGCACAAGGACCAGTGCAAGTCTGTGTGTAAAAAATGGCAGCGTACATTACTTTGAACCATATTCTGGATCAGAATTGCCCATTATAACTCTATGGGTACAAAAAATTGGATATTATACAGCTTACCATCCGTATATCACCTGTTTTTCACAGATACTTTACAAATATTAAGAAATTAAACTGTGTTTGATCTTTATTTATTAAAGGTAACTAGCCAGCAGGTTTTTGCTATGTAATCTGAGAGATGCATGATTTATGGGCAGAGAGCCTCATTCCAATGATGTATCACTTACTGGGCTGCTTGTTGCAGTTTTGATAGAATCACAGTTTTCTCTGCTGCAGATTTAGCAATACTCTGAATGCTGAGCTCTGTATAACCCCAAGTACACCCCTGATTGGCAGCTTTCTGTGTACACTGTGCATTTTTAGCAAGCTGCCAATCAGTGGTGTGGCCGGAGTTACACAGATTAGCCTGACTGCTCCCCGCGTGAGATCTAGTCCTGCAGTAATAATCTCCTGATGATAAAACACTGATTGTATTGAAACTACAGCACACAGTCTAATAACTGCATATCCCTATAATCAGCCTCTCTGCTACTACATTATGCTGCTATCAGATTAAATAGCAAAAACCTGCTGACAGATTCATAGAATCATAGAATGTTAGAGTTGGAAGGGACCTCCAGGGTCATCGTGTCCAACCCCCTGCTCAATGCAGGTTTCACTAAACCATCTCAGACAGATGCCTGTCCAGCCTCCGTCTGAAGACTTCCATTGAAGGAGAACTCACCACCTCTCGTGGCAGCCTGTTCCACTCATTAATCACTCTCACTGTCAAAACGTTTTTTCTAATATCTAATCTGTATCTTCTCCCATTCAGTTTCATCGCTTCTAGTCTTTCTTTGAGCAAATGAGAATAAAGCTGATCCCTCTACAGCGTGAGAGCCCCTGAGATATTTGTAGACAACTATTAAGTCTCATCTCAGTCTTCTCTTTTGCAATCTAAACATTCCCAAATCCTCTAACCGTTCCTCATAGGACATTGTTTGCAGACTGGTCACCCTTCTGGTAGCTCTTCTCTGAACTTGCTCCAGTTTCTTCATGTTTTTTTTTAAGATGTGGTGCCCAGAACAGTATTCCAGATGAGGCCTGACCAAGGAGTAGAGGGGGATAATTACTTCATGTGAACTAGTCTGTATGCTTCTGTTAATGCAACTCAGAATTGTGTTTGCCTTTTTTGCTACTGCATCACACTGTTGACTCATGTTCAGTCTGTGATCTATTAGTATACCCAAGTCTTTTTTACATGTGCCGTTGCTTAGCCCTATTCCTCCCATTCTGTATATGCTTTTTTCATTTTTCTTGCCCAGATGTAGGACTTTGCATTTCTCCCTGTTAAAAACAAGGACACTGCGGGAGCAGACTACTACTACCCTCATCATTGTCCCTGCTGGTGCTGATCACAGCGCCGGCAGGGAACTGTGATGAGGGCAGCGTTCAGCACCGGCGCTTGGGAACAGCGCTAACTGTAGCGCTGATTCCCAGGCGCCGGTACATGTGATCCTGATGCGGCACACGGATGCAACACGTGAAACATATACGGACATAGAATAGAAAGAGAGAAGAAGACATGCAATGCAGCAGTGATCACCACCAATGATCAGAATTCAGATAATAGTTGCACAATACAAAGAATTTTTATTCAACACATGGACATACCAACAAAAACTTTAAAACACCATTAAAAAAGGAGTGAAGGAAGTGGCACCTTCCACTCCTTATCAGTCCCACTACTTCAGTGACCTTTCATGATTGAAACAAATCTTAAATGGAAGATAATGCATGTAAATAAAATGTATACAGGCTTTATAGAGAATCTGTGGTGGTCAATATTGCACTGGTCCGGAGTGTTAGTAAAGGAAAGCAATGTATAAGCGATACAGCAATTGGCAGCTTATTGAAATACACTACCCCTTGATACAAGACCATACATTTGAGTAAATCCCCGAGACTGTAAACACAAATTTGCAGTGGTTGATCCCCACCTCAAATAACCCTGGCGGTCTCAAATGAGTCTATAAACTCAATCAAGGGTAGTGTTCCTATTATATATGAGCTGTTTTAAATACAAGGTGCTGCATCAGCCCAATACATACCCAACCAGAGATATACTCAGGAAATAATATCAGAAGCTAAAAAAGCCAAAAAAAGCCAAAAACACACACGGACACACAGGACACGGATATCTCCAGTATCGGCTTTTCCGGTACCGGAAGTATACGCACTTGTGAAACCAGCCTAATGTCCACATCTTAGTGGACCTGAGTAGAAGATGTGATGTCCATAAAATAATGCTGGTGAGCTTGCAGCTGAGATTTACATGCAAACATGGCTGATATTTATTTTTTATTTATTTATTTTACTCACTTATAAGCGCCATTAATTTCACAGCACTTTACAGACATCATCATCCCTGTCCCTATTGCAGCTCACAATCTACATTCCCTATCAGTATGTCTTTGGAGTGTGGGAGGAAACCGGAGAACCCGGAGGAATCCCGCACAAACACGAGGAGAACATGCAAACTCCTTGCAGATGCAAAGAATTAGTGCTAACCACTGAGCCACCATGATGCCCATGATGTAATAGTTCTATAGCAAAATATACGGAGCGGTGAGGAGAGAAGAAAGCCGGTGGATGTACTAATTTTTACTGCCTTTAAGCACAAGTAAAAGGGATTGACTGAACGCTTAGAGCCCTCCTGACATGACAATTTTCCATTTTTGCGTTTTTGTTTTTTCCTCCCCTTCTTCCAAGAGACATAACTTTTTTATTCTAGTCTACATAGCCATACTAGGACTTTTTGTAGGACAAGATGTAGTTTTGAACTACAACATTTATTTTATCATTCAATGTACTGAAAAATGGGGAAAAAGTGAAATTGGGCAAATAAAGCTATTACATAATTATTTTTCAGATTTTGTTTATATTGCCTTTGTTGAATGGTAAAAATGACCTGGCAATTTGATTGTCCAATAAAGTACAATTCCGATGATATCAAACATATATATATATATATATATATTTTCCTTATTTTGGTAGCGGAAAAAAATTGAAAATTAGTAAAAAGAAAAATTTGCTTGCGTCGCTACGCTCTGTGACCCGTAACATTTTCATTTTTTGGTCGATTGAGCTATGTTAGGGCTTGGTTTTTTAGCCCTGAGCTGACATTTTTATTGATAATATTTTAGTGTACATACAACGTTTTGAACGCTTCCTATTCCATTTTTCTACTGAAAAAAAAACACATTTCTGGTGTTTGATTTTTTTAACCGATTGGATTAAATAATTTAATATTTTGATAGATTGGACTTTTATGGATATGGAGATATCAAATATATTTATTTTTTAAAAGTCTTCATTTTTAATGGGGGAAAGGCGGTGATTTAAATTTTTATATTTTTTTAAACCTTTTTTAATTTTTTTTTACTTTTTAATCCTTTTAGTAGACTTGAATTTGCGATTGGCCAGTGACTTATATAATATACTGCAATCCTACAGTGTATAAACCACAACGGTCCAAGTATAATTTCCTAATAATACACTAGAGACACAAAAACTGCCACAAAATAAGTGCAGCTTTAGCAGGAAAGCATAAAACTCATGACTTAAAAGTATAATTTTATTTAGATGTACACATAAAAGGACTAACAAGAATAAAAATACTAAAAAAGCAGGAACCCTTGAGTTCCCTACAAAATAGCTCACTCAACCATGCAATAATAACGTTAAATCCAATGTTTGGGTAAGAATATATCCCCTTACAAGTAATGATCATAAGCAATGAAAGTACATGTACTAAAAAATAATATTAGTAAGAGATCATTAGTTGTGTAAGGTGCTAGTGCATATAGAGGATACTCATACCTAGTATAAGCACATGAACAGTAGGTAAGGTAAGCAAGTAATAGGATAAGCATAGACAGAGTAGTAAGTCTTAATGCTTCCAAGGAAAAAGTAGTGGTGTATATAAAAATACAAGTGTATATAAAGTGTATATGGAGATCCAAGGATAAGGGTATAGTACTTGCCAAAGGAGAGAGCTTGTAGGGAACCAACCCCGACGACGCCGTTTCGCGAGTGCTTCTTCTGAGGGGGCGTCTGAGACTTACTACTCTGTCTATGCTTATCCTATTACTTGCTTACCTTACCTACTGTTCATGTGCTTATACTAGGTATGAGTATCCTCTATATGCACTAGCACCTTACACAACTAATGATCTCTTACTAATATTATTTTTTAGTACATGTACTTTCATTGCTTATGATCATTACTTGTAAGGGGATATATTCTTACCCAAACATTGGATTTAACGTTATTATTGCATGGTTGAGTGAGCTATTTTGTAGGGAACTCAAGGGTTCCTGCTTTTTTAGTATTTTTATTCTTGTTAGTCCTTTTATGTGTACATCTAAATAAAATTATACTTTTAAGTCATGAGTTTTATGCTTTCCTGCTAAAGCTGCACTTATTTTGTGGCAGTTTTTGTGTCTCTAATCCTACAGTGTAGTATATGGTAAAAATCATGGTCCCCTATGAATGCCATACGCTCATAGGAGCGCTGTCATGACAGCCACTGGGGCTTTCAGCAGACCCCTGGCTGCCATGACATGTAGTACAGAGCGCCACCAAGCCTTATTTTTTTTTCTGGACGGGGCAAAAAAGTGCCGTATTTTTACGGACTGTCCTGGAATTTCTGGACAGTTGGCAATACTGCCACGTGTTCCTCCCACACACTTTAACCCAGCTCAAGTAGGAATATGAACTGTCTTTTTATTGAAGCCAAACTACAGACTGTTGTAAACTGTTGTTCTTGTTGACATGTCTGTAGGAAAGCCATAAATACAATGACATTTCCCGCAGTTCTTGTTGGATCATAGAAGTAGCACTTACCGTAATAATATATTGGTAGAGTGATACTTATTATTTATGCTAGAATATACTTAAGAAGCAATTTAAAAACCAAGCCTAGCACTCTGTTAACATATTTTCACTAACATTCTTCACCTGTTTTAGTTTTGACGAGTCGTGCATGAAATTAGTGACACATGAATATGAACCATTCTGACTTACATATTATGCCCATTTTAAAAGCAATTTGTCAGCAGGTCTTTGCTATGTAATCTGAGGACAGCCTGAGGTAGGGGCCGAGACAGGGATTTCAGGGATGTGTCACTTACTAGGCTTGTGCTGCTGTTTCAATACAATGAGTGTTTTATCAGCAGGAGATTATCACTGTCTGGACTACAGCTCACATGAGCCCTGGTCCGACCACATCCCCTCCTCTAATTAGAAGCTCACTTTCTATAGACATTGTACACAGAAAGATGTGGTGGGCGCTGGATTAGTTTTCTGAGCTCTGCTACATGCTCCATCTAAAAACTCTGATTGTGTCACAACTGCTGTACCCAGTAAACTAAGAGATGCATCGCTGGAATCAGGGTCTCTTTTCCTACATTATGCTACTCAGGTGAGGTAGCAAAAACCTGGTGACAGATTCCCTTTAACTCAAAGGTTCAAAAGAGTCATGATACAACCATGAGCATGATCTCTTAAACTGCTAAAGTGGGCGCCTGAGTCTATTTTTTGTTTGCCAAGTTTGGTGCAAGCCATATTTAGTTTAAGGCTTCACGGCCATGTGTGTAACACAACATTAAAATCACAGTGTCACATTGCGACATGGTAATTAACGAGGTTGTCCACTACTTTTTCATCATCAATGTCTGATCGTCCGGGGTCCGACACCCGGCACCCCCGCTGATCAGCTGTTATGAGTGTCGGTGCCTGCAGCCACTGGCCGGAAATGCTCAATTGCGAAGCTGGCCATCTTCTTATAGTGGCCGCCGCAGGCTACTACACATCCGCCTCCTATTCAAATCAATAATCGGCGCCGACGTCGATAACAGCCGATCGGCGGGGGTTCTGGGTGTCGGACCCCAGCTGATCAGACACTGATGATCTATCCTAAGGTTAGGTCATCAATGAAAAAGTAGTGGACAACCTCTTTAATGATTTCCGATGATGCTGTAATGCAACATACCGGAACCTAGACACAGTCACAAATATTTTCAACTCTGTTAGATATTTATCTCTAGTTACAAGTTGCACACAATCAACCTGTCAAGAGGGTCTTGGGACTCTGACTATTAATGCTTGCCACTTCGGACAGGTGAGGAATATTGTTGTTTTTTATTTATTTATTTTTTACAGGGGACAATGGGTTCGATGGATTAGGTGTAAGGTGAGTATTTTTGTTGTTTATTATTTTCTGTCTTTTACACGTGACACAGGCTTCAGAGGAATAGTCGTAAGGTGAGTATAAATTAGTTTTTTCTTTTTAAATAAATATGTCAAACAGTGTGGACTTTTATTTCAAATAAAGGATTTTATTCAGTGTTTACTTACAAACTGTTACTATGGGGTTAGTAATAGGGGCGTCTTATAGACGCCTCTCCATTACTAACCCCTGGACTTCATGTTAGCTGCCAATTCAAGGCTGACATGAACTCCAACCCTATTACCCCACTTGCGACTGCACCAGGGCACGTGGGAAAAGCCGAGGCTAAGCGTCAGATTTGGCGCATGTTATTGATTCGCCATTTCTGGGGCTGCTGATGGCTGATGTTATTACCCTCTGAGGGGGCCAGGATCCATAGCCCCTTCCCTGGCTATTAATATCAGCCCACAGTTGTCTGTTTAGCCTTTGCTGGTTAGATTTTATAGGGGGACCATACGTAATTTGTTTTCTGGCGTCCCCCTGTAATTTAGCCAGTAAATGATAATCGAACAGCTGTGATCTGTTATTAATAGCCAGGGAGCCTAATGGCCCCTTCACTGGCTAGTAATATCAGCCCCCAGTGGTCAACTTTCCATCTGCTGGTTATGAAAATGAGGTGGGCCACGCCATTTTTTTAATATAATTCTTTATTTTACACTGCATGTACTCAGCGGAGGGTGAATACAACTCCCAGCATTGTCTGCTGCTCACACTCTCAGCGGGAACAGGGGACAATGAAGGGAGCTGCCTTAAGCAGCCGGCTCCTGGGATCAGCATGAACTGTAATGCTTTTCCCAGGCACCGGTACGTGTCACGCGGACGGCACACGGATGTGTCACACAGACATACAGACACACGGATGTAACATGTATGCCACAGGGATGTCACATACGGACATACGGATGGCATACGGATCACGCCAGTACTGTTTTTTCCTGTAAAGGAATCTCCAGCACGTGCGAAGGAGGCCTTAGAGCGAGGAGTTGGGACCCTGTGAAACGACAGTCAAACAATACATTAAATTTATTAGGAGGAGTTTGTCCATAACTTTTTCAGTTGAAATATTACTTCTCTAGTCCAAGGCGCTTAGTTGCTATTGCCAGGGGAGTCTGTTCTGACTATCCATCCATGTGTTGTATGTGTTTTTCACAGACCCATAGACTTGTATTGGCCCTTTTTGTCCATGTTGCCAGAAAAAAGGAGGTGTCTCAATGAGGTCCATGAAAAAATATGGACATGTGAACAGCTCCATAGACGATAATGGGTACATGTTGTACATGTTGTATCCATGAAGAACACAGATGGATCATGAACGTGCAACACGGATGTCTGAACGAGCTCTTACTTGAATAGGTCATTACTCCGATAATGACTAACTACACAGAATTATATATGCCACCTGTAAATCATGAATACTAATCATGTTCTATTTTTGCTGTGATTATTTGCAGTAAGATCTTACAAGATAGTACTAGCTACATAGCATTACATTCACGTGGGCAGCGGAAATCCTTATTGGCAAGAGTTACATTTCTTCTATCAAATTATATATTATCATTGCCAAATAGTTTGCAGTTCTCATTGGGTGTCGTCTGATAAATGAAAGGTTTCAGAACAGCACAATATTAGTCTTCACATAGTCATAGAGGCGTATATGCAGTTCACATGAGAAATCTCCCTGTTCATTACCCATATACAGTGCTGGTCACCATTATTGACACCCTTTCATTTTTTTCATAGACTGTACAATATCTTCAGAAATAAATAGAGATGTACCAAAGTTATATCCTCAGGATTTTTTAATTAGCAGTCCAAAGCAATACAACAATAAAACATTATTTTTCAACTTCCATGTTGCAATTTCCAAGAAGAAACAGAATAAACAGCATGTGCAGCAGTAAAGGCACCCCTAATTAATACTTGGTTGCACACCCTTTGGCATTGATGACAGCCTCCAAACGTAATAATAGCAGTTCTGATGTCCTCAGACAAATCCTTTGTTTTCACCATTGTGACAAAGGACCAGGGCCTACCATGTGGCTTTTTAAAACACTGAAGTCATTATTCATTGGCTAATTCATGTCTCATGGGCAACGACAATTAATCACAGGAGAATCTCTTTTGTGATTTACCACAGGCGAGTCAAAATGTTTCCATACTAAATTAATGTAAAGGATGCCAATACCAGTGACACAGCAAGCTTTTTCTGTTTCTCCCTCCCATTGATTTTGGTTTTAATTTATTGCTTATCATTTGCTCTTTTGTATTTAACACGAGGGCTCTAATACAAAAGAACTGTGTCACTTGATTCATTTTTTTCAGAAGATATTCCACATTATGCACTTAAACTTCATGAGTGACAATAACAATGAGCTAGACTATATATTCTGAACCAGAGAACAATACCCCCATATCCTCACACTTCTGACAATGAATGAAGTCTGTAATGTTCGCAAATCAGTCTGAAAAAAATCTTACAAGCAAACTTGACAGATCGCTAAGGAAATGTATTTATTTTTTTAGGCCACGTTCACACGTTCAGTATTTGGTCAATATTTTACCTCTTTATCTGTAGTGAAACCAGGAGTGGGTGAAAAATGCATGTGCTTTTCTTGATGGTTCCACTCCTGATTTTTGCTTACAAATACTGATGTAAAATACTGCTAAAATACTTAACGTGTTAACGTGGACTTAGGGTACGATCTGCACCTAAAGTCTGGTGCCTAAGCTTTTTCTGCTATGTTGATGTACACAAATGACTGGAAGATATGTTCCTGCTCATTTTAGAAAAACTGCAGAAAAAAAACCCTCAAAAATCTCTGGCAAATACAAAAAAAAAAAAAAACACACATGAACATATCCTTACAGAAGGAAAGTGTATGGGTAAGTTCACACATTGAGTGTTTGTTCAAGAATTTAAGTGCCAGAATCCACACCAAAATTCAGTAGCAATATACATTACAATGTTACTAAATGGGTTTTTATAAACCTCCTTCCCTTATAGCCTAAAAAAATCTGTAGCAGAGTCAGGTATTTTCCAATTCACATCATTCCCTATCAGTATCTGTTGCTAATATGATATGGTCTTTTACTGAGGAATTTATTAGTTGCAGATTTTTGTTTGATGCGGTGTGTGAACTGACGTTACAATCCGACACACCGGTTGAGACATGTGCACGATCAGCTGATATACTGCACGTGTCCTATTCTAATGTACAGTATAAGTGTTCACATTT
Source organism: Phyllobates terribilis (assembly GCF_046119375.1). NCBI lineage: Eukaryota > Metazoa > Chordata > Amphibia > Anura > Dendrobatidae > Phyllobates > Phyllobates terribilis. Next base: position 201,000,273 of record NW_027362763.1, read on the forward strand.
CGGCAATTGAGGGGTCTTAACGTCATCAAATGAGCGGCACCGGATAACCCCTTTAAGACATGATTCACACAGTGTCAGGTTTTTTTTTAGCCAAAGTTATCTACAGGGAAAAAACACATGCAAACACAAAGAGAACATACAAACTCCTTGAAAATACTTATCACCCAAGAAAAAAGAAATTTGTTTTTTCTTGGGTGTTGTCTGTGAAATGGCCACAATGTGAATGTGGTCTCACACAATGCACATATACCAACTTATGATCCGGCTCACTTCTTTGGTTTTTCCATGAAAATGTTGCCATTGGGCAATTCATTTCCAAAAACCCCAGCTTTTCATAGCAACAATTGTAGTCATGGAGCTTCCATGCGGGTCCATCTAGAAAATCCATGGAAAACAGAGTACCAACTTATGCTCCGGCTCATTTCTTTGATTTTGCTGCATTTTCTTGTACTTTGTACAAACAAAGGAGTGGCTCCCCCTTTTTGAGCTAGGCATTTATCTATATTGCTTCCCATGAACAGGTGGCTGAACAGTTGGGGTAAGGTTAAGGATTTAATACTAGAGATAGGACTGTCCCGATTGGGTACACCTTGTCGTGGTGGGACGGCTTTTACTCATTTTTCATCAAAATAGCGTTAACTAAGTACCCTATGTTAGCTACATGTACTATTACTATTTACTTACTATAGGGTATATGCACAATTTGTTTTTTTCTTAGGTGTTGTAAATGGCCAATGCGAACGTGCTCTTACACAGTGCACGTATACCAATTTATGCTCCGGCTCAATTCTTTGGTTTTTCCATGAAAATGTCGATCTGGGACAATCCACATCTAAAAACCCCAGCGCTTCAAAGCAACAGTGGTAATCACGGAGCCTCCATGCTGACCATCTAGAACATCCTTGGAAACTTGAGTATCTCATTAGGTCCTGGACTACTCGTCATACTGAGGTAACTTATTGTAAAAAGAAGCCGTAACAACTGAGTGATCAGAGCCTAAGGTAGTGTTCACATGGCATTTGTCATACCACACTTTAGTATCTGTATTACTGCAACAACTGCTGAGTCGTGCCAACTCTGCAGCAGCCCAATTTCTTAGAAGGTAAGTTGATTTATGTATGGATGGAGTGTGAGCGTAGGTCCTTTGGAGGCTTGTTGGTTTGTTGCTGGGTCAGTTTCAGAGCTCATGTAGAGTGAACAAGAGTTACAGAGGGGAGATTTCCTCTGCTACTCTCAGTCATAATAGATGGGTCACCCATAAGTGAAAGAGGGGACATCCCTGACAAGAGAGTATTCCCAAGTAGGAGGTAGGAGCTTGGTGAAGGTGGGTGACTACATGAATTTGCTATAGCAGCCAAAGTCCGAGTAAGCAGACTTATCGATGGAGAGTTAAGTGTCCACCACCTGGAGTAGCAGATCCAAATCCAGGTGGGGAAGATTGCAGCCAAGGAGAGGACCATACTGTGAGGAGAACACGACTGTTGGGATGAGGGGCTGAGGTAGACATGTCTCCTAATGGACAATTGTAAATAAAACATTTTGAGCTGTTTGTTTGTGTTGGCTTTTTGTCGGGGTACCAGTGCAATACTCGGACAGAGGGTGTGACGCTTCCGGTTTGAGCCCTTACAGATGGAGGGAGAAATCTTGACTGTCATTCTATTCATTACTTATGGGACTGACATTTTTGGCAAAGACCTGCACACAACTATTTCCATCAGTACCATAGATAGTAAATGGAGTTCTGCATGCATGACAACCAGTCCATTTAAAAGAAGGATACAGGACCCTTATTTTTAAGAGTGGTGGGGGCTCCACCAGTGGGACTCCCCATTGATTAGACATTAATAGTGGGACAATCCCATTAATGTTTTCCAAGATTTATGACATGAACCCTGCAGCTTTACTGTGACTGTCCTATAAGCAAAAATCACTATTCAGCCCAACTTTAATGTAGACTTAACAGTTTCTTACACGTTTCTTTCTGACAGTGTATAAAAGTAAATATTAAAAAAACACAAAACCCATAAAATATGAACTATACCAAAATACTTATTATACATGCAATCACTTTTGTATAATAGGCATAAATAAGAAATAAAAAAGTACCATGATAAAAAATAGGAATGATAAAATAAAAAATATCATAATAAACAATAGGAATAATAAAAATGATTAAAAAGGTCAATGATTAACTAGACACCTCTAGAGAAGTACAACAGGAGCAGGATGATAAATCCTCTAATGACCACAAAGGTAAAGTTTTATGGCAACTCAGTAAATCTCTACATATATAAAGTCATATATTCCATAACAATGCAGTTGTATAGATCAGTGATGGTTGTTCTGTAGAGGCTCTTGCTACCAGTCACACATTTTAGTTTTTCCCCCATGTGACTATAATTTACTTTATATCTGTAAGTATAGAACAAAATGTTGATAACCCACAGAGCAGACTAAACATTCAATCATGAGTACAGAACTGTGAACACAAGGATTACAATGGAGGCAATAAAAGTTACGTTACCATGTTCCGCTGCAGGAAAATAGGAGGGTCCACAACAAATTCCCTTAATTGACTAGTAATATTAGACTGTTTCTATCAGGTGTATGGCATTTCTTATGACTAAACCAAACTCTGAAGACACAAAACTGTTTTCTCCCTGTATAGTAGCCATCAGGTCTCCACCTTCAATGAGGGAGTAATTGAGACATGACTGGGTGGATGGTTTTGGGAGACACCCCGGTAATTCGGGAGAGCTGGTTTACCAAGTCTTTTCAAATACTCTATTAGCATTTACTAATGAGGAAATGGGTATATAGAGTGATTTAAACAAAGGAGACTGAGGAAGGTGGAGAGGGAGGTGACCGGGATATAGGAGACAATCAAGTTATTACAAAGAATAAAGATTACTCATATGAGAGATATAATAGGACTAAGTATGTCATAAAAACAAATGGATGGAAAGAAAGTTTCAAGTTAATAAATAATTACAACAACATGGAGAGGAAACTGTGAAAGTAAGACAAATATGGAGATAAAAGTAATGAAGTAAACATAAAAAATCAGATACGTGTTGTATGGATAAGGGGGCACCACAGGAAATTGTTTAAAAGGGAATCTGTCCGTAAAATAAGCGTCCCCAAACCACAAATATGGGCAGTCAGATCTTAGAAAGGTAATTAACTACCTTTTATATCTTTTATTTGTCGCTGCAATCCCGAAAAGTCAGTATTTTAATTGTAATACAAATGAGGCGTTAAGTGCTCTGGGTATGACAAAGCACTTCTCAAGTCTCTGCTTCCTGAGGTTGTTTTCCTGCCTCTTTAGCTTGATTGATCTCTCAATGTTTGATTTCCTTGCCTGGTGCTTGACATCATGCAGATAATGAGTGATCAATCAAGCTAAAGATGGTGGTACTGGGTGAGGAAACAACCTGGGGAGGCAGAGGCACGGCTCCTTAAAAGGATGGTCTGATAACTAAAATGTCCTTTCTAAATATCTATCTTTACAACTTTCATAATTGGCTTTATTACATAATACCATACACTTCTCACTAATTAATCTCTAAATATGTTTTTTTTCATCACTGCCATCTGAAGACATCCTGAATCCATGGTGATAGAAGCTGCGAGAGAGATGAGCACCATGCGGGCACTCTGTCTCCGCAACCACTGCTTCTAACAGTTAAACAAGATGTTGTCAGGGGTCGGAGATAGAAGCAGTGAGTGACACTAGCACTGCCATCAAATGAATCGTCATCAGGGTGCAACGCTGGTGTCACTCACCCTGCTTCCATCACCACCGGCATTTCAAATTTGGGTTCGTGTTCGGGGTTCCAGCTTGTTCGTGCCAAAAAATTGGATCCACCCACGAACATCCCTGATTTGCCACTATGTCACACAGATGTTATCTGCGTGACAGCGTGGCAAATCAGGGATGTTCGTGGATGTTCGTGGGCGGAGCTTATTTTTGGGCACGAACAAGCTGGAACCCCGAACACGAACCCAAATTTGAAATGTCGAACAAATTCGCTCAAAACTAATTATAACTGCAAAAGGCCCATATATTGTTCTTGCACAGGTGCCCAATTCTGTCAGTGTCCACCACTTGTAAGAGGTGAAAGAGTCCAAGATGAGACCAGTGTTTGTTGCTGGCTCCTTTAGCTGTCAACGCAATGCTTGGCTTCCGTGGGGTGTGTATGGGTAATATTAAATTATTTTTGCTTTACATTCATTAAAATAGTAGAAGTACTGTAGCACATGTTATTGCCTGACCAGATAGGTGGACATAATCTGGCAGCTCAGAATGGATCACAATTGAGACCTTATATATATACCTTATATAGGAAAGGAGGATGTGTCTACCAATAAGAAAGTGATCTGTGTAGTGTCTGTACAGCACTGTATAGCATTACGTCATCCAGACTAGTGTTGAGCCACCCCCGTAGTGTTCGAGTTCGGTTCGGTTCGTCGAACACCCGTGTGTTCGCCGAACTGTTCGTCGAACTGTTCGTCGAACACCTTCGAACACCGTTAAAACCAATGGCAGGCAAACAAAAACACATAGAAACACATAGAAAACACCTTCAAAGGTGTCCAAAAGCTGACAAACTGCTCAGAAGACACAACTAACACATGGAAAAGTGACAAGTACATATAGTCATGCGAAAAGAAAAGAGGTGGAGGAGTAAAAGGAGGGGGAGACACAGATATAGGCATGTCATGCCCTTCTAAAATCCAAAAAGTGAGAAGCCGAGACGGCCAGTCCGCTCCTGCCCGTGCCACCTCCGTGTCGCCGAGTTTGTGCCAGAGCCGCGGTGAACCCTGACGGCCAGCCCCCCTCTCCCAATACTGGTGCCTGTCCGCTGGTGGGTCGAGAGAGCCCCCCTGTGGTGGAGGCAGCTCTAAGCTTTTTAATTTAAATTGTCCCTCTAATTTGAATGAATACACTTTAAATCCATTTACAAGGATCTATTGGAGGGCAAGTCTCATGCCAGCAGCCGCGTAATTCCAGCTCCAGTAGCGTCCACTAAAGCTGCTGCAGTTAAAAAGCTTTTATAAGGATCGAGCTCGGCTGTCCACCGCAAGGCATCCTAGTGCCAGTCCCAGCCCCTATGCCTTGGGGTGCCTCCTGATGCTCTTCACTAAGTATCCCGTGTTCCCGAAGCATTTCCTTTGAAAAAATTAAGTGTCCAAACTACAGGTGGTGTAGCTTGCTTAACAGCCGGGATAATCCGCTGACTAGCAGACACTGCTACTAGGCACAAAGTATTTCCTGGGCTAGATGCAGTTAAAAATTTGTAAGTAGATACTCTCGTTGGATGCTGAGAAAGCATTCCATAGAGTCTCCTGGCACGCCATATATGATTCTCTTAAAAAGCTTGGGGTAGGGGTCTAGGGGACCCTTTTATAGCCAAAATCACGGCCCTGTATCACAATACGTCACCTAGGCTGAAGATAAATGGAAGTGTAGCACCGAGGGCTCGGTTGCTACAGACGTATTGCACCTCACCCAGAGGTGTGATATCTCACTCTCAGATAAGGATGGAGTGTGGATCAGGACCCGACACCTGCATGCATTACACCACATTGCCGTGGGGCAGGGCGACCAATATGCCCCTGAGATGGGCACGACAGTCCCTGTCCCTGGCTGGAGTGGGGGGAGGGAACACTGAGGAAGGGGAACCCTGCAGTGCAGGAGCAGGGAGGAAGCAGTTCCTGGGTGCATTGAGAAGGGAGTATAAAAGGTGGGCACCATCTTAGTTCAGTGCAGAGAAGTCTGAGCAGAAGTGGCAGGGAGCAGGGGCTCTGCATGAGCTGTGCTCCGGAGGCGGGCCTAGTAACAGAGGCCCAGGCCTGCAAGAGGGAGAAGGAAGGAAGAGGAGCGGAGAAGGCTCCAGGAACGAGGAATGAAGGGATCCCAGGGGTGCGGACGGGCGAGTCGCCACCGCACGCCCGAATCCACCTGCGTGGAGGGGTCAGGCCAAAGGGGGAGACCGGTCCCCGAACTAGTGGAGGCAGGAAACGACCCTCAGCTAGAAACCGGAGGCTCTGACATTTTATGTGGCGCAGCCCCTTGCTCCACCCGCTAGGAAGGCACCACATAGGGTCAGGGAAACTGGCGCCAAGTTTACCAAGAGGAGGCCCGAGGCAGCCGGACAGAAGTGTTGGTAAGAAAGGCCAGACAAAGGACACACAAAGGGGGTCCTGTGAAGCGCTCCAAAGTTATCTGGGAGTTGTCTGAGCCCCTCACCTGGTGAGCACAGTACGACGTGGGCAGCCGTTACCTGCAGACGTGGTCTGGATAATAAGAACTGTGAGTAAAGGCCCTGAACTGCATCACTGACTCCGTGTCGTTACTGCTGCTGCCCTGCACCATCACCCCCATCCTCCGCATACACTGCCCTGAGGCTATACTCCTCCCGTGGGGAGTTATGCTACGCTCTGCTGCACCCACAACACCAGCCTTAGCGGTCTGCCCTGTAGCGGCGGTTCACTCTGACCGCAATCCACGGGTGGCGTAGTCGGACATTTAAACATCAAAACCACATAAATAGTTCCGCCACTGGTTTGACCGCCCTGAGCCACGGAACCGGATCGCCGCCACGAAGAGTACAACCACCAGCATCCACCAAAAAGGGTCCGGCTCCGGGTGTCCCAAGGCCCAGGGGGTGCGTCAGAACATTTTCATCACCTTTCACAATCACCAATGGGACAAGGCAGGGATGTCCTCTGTCCCCTCTCTTATACATCCTAGTGACGGAGCACCTGCTCTCATCAATTCGCCATAACCCCAATATTAGGTGGATTGAGGTGGGAGGCACCGAGTACAAGTGCTCTCTATTTGCTGATGATGTCCTAGTATATATCACTCAATCACATATATCCATCCCTGCTGTTATGGCTGAAATAGATCACTTTGTTACATGGTAAAATTTTAAAATCAATGCAGCGAAGTCTGAGGCCCTCGATGTCTCCCTCCCCAAATCCATATAGGATTCCATCCAGTCCAACTTTCCCTTTGCCTGGCCCTCACAGGGTATCAAATACTTAGGAATTCCTATTCATAGAGACCTCTCCCATCTATGTTATCTTAATTTTGGGCCCTTTATTGAACAATTCCATACAGACCACGGTTGGCAAGTTAGAACTGTAAGATTCACTACGTGAACCACTGGTGTTTTGTGGAAAAGCACATGTACACCGCGTTCCAAATTATTATGCAAAAAGTGTTTAGGAGTGATAAGGGAAGAATTTGTTTGTTTGTCAGTTAAACTCATTGATGGTGATGTGTGTCAGGGCTCTTTATATCACTGTAAGCAATTGCAGACACCTGTGCTAATTAGTTTGGCAGGTGTGTCCAATGAAAGGCAAGACTACTTAAGAAGGCTCTCTCACATTATTAAGCAGCCTACATTTTCTGCCAAAATGGGAAAGAAAAAGGATGTGTCGGCTGCTGAGAAGCAACAAATTGTGGAGTGTTTAGGTCAAGGCATGACTACAATCAACATTGTGCGATGATCAGGATGAAGTGTCTTGGCAATCAAGAAGTATGTAGCTGATTCACAGTACACACGTGTGCGTGCTGATAAGGGCAAATTGAGGACTCTTTCCTACAGGCAATTACGTCAGGTTGAAACAGCAGCGGCAAAAAAGCCTTGTCATAGCAGCAGACAAGTTTTTGAAGCTGCTTGTGCCTCCAACGTCCCCCGAACAACAAGATGCAGGGTCCTTCAGAGGTTTGCAGCTGTGCATATGCCATCCTGTCGACCTCCTCTATCCACTTCACACAAGCAGAAACGGCTCCAGTGGGCCAAACATTACATGAAGACTGATTTCAAAACTGTTTTGTTCACGGATGAGTGCCGTGCAGCGCTCGATGGTCCAGATGAATGGAGTGGAGGATGGCTGGTTGATGGACACCCCACGCAAACACGGCTACAGCGCCAACAAGGAGGAGGTGGAGTAATGTTTTGGGCTGGAATCATGGGGAGAGAGATTGTCGGCCCCTTTAGGATCCCTGAAGGCGCTAAAGATGAACTCCATAATGTATGTGGATTTTCTCAAACAGCACTTCCTGCCATGGTTCAAGAAGAAGAACCGTGTATTTCACAGCAAGATCATTTTTCTGCATGATAATGCACCATCTCATGCTGCACATAAAACATCTGCATCTCTGGCTGATATGGGCATAAAAGGGGACAAACTTATGGTGTGACCCCCATGCTCCCCTGACCTCTACCCCATTCAGAACCTTTGGAGCATCATTAAAAGGAGTGTCTATGATGGCGGGAGGCAGTTCACATCTAAGCAACAGCTCTGGGAGGGTATTCTGTCCTCATGCAAAACAATTGAAGCAGAAACCATCCAAAACCTGACAAATTCAATGGACGAGAGAGTTCAGAAGCTCCTTTCGAACAAGGGGTCCTATGTGAAAATGTAACATCACCTAGAATAAAGTTTTGAGTTGAAAACTGTTTGATTTCAGTTTCTAACAACCTGCTAATGCTTATAATTTCAAAAATGACCATTTTTTTGGTCTTTATTAAAATGAAAAGGTTGATCGAAAAGTTTGGGGGATCTAAGAGTGTGGCAACCCAGTAGTCATGATTACTTCGAATTCTGACAATATGAGGGTCATGCTGCAGGTAGTGCAGCAAGAAGGCACTTATGTGTCTTGCGCATCTCGGAGCCCCAAAATTATTTTCCGGGCTAGATGCAGCTAAAAATTATTTTTAATTTTAAATCTGGTGAAGCTTATTATAGATGGCCTAATAGGATCAGTGCTGCACACTGCTACAAAGCCCAAATTATTTTCCAGTCAAGATACAGATAAACATGATTAGTAATTTGAAAGCTTAAAACGGTTGGTAGGGTGATTTTAACCAATCATCAAGCTTTTACTCTCCCCAGGATGACACAGGGGTAGAAAAGTCGTTTCGGATCCATGATTTGTTCATCTTTATGAACGTGAGTCTGTCTACATTATCAGTGGAGAGCCGCGTGCGCTTATCTGTCAGCACACCACCAGCAGCGCTGAACACACGTTCAGACAGAACGCTGGCTGCGGGGCATGACAAGATCTCCAAGGCGTAAGTGGCTAGCTCCGGCCATTTATCCAGATTGGAAGCCCAAAAAGAGCAAGGGTCCAGTGACACAGTCGTGGCTTCAATGTTTACTTGGAGATACTCCTGTACCATCGTCTCTAGGCGTTGACTATGTGTCAGACTTCTTATCTCCTGTGGCCTTGCAAAGGATGGGCTAAAAAAGTGGTGAAATGATTCCGCAAAATTGATGTTACCAGCAGATACTGTGGTTCTGTTACGGTTTGAGTGCTGAACACTTGACGGTCCCACGGTTGGCAAGTTGGAACTGTGAGATTCACTACGTGCACCACTGGTATTTTGTGGAAAAGCACATGTAAGATTCTGCAACAGTCTCTGCTGATACTCCTGCATGCGTGCATCCCTTTCTATGGCAGGAATAATTTCTGCAAATTTACTTTTGTACCGGGGATCTAACAGTGTGGCAACCCAGTAGTCAGGATTATTTCTAATTCTCACAATTCGAGGGTCATGTTGCAGGTAGTGCAGCAAGAAGGCACTCATGTGTGTTGCGCATCCAGGAGCACCAAGTCCCTGTTGTGTTGGTGGCGAGGTAGCAATCATGCTTCCTTCCTCTGTCCTCTCCCCCCAACCTCGCACAACAGAAATGTGATCAAGGTCTCCCTCATCTGATGAGTCTTCCATCAGTTCGTCCTCCACTTCTTCCTGGGCTCCTGCACCTTCCTCACTAGTTTGGCTGCTACCATGCGCCCTGGTAAAATCATCTCCCCCACCCTCACATGCCTGCCGCCTTGGTGCTGCCGACCGTCTGGACCTTGCAGATGTTAGCCCTTCCGCATACAACTCCTCCTCCTCTACTTCCTCCACCTCCTCTTGTGCCACCACCTGACTCCGAATTCTGTTTAACATGTGCTCCAGCATGTAAATCACCGGAATAGTCATGCTGATAATGGCATCGTCAGCACTAAACATCTTCGTCGCCATTTCAAAACTGTGCAGAAGGGTGCATAGGTCCCTGATCTGAGACCACTCCTCCAGCGTGATTTGCCCCACCTCTGAATCTCGTTGGCCCAGGCTATACGTCAGAACGTATTGCACCAGGGCTTGTCGGTGCTGCCACAGTCGCTGCAACATGTGCAGAGTTGAATTCCACCGGGTAGGCACATCGCATTTTAGCCGGTGAAGTGGCAGGCCCAACAACTTCTGTAGAGATGTAAGTCGCTGAGCTGCGGGATGCGAACGGCGGAAGTGAGCACACAGCGACCGTGCCCTCTGCAGAAGGCCATCTAGTCTGGGATAGTGGGCTAAAAATTGCTGGACAACCAGGTTCAACACGTGAGCCATACAAGGCACGTGTGTGACATTACCCCGGCGAAGGGCCGCACCCAGGTTTGCAGCATTGTCGCACACGGCCTTCCCTGGTTTCAGGTCCAGTGGAGACAACCATTCATGAAATTGGTTCTCCAGAGCTGACCACAACTCCTCAGCTGTGTGACTCACATTTCCCAGACATTTCAATGTAAAAACCGCCTGATGACGTTGAGCCCTACTGCCAGCATAGTAAGGAGGTGTGCAGGATCCCTTCTGCGCAGTTAGAAAGCTTGTGGCATGACCAGACAGGCTTTGGGTGCAGGTGGAAGACCGAGAGGAGGTTGAGGAGGCAGAAGCAGTGGAGGAAAAATGACATAAAGAGGATTGACGCACAACTCGTGGGGACGGCAAGACTTGGACAGCAGCCCCTTGTCCTGCTGTCACCATAGTTACCCATGCCTACTCGTCCAAGTGTCTGTGGTGAAATGCACCCTGTCACACACAGAGTTTCTCAAAGAAGCGGTGATGTTGTGTGCGACATGCTGGTGGAGCGCAGGCACACCTTTCTTTGAGAAGTAGTGCCGACTGGGCATCTGGTACTGGGGCACTGCGACGGACATAAGGTCTCGAAAATCCTCTGTGTCCACCAGGCGGAAAGGCAGCATTTCTGTAGCCAAGAGCTTGCAGATGGTGAAATTCAACCTCTTAGCTTTCTCATGGCTAGGAGGAAATGGTCTTTTACTTGTCCACATCTGAGGGACCGAGGGCTGGCTATTGTGCTTAGACGGGGTTGATAAGGGTGTCCCCGGCAAACTGCCGGTCTGTGAGGAAGATGCAGGCGGACATGTTAGGTTGCCTTGATCCAAAGGTGGTGCTATCGATGTCGGACAGCGCTCAAGACCAGCTGGTGTTACCACCTCCAAAGAAAATGATGACCTGCCAATCACGCTGGCTGTTGCGGGTAAAGAGGTGGCAGGTCTGCGCCCCAAAACAGGTGTGACTGCTGTCCCCCCAGTCACAGAGGATGAAGAGGCCGCGGATGCACAAGATATGGCAGACGGTGGTTGGCCCGGCCGGCTAGACCGCATTGTAGCACACTGAGCTTCCCACTGCAACTTATGCTTCATGTCCATGTGCCGGTTCATGCATGAAGTACTCAAACTATGTATTTTTTGGCCTCTACTTAGCTTTTGCTGACAAATGTTACAGATAACACGAGTTGGGTCATCTTTATCGATCTGAAAAAATGCCCAGGCTATGCAAGGCTTAGCACCCATGCGACCTGAAGAGCCACCACGACTTGTGGTGAGAGGCAGAGTTGTGTTTGAGGATGCAGTTGTTGACGTGCTTCCAGTACTACGTCTCTGTCCAGGAAGGCGCAACCTGACCTCGTCGTCACTAGCATCTTCCTCCACCTCCTCTGCTGACCTCATCTCTTGGCTGACTGTGGGTTGACAGTAAGTGGGATCTCCGACCTCATCATCATCACCCTGTGCGTTATCACACCCGTCGTCCTCAGAGCCAACCTGTTCCTGCCCTGACAAAAAACTAAAGTTGTCGCTCCAATCAGGTATTTGAGTCTTATCATCGTCTTCCTCATTGTCTCCACCAACAGGAGTTACAGTTTGGGAATGAGGGTCTACATTATGGTCAGAACCTTCTGCGTCTGGTCCTGGATCCGACTCATAAAGATTCTGGGCATCAGTGCAGATCATTTCCTCGTCTGGATTCACAGAAGCGCTGGAGTCGACCTCTGATTCCCAGGCTATAGTATGAGTAAACAGCTCTGCAGACTCAACCATCTGTTCTACCTCATACTCAGACGGGCAGCTGGAGATTTGGGAGCTGTGAGGAAGCAAGTGCGATTTGGGTGACACCTTTGAGGACTGGAGTATTTGTGATGTTGAAGTTGATGTGGAGGAGAGCCCACTTAAAGGAGCACTTGATATCCGTTGAAGCACCTGCTGTTTTTGTGCCTCATCTGGAATTTGTAGCGATTGGCGTGGCCGTAAGAAAGGGATCTTATCACATTGTCCGCTAAAAAAAGTAGACATTTTAGTTTGGCTGGAAGATGGTCTTTCTTCTGCACCTACCCCACGGACACAACCTTTTTTCCCCTTCCCAACACGCCTATTCCCCTTTCCACCAGCAGCAGGCCTTTTTCCACTCATTTTGGTGGTTAACTAATTCACAACTCTGGAGTTGTTTGCACAAAAAAACAATGGATGGTAACCGAGCAGAGCTGAGTGGCCAAACTGTGGTATTAGGCCAAAACTATTGGCTGGGTTAGATGCAGAAAAAAGTTATTTTTAATTTGCAACCTGATGGAGGTCAGTATAGATGGACAAATAGACCAAGTCCCACACACCGCTAGAAGGCCAAATATTTTTTCAGAGCTAGATGCAGAAAAAAATTATATTCAGTTTGCAACCTGATGGAGGTCAGTATAGATGGACTAATAGACCAAGTCCCACACACTGCTAGAAGCCCAAATATTTTTTCAGAGCTAGATGCAGAAAAAAATTATATTCAGTTTGCAACCTGATGGAGGTCAGTATAGATGGACTAATAGAATGATGCTATGCCCAAAAGATTTTACTTCACTAGGTGCAGTAAAAAAATTGGTATTCTATACACAGGTGGTATATCTTGCAACACAGATAGGCTACTCCACTGACTAACACACTCTGCAATAGGCCAAAAAGGATTACCTTTGCTAGATTCAGCCAAATGCTGTGAAAAAAACTTGCACAGCACTGGCACAGACCTGCCTGGCAAAAACTGATAGGAACTGATGTAACCTAGTCCTGAAAAGGACTCCAATTACAATTAGTCTTTACTCCCACAATCTATCTATTTAAGAGCACAGACCTGCCTGATAAAAGTCGTAGGAAATGCTGTAACCTAGTCCTTAAAAGGACTGCAATCACAACTATTCCCTACTCCCAAGCTATCTGTATATTTGTGCGAAAATTGGCTTGAAATTAACAAGGTATAGCGCACACAGCAACAGCGGTGCCGTCTAACACGCAGCTGCAGCAGTGAGAAAATGGTGGCGACGGGGAAAATGGCTTGGTCTTATAGGGCAAGGACATGTGACATACACTGCCAATCACACATGCCCTTGCTTGTGTGAAAAAAAGCACTTCGCTCCGTGTGTGCGCTGCTGATAGGCTGACAGATTGCACCTCCCCACTGCAAATGCGGGAAAGAGAAAAAAAAATGGAGTTCTTCATTGTTCCTGCAGAGATCCATCCCCTGCCCCTCCCCCCACCCCGCTGTACACTCAAACTGCGTATTAACATTAATTTTCATCATTACTGAGAAAAAATCCAGTTATGATTTTGGTGCACGAACAGTTATCGAACATAACCTCGAACAGCCGAATTTTTCTCAAATTGTTCGTGTTCGCCGACCGGCTCGAACACCGCCCAAAACAGCTCGAATTTGAGATTGGCGAACAGTTCGAGTAGAACAACGCTCATCTCTAATCCAGACTGCAACGTAATTATGTCTTCTGACTGCCACTTATCACGATTGTTTATACACAGGGATTTATTTCATGCAGGAATCAGCTGTGAATCAGATCCGAACAATCAACATCATGGGAATAAAAACGATTCACCTGTAGTCACAAAGCTCCTGTTGTATTTCCCTACCCTTTCATACACTGTAGAGGGCAGGGTTATGCTGTTCAGAAATAGAGAGCCCAAAACCTCCTTCCAGCTCCATAATATAGAAGCACTCACTATAAACACCGAACGTGCAAGATAGCTAGGTAATGAGCAGTAGATTGCCCAGCAGCCAACGAAGGTCACATACACAACCTAACCTGCAGCGGTTTGTATGAAGTCAACCTGACTACTATCAGATAACAAAGTCACTAACTAATCAACTGAAAAATGCTGCTGTGGAAAACAGGAAACAAAAAGCAGAAATGGAAAAATAATTGTTCATCCTTACGTTTTCACTTTGCTCAACATGTTACAAGATGTATGGATTCATATGACCAGCTTTTCAAATCAAAACAATTTTGTGATATTCTGGCACGAGATGTCTATTCTATGTGTCTATATGTGGCTACCCAATGGTTACGCTGTGAATATCAGCCTGTCAAAAGTTTTGCTAGCATGTCACATTATTGTATTAAATTTGTTTCCTTTGAAATTAAGAGTTGTTAATTAAATTCAAGAAAATGTGGGGATTGACATATTCAGTATATGTAAAGGTTTTAGGCTGGTGTGGAAACATTTTGCAGAGTAAAAATTTGATAAAAAAAATTTGAAATGTTCATAGTTTATTTTTATCAATTAACAAAATGCAAAGTGAATGAACAGAAGAGAAGTCTGGGTATATCAATATTTGGTATCACCAGCCTTTAGCTTCAAAACAGCATCAATTCTTCTAGATATACTTGCACAAAGCCAGGGATTTTGTAGGATTATAGTCAAGTGCATGAGGAGCAAATTATACCAAACAGGTGATAATGATCATCTCTTTCATATGTAGGTCAAAACAAACAAACATTAACTGAAACAGAAATATATGTGTAGAAAGCTCAAAACTACATGAAGAATAGACAAACTCTAATACAAAGGTGAGTTTTTTTTCAAAGTAAACAAATGTAACAAGTCCTGGAAGTGATGGCATTGGCCCCCGCAGAGCCCTGATCTCAACTTCATTAAGGCTATGTGCCCACGTAGCAGATTTGATGCAGAGCGTTTTTTTCTGCCATTTCCGGCGACTACCTCTTGAAGCTCATCAAGAGAATGCCAAGAGTGTGCAAAGCAGTCATCAAAGCAAAAGGTGGCTACTTTGAAGAACCTAGAATATAAGACATATTTCAGTTGTTTCACACTTTTTTTGTTATGTATATAATTCGTTAATTCATAGTTTTGATGCCTTCAGTGTGAATGTACAATTTTCATAGTCATGAAAATACAGAAAAATGTTTAAATGAGATGTGTCCAAACTTTTGGTCTGTATTGTATGTACAGTAAAGGAAATAATTATTTGATCCCTTGCTGTTTTTGTAAGTTTGCCCACTGACAAAGGCATGAACAGTCTATAATTTTAAGGGTAGGTTAATTTTAAAATTGAGAGAATATCCAAAAAAATCAAGAAAATCACATTGTATGAATTAGATACATTTATTTGTATTTTGCAGTGAGAAATAAGTATTTGATCCCTCTGGCAAACAACGCTTAATACTTGGTGGCAAAACCCTTGTTGGCAAGCACAGCAGTCAGACTTTTTTTGTAGTTGATGATGAGGGTTGCGCACATGTCAGGAGAATTTTGGTCCACTCCTCTTTACAGGTCATCTCTTAGGCTATGTGCACACGATGCAGAAATGCTCAGGATTTTTTCCTGAGCGTTTCTGCATCTCTCTGGCAGGAAAAAACGCATGCGGATTGTACATGCGGTTTCCTGCCAGGGACATGCGGAAATGAAGCGGTCTTCACTTTCATTTCCGCATGCGGGTTGACAAAGCGCTTTCCAGGCGATTTTAGCATCACTTAGAAAGTGCTTGTCAACTTCACACTATATAAATCCATGCAGCCGGCATGGATTTATATAGTGTGTGAATGTCAAAAAATAAAAAATAAATATATACTTTACCCTCTGATGGCCCCCGGTGTCCTGCTTCATCGGTCCCGGCTGCCGGCAGTGAAGACTGTAGGACCTTCCGACGTCAGCGTCACGTGACCCGTCACATGACTCTGACGTCAGCGAAGGTCCTTCATTCAACCGCGAAGTGCGCGGGAAGCCGGCAGGACGCAGCGCGGGCCGTCAGAAGGTGAGAATATATATATATTTTATTTTATTCTTTTTTTTTTTTTTTAATGGTACCTGGGTCTGGATGAGAGTCCTCTCATCCACACCCGGGTACCATCCGCACATTAGACCGCATGAAAAGCGCATCAACATATACAGTGATGCGGATTCCATGCGGTCTAATGCAAGTCAATGGCGGCAAAAGAGCAGCGTTTCCGCAAAATTAATTGACATGCTGCGGATTTTTGACCGCAGCGTTTACGCTGCGGAAAAATCCGCATCATGGGCACAGCACATGCGGATTTCCATTGGGGAACATTGCTGCCCTTCTACCATGCGATTTTCATGCGTTTCCGCAACTGCAAAAACGCCGCGGAAACGCATGAAAAACGCATCGTGTGAACTCAGCCTAAATCATTAAGATTTTGAGGCTGTCACTTGGCAACTCGGAGCTTCAACTCCCTCCATAAGTTTTCTATGGGATTAAGGTCTGGAGACTGGCTAGGCCACTCCATGACCTTAATGTGCTTCTTTTTAGCCACTCTTTTGTTGCCTTAGCTGTATGTTTTGGGTCAGCCATGACCCATTTCTAATGTCCTGGCGGAGGGAAGGAGGTTGTCACTCAGGATTTTACGGTACATGGCTCCATCCATTCTCCCATTGATGCGGTGAAGTAGTCCTGTGCCCTTAGCACAGAAACACCCCCAAAACATAATGTTTCCACCTCTATGCTTGACAGTGGGGACGGTGTTCTTTGAGTCATAGGCAGCATTTCTCTTCCTCCAAACACAGCGAGTTGAGTTAATGTGAAAGAGCTCAATTTTTGTCTCATCTGACTACAGCACCTTCTCCCAATAACTCACAGAATCATCCAGGTGTTCATTGGCAAACTTCAGACGGGCCTGCACATGTGCCTTCTTGAGCAGGGGGACCTTGCGGGATCTGCAGGATTTTAAACCTTTAAGGCGTAATGTGTTACCAATGGTTTTCTTGGTGACTGTGGTCCCAGCTGCCTGGAGATCATTAACAAGTTCCCCCCGTGTAGTTTTAGGTTGATCTCTCACCTTCCTCATGATCAAGGATACTCCACGAGGTGAGATCTTGCATGGTGCCCCAGATCGATGTCCATTGACAGTCATTTTGTATTTCTTCCATTTTCTTACTATTGCACCAACAGTTGTCTCCTTCTCACCCAGCGTCTTACTTATGGTTTTGTAGCCCATTCAAGCTTTGTGCAGGTCTGTGATCTTGTCCCTGACATCCTTAAAAAGCTCTTTGGTCTTGCCCATGTTGTAGAGGTTAGAGTCTGACTGATTAATTGAGTCTGTGGACATGAGTCTTTTATACAGGTTACTATGTAAGACAGCTGTCTTTAATGCAGGTAACAAGTTGATTAGGAGCGTCTAACTGGTCTGTAGGAGCCAGAACTCATAATGGTTTGTAGGGGATCAAATACTTATTTCTCACTGCAAAATGCAAATAAATGTATCTAATTTATACAATGTGATTTTCATGATTTTTTTTGGGGATATTCCAGGGGTCCTCAAACTACGGCCCACGGGCCACATGCGGCCCGCGGAGGACTTTTATCCGGCCCGCCGGGCAGTGGGCAGAGGAGAGCGGTGTCAGCGCCCGCCCTTCCCCCCGCTTTCTCAGAGCCCCGTGCCTTCGCAGATCCGCTGTCTTCCTGGTCTGCGCTCCCTGTGACGTCTCAGGTCAGAGGGTGCGGTGACGTCTTTCCACCACGCCCTCCCCTGAGCCGTCACAGGCAGCGCAGAGCGGGAAAACGCCGGAGACGCTGGAGTCCGGACCTGAGCAGCGGCAGCAGGCAAGGAGGGAGGTGAGTATTGGATTTTTTTTTTTTTTAATGCATGGAGGCATGGGACATAATATTAGGGGTGACATCCTGCATGCGGCATTATATGGGGGGGGTGACATCCTGAATGGGGCATTATATGGGGGGGTGACATGCTGCATGGGGCATTATATGGGGGGTGACATCCAGCATGGGGCATTATATGGGGGGGTGACATCCTGAATGGGGCATTATAAAGACAGGGGAGTGATATCCTGCATGGGTCATTATATGGGGGGGTGACATCCTGAATGGGGCATTATATGGGGGGGTGACATGCTGGCATGGGGCATTATATGGGGGGTGACATCCAGCATGGGGCATTATATGGGGGGGTGACATCCTGAATGGGGCATTATATGGGGGGGTGACATGCTGCATGGGGCATTATATGGGGGGTGACATCCAGCATGGGGCATTATATGGGGGGGTGACATCCTGAATGGGGCATTATATGGGGGGGGGTGACATGCTGCATGGGGCATTATATGGGGGGTGACATCCAGCATGGGGCATTATATGGGGGGTGACATCCTGAATGGGGCATTATTTGGGGGGGGTGACATGCTGCATGGGGCATTATATGGGGGGTGACATCCAGCATGGGGCATTATATGGGGGGGTGACATCCTGAATGGGGCATTATATGGGGGGGTGACATGCTGCATGGGGCATTATATGGGGGGTGACATCCAGCATGGGGCATTATATGGGGGGGTGACATCCTGAATGGGGCATTATATGGGGGGGTGACATGCTGCATGGGGCATTATATGGGGGGTGACATCCAGCATGGGGCATTATATGGGGGGGTGACATCCTGAATGGAGCATTATATGGGGGGGGTGACATGCTGCATGGGGCATTATATGGGGGGTGACATCCAGCATGGGGCATTATATGGGGGGGTGACATCCTGAATGGGGCATTATTTGGGGGGGGTGACATGCTGCATGGGGCATTATATGGGGGGTGACATCCAGCATGGGGCATTATATGGGGGGGTGACATGCTGAATGGGGCATTATATGGGGGGGTGACATGCTGCATGGGGCATTATATGGGGGGTGACATCCAGCATGGGGCATTATATGGGGGGGGTGACATCCTGAATGGGGCATTATAAAGACAGGGGAGTGATATCCTGCATGGGTCATTATATGGGGGGGGGTGACATCCTGAATGGGGCATTATATGGGGGGGTGACATGCTGCATGGGACATTATATGGGGGGTGACATCCAGCATGGGGCATTATATGGGGGGGGTGACATCCTGAAAGGGGCATTATAAAGACAGGGGAGTGATATCCTGCATGGGTCATTATATGGTGGGGGGGGTGACATCCTGAATGGGGCATTATATGGGGGGGGGTGACATGCTGCATGGGGCATTATATGGGGGGTGACATCCAGCATGGGGCATTATATGGGGGGGTGACATCCTGAATGGGGCATTATAAAGACAGGGGAGTGATATCCTGCATGGGTCATTATATGGGGGGGGTGACATCCTGAATGGGGCATTATATGGGGGTGTGACATGCTGCATGGGGCATTATATGGGGGGTGACATCCAGCATGGGGCATTATATGGGGGGGTGACATCCTGAATGGGGCATTATAAAGACAGGGGAGTGATATCCTGCATGGGTCATTATATGGTGGGGGGGGTGACATCCTGAATGGGGCATTATATGGGGGGGTTACATGCTGCATGGGGCATTATATGGGGGTGACATCCAGCATGGGGCATTATATGGGGGGGTGACATCCTGAATGGGGCATTATAAAGACAGGGGAGTGATATCCTGCATGTGTCATTATATGGGGGGGGGGGGTGATATCCTGAATGGGGCATTATATGGGAGGTGACATCATGAATGGGGCATTATAAAGACAGGGGAGTGATATCCTGCATGTGTCATTATATTGGGGGGGGGGGGTGGTGACATCCTGAATGGGGCATTATATGGGGGGGGGTGACATCCTGAATGGGGCATTATAAAGACAGGGGAGTGATATCTTGCACGGGGCATTATATGGTGGGAGAAAGGGAAATCCTGCATGGGGCATAATAAGGGGGGAACAGCCTGCATAGGGCATTATAAGGGGGAAACAGCCTGCCTATTGAGGACCTATGCTGCCTATTGGGGACATTTACCTGCCAATTGGGGACATTTACTTGCCTATTGGGGATATTTACCCGCCTATTGGGGACCTATGCTGCCTATTTGGGACATTTACCAGCCTATTTGGGACATTTACCTGCCTATTGGGGACCTATGCTGCCTATTGGGTACATTTACCTGCCTGTTGGGGACCTATGCTGCCTATTGGGTACATTTACCTGCCTATTGGGGACCTATGCTGCCTATTGGGGATATTTACCTGCCTATTGGGGACATTTACCTGCCTATTGGGGATATTTACCTGCCTATTGGAGACATTTACCTGCCTATTGAGGACCTATGCTGCCTTTGGGTACAGTTACCTACCTATTGAAATACCGGTTGATTTAACTTTACTTGTTCTTCATTTTAAATATTGTATTTGTTCCTGTATTGTTTTTTTACTACAAAATAAGATATGTGCAGTGCGCATAGTAATTTGTTCATAGTTTTTTTTAAAAACTATATTCTGGCCCTCCAATGGTCTGAGGGATCGTGAACTGGCCCCCTGTTTAAAAAGTTTGAGGACCCCTGTTCTAATCTATCAATGTTAAAATTAACCTACCCTTAAAATTATAGACTGTTCATGCCTTTTGTCCGTGGGCAAACTTACAAAAACAACATGGGATCAAATAATTATCATATTTTTCGGACTATAAGACTAAGACACACTTTTTTCCTCCAAAATTTTGGAGGAAAATGGGGGGTGCATCTTATAGTCTGAATGTTGGGGGGGTATATATATATGTGGGGTGTGGGGGGGAGCGGTAGCGGCGGAGAAGCGGGACACAAGAGGCAGCAGCCGCCCGCTGCAGCCTACACTGTCCCTGCTGCTAAAGAAAATGGGGCGTGGGGAGCACTGAATATTCATGCTCCTTAATAGCAGCACACAGTGTAGCCGGAGCGTGGCTCCTGCTGCTGCAGGAATCACCTGTGCCCACTGTTAAAGGGCATGAATATTCAACCTCTCTCCACGCCCATGGGCGTGGGGAG
This sequence comes from Phyllobates terribilis, assembly GCF_046119375.1. NCBI lineage: Eukaryota > Metazoa > Chordata > Amphibia > Anura > Dendrobatidae > Phyllobates > Phyllobates terribilis. Next base: position 201,021,443 of record NW_027362763.1, read on the forward strand.
GTGTGAATATTCATACCCTTTAATAAGTGGGCACACGCTATAGCCCGGCAGCAGCAGGAGCCGCGCTGCGGCTACACTGTGTGCCGGCTATGAAGGAGAGTGAAGTCACTGCTCCCCGCGCACACAGTCCTAGCGTGGGGAGCAGTGACTTCCGGCAGTTGATCTCTCCATGTGAGCCGCGCATGGCAGTGACGTCATGCGCGGCTCACATGTAGAGATCAGTGCGGGCAGACAGGACGCAGCGCTGGAGGAGAGAGAAGAAAGGTGAGTAGCAGTGTTTATTTTTCTTTTGATGCGCAGCCTGATGGGGATTAGGGGGACCATGCAAACTAGAATAAGGATGAGGGGGCCATACATACCAGGGTAAGGATGAGGGGACCATACATACCAGGGTAACGCTGAGGGGGCCATACATAACAGGATAAAGATGAGGGGGCCATACATAACAAAATAAAGATGAGGGGGCCATACATACCAGGATAACTCTGAGGGGGGCATACATAACAGGATAAAGATGAGGGGGTGCCATGCATACCAGGATGGGGATTGTTGTGCCATGCATACCAGGATAGGGATTAGGGGTGCCATGCATACCAGGATAGGGATTAGGGGTGCCATGCATACCAGGATAAGGATGAGGGGTGCCATGCATACAAGGATAGGGATGAGGGGTGCCATGCATACCAGGATGGGGATTGTTGTGCCATGCATACCAGGATAGGGATTAGGGGTGCCATGCATACCAGGATAGGGATTAGGGGTGCCATGCATACCAGGATAAGGATGAGGGGTGCCATGCATACAAGGATAGGGATGAGGGGTGCCATGCATACCAGGATAGGGATGAGGGGTGCCATGCATACCAGGATGGAGGGATGCCAGGCATATCAGGATGGGGATGGGGACCACGTATAAAAGGAAGGGGGGGCATATATACCAGGATAGGGGATATTGTCAGAATTGGGGGATATTACCCCCTATACCAGTGTCAGCAGAACCCCCCCCCCTTAAAAGTGCATCATGAACACATTTTTTGCTTAATTTTTTATTTTTTTTATTTTCCTCCTCTAAAACCTAGGTGCGTCTTATGGTCCGGTGCGTCTTATAGTCCGAAAAATACGGTATTTCTTTCACTGTATATACAGTTGAAACCAGAAGTTTACATACACTATATAAAAAGACACATATGCATATTTTTCTCAATATCCGACATGAAATCAGAATAAACCTTTCCCATTTAGGCCAATTAGGATTACCATAATTTTTAATATTTGCCAAATGTCAGAATAATGAGAGAGAGAATGTTTAAGGCATTTTTATTACTTACTGCAAAGTCAAAAGTTTACATACATTTCATTAGCATTTCGTACCACTGCCCTTAAACTGAATGACTTGGGTCAGACATTTAGGATATTCTTCCACAAGCTTCTCACAATAGTTGGTTGGAATTTTGTGCCCATTCCTCCTGACAAAACTGGTGTAACTGATCCAGGTTTGTAGGTCACCTTGCTCGCACCTGCCTTTTCAGTTTTGCCCATACATTTTCAAAAAAGGGCTGGACAAAAGTGTTGGCACCGTTCAAAAATTCTGGGTAAGTGTGGCGCCCCTGCCGCGCATTCGTGCCACAGAACCCAGAAGGGTGCATGGATGGACTTCTCCACAAGAGGCCCTCATACATTCATACACCTCCACCTTCCACCTCAGACCAGCAGAGGGAGCCCGTTAGGGATATATAAAGGGAAGGTGGAGCCAGGCAGCTCGGTGATTCAGAAGTGAGTGTTCAGAGAGGAACACAGCTCAGAGGGAGCTGAGAGCGTGCCGACGCTCAGAGAGCGGTGAAGATGCAGCACACCAGCTGCCAAGTAGTGAGGGCCCCGAGTGTGGTCGACGGCGAGGAGAAGATGAGAAAAGGAGAGTGGAACTTAGGGGGCAGAGGAGCATAGTAAGCTCACCCTGATATATATATACCGGACACCGGGTCCGTGCCTACAGGGACTCTCTACACCCAGTAGGAACCACCGGAACCCCTGGAGAACTACAGGTCCCAGGTCCACCTAATGCTGATTGTAGTACCAGGGCTAGGAGTCACAGAGGTCCCAGCGTCCAGGGAGAGTGATCTCCAAAGAGAAGGCCCTACCACCAGGTCAGCAGGTGCAGAGAGAGACAGTAACCAAGCTAGGCCTAGCTCCAGGCAGGCCAGAAGCCTAGAGAGTAAAGCAACGGATCAGGAGGCCCTATACCCGCTCACTGGGGAGAGTCCAGAAGTGCGCCCTTCACCTGGAGTACCCTGGACCGTGCCTGCAGCATCACCAGTAAAGGTACTGAAGCTTACCCCTGTGTGAGTGTCCATCCTTCTTCCGGGACCGACCTGCCGTCTCTCCCCTGCACCACCATCCAGTACATCCCCTACCTGTGGGGAGCTGTCCCATCATTTGCTGCCCTAACATCTGCCTCAGAGGACTGTTGCAGCGGTGGTGATCCTCACCAGACACCACAGGTGGCGTCACAAATAATTCCAAAAACTCCAAATAATAGAAGTTTCCCCATTTCACTGACCGCCCTGGGTCACGGACCGGGCTAGCCACCGTGATATCCCCCGGCAAACAGAGGCCCGGCTGCCGAGTACCCCACGGCCCTGGGGGCGAGTCATAAGCAACTTTATTTCAAGCATGTGATGCTCGTTCAAACTCACCTGTGACAAGTAACAGGTGTGGGCAATATCACACCTGAAACCAGATAAAAAGGGGAGAAATTGACTCAATCTTTGCACTGTGTGTCCGTGTGCCACACTAAGCATGGAGAACAGAACGAGGAGAAGAGAACTGTATGATACCTGCATCTGTTGAGAATTTCATGTCAATAGCATCTTTATCAATACTTATTTCAGCCGCTGTATTTATTGTAGGAATTCACGCTGAGTAGTAAGTAGCATTCACACAGGCACTGGATTCTTGTTTCAATACAATGTGACGTTTGTTTCAACAGGTTGCACAGCACTGAAAACAAAACCATAAACACAAAATCCCTAGCCTTGTCCGGACCAGGAGTTAACTTAACAAAATACACAATGGCTACTCATACACGGCTGAGCTAGCCCCAGCCTAGTCAAGCAAAACAGCTATTGTCCATAGCAACCCCTGGTACTTGTAACTGTAGTCAGTGTCGGACTGGGGTGCCAAGGGCCAACCAGGAACCAACTCCAGGGCCCCACTTTTCTCCTACATGCAAATGTGACATTATCCTCAATCACAAATTTCTATAACAATGAACTGGGTATATTGGTAAATGAATAAGATGCTGCCATTGTCTGTACATAGTGATTCAAGTATATAGTGCCAAGTACTGCTCATATAAGAGGGTGGTGGCCCACATTTACACTGGGGCCCACCGGAGGATTCTCCTGTTCTCCTGTGGGCCAGTCCAAGCCTGGCTGTAGTTATGCCCCTGATTAGTAGCAAAAACACCACTTTTGATCCTGCAATATGCGATAGAGGATAGCACTTGTGCCAGATCTGAGGAGATGAGGATATAGTGGATACATCTTTTCTGTACACATTAGGGACCTTGAAGAGCAATATTTTGCACAAGTTTTGTTTTTGACAATTTTTTTTTAACAACCATCATATTGTGGCAGAGTTAAAGATGTTGTTCCAGAATTAAAAGAAATCTGTCAGTAGGATCAAACCTCCTAAGTAGTGTTGAGCATTCCGATACTGAAATATCGGGTATCGACCAATATTCGCGGTATCGGAGTTCCGATACTTTTAGAATATCGAATACCGGAATCGTAAGTTCCCATAATGCCTGCGCTCTGCAGTGTCTCTGAAGGATGACAAGCTGGATGGCAGTGCTCAGCTTACTGTACTTGTCATTTAGTGTTAAAGGATTTATTAAAAAAAATAATAGTGTTTTCATGCACCGACTCTTTAAAAAAGCCGGCCGGCAATTCAGCAGCGGCATACACGGTGCATGAAAACACTGTTATTTTTTTTAATAAATCCTTTACACTAAATGACAAGTACAGTAAGCAACACTGTCACTGTACTTCTTATATATGTGACTGACATGTTTCTATCTATCTAATCTATGTGTGATGTTCTATTCTTTCTGTTGTAAATTGTCGGGTACCGGTGTATGCCGCTGCTGAATTGCCGGCTTTTCATGTCATTATACATTATTCTTAGTTGTTTTCCTTCATGTAGAATTAACCTACAAGGAAAGAAAGGGTTTATTTTTATTCCAATATTTGTGTCCCATTGACTTGCATTGGTTTCCGGTATCGGAATCGGCAATATCCGATACTTTTTGGGTATCGGTCCGATCCAATCCGATCCGATATTTCCCGATATCGGAAGGTATCGCTCAACACTACTCCTAAGCCATCTATATGGCCATGTAGGTCATAGAAAGTCGAATAAAATGATACCTTGATATCTGCGATCTGATGTTTTATTGCAGAGAAATCCACGTTTTTATTATATGTAAATGAGCTGTTAAAGGGGTTGTCCACTACTATTTAAAACTCCCCCAATGTATTTAAACTGTGCAGATAAGTTTTTTTGTAAATACCTTGTGTGGTCTTTATTGCCTGTGAGCGACGCTATCGCTATCCGCTCACAGGCATCAAATGACCCCCGGCTGCAGCTGTTAGAACCTTGCTGTTAGGTTTTTTTTCCTTTGCTGGTCACATGACCTTGTTGGCCTATTTAATCCTGCTCCGCCCTTCTGGCTTTGCTGGACTTCATTGTATATCTACTTTCTAGCTAGCCTGTGCTCTGTATCTAGCTCTGTTAGTTTGCTTGGTCTACTGACCTCTATGTTCTTTCTATTTTGTTTGTTCGTCTGTCTGCTACTATTTCTGTTAGGAGGTGTCCCATATTCCTCCCAGTCCTTAGTACTTGTAGGGATTCCCTCCCCACATCTATAGGTCTCCGTACAGACTAGATTAGGACTTTAGCAGGTCTGATCGCAGGATCAGGTTCCCTGTTACATCGTAGGGATTCAGCTGAGTCCTATAGTAGGGACAGATCTCCTCTCTTTCCTTAGCTTTGGTAGCAGAACATAACAGTAAGTCCAGCCAGCAAATTCTCTAAGGAAAGATTTTTCTGTTCCATCATGGTGTCGGTTCAGGATTTGGTTCATCGCCTGCAGGGACTCTCTCTGGAGGTGGCCGAGCTCCGTCAGCACGTGAGTAACTGTCCTGGAGCACATTTCTTGGAGCCTAAGGTATGTTTGCCGGATTTATTTTTTGGTGAACACCGAGAATTTTTTTCATTTAAAAATGCTTGCTTATTGTATTTTCGTTTGAGACCTAAGTCCTCTGGGGATGAATCCCAGCGCGTAGGGTTCATAATGTCACTTCTGCGCAAAGAGCCTCAGGAGTGGGCCTTTTCTTTGCAACCTAGTGATTCATGCTTCAGATCAGTGGATAGTTTTTTTTCTGCTTTGGGACTATTATATGATGATCCTGACCGTGTCGCATCAGCTGAGACTGAGTTGAGACGTTTAAAACAAGGATCAGGTAATGTTGAAAAATATTGTACTCATTTCCGTCGTTGGTCGACTCAAACAGGGTGGAACGATTCTGCTCTGAAAAGTCTATTTCTTGCTGGGCTCAGTGAAAGGGTTAAAGACCTGCTAATTGCTTATCCTACACCTGAGGATTTGCAACAGGCTATGCAATTAGCTATACGGGTGGATAGAAGACTGCGTGCTAGGGTTAATGAGAGCAAATCCTCTGCTATGTCAGTTTCTGGTTATGATAATGTGTGTACTAACAGTGGTGAACCGATGGAGATTGGATCGGTGGCACCTCGCTCTCAAGAAAAAGACCGTCGTTTTTCGGAAGGCTTGTGTTTCTATTGCGGAAAATCTGGTCATTTGATTAAAGGCTGTGAGCTTCGTATGAAGAAAGAAAAAAAAATGGTCAGTCACGCCCGTATTGCCTGTTTAAATTCCAAGGGTATATTTTTAGCTGCTTCCACGATTGCTCAGGAAAAATTAATGGAATTTCGGGTGTTTGTTGATTGCGGGTCTACACTGAATGTAATTGATGGTGGATTCGTGGAAAAACTCAATTTAAAACCTGAACCTTTATCATCCCCCATTGCTGTGGTTTCTGTGGATGGCTCCCCTTTGAAGAATATTACTCTCAAGGTCAGTGAATTTCCTCTCACTATTAATGGTGTTCACCATGAGAAATTGGATTTGGTAGTGTTGAATAACTTGCCTTCTCCAGTAATATTGGGTTTGCCCTGGTTAAAATTTCACAATCCTGTACTGGATTGGTCTACCAGTGAAATTAAATCCTGGAGCCATAAATGTTATGACAAGTGTTGTAACGGGCGTATTGCAGCTTTGGATAGGGGAGAATTGCCTGTTCCTATTCAGGATTTTTGGAGAGTTTTTTCTGAGAAAGAATCGCAGGTTTTGCCTCCCCATAGAGACTATGATTGTTCTATTGAATTTGTCCCTGGAGCGACTCTTCCTAAAAGTCGTTTATTTAACCTTACTATTCCTGAGAGGAAGGCTTTGGAGGAATACATACAGACAAGTTTGGCCGCCGGTCACATTAGGCCCTCTAAGTCTCCTGTGGCGGTTGGATTTTTTTTTGTAAAAAAAAAGGACGGCGGTTTACGTCTTTGTCTGGATTTTCGTGAGATTAACAAAATTACGGTACGCAATCCTTACCCACTGCCATTGATTCCTGATCTGTTTAACCAGTTATTGGGGGCCAAGTGGTTCTCTAAAATTGACCTTAAGGGGGCATACAATCTGTTGCGCATGAAGGAGGGTGATGAATGGAAGACTGCTTTTAACACTCCTGTGGGTCATTTTGAGAATCTGGTTATGCCTTTTGGTCTTACTAATGCTCCTGCATTTTTTCAGAATCTGATTAATGACATCCTTAGACCTTTGATCGGTAAAAATGTGGTTGTGTATTTGGATGACATTTTGATTTATTCGCCAGATCTGGAGTCTCATTGGCGGAGCGTGCGTGAGGTATTACAGTTATTAATGGACAATTCGCTTTTTGCTAAGCTGGAGAAATGTGAGTTCGCTGTACAGAGAATTAGTTTTTTGGGCTACATTATCTCCAGCAAAGGTTTTGAGATGGATCCGGTTAAGGTTCAGGCTGTGCAGGAATGGCCTAGGCCTATTGGTTTGAAATCGATACAGAGGTTTTTGGGTTTCGCCAATTACTATAGAAAATTCATAAAAAATTTTTCTAGTATTGTCAAACCTCTGACTGATCTCACCAGGAAAGGTGCTGATGCGGTTCAGTGGTCTTCTGAGGCCATTGAAGCTTTTGTGTATCTCAAGGAGAGGTTCACCTCTGCTCCCATCCTTATGCAGCCTGATGTTACTAGGCCGTTTTTGGTTGAGGTTGATGCTTCCTCTGTGGGGGTTGGCGCAGTATTGTCTCAGGATAACGGGGATGGATTACATCCCTGTGCCTTTTTTTCAAAAAAATTTTCGGAGACTGAATTGAATTACGATATTGGTAATCGGGAATTATTGGCTATTAAACTCGCATTTGAACACTGGCGCCACTTCTTGGAAGGTGCGGAATTTCCCGTTCAGGTTCTTACGGATCATAAAAATCTGATATATCTTGATGCTGCCAAGCGCCTGAATGCCCGTCAGGCTAGGTGGGCACTGTTTTTCTCGCGGTTTAATTTCTCCGTTACTTACATCCCTGGTACTAAGAATGTTAAGGCGGATGCCTTGTCTCGCAGTTTTTCTCCCATAGTCGGTGCTGAGAAAGAGGAAAACATTTTACAAGAAGGTGTTGTGATAGCTGCTTTAGACTCCGTTTTGGAAGATGAGATTCTTAAAGCTCAAGAGAATGCCCCATCTAACACTCCTCATGGGAGGTTGTTTGTGCCTGGGACCTTTAGGAGAGATTTGTTTGTTGAGTGTCACGAATCTCGGTTGGCAGGTCATCCCGGAATCTCTGAGACCAAGAGACTGGTGGGTCGCAGTTTTTGGTGGCCTGGATGGCAGAAGGAAGTCATTAAGTGGGTGCGCCAATGTACTATATGTGCTAGATCTAAGTCCTCACATACTCCTGCTGCGGGGTTACTTTGTCCTTTGGAGGTCCCCAGTGCTCCTTGGACACATTTGGCTATGGACTTTATAACTGACCTTCCCCCCTCTGAGGGTTTTACTGTCATCTGGGTGGTCGTGGACCGTTTTAGCAAGATGTGTCACTTGGTTCCCTTCGTCAAACTGCCCTGCGCTAAAACTCTCGCTAAGGCCTTTGTCAAGGAAATTGTCAGACTTCATGGCGTTCCTACTGACATTGTTTCTGATAGGGGTCCTCAGTTCGTGGCTCGTTTTTGGCGTGCCTTTTGTGACAGGTTGGGAATTCATTTGTCGTTTTTGTCCGGATATCATCCTGAATCTAATGGCCAGACAGAAAGGAAAAACCAGGATGTTGAGCAGTTCTTGCGTTGTTTTGTGGCAGACAATCAAGAGGGGTGGTCTGAGTTTCTGCCACTTGCCGAATTTGCTCTGAACAATCATACATCTTCTTCTGCTGGTTGTTCGCCTTTTTTTGTTGTTCTGGGAGACATCCGTCGTTTGGGTCGTTCTCCAAGTTGGGATCTGCCGTGCCTGAGGAGGAGAATTTTTCCGGTGATTTGGAAAGAGTTTGGACGGATGTGCGTGGTAATCTTCAGGAGGCCAACAGAAAATCTAAAGACTACTTTGATAGGAAACGACAGGAGGTTTTGTTCGCTGTTGGTGACATGGTTTGGTTGTCCTCTAGGAATCTGCGGTTGAGGATTCCTTCTAAGAAATTGGGTCCCAAGTTTGTAGGGCCCTTTAAGGTGCTTCAGGTTGTCAACCAATCTGCTGTTAGGTTGGAGGTTCCTACCTCCTGGAGAATTAATCCGGTCTTTCATGTCTCTCTGTTAAAAAAAGCTGTTGTGTCGGATGGTGACGCCTCTGCCTCTGTTCCTCCGGTGGTGGAGGACGGGGAATATGAAATTTCTCGCATCCTTGACTCTAGACGGTATAGAGGTAGTTTGCAGTATCTTGTGGCCTGGAAAGGTTTCGGACCCGAGGATAACTCTTGGGTGAGGTCAGATGATGTTTCCGCGTCCAGACTTATCAGAGCGTTTCACAGGAGATTTCCTGATAAGCCTGGTCCTAGGGGATCTGGAGGATCCTCTTAGAAGGGGGGGTACTGTTAGAACCTTGCTGTTAGGTTTTTTTTCCTTTGCTGGTCACATGACCTTGTTGGCCTATTTAATCCTGCTCCGCCCTTCTGGCTTTGCTGGACTTCATTGTATATCTACTTTCTAGCTAGCCTGTGCTCTGTATCTAGCTCTGTTAGTTTGCTTGGTCTACTGACCTCTATGTTCTTTCTATTTTGTTTGTTCGTCTGTCTGCTACTATTTCTGTTAGGAGGTGTCCCATATTCCTCCCAGTCCTTAGTACTTGTAGGGATTCCCTCCCCACATCTATAGGTCTCCGTACAGACTAGATTAGGACTTTAGCAGGTCTGATCGCAGGATCAGGTTCCCTGTTACATCGTAGGGATTCAGCTGAGTCCTATAGTAGGGACAGATCTCCTCTCTTTCCTTAGCTTTGGTAGCAGAACATAACAGCAGCCGGCTCTGGCATCTGCTGATGTCACGTCAAGTTCCGGCTGCAGCCCATGCAAAAAGTGCAAATTGTAAAGGCATTGGTCCAATTGGTTTTAGCTTCCAAAGGGGCCCCTTTGGAAGAAGCAATGGCGAAACGGCGGCGTCGGGGTCTCCCTCCACATGCAGCCTTTAACTAGTAAGTTCTACCGCAGCAGTATTTAAGCTAAAACCAATTGGTCACACATACATCTCTTGATTGTCTCGGATTATATTCTAATCTGGAGTTGTAGGATTGCAATATTGTTGCAATACAGCAGAGCTCAGAGAGCTGCAAAAAATGTGTTTGCAAGAAGACAAAGTTCAGTTCTTCTGTTCTGTGTTAGTTATTTGTGTCACGCTGGTTACTCCCCCTCTGGAGGCAGATTCTCAGGCAGATCAGTGTCCGGCCCACATCCTGGAACAGCTTATTTACATATAAGAAAACTTGGATTTCTCTTGGAATTACGACATCGGATCACAGATATCAAGGTATCATTTCATTCAGCTTCCTATGACCTACATGTCCATATAGACGGCTTAGGAGGGTTGATCCTACTGACAGATTCCCTTTAAATATTACATTTCTGTTACATCACCTGAAATGTAACACTTTTTTAATTGGAAAAATACATAACAGCAACCTCTAAACACAGAAGTGATATTTAAGATTACTCTAGTTAAAAAAAAAATATTTTGTGTGATCTAGCAGAGAAATGCAATTGTCAATCATGAGTGTGCCCTTTAAGTCCTGATCACTGATATACCTGTACACAGCACACTAAGTTATTAGGCTCAACATGAAGTCATTGCTAATACAACCGGCTTTCTGAAATTTCAATTATTATGCTATTTAATAGTGCTCCTTGAATGAGAAACATAAAACATTGGCAATATATTGGACCTTTTAATGACAAGGCCTGTTTCACAACAATACTGTTTGATAGTTAATGTCATTTTTTTCATCATCAAGTTTTTTTTTTCTTTTGCAGGACAAATTAGAGTTTTTAACACCACCCTACAATTTATTGATTAGCTTTTATTACGTTTTGGGGATAACCAGTGGCGTACCGCCAATGGCGGCAGGCCACGTAATTGCTATGGGGCCCATGAGCCCGGTGTCAGAGCCTGCACTGTGCCACCCCCACATCACCCCCCCATCTTCTGGCCAACCAGCGTCGAACCTCCGCTCTGCATTCAACTGTCTTGGCAGATGCCGATACAGTTGAAAGCAATGATGGAGGAGGGAGCTTCATGTTACACTTCCTCTCCCATCATTCCTCCTCGGCGTCTGACGCAGCGGCGCGATGATGTCATTTCAACGCACCACGCTGGGTCAGGCAGTGGAGCTTACAGCTGCTGAGGTGAGGAGATGCGCTGTAGAAATTGAAGCAGCGGGGGAACGAGGAGCGGTATTTATTTTTTTTAAATCAGTGAGTACTGATAATACTGAGGGCTGCATTTTACCCTATGGGGCGGCTGCATTTTACCCTATGAGGAGGCTGCATTTTACCCTATGGTGGGGGCTGCATTTTACCCTATGGGGGGCTGCATTTTACCCTATGGGGAGGCTGCATTTTACTGTGTGCAGGACCATGGGGAGTGAATTATACTGTATGAAGGGCTAAAGGGAGTTCATTATACTGTGTGTAGGACCACGGGGAGTGTATTATACTGTGTGCAGGACCATGGCAAGTGTCTTATACTGTGTGGAGGACCATGGGGAGTGCATTATACTGTGTGGAGGACCATGGGGAGTGCATTATACAGTGCATGTGGAGGAATTCACCATAGGGGTATCATACAGTGTTTGGGGGATACTTTTGTTTGCATAATACGTTATGGGGGCAATGAAAGAGGGATCTGGGACTTTAGAAAGAGGAAAAATACTATGCAAAGGCTGGAAATCTGTGATCCCAACAATTATTTAATTTTGTTTTGGGGCGGGGCCAAATTACAACTTTTCCTATGGGGCCCCATGATTCCTATGTACACCTCTGGGGAGAACAGTAAGAACAAACCATTAAAACATCTGAGAGTCATAACTTTTTTATTTCTCCTCTCACTTAGCTAAAGGAAATACACGTAAAAAATGTAAACCACTTTGAATAAAAAAAGGTGTTTATTTTTGGGGGGTGGGTGGTGTTTTTTATGAAATATTATTGAATTTTATTTTACTTTTTTTCCCCACCAAGTGACTTAAACCAGTGGTTAAAGTATTCCAAAGAATTATAGGCTGTCTGTGTTACACTGACAGTAACCTGTCTGGGCACGCGTCTGTCATGGGTTACTAGGCAGATACAGATAGCAGCCTGGAGGCCATTGTTTGGCTTTCTAGCAGTTATGGTAACTCATCAACACATTGCAGTCACACTACAGGAGAGATGATAGGCTGGAGCCTTTTTCCTCTGTCAACCACCTATGTTGCAGTTGGCAATGACCGCAGCATTTAAGGGGTTAAACTGTTGGCATCAACAATAACTCCCGAGCTGGTGCTTGTGGCTGCAGCCTGACTGTATACTATAACCCGACATCAGCTGCGATCTTGTGAATACAATGGGCAGGACTCACAAGAGCATTAATGCTTTGTTAAAGCCTTAAATGATTTTATTTATATTTCAGGTTTCTTATGCCCAAATTGTTTTACGTTCATGGTGTTTTCAACACTCATCATGTTACATTAGATCCACATGGGTACCATTTTTAGCCCATAGAGATCAATGAGATGATGCTAATTACAGATGTTTACAAAGTTCATGTGTGAACTTGTTCCATTTATATTATTCTTATTTCATGGATAATGGGACTTTTCCCCCTTTACGACCTTGGATGTATGAGTACATCCAAGGTCGTATCCCTGCACTCAATGCGGGCCCCGGTGCTGAGCCCGCATGTTTTCAGGCACATGACAGCTGATCTTTACAGCTGTCATGTGCCCCTAACAGCCACGGGTAGAATCGCGATCTACCCGCGGCTGTCAATCTCTGACAGCGGCATTTAACATGGCCGCGCCGGAAGCACGTCACTAATCCCGCCCATTGGCGCAAGACCGTGGGCCGCCGATAGGTTGGCATGGCAACCTGGGATCTGCAGGAGACCCCTGCAGTTGTCATTGCCAGGAGGCTATGAGCGCCGCACAGATCTATCAATGTATAAAAAGAATTAATGCGATCAGTAAATGGCGTAAAGAGAAAGAAAATCAAAATGACAGAATTATGGTTTTTTGGTCGTAGCAACTTTGCAATAAAATGCAATAACAGGCAATCAAAAGATCGTATCTACCCCAAAATGGTATCAATAAAACAGTCAGCTTGGTAGGCAAAAAATAAGCTCTCACTCAGCCCTAGATCCCGAAACCTGGAGACGCTACAGGTCTTTGAAAATGGCGACTTTTTTTTTTGCATATTTTGGACTTTTTTCACCACTTAAATAAAAAAGAACCTACAAATGTTTGGTATCTACAAACTCGTAATGACCCAGGAAATCATTATTTCAGGTCAGTTTTAGCATTTAGTGAACATGGTAAAAAAAAACAAAAAAACAATTGTGGAATTGCACTTTTTTGCAATTTCACTGCACTTGGATTTTTTTCCCGTTTTCCAGTACACAATATGGTAAAACTAATGGTGCCGTTCAAAAGTATAACTCACCCCGCAAAAAATAAGCCCTCACATGGCCATATTGACCAAAAAATAAAACATTTATGCCTTTGGTGAAGACATGGAGCAAAAAGTGAAAACGCAAAAACGGAAAAACCCAAGGTTTTAAAGCGGTTAAAAATCAGGAAAAAAGTAGCACTTCATTTATTACAAAAAAAATGAAATATTTGGATGAAAATATTGAGAAATTACTCCTATTCCTCTTAAAAAAAACATTTTCATGAGGAAGAAGTGCATAAAATCCATACAATAATATAAACCCAAGTCAATTGTACATGAAAATCAAAAAAGTTGAGGCATAAATATAATAAAAAAAATCTTGTAACCAAAAGATCAGATCATTTGGTGACAATTCCATGAATTCCATAATCCCTCCAGTGAAGCATGGCGGTGGCTTGGAGATGCCTACAATGAAGCATAGTGGTGGCTCGATGATCCCTATAGTGAAGTATGATAATGGCTCGGTGATGCTCTGGGGATACTTTGCTTCATCTGGCATTGGAAACCTGCAATATGTGGAGGGCAAGAAGCATTCAATCTATTATGAGGAAATCCTAAGAGAAAACCCGATGTCTTCTGTGGCAAAGCTGAAGCTTGGGTGCCATTGGATCTTCCAACAGACAAAAAAATCACAAACATACCTCAAAGTTCACTAAGACTTGGTTTTACTAGATGTTCTGGAAGATTTTGGAATGGCTGTTTTAGTTGCCAGATTTGAAACCCATAGAAACATTTTGGTGGGATGTGAAGAAGGCAGTTGCAGCATACAAACCCAAGAATATTAGTGAACTGGAGGCCATTGCCCATGTGGAATAGGCTAAGATTCCTCTGGAACGCTGTATGAAGCTGGAGTCTGACTTTACATCACAATTGCAGCCGGACATAACAGTCAGTTACACTGTTAGTGTGGTGGAACGTGTAGGACACTTAGATTTATTGCAGTTAGTTTAGTGTATTTTTCTATCTTTCTTTAAAGGGGTTTTCCCAAGAACAAAAGTTGATTTTAATCAATAGACCTTGGAATAATAATAAGATCCACAATTGGATGTGTTTAAATAAAATGTTCCTGTGCTGTGTAATGGCTGTGTCTGACCGTGCAGGAATATAGTCTGATCATACCACATCTCCTGGGCAGGGGAGGAAGCAAAAGAGAGGATACAGACAGAACAGTACGGGATCACAGTTGATTTTTACTTTGAAGTAAAACATTGTTTAAAAACAGGCAGGGAAATGTTTTACCTCACAAAAAGAATCAGCTGTAATGCTGTGCTGTCCTGTCTGCATACTCTCTTACGTCCTCCCCTACCCAGGAGCTGCGGTATGATCAGATCATGTTCCTGCATGGTCAGACACAGCCATTACACAGTACATAGCAGGGACACATTTATAAGATTATCTCAGCACAGGAACATTTTATTTAAACACATCCAGTTGTGGAAGTTATTATTATTCCAAGATCTATTGATTAAAATCAACTTTTGGTAGTGGGAAAACCCCTTTAATTCTCCTCTATCAATCCTTCCTCTTCATTTTGCTGTCTAGCTATAGGGTTTTTCAGCCTGAAAAAAGAGAAGCAAAAAAGAGAGCAGAGAGCCGTCAGAACTGTGCAATAGCTCTGATATATTTGTAACATTATAGCACTCGACTAGATAACGGACTTACAGATACTAAGCAGCAGTGTCTAGAAAATGGTAGAAAATGTTTAAAGGGGTTTTCCGTGACTTTGGTTATTTTTTTCCAAGGGTCTAACAACTTACTGACAGGTAGTTGCTAACTAGTAATACCTGTTTGTTCTGCCTGCGACAATCTGTTTAGTCTCAGGCGGCAATTCTCCTGCTTCCTTTCACCTCACATCTTTAAAGCAGTTCTTTTTCTTTTTCTCTGCTCTGTTGACGGGGTGTCACTGAGAGCGTCATGCTGATTGACAGCCAGCTCCCCTCAGTTAGGCAGTGGGATGCCAGCTGTCAATAACTTTTATTCATTCTCATCTGGACTACTGCAACTCTCTACTGATCGGTCTCCCTATAACCAAACTCTCCACTCTCCAATCCGTCCGGACTGCAGCACCCAGGATTTGTATTTCTGTCCAGCCGCTACACCGATGCCTCTACCCTGTGCCAGACATTGCAGTGGTTGCCCATTCGATACAGAATACAATCCAAACGTATCTCTCTCACCCACAAAGCTCTCCATAGTTGTACACCATCTTTTATCTCCTCCCTCATTTCTGTCTATCACCCTACGCATGCTCTCGGTTCTGCAATTGATCTAAACTTAACATCCCTCATACCCGGACCTTGCACCTCCGTCTCCAAGACTTCTCTCATGCTGCACCATTTTTCGGGAATGTACTACTCCAGATCGTCCGACTAATACCTAGCCTGCACATATTTAAGCGTGATTTAAAAACCCATCTCTTTAGGTAAGCCTATCACCTGACTTCACTAATCTAACTCTTCCCTGCTTCCTCTTTCTAAATTTTCCTCGGAATCTGGTTCTTCCTACTCATCTGTCTCCACATCCTCCATGCATCCAATAGCACTCGGGAACTGTACTTAGACAGATACTGGCTGGTGACCGGATCATGCAGCTTATTTGAAGTGCCTTATTTATTATAATGATTGCAGGATCATACTGTACATGACAAGCACTTTTTGCGTATTGTGTCCCCCCTATTTCCTTGTACATTGTAACCTTGCGAGCAGGACACTCACTCCTTCTGTAACTGCTGAACATTGTGTTACTCTATACTGTCTTTATTGTCTGTACATGTCTCCACTCAATTGTAAAGTGCTGCGGAATTTGTTGGTGCTATAAAAATAAAATTATTATTGTAATATTATTCCATCGGCAGTGGCGACCCATTGACTGAGCAGAGCAGAAGAGAGAAAGCTGCTCTGTCAATGTGATGTCACCGGAAGCAGGAGAATCACTGGCAGGAGCAGTCTGTGACCGCTCTGAGCCGGCAGAGAACGTTGCATGGTAGAACAGGTAGGTAGTTAGCAATACCTGCCTGTAAATTCTTAGCCACATAGGGAAAAAATACAAAAGTCCTAATTCTGAATAAACCCTTTAAGGAACTCTATTTAAAAACCTATTTAATTTTGTATTTAGAAAGCAAATGAACATTTAAAGAAAAGAAAACAACATGTATGCAAATGTGTATATAGCCTTTAACTCTATGGCCAGCTTTAGTTGAAAACATAAAGTATTCTCTGAGATCTTTAGAAATGCGGCTGTGTAGAAATGGGTGCACAATTTATTTACATCTCCTCCATGTTGATGGGATACGAGCAGAGATCACAATACACATATCCCATAGTTTATTTTCTGTTAAAGGGAACCTGTCACCATTTTTTTCCGATATAACCTATGGCCACCACCTTTCACCCCCATGTGACAGCATTCTATAATGCTGCACACATGACTCCAATTCGCCAACAAGGCAAAAAAAAGACCTTTTATTATACTCACCTATGGAGCGGTCCGGTCCAATAGATGTCACTGGTCTTGGTCTAGTGCCTCCTCTTTTCTTGCGATGCCATCTTCCTTCTGAGCTTCATGTGGATGACGCGTCCTACATCATCCACACAGTGTCCTCCTTTGCGATTCTGTGCAGGAGCACTTTACTCTTCCCTGCTCGGGGTAGAGCAAAGTACTATAATGCGCATGCGCCGGCACTCTTTTGGCTTTTTTCCGGTGCGTGCGCACTACAGTACGTCTTTTCTGCCCTCGGCAGGGCAGAGAGAAGTACAACTGTGCAGAAGCGCAATGGGGGACATGGTTTGAATGACGTAGGATGGATCATCTACATGACGCACAGAAGGAGGACGGCAAGGCAAGAAGAGAGGCGGCACCAGACAAAGAACAGTGATGCCCATCAGATCGGACCGCCCCATAGGTGAGTATAATAAAAAGTATTTTTTTTGCCTGGCAGGGCGAATTGAAGTCATATGTACAGCACTATGAAATGCTGTCATATGGGACTGGAAGGTGGTGGCCGTAGGTTATATCGGAAAAAGCTGGTGACAGGTTCCCTTTAAACAGGAAGCAGAGTAGCAATAAACACACATAGAGTTTATATAATGTTACTGCTCATGATATAGGTATATGCAGAAGAACTCGGATAAGGAAATCATACAAAGAAGTAAACTGGGAGCTGTAGTTCCAGCATAATGCATAACTACAACCTCACATGTCACCAAATGTTCAGTAAAATGAGACCTGGCAGCAGCTCAGACAAGCCCTATCATTAGATCTGCTTGAGACGTAATAATACTTTTCTGTTTACACAGCCTCAACTGGTATTTCGTCGTGTTTTACTACTTTTGCTCATAAATAGAACTATACATGTACACATTGTTATTATAGATGATCAGCAACAACGCTTTAAAGGCCTGTCCAGGATCTCTGACGAGGAGCAATGAATCACAGCGCATTTACTGTCCATTATTCAGCTAATTACAAGCGAACACTAGTAACGTCAGTAAACTAATAAACATTATAATGGAGACTTCACCATTATAAATGTCAAGAATTCCAATTATGTTTTAACAAATAATAATAATCCAGAGTTTTGACTATTTTTTTTTTACGGAACATTTGTTGTGGGTTCAATTATTTTACACCTCCTTCCCCTAAATGAAAAGAATGGAGGTCATATAGAGGAACAGAGAGTCGCTATAGCTCCATGCACTCAATATCATGCTCTGTATGGCGCCACATTACAGGGATATTCTACCCTAGAAGCAATGATGGAACCTGCTCACACATGAAGACACTGGTGGACACCGACAGAAAAGGGCCCCTGTGCGGGAAGAGTATATGGGCCCTTTGCTTTCCAGTAGCTCATCATAATGCACAATTTTACCTGTTTTGGGGATGGAAATGGACCCCTTCTCTTGTTGGGCCCCTGTGCGGAAACACAGGTTGCACCAATGATATGTCTGCCCCTGCATGAAGGTATAATAGGGCCACCTAAACCTCTATGTGCATAGTAATATGGCTACTATGGCTCAGAGTGTGACTATGCTGGTGTGTGTATATACAGACGTCTGAATATATAATGCCTAATTCAGATGTTTTTTGAATATAAAGAAAAAACAGACCATTTTTCATTAGTGTGCAGGATCTGATTTTCATAAATCTGTGGCCCGCTTATCAGTTTTTAACCCCAGTATTTCATCTGTTTATCTCCTTTGCAAAAAAAATAAAATTCAACCTTTTCCTATGCATTAAACAGTAAAAAACAGACAGCACTCAGATGAGAGACGGATGAGGCTATCCGTTTCTTCTAAGGGACCCATTGATTTGAATGGGAGAGTTTGATCCACAAATAGGATAAAAATCAGACATGCTTCCATTTTTTTGTCCAAAATTTGAACATCTGAACTTCCCCTTAGTCCATTATGGATATATGTTCTATTCATGAAAAACATGGACGGAACATGTACATGAAAGACAGATGTGGAATGGGGCCTAAGCCTTTCTGAAGACAAGGGCTAAAGTGAGTGATCACCCCAATGTCCTCCTGCTGGCCGCTGACGGTGTATAATAGTGGGAGAGGTACTAGATGGAGACCACTTAGGCCACGTGCAGACATTAAGTATTTGGTCAGTATTTTACCTCAGTATTTGTAAGCCAAAACCAGGAGTGGAACAATCAGAGGAAAAGTATAATAGAAACACATCACCACTTCTGTATTTATCACCCACTCCTGGTTCTGGCTTACAGATACTGAGGTAAAATACTGACCAAATACTGACAGTGTGAATGTGGCCTTACTCATCATGACAGCTAATAAATACATCAAATAATAGCAATCAAGATCCTGCATAAGACTTCACTATGTGACACTGAAGTTCTGGGTTTACATCTAACCAGCGAGATCTCATGCTTTCTCGCTCGTGTGAGTTCCCTCCAATTTACTCCCATACTCCGAAACTATGCTAAGTCAGTTATCCTCCTAAAATATTGGTACTAATTCATGCATATGTGAAATTAGATTGTGAGCCACAGTGGCAGAGATCCATGTGAACACATACTTTCCATATGTCGGCACTACAGGCATAAATGAAAGTGTCCCATTGGGAGTCTCCTGGCATCGCACACAGAAGCTTACATAGGAGTAACACTTCGGAAATAAATATGACAGCTGACCGACTGATATTACAATATTATATTGTAGCAAAACTATTCTGCACACGCTGTAGCCCCACGCCTCTGCCAACGATCCATCCATCCATCAGCCTCCCTTTCTTTAACTCAGGGTGCAGTAAAATGTCAGACTATTTTTGGATGTATGCTAAACTTAAATTAAACCTACAAATTGTCGCTCTTCTACTCCTCCCTTAAAATAAATGATCGCTTGTGACTGTGTGTGATAGAGGTAGTGCTAGAGGCAATGTCCCGCATGTGTTACCTACATAGCTCGAGACCATAGACATCGCTAAAATCTATAGGATTCTTATTACAACTGAATTAAGACAAATAAGCAATGTAAATATATAAAAAGGTAAATTCTTGTGAACACAAGGGATGGAAATAAGGATCTTGCGTGGTGCACATTAAACTTTTCCAGCACAAAAACTAAACCTTGGGGAATAGATTACAGCAATTATTAAGCATTAATCCCAGGAGAACATTGTTCTGTGTTTCACCGAACAGAGCCTTGACATTCACTTGCTGGGAAGAAACATTCTTTACATAGCTAGAGGTGGATAGGGCTTACCTTGAAGAAGCTCCGAAGAAAGTACATTACGCTGAACATTTCTGAAACTTTATAAAAATGTCCCAAACTCCAGATTACAGGATGTAATTATTCTCGTCCCCCCGCTGGTTCTTAGGTGGCATGCATTCTTGTTGCTATTTTCGACAGTCTTAGCACCAGCGAAGATTGTAAGCTACGCCAGAAGCTTATGTTAAGGAGCTGAATAACAATTAGGGTTTATCTGTGTGCTGCTCGACTGTACGACGGTACAAACAGGTTTGTTCACAGTCTACAGGCTGGGGAATGTCTACTAGGCATGCTCCAAGATGTACCATTGTCTGCTCTGAATGAAGTGAGAGTGCTCGGCCAGTTCACTGGCAACTATTGAGGCTAGACTGAAATTTCCATCTCTTTTCTCACTCCCATCATGAATTGTGCTACTTGGAAACAAAAACTAAGGGAAGATGACATCATTTACAAACTGAATGAGAATCGCTCATATGCGGTCCATTAGCATTTATAATAATGAATACAGTTGTAAATTGATCTGAGATTTATTGTCTGGTGGTGACGGCTGGTTTTCAGTTGGGGAATGACTGTTGTGCTAAATTATTTTGATTCATTATTTTTTGGGCTTTTTTTTATTTACCTTTTTCACATTTGAAAGTCTTTGATGTTTATATCCATTCACCCAAAGCAGACGATGTCATTGTGGGCCGTTATAATTAGAGATGAGCGTTGTTCTACTCGAACTGTTCGCCAATCTCAAATTCGAGCTCTTTTGGGCGGTGTTCGAGCCGTTCGGCGAACACGAACAATTTGAGAAAAATTCGGCTGTTCGAGGTTATGTTCGATAACTGTTCGTGCACCAAAATCATAACTGGATTTTTTCTCAGTAATGATGAAAATTAATGTTAATACGCAGTTTGAGTGTACAGCGGGGCGGGGGGAGGGGCAGGGGATGGATCTTAGCAGGAACAATGAAGATCTCCATTTTTTTTTCTCTTTCCCGCATTTGCAGTGGGGAGGTGCAATCTGTCAGCCTATCAGCAGCGCACACACGGAGCGAAGTGCTTTTTTTCACACAAGCAAGGGCATGTGTCATTGGCAGTGTATGTCACATGTCCTTGCCCTATAAGACCAAGCCATTTTCCCCGTCGCCACCATTTTCTCACTGCTGCAGCTGCGTGTTAGACGGCACCGCTGTTGCTGTGTGCGCTATACCTTGTTAATTTCAAGCCAATTTTCGCACAAATATACAGATAGCTTGGGAGTAGGGAATAGTTGTGATTGCAGTCCTTTTAAGGACTAGGTTACAGCATTTCCTACGACTTTTATCAGGCAGGTCTGTGCTCTTAAATAGATAGGTTGTGGGAGTAAAGACTAATTGTAATTGGAGTCCTTTTCAGGACTAGGTTACATCAGTTCCTATCAGTTTTTACCAGGCAGGTCTGTGCCAGTGCTGTGCAAGTTTTTTTCACAGCATTTGGCTGAATCTAGCAAAGCTAATCCTTTTTGGCCTATTGCAGAGTGTGTTAGTCAGTGGAGTAGCCTATCTGTGTTGCAAGATATACCACCTGTGTATAGAATACCAATTTTTTTACTGCACCTAGTGAAGTAAAATCTTTTGGGCATAGCATCATTCTATTAGTCCATCTATACTGACCTCCATCAGGTTGCAAACTGAATCTAATTTTTTTCTGCATCTAGCTCTGAAAAAATATTTGGCCTTCTAGCAGTGTGTGGGACTTGTTCTATTAGTCCATCTATACTGACCTCCATCAGGTTGCAAACTGAATATATTTTTTTCTGCATCTACCTCTGAAAAAATATTGGGCTTCTAGCTGTGTGTGGGACTTGTTGTATTAGTCCATCTATACTGACCTCCATCAGGTTGCAAACTGAATATATTTTTTTCTGCATCTACCTCTGAAAAAATATTGGGCTTCTAGCTGTGTGTGGGTCTTGTTCTATTAATCCATCTATACAGACCTCCATCAGGTTGCAAACTGAATATAATTTTTTTCTGCATCTAGCTCTGAAAAAATATTTGGCCTTCTAGTAGTGTGTGGGACTTTCTCTGTTAGTCCATCTATACTGACCTCCATCAGGTTGCAAACTGAATCTAATTTTTTTCTGCATCTAGCTCTGAAAAAATATTTGGCCTTCTAGCAGTGTGTGGGACTTGTTCTATTAGTCCATCTATACTGACCTCCATCAGGTTGCAAACTGAATATATTTTTTTCTGCATCTACCTCTGAAAAAATATTGGGCTTCTAGCTGTGTGTGGGACTTGTTGTATTAGTCCATCTATACTGACCTCCATCAGGTTGCAAACTGAATATATTTTTTTCTGCATCTACCTCTGAAAAAATATTGGGCTTCTAGCTGTGTGTGGGTCTTGTTCTATTAATCCATCTATACAGACCTCCATCAGGTTGCAAACTGAATATAATTTTTTTCTGCATCTAGCTCTGAAAAAATATTTGGCCTTCTAGTAGTGTGTGGGACTTTCTCTGTTAGTCCATCTATACTGACCTCCATCAGGTTGCAAACTGAATATATTTTTTTCTGCATCTACCTCTGAAAAAATATTGGGCTTCTAGCTGTGTGTGGGTCTTGTTCTATTAATCCATCTATACTGACCTCCATCAGGTTGCAAACTGAATATAATTTTTTTCTGCATCTAGCTCTGAAAAAATATTTGGCCTTCTAGTAGTGTGTCGGACTTTCTCTATTAGTCCATCTATACTGACCTCCATCAGGTTGCAAATTAAAAATAATTTTTATCTGCATCTACAGTACCTCTGAAAAAATATTTGGGCTTCTAGCTGTGTGTGGGACTTGTTGTATTAGTCCATCTATACTGACCTCCATCAGGTTGCAAACTGAATATATTTTTTTCTGCATCTACCTCTGAAAAAATATTGGGCTTCTAGCTGTGTGTGGGACTTGTTGTATTAGTCCATCTATACTGACCTCCATCAGGTTGCAAACTGAATATATTTTTTTCTGCATCTACCTCTGAAAAAATATTGGGCTTCTAGCTGTGTGTGGGTCTTGTTCTATTAATCCATCTATACAGACCTCCATCAGGTTGCAAACTGAATATAATTTTTTTCTGCATCTAGCTCTGAAAAACTATTTGGCCTTCTAGCAGTGTGTGGGACTTGTTCTATTAGTCCACCTATACTGACCTCCATCAGGTTGCAAATTCAAAATAATTTTTTGTATGCATCTAGCTCTGAAAAAATATTTGGCCTTCTAGCAGTGTGTGGGACTTTCTCTGTTAGTCCATCTATACTGACCTCCATCAGGTTGCAAACTGAATCTAATTTTTTTCTGCATCTAGCTCTGAAAAAATATTTGGCCTTCTAGCAGTGTGTCGGACTTTCTCTATTAGTCCATCTATACTGACCTCCATCAGGTTGCAAATTAAAAATAATTTTTATCTGCATCTACAGTACCTCTGAAAAAATATTTGGGCTTCTAGCTGTGTGTGGGACTTGTTGTATTAGTCCATCTATACTGACCTCCATCAGGTTGCAAACTGAATATATTTTTTTCTGCATCTACCTCTGAAAAAATATTGGGCTTCTAGCTGTGTGTGGGTCTTGTTCTATTAATCCATCTATACAGACCTCCATCAGGTTGCAAACTGAATATAATTTTTTTCTGCATCTACCTCTGAAAAAATATTGGGCTTCTAGCTGTGTGTGGGACTTGTTGTATTAGTCCATCTATACTGACCTCCATCAGGTTGCAAACTGAATATATTTTTTTCTGCATCTACCTCTGAAAAAATATTGGGCTTCTAGCTGTGTGTGGGACTTGTTCTATTAATCCATCTATACAGACCTCCATCAGGTTGCAAACTGAATATATTTTTTTCTGCATCTACCTCTGAAAAAATATTGGGCTTCTAGCTGTGTGTGGGACTTGTTGTATTAGTCCATCTATACTGACCTCCATCAGGTTGCAAACTGAATATATTTTTTTCTGCGTCTACCTCTGAAAAAATATTGGGCTTCTAGCTGTGTGTGGGACTTGTTGTATTAGTCCATCTATACTGACCTCCATCAGGTTGCAAATTGAATATAATTTTTTTCTGCATCTAACCCAGCCAATAGTTTTGGCCTAATACCACAGTTTGGCCACTCAGCTCTGCTCGGTTACCATCCATTGTTTTTTTGTGCAAACAACTCCAGAGTTGTGAATTAGTTAACCACCAAAATGAGTGGAAAAAGGCCTGCTGCTGGTGGAAAGGGGAATAGGCGTGTTGGGAAGGGGAAAAAAGGTTGTGTCCGTGGGGTAGGTGTTAAAGCAACAGTAACATCTGCAGAAGAAAGACCATCTTCCAGCCAAACTAAAATGTCTACTTCTTTTAGCGCACAATGTGATAAGATCCCTTTCTTACGGCCACGCCAATCGCTACAAATTCCAGATGAGGCACAAAAACAGCAGGTGCTTCAACGGATATCAAGTGCTCCTTTAAGTGGGCTCTCCTCCACATCAACTTCAACATCACAAATACTCCAGTCCTCAAAGGTGTCACCCAAATCGCACTTGCTTCCTCACAGCTCCCAAATCTCCAGCTGCCCGTCTGAGTATGAGGTAGAACAGATGGTTGAGTCTGCAGAGTTGTTTACTCATACTATAGCCTGGGAATCAGAGGTCGACTCCAGCGCTTCTGTGAATCCAGACGATGAAATGATCTGCACTGATGCCCAGAATCTTTATGAGCCGGATCCAGGACCAGACGCAGAAGGTTCTGACCATAATGTAGACCCTCATTCCCAAACTGTAACTCCTGTTGGTGGAGACAATGAGGAAGACGATGATAAGACTCAAATACCTGATTGGAGCGACAACTTTAGTTTTTTGTCAGGGCAGGAACAGGTTGGCTCTGAGGACGACGGGTGTGATAACACACAGGGTGATGATGATGAGGTTGGAGATCCCACTTACTGTCAACCCACAGTCAGCCAAGAGATGAGGTCAGCAGAGGAGGTGGAGGAAGATGCTAGTGACGACGAGGTCAGGTTGCGCCTTCCTGGACAGAGACGTAGTACTGGAAGCACGTCAACAACTGCATCCTCAAACACAACTCTGCCTCTCACCACAAGTCGTGGTGGCTCTTCAGGTCGCATGGGTGCTAAGCCTTGCATAGCCTGGGCATTTTTTCAGATCGATAAAGATGACCCAACTCGTGTTGTCTGTAACATTTGTCAGCAAAAGCTAAGTAGAGGCCAAAAAATACATAGTTTGAGTACTTCATGCATGAACCGGCACATGGACATGAAGCATAAGTTGCAGTGGGAAGCTCAGTGTGCTACAATGCGGCCTAGCCGGCCGGGCCAACCACCGTCTGCCATATCTTGTGCATCCGCGGCCTCTTCATCCTCTGTGACTGGGGGGACAGCAGTCACACCTGTTTTGGGGCGCAGACCTGCCACCTCTTTACCCGCAACAGCCAGCGTGAGTGGCAGGTCATCATTTTCTTTGGAGGTGGTAACACCAGCTGGTGTTGAGCGCTGTCCGACATCGATAGCACCACCTTTGGATCAAGGCAACCTAACATGTCCGCCTGCATCTTCCTCACAGACCGGCAGTTTGCCGGGAACACCCTTATCAACCCCGTCTAAGCACAATAGCCAGCCCTCGGTCCCTCAGATGTGGACAAGTAAAAGACCATTTCCTCCTAGCCATGAGAAAGCTAAGAGGTTGAATTTCACCATCTGCAAGCTCTTGGCTACAGAAATGCTGCCTTTCCGCCTGGTGGACACAGAGGATTTTCGAGACCTTATGTCCGTCGCAGTGCCCCAGTACCAGATGCCCAGTCGGCACTACTTCTCAAAGAAAGGTGTGCCTGCGCTCCACCAGCATGTCGCACACAACATCACCGCTTCTTTGAGAAACTCTGTGTGTGACAGGGTGCATTTCACCACAGACACTTGGACGAGTAGGCATGGACAGGGGCGTTACATGTCGCTGACTGGGCACTGGGTAACTATGGTGACAGCAGGACAAGGGGCTGCTGTCCAAGTCTTGCCGTCCCCACGAGTTGTGCGTCAATCCTCTTTATGTCAAAGTTCCTCCACTGCTTCTGCCTCCTCAACCTCCTCTCGGTCTTCCACCTGCACCCAAAGCCTGTCTGGTCATGCCACAAGCTTTCTAACTGCGCAGAAGGGATCCTGCACACCTCCTTACTATGCTGGCAGTAGGGCTCAACGTCATCAGGCGGTTTTTACTTTGAAATGTCTGGGAAATGTGAGTCACACAGCTGAGGAGTTGTGGTCAGCTCTGGAGAACCAATTTCATGAATGGCTGTCTCCACTGGACCTGAAACCAGGGAAGGCCGTGTGCGACAATGCTGCAAGCCTGGGTGCGGCCCTTCGCCGGGGCAATGTCACACACGTGCCTTGTATGGCTCACGTGTTGAACCTGGTTGTCCAGCAATTTTTAGCCCACTATCCCAGACTAGATGGCCTTCTGCAGAGGGCACGGTCGCTGTGTGCTCACTTCCGCCGTTCGCATCCCGCAGCTCAGCGACTTACATCTCTACAGAAGTCGTTGGGCCTGCCACTTCACCGGCTAAAATGCGATGTGCCTACCCGGTGGAATTCAACTCTGCACATGTTGCAGCGACTGTGGCAGCACCGACAAGCCCTGGTGCAATACGTTCTGACGTATAGCCTGGGCCAACGAGATCCAGAGGTGGGGCAAATCACGCTGGAGGAGTGGTCTCAGATCAGGGACCTATGCACCCTTCTGCACAGTTTTGAAATGGCGACGAAGATGTTTAGTGCTGATGATGCCATTATCAGCATGACTATTCCGGTGATTTACATGCTGGAGCACATGTTAAACAGAATTCGGAGTCAGGTGGTGGCACAAGAGGAGGTGGAGGAAGTAGAGGAGGAGGAGTTGTATGCGGAAGGGCTAACATCTGCAAGGTCCAGACGGTCGGCAGCACCAAGGCGGCAGGCATGTGAGGGTGGGGGAGATGGTTTTACCAGGGCGCATGGTAGCAGCCAAACTAGTGAGGAAGGTGCAGGAGCCCAGGAAGAAGTGGAGGACGAACTGATGGAAGACTCATCAGATGAGGGAGACCTTGATCACATTTCTGTTGTGCGAGGTTGGGGGGAGAGGACAGAGGAAGGAAGCATGATTGTTACCTCGCCACCAACACAACAGGGACTTGGTGCTCCTGGATGCGCAACACACATGAGTGCCTTCTTGCTGCACTACCTGCAACATGACCCTCGAATTGTGAGAATTAGAAATAATCCTGACTACTGGGTTGCCACACTGTTAGATCCCCGGTACAAAAGTAAATTTGCCGAAATTATTCCCTCCATAGAAAGGGATGCACGCATGCAGGAGTATCAGCAGAGACTGTTGCAGAATCTTACATGTGCTTTTCCACAAAACACCAGTGGTGCACGTAGTGAATCTCACAGTTCCAACTTGCCAACCGTGGGACCGTCAAGTGTTCAGCACTCAAACCGTAACAGAACCACAGTATCTGCTGGTAACATCAATTTTGCGGAATCATTTCACCACTTTTTTAGCCCATCCTTTGCAAGGCCACAGGAGACAAGAAGTCTGACACATAGTCAACGCCTAGAGACGATGGTACAGGAGTATCTCCAAGTAAACAATGAAGCCACGACTGTGTCACTGAACCCTTGCTCTTTTTGGGCTTCCAATCTGGATAAATGGCCGGAGCTAGCCACTTACGCCTTGGAGATCTTGTCATGCCCCGCAGCCAGCGTTCTGTCTGAACGTGTGTTCAGCGCTGCTGGTGGTGTGCTGACAGATAAGCGCACGCGGCTCTCCACTGATAATGTAGACAGACTCACGTTCATAAAGATGAACAAATCATGGATCCGAAACGACTTTTCTACCCCTGTGTCATCCTGGGGAGAGTAAAAGCTTGATGATTGGTTAAAATCACCCTACCAACCGTTTTAAGCTTTCAAATTACTAATCATGTTTATCTGTATCTTGACTGGAAAATAATTTGGGCTTTGTAGCAGTGTGCAGCATTGATCCTATTAGGCCATCTATAATAAGCTCCACCAGATTTAAAATTAAAAATAATTTTTAGCTGCATCTAGCCCGGAAAATAATTTTGGGGCTCTGAGATGCGCAAGACACATAAGTGCCCTCTTGCTGCACTACCTGCAGCATGACCCTCATATTGTCAGAATTCGAAGTAATCATGACTACTGGGTTGCCACACTCTTAGATCCCCCAAACTTTTCGATCAACCATTTCATTTTAATAAAGACCAAAAAAATGGTCATTTTTGAAATTATAAGCATTAGCAGGTTGTTAGAAACTGAAATCAAACAGTTTTCAACTCAAAACTTTATTCTAGGTGATGTTACATTTTCACATAGGACCCCTTGTTCGAAAGGAGCTTCTGAACTCTCTCGTCCATTGAATTTGTCAGGTTTTGGATGGTTTCTGCTTCAATTGTTTTGCATGAGGACAGAATACCCTCCCAGAGCTGTTGCTTAGATGTTTTATGTGCCTCCCGCCATCATAGACACTCCTTTTAATGATGCTCCAAAGGTTCTGAATGGGGTAGAGGTCAGGGGAGCATGGGGGTCACACCATAAGTTTGTCCCCTTTTATGCCCATATCAGCCAGAGATGCAGATGTTTTATGTGCAGCATGAGATGGTGCATTATCATGCAGAAAAATGATCTTGCTGTGAAATACACGGTTCTTCTTCTTGAACCATGGCAGGAAGTGCTGTTTGAGAAAATCCACATACATTATGGAGTTCATCTTTAGCGCCTTCAGGGATCCTAAAGGGGCCGACAATCTCTCTCCCCATGATTCCAGCCCAAAACATTACTCCACCTCCTCCTTGTTGGCGCTGTAGCCGTGTTTGCGTGGGGTGTCCATCAACCAGCCATCCTCCACCTGGACCATCGAGCGCTGCACGGCACTCATCCGTGAACAAAACAGTTTTGAAATCAGTCTTCATGTAATGTTTGGCCCACTGGAGCCGTTTCTGCTTGTGTGAAGTGGATAGAGGAGGTCGACAGGATGGCGTATGCACAGCTGCAAACCTCTGAAGGACCCTGCATCTTGTTGTTCGGGGGACGTTGGAGGCACAAGCAGCTTCAAAAACTTGTCTGCTGCTATGACAAGGCTTTTTTGCCGCTGCTCTTTCAACCTGACGTAATTGCCTGTAGGAAAGAGTCCTCAATTTGCCCTTATCAGCACGCACACGTGTGTACTGTGAATCAGCTACATACTTCTTGATTGCCAAGACACTTCATCCTGATCATCGCACAATGTTGATTGTAGTCATGCCTTGACCTAAACACTCCACAATTTGTTGCTTCTCAGCAGCCGACACATCCTTTTTCTTTCCCATTTTGGCAGAAAATGTAGGCTGCTTAATAATGTGAGAGAGCCTTCTTAAGTAGTCTTGCCTTTCATTGGACACACCTGCCAAACTAATTAGCACAGGTGTCTGCAATTGCTTACAGTGATATAAAGAGCCCTGACACACATCACCATCAATGAGTTTAACTGACAAACAAACAAATTCTTCCCTTATCACTCCTAAACACTTTTTGCATAATAATTTGGAACGCAGTGTACATGTGCTTTTCCACAAAACACCAGTGGTTCACGTAATGAATCTTACAGTTCTAACTTGCCAACCGTGGTCTGTATGGAATTGTTCAATAAAGGGCCCAAAATTAAGATAACATAGATGGGAGAGGTCTCTATGAATAGGAATTCCTAAGTATTTGATACCCTGTGAGGGCCAGGAAAGGGAAAGTTGGACTGGATGGAATCCTATATGGATTTGGGGAGGGAGACATCGAGGGCCTCAGACTTCGCTGCATTGATTTTAAAATTTTACCATGTAACAAAGTGATCTATTTCAGCCATAACAGCAGGGATGGATATATGTGATTGAGTGATATATACTAGGACATCATCAGCAAATAGAGAGCACTTGTACTCGGTGCCTCCCACCTCAATCCACCTAATATTGGGGTTATGGCGAATTGATGAGAGCAGGTGCTCCGTCACTAGGATGTATAAGAGAGGGGACAGAGGACATCCCTGCCTTGTCCCATTGGTGATTGTGAAAGGTGATGAAAATGTTCTGACGCACCCCCTGGGCCTTGGGACACCCGGAGCCGGACCCTTTTTGGTGGATGCTGGTGGTTGTAGTCTTCGTGGCGGCGACCCGGTTCCGTGGCTCAGGGCGGTCAAACCAGTGGCGGAACTATTTATGTGGTTTTGATGTTTAAATGTCCGACTACGCCACCCGTGGATTGCGGTCAGAGTGAACCGCCGCTACAGGGCAGACCGCTGAGGCTGGTGTTGTGGGTGCAGCAGAGCGTAGCATAACTCCCCACGGGAGGAGTATAGCCTCAGGGCAGTGTATGCGGAGGATGGGGGTGATGGTGCAGGGCAGCAGCAGTAACGACACGGAGTCAGTGATGCAGTCCAGGGCCTTTACTCACAGTTCTTATTATCCAGACCACGTCTGCAGGTAACGGCTGCCCACGTCGTACTGTGCTCACCAGGTGAGGGGCTCAGACAACTCCCAGATAACTTTGGAGCACTTCACAGGACCCCCTTTGTGTGTCCTTTGTCTGGCCTTTCTTACCAACACTTCTGTCCGGCTGCCTCGGGCCTCCTCTTGGTAAACTTGGCGCCAGTTTCCCTGACCCTATGTGGTGCCTTCCTAGCGGGTGTAGCGAGGGGCTGCGCCACATAAAATGTCAGAGCCTCCGGTTTCTAGCTGAGGGTCGTTTCCTGCCTCCACTAGTTCGGGGACCGGTCTCCCCCTTTGGCCTGACCCCTCCACGCAGGTGGATTCGGGCGTGCGGTGGCGACTCGCCCGTCCGCACCCCTGGGATCCCTTCATTCCTCGTTCCTGGAGCCTTCTCCGCTCCTCTTCCTTCCTTCTCCCTCTTCCAGGCCTGGGCCTCTGTTACTAGGCCTGCCTCCGGAGCAGAGCTCATGCAGAGCCCCTGCTCCCTGCCACTTCTGCTCAGACTTCTCTGCACTGAACTAAGATGGTGCCCACCTTTTATACTCCCTTCTCAATGCACCCAGGAACTGCTTCCTCCCTGCTCCTGCACTACAGGGTTCCCCTTCCTCAGTGTTCCCTCCCCCCACTCCAGCCAGGGACAGGGACTGTCGTGCCCATCTCAGGGGCATATTGGTCGCCCTGCCCCACGGCAATGTGGTGTAATGCATGCAGGTGTCGGGTCCTGATCCACACTCCATCCTTACCTGAGAGTGAGATATCACACCTCTGGGTGAGGTGCAATACGTCTGTAGCAACCGAGCCCTCAGGGTGCTACAGTTCCATTTATCTTCAGCCTAGGTGACGTATTGCGATACAGGGCCGTGATTTTGGCTATAAAAGGGTCCCCTAGACCACTACCCCAAGCTTTTTAAGAGAATCATATATGGCGTGCCAGGAGACTCTATGGAATGCTTTCTCAGCATCCAACGAGAGTATCTAATTACAAATTTTTAACTGCATCTAGCCCAGGAAATACTTTGTGCCTAGTAGCAGTGTCTGCTAGTCAGCGGATTATCCCGGCTGTTAAGCAAGCTACACCACCTGTAGTTTAGACACTTAATTTTTTCAAAGGAAATGCTTCGGGACCATGGGATACTTAGTGAAGAGCATCAGGAGGCACCCCAAGGCATAGGGGCTGGGACTGGCAGTAGGATGCCTTGCGGTGGACAGCCGAGCTCGATCCTTATAAAAGCTTTTTAACTGCAGCAGCTTTAGTGGACGCTACTGGAGCTGGAATTACCGCGGCTGCTGGCATGAGACTTGCCCTCCAATAGATCCTTGTAAATGGATTTAAAGTGTATTCATTCAAATTAGAGAGACAATTTAAATTAAAAAGCTTAGAGCTGCCTCCACCACAGGGGGGCTCGCTCGACCCACCAGCGGACAGGCACCAGTATTGGGAGAGGGGGGCTGGCCGTCAGGGTTCACCGCGGCTCTGGCACAAACCCGGGCGACACGGAGGTGGCACGGGCAGGAGCGGACTGGCCGTGTCGGCTTCTCACTTTTTGGATTTTAGAAGGGCATGACATGCCTATATCTGTGTCTCCCCCTCCTTTTACTCCTCCACCTCTTTTATTTTCGCATGACTATATGTACTTGTCACTTTTCCATGTGTTAGTTATGTCTTCTGAGCAGTTTGTCAGCTTTTGGATACCTTTGAAGGTGTTTTCTATGTGTTTCTATGTGTTTTTGTTTGCCTGCCATTGGTTTTAACGGTGTTCGAAGGTGTTCGACGAACAGTTCGACGAACAGTTCGGCGAACACACGGGTGTTCGACGAACCGAACCGAACTCGAACACTACGGGGGTGGCTCAACACTAGTTATAATTCGTTTTCACAAAGAATCTGTCTACGGTTAAGTTCCCACCACGAGTTTTTTTCCCCGTTGTGTATTTTTGTACAGAAAAAAACAGTGCCCAAGATGAGCTTTTGGTGCGTATTTTCGCTACGTCAAAACCGAAGCGTCTTACAGTTCCAGCAAAGTGGATTGGATTTATAGAAATCTCCTGCCCCCTGTGCTTCTTTTTTACTAAACTGACCTATCCACAGCATGTCAATTTCTCTTGCGGGTACACTGAGTTTTCTGTGCAGATTTTCCCCATGGACTTGCACTAGATGCGGAAAATCTGCAAGTAAAAAATGCACATGCATTCTTAGTGCGCTTCTACTGCGGGAACGCATAAAATACGCATGTAATCCGCACATAAGTATGTCAATACAGTTATGCCAAAGCCAAATACCAGGAAGTATGAAAAATAAAGCAGCTTTATTTATAACATGACACACCAACAAAAGGCAAATTATGCAGCATCAAAAATGCAATAAAAGCACATGTAAAAAAAACGCAATGAAAAAACGCAAGTAACCTAATTTACATAATAGGTGCAGAAAATCTGTAACATCAAAAACTCACCAAAAGCTTTAACTTCTGAATCAGTACAAAACCCCCCAAAAAATGCACTTAGGCTGTGTGCCTACTATGCGTTTTTTAAGCGTTTCCGCTGCAAAAACGCTTAAAAAACGCTTGGTAGAAGGCCTGCCATGTTCCCCAATGATAATCCGCATGTGCTGTGCACATGCTGCGGAAATTTCCGCTGCGGATTATCATTGCGGAAAAATCCGTAGCACTACCAATATTTTGCGTAAACGTGGCGTTTTCGCCGCCATTGACTTGCATTGGACCGCATGGAATCCGCATGACTACATCAGTACATGCGGAATCCATGCGTTTCTATGTGCGGATGGTACCCAGGTGTGGAGAAGAGAAGACTCTCATCCAGACTCGGGTACAATAGAACCTGTAAAAAAAAAGAATAAAATAAAAAATATACATTATACTTACCTCCTGATGGCCCCCGGTCTCCATAGCGATGCGTCCTGGCCTGCCAGCAACTCGCGATGGTCTGAAAAGGACCTGCCGTGACGTCATTTAGTCATGTGACGGGTCACGCGACCGCTGACGTCGGCAGGTCCTTTAGTGTACCGCGAGCTGCCGGCAAGCAGAGGCGCATTGGATAAAGACTCCGGGCGCCATCAGAAGGTAAGTATAGATTTATTTTTTACCATTCTTTCGGTCACACTATATAAATCCATGCTGTTTGCATGGATTTATATAGTGTGACCAAGTTGACAAGCACTTTCCAAGTGATGCTAAAATCGCTTGGAAAGCGCTTGACAACCCGCATGCGGAAATGCATGTGAAGAACGCTTCACATCCGCTTGTCCCTGGCAGGAAAAACGCATGTACAATCTGCATGCGTTTTTTCTGCCAGGGAGATGCAGAAACGCTCAAAAAAAATCCGGAGCATTTCTGCATCGTGGGCACATAGCCTAATAAACTTAGGCCCCTGTTCATCAAGACTGACGTTTCGCTAGTTTTAATGAAGAGTGCAATGGAGTTAGATGCGCTTTATTGAATTTGTCATATCTCTCAACTGCCACCACTAGAAATGTTCCTCCAGTCAGGGGCTGGTGTACATTTGTTTAGTAATTGATGCTACTTCTCTTTACGTAAATTACGATGAATTTGTTGGGTGTGCTTGTCTATGCCCCGTCCCACCTGAGCTGGCCAGGAATGGCGTAAAACACTATAGATTTTGCAATATTTCAAGCAATTTTATACCACAAAAACTAGTGAAAACTAATTGATGAATCAGGGCATTACTTTTTTTTTGGCCATGGATTTTTCAGCCAGAAAAGTTCACATGAAAAACTGAATGTGAACATACCTTTACAATGCTTAGCTCCAAAAAGACATATCAGGTAAATATAGGTGAATGCTGTATTCAAAAAATAGTAAAAAAAAAAGTCATATGAATTGCATATCATTTTTGAATACCAATCTATTTCGACTAAGAAAAACAAAGTTTTTGGTGCACATTTTGACCAATCTGTAGGGATGGGCAGACCCACGTGAATGTTTGGGTCCGTCAAGTTCTGTCGAACGTTATAAAAAAGTTCGGTACCAGAACCTTCACTTGGAAAGTAGCAATGAAAACAATAGATAATAACATGAGAAAGAACATGAAACCAGAGCATTTTCGCAATTACAAAAGATTGTGTCACAATGGTTATTTAGCATCTATACATGGGATAGATGATAAATGTCTGATTGCTGTTAGCCTCACTGCAGGGAACATCATTTTTCACAAGAATGGTGGTGCCAAGCTCCCATTACTCTTCATTGATCGGCATTATTTTGTAGTTTAAAGCAATGAGCTAGCGCCCTGATGATCCATTCAATGACTATGGGATCGACTACAGAGATAGTTATGTAAGGGGGAAAGGAGTCCTGTCCTCCTCAAGAACACGTGGCAAGTGTGCTAAAAAGTTATGTTGTATGGTTAACATGCATATTATAAAAAGTATTTTGCCTCTATGACCGATGTGTATGTTAGGTTCCTTCAGGGTTAACTGCAAGGCCGCCCCCAAGGAGTGGGGGAGGGCGGCCCTATAGGGGAACCAGTTGGGAAGATTATAGGGATATAGGAAGTACTTAGTCAGTTTTGAGTAGTCTGAGTGTTGGAGAGGAGGTGAAAGGGAGAAGACAGGTTCATCGGTTGTGGAACTACAAGGCTCAAAAGCTAGTTACAGAGGTGACAGGACATCTTAGGCCAGTGGGGACCCCTGCAGAAAGGAAAGCTTATCAGTCCGGGAAATGCACGGTCCAGCGGAAAAGGGGGACCTTAGGAAAAGGTAGCGCATTGCTGTGAGTACTAAAACAGGGAGCATTGTCTCAATGAGTGGCCCCTGGGACTGACATAGGCAAAGACTCCGGGTACTAGGGTCATAGAAATACACACCTAAGAAAACGCAGGCAAATCCAACTTCTCCCCATGCTCCTGCGATACCTGTTACTGGCTACAGAATGCAAACTGTAATGGAGCTGGTGTATTGTGTGGAAGATAGTTAAGGAGAATGTATAACCTGTTATCCTCTGCTCACCAGTTTGGCTGTATATAAAATGTACATTGTTTTTAAGGACCGTTCTGATTTATTGATCGAAAAAGTAAAAGGGAGTAGGACTGCACTCAGTGCATAGGAAACATTGATGGAAGCAGCAGATTCAGGTATAAAGTCGCACACACACCCTCCCACCAACGACACACATTTCTGTAACTGGCCCGGGCGTGAAAGAGGCGACCCACTCACACAACTACCACTGGGGGCCAGTTTACAGTTATATGAGATAATGTGCCTTAGGGCTCGCTCTCACTTGAGGTTAAATTGGATGAATGCAATCCGATAAAAAATTGGATTGCATTCGGTCCAACGTTAATCCACGAATCTGTGCTCACATGCGGTTTTTTTTTCAGCTCTGATTGGATCGCGATTGGACTGAAAAACAATCGCAGCATGCTACGATTGCAGGCTGAATTCAGATGTCACGCACCCATATAAGTCTATGGGTGCATGTGAAATATCGCACTGCACTCTGATATCACCCGAATGCAGTGTTATTCCCGCCGACGCCAGCAACAGAGAAGATGGAGAGATTAATATCTCCGTCTCCTCTGCAGCTGTTGTGCGATCCTCTTATGCAAGAGGATCGGAACACAGAGTACTGACACTCGGCTCACACTCGCAGCAGAGCTGGAGCCGAGTGTCATTAGCATATCACATCTGATGCTTTCGCATCGGATGTCATACGCTAGTGGGACCCCAGCCTTATTCTGGTAAAGGCAACAATAAATTATAAGAATATTACAGGTCTAATGTCACATGCCTCATGCCTTCATACAGGGCTCTCCTATTCATTGGGGTCACTTGTATGCTTTTGTGTCTGACTACTCATATCAGCTGTTAAGCAGATACAGGAGCAATGATGGGATACGTAATAGACATCTGGAAGAGATAAAACAGTGAAGAGATTTGATAGAGTATGTATAACCTCAATTAAATGGTGGAATTCACAAGCAGATTTTGGACATTCTCTCTACACTATTCATCTTTTTTTAACAGCCTTCGGCTCGATCTCGAGCCATGGTTACTTGATGAATGACAGATGTGCAGGAAGATCGATCTTGTGCAAGCCTAGATAGGTCCACCAGGGTCTTCTCTGACATTATCTTGATAGTATCAAGCCATTGGGTTGCTGGTCTTCATCTTTGCCTTGTTCCTTCTATTTTTCTGATCACAATGACCTTTTTCAGTGATTGCTCTCTTTTTATGATGTGATCAAAGTAGGCAAGTCATAGCTTGGTGGCCCTTGCTTCTAGTAGCTCTGGTAATCTTTTCTGAAAACAAATTCTAACAAAATGTATTGCTCTAGCAAAACCCTGTTCATGAGTCCTTGGTAGTCCATCGATGGTGCCGGTGATAGTCATGTGACTCTGAAATCAGCAGCCGCAACCCTCAATGAGCCAAAGTGCAGTGGTGCTGAACAGCAGTAGTTCAGAATTCATGTATTACAATGACTGACATTTATGTGAATAGCTGTCATTTAATACAAGTTATCATGCAACAGAAACTTCTTGGAAGCTAGGATCCGTGGTGATCATTTGATCATGGGATTATATGTGATCTGATAATGCTATGAAAAAAAGTCCACAAGGTAGCCCAACAGGACAAATGTGATACTGGTACTGCACATAATATCAGTAATGTCTGCATATGGCAAAAAAGTAACCTGAATAATTCAAGTTGCACAAGTCTGTACGTTGGATCATTTTCCATAGGAGTGAAGTTTTATCCCATTCCAAAATTTTGGAATACATTCCAATATGTATGTTACAAGCACAAGAATCGTATAACTCTATATAAAAAACACATATTACGTAATTGTCCAAAAAAACATGGCAGCTAAAAAGCACTGATTTCCAGGATGTGGTGATTTCTATACACAATCAGCAGCTCCTTCCCATTGGAATAAGAGGAACAGAGAATTCCATCAGTTTACCAAAATATTTAGATTTGAGAGTCCTCAGTGGTTGATACCATCTTTTCAGTTAGCCATTAAAAGGTAACAGATTGCAAGCTTTCGAGGCTACTCAGGCCTCTTCATCAGGTTAGATACTAGCCTGATGAAGAGATCTGAGTAGCCTCGAAAGCTTGCAATCTGTTACCATCTTTTCAGTTAGGCATTAAAAGGTATCAACCACTGAGGACTCTCAAATCTAAATCGAAGAAAAGACATAAAATCATCACATGTGGTGATGTGGAGATCATACCAGTGCACTGGAGGATTTCCTTTATCTGCAGCAGAATAGCATTCACTGTCTGCAGACTTCACTTTTCTGTTATCTTGATGAAGACTGAGTATACAGTCCTGTTCATCGTTATTGGCACCCATGAAGTTTAAGTACATAATGTGGAATATCTCCTGAAAAAAAATGAATCAAGTGAAAAAGTTTTTTTGTATAGAGCTCTAGCATTAAATACAAAAGAGCAAATGATAAACAATAATTTAAAACCAAAAGCAATGGGAGGGAAAAATAGAAAACCTAAAGCTTCCTGTAACACTGGTATTGGCACCCTTTACATTAATTTAGTATGGAAACACATTTTGACTTGCCTGTGGTAAATTACAAAAGACATTCACCTGTGAATAATTGTCGGTGCCCATGTGACATGAATTAACCAATGAATCATGACTTCAGTGTTTTAAAAAGCCACATGGTAGGCTCTGGTCCTTTGTCACAATGGTGAAGACAAAGGAGCTGTCTGAGGACATCAGAACTGCTATTATTAGCAAACACAAGGCTTCCAAAGAGTATACGGCCATCTCCAAAGACCTTCGTATCCCAGTTTCAACAGTGCACAATGTTATTAAGAAGTTTTCCAAGCATGGAACCATCAAGGACCTCCCTGGATGTGGGGAAAAGAAGAAAATTTACAAGAGATGTCTTCGAAGGTTCGTGCGAATGGTGGAAAAAACACCATGTCAAACATCCAAAGACCTGAAGGCCAACCTAGAACAGACTGGGGTCATGGTTTCAACAAGTACCACATGCCGCACACTAAACCAAGCAGAGCTTTATGGGCGAAGGCCAAGGAAGAAACCATTGCCGAAGACATAAAAAGGAGCGACTGATCTTTGCCAAAGAGTACCTTGACAAACCACAATCCTTCTAGGATAATGTTCTGTGGACAGATGAAACAAAATTAGAGCTTTTTGGCAAAGCAAAGCGACAGTTTGTTTACAGACGGCTCAATGAAGCTTAGAAGGAAAAGAACACCTTACCAACAGGTAAACATGGTGGAGGATTCATAATGCTCTGGGGTTGCTTTGCTGCATCTGGTGCTGGAAGCATTGACTGTATCACCGAGATCAGGAAATCAGAGAATTATTAAGAGATTTTAGAGTGAAATGTCCTACCTAGTGTAAGAAAACTTGGTTTGTGTCGAAGATCATGGGTCCTTCAGCAAGACAATGACCCAAAGCATACATCCAAAAGTATACAGGAATGGCTGAAAAAGAAAAAATGGCCCTTTGGGGTGAGCTGACATCTACCATTGGGAAAAAGAACCCTGTAAACATTCAAGAGCTTGAGCAAACTGCAAAGGAAGAGTGGGAGAAAATTCCAACTGAGAAGTGCAAGAAACTTATAGATGACTACAAGAAACGTTTGGAGTCTGTTAGCAATGTCAAAGGGTGTGCAACCAAATATTAATTGTTTATTCTGTTTCTTCTTTGAAATTGCAACATGGAAGTTGAAAAACAATGTTTTATTATTGTATTACTTTGGACCACTAATTGAAACATCGTGAGGATATAACTTTGGTACATTTCCATTTATTTCTGAAGATATTGTACAGTGTATGAAAAAATGAAGGTGTGCCAATAATGGTGACCAGTACTGTACATACTGTACACAAAGAAAAAAGGAAAAAATGTTTCACTATAATTACTAATCACATCATGTACAAAAGAATTGAAATGTAGATGCATCCCTAGAGTATATACGTCATGTTATTGCTGCATTTTTTCCACGTTATTGTAATGAAAAATGCAACATTTTACGGCAAAGTGAATGAGATTTCTGAAATTTCATGCACATGTTGTTTATTTTTTTTCTTGCAGATTTGCATTGTGAGTACTTCAGCATATCAATTCTTTCAGCATTTCTGTAGAGGTTTTTCACCCATTCAAATCATTGGGGAAAAATGCATAAAAATGCAGCAAAAACTGATTTAAAGCATAATTTTTCAAGCCAAAAAACACAGCAAAAACTGATTTAAAGCATAATTTTTCAAGCCAAGAAACACATTTTTTATGCAGAAATGTCTACAACAAATAAATACTGTGTGCACATTCTCTTAGGTTACGTTCCAACAATGAGTTTTTGACGCTGCATATTTTTGCTGAGTCAAAAACGCAGCATCTTCCAGTTCTAGCAAATTGGATGAATTTATAGAAATCTCAGGTCCACTGTGCTTCTTTTTTACTCAGCGTAAAGTGACCTGCGGTATGTGTTTTATATCCGCAGCATATCAATTTCTCTTGCTGGCACTCTGATTTTCCTGTGCGGAATTATCCCATAAACATGCATTAGATGCGGAAATACATACATGCGTTTTTAGTGCCTTTCAGTGGTGGAAATACATGAAAAACAGATATAATCTGCACCTAAGTATGTCAGTAAAGTTTTGTCAATGCCAAATACCAGGAATCATGAAAAACAAAACAGTTTTATTTAAAGCTACCAAAAAAAAAAAAAAAAACGACATAGTGTCTGCGAAGTGAGATTCTGGTTCTGGCTTTAATCCTAAGTGACAAGGCTTGTTAGAGAGTCAATATTGACTTTTAGGATTGCTACTTCCTATAGGTGGCGCTATAGAGTTAAAGTCCTCTTCCTCTCTGAAGAGACAATTTGCATATTTCTCAGAGGAGCATTGTGGCTTAAAAGTCTCCTCATCTTGACATGCTTAACATGTCACTTTCCCCAGTCAGACGCCTCTCACCCAGCCAAGCCAGATCTCACACTTTGCACTGACGAGGAGCAGTACCCCGAAACACAGTGTCTGCAAATTGAGATTTTGGTTCTGGCTTTTATCCTAAGTCATGTGATAAGGCTCATTAGAGAGTTGATATTGACTTTTAGGATTGCTACTTCCTATATGTGGCACTAGAGTTCTAGTCCTCTTCCTCTCTGAAGAGACAATTTGTAAAGACACGTGTTACAAAAACGCAATGAAAAACCACAAGTAACCTAATTTAAATAATAGGTGCAGAAATTTTGCAGCGCCAAAAACTCATCAAAAGCTCATCATGGGAAGGTAGCCACACAGTGCAATGGGAAAATCTGATAATAGGCTAAGGCTGCACGGCAAGATGTGTCGCACGACACTGAGATAGCAATGTCGTCTACGATACAGAGTAAATCTTGTAGGTCGCAAGCCACATGCGAATCACTTGAGACTGCGATTTGCATTCATGCAACTTTGTTTTTTTTTGTAACAGGAAAATCGCAGTTCTAAAATTTTCGTGCAACAGCAAGTTGCAGCCAAGTCACACAAGTTGCATGTTTGTTGCACAAGTTATTTGTTTTAAGTCATGGGAGTTGTCTGAGAATTTCTGTTGTGGGTTTCATGTCACCTAGTCTCAGCATTTAGGCTCATGCAGATGATTGTAGTTTCGGTCCGAGTGACATCCGTCAAAACATCGGAAAACACTATGACCAATGTTATTCAATGAGGCACATGTCCGATTTTTTCCCAGGAAAAACATTTCAGCATGCACAATTTTCCTCGATAATCAGCTTGCACTAGGCCATTCAAGTCTATGGGTCCCTGAAAAAAATTGGACTGCAGTCGAATGTAATCAGAGTGTGATTGGACCATTTTTCTCGGGTGGAGAACATACGGATGTTTGACCCTAGCTTTAAAGGGAATCTGCCATTAGGTGCATGTGACTAGCCCAGGGGGATGGGGATAACTCGGTACCCGGGCCTTTAGCCTGGCCTTTAGGGATGTCACGGTGGTCGGCTCCCGGGCCCGTACCCTGGGCCGCTCCTTTAAAAGGGTTGGTGATTTGTTAAGTATATCAAAGAGTTTGTGACGCCACCTGTGGGTTCTGGTGAGGATCACCAGCGCTGCGCAGTCCACTGAGGCTGGTGATAAGGCAGCTGGATGGTATAGCTCCCCACAGGTGGAGCTAGGCCTCAGGGCAGTGTATGAACGGGGAAAGCAGGACGAAGAGACCCCGCCGGGTCAGAGCAAGAACAGGGACAGACACGATAGTCACTTCAGTACCTTTTACTGATGGAAATTCAGGCACGTCCCGGAGCACTGTAGGGTGAAGGGTGCATGTCAGGATCCTCCCCAATGAGCGTGTTTTGGGCCTCCTGTTTCTTGCTTCTGCGTAGTAAGTTTCTGACCTGCCTGGAGCTAGGCCTAACTTTGTCTCTGTCCTGCTCTGGCTGACCTTGTGGTAGGGCCTTCTCTTGGAGTACACGCTCCCGACTTACGAGGCCTATGTGTCTCCTGGCTCTGGTACGTATCAGCACTTTAGCGATCCTGGGACTTGTAGTTCTCCAGGGATTCCGGTTATATCTTACTGGGTCGTGGAGATCCCGGTAAGCTTCGGACCCGGTGTCCGGTAACTGCTTCTTCGGGGTGAGCTAGTTAAGCTCCTCTGCCCCCTATGAACTAACTCTCTCTACTCGCCTTCGGCCTACTCGGGCCCTCAATAGGCTACTCACACTAACGGCAGCTTGCCGCGCTTCACCGATCTTATGGCGCCGGCACACCTCAAGCTCACCTCACTGAGCTACACGGAGTCTTGATCTGGATAAGCTCCACCGCAGGATAGCAATTGCAGGAGCTGGAACAGGCTTTTGTCCTCTGAGGTAACTCCTCTCAGGCTGTACTGGACTCACTGCTAAACCAGAATAGACTGACTGAGCTCGACTCTGCATTCAGGTTTGTACTTGCTGAACTCTCCAGAGGAACTGAACTGCCTGGCTCCACCTTCCCTATTTAAATCCCTAACGGGCTCCCTCTGGTGGTCTGAGGTGGAAGGTGGAGATGTGTGAATGGTTATGGGGGCCTCTTGTGGAGGAATCCATCAATACACCCTTCTAGGATCTGTGATACCAAGCACAGCTAGGCTTCACATTCCCCCCTAGTTAAACTCAGCACTCCCGGGCTGAAGTACATTTTATAAAACAGTAACAATAGGAACATAAGCAATACAAGAACAATCTTCCCTTTATGGGAGGCACAAATCTTAAACGTTGCATAACAAAACAATTACAGAGTGTCCTCAGAATCCAAGTCTCTTGTGGCGAGGTTCCCAGCAAGGATGTCCATCTCACAAGGTAGAGTACTTTGTGGTTTTTGAGGGACCTGTCTTAAACCCTCTACGTAGGCCCTGGGGTGGCTGCAGGGCATGAAGATCCCGAGTTGGACCTCCAAGAGAGCCACTCCAGACAGGTTTTCCTTCTGAGGTCACCTAAAGGGCACTCCAGGGAGCGCAATTATATACAATAAAAGTTTTTGGGCTGCACACAGTCCTCAGCCACGCAGTTCTTTATACCAAGAATAAAAGAATTAATGAGGTTAAGCACAAATTAATAAAGGCAGACTTATGCATTGAAAATACACAGTTATTCAATACATTTCAAGTTAATATGCAATACCCCAGGGGTAACTATGTACACTTTCAGCAATTTTGATCATCTACTGTGTGTACCTAGCAGGAGGTTTACCTCTTGTGCTGCGTACTGATCTGCGTAGTGCTGTGGTTGGTGGAGTGTCAGGGTCTATATTCTCAGTTACTCTATCAGTTCTACGTGTAACCATGTTGTAAAACTGCCTTAACCTCTCTCTTGGGCTGGCAAGTCTACCATTGGCTGGGCCCTCTTGCTCAGCTCCTGCCAGGGATCCTTCATCCGGGGACACTTCTTGAGCTGGCTCTTCTGCAGCACTTACAGGTACAACTTGCTGTAGAGGGTTTTCTGGCTGTTCATAGAATTGGAGTACTGGAATGATTACTACACCCCCTATTTGAGGCCAATCAGCTGGGAAGTATCCTAGGTCAGTGTGTATCACCGCTTCTTCAGGTTCTTCCGGGATTGGGAGAGGCACTTGTTCCTGAGGTTTCAGTAAATCTGGACACAATTTTAGGTGGTCCCTGGACACCGTTGTAGATGTTTTTCCTCCGTCTCGACTGATTTGATTATGCATGTCTTTTTGTTGTCAAATCTTGACGGTAACACAGTGTAAGGGTCTTTTTCCCACTGGTCATCAAGTTTGTGGTTACGTCTTTTCCTTTTTAATACCGTTTCACCTGGTGTAAAAGGTTCTGCGGGTGCGGTTTTGTTGTATTGAACTTCCTGCTTTTCTCTCACCCGAGTAAGACTATCCTTGACACAAGCTTGTACTCTTCTGTACTGCTCTTGTCTGGTCTTGTCCCAGTCTTCAGTGGTTATATCAGCTTCTGGTTCAACAACACCAAGCTCCAAATCCATGGGCAGCTTTCCTGGCCTTGCCCGCATGAGATACGCCAGAGTGCAATTGGTGGAACTCACTGGTATATGATTATACAGATCCACTAGGTCAGGTAGTAGGTCTGACCACTGGTTTCTCTCCTCAACCGGTATGGTCTTTAGCAGGTCAATGATGATGTTGTTCATCTTTTCACAGAGACCGTTGGTTTGTGGGTGGTACGGTGTAGTTCTTATCTTTTTACACCCGTAGAGATGGCAGAACTCCTTGAACAGCTCAGCCTCAAAGGCCGGGCCTTGGTCCGTCAGCACCTGCTCAGGGTAGCCATGGGGTCTGCAGAAATACGCTTGGAACGTTTTTGCTGCTGTCTCTGCCGTCAGGTCTTTGACGGGGGCGACCACCAGGAAACGTGAGTAGTGATCTACCATGGTCAGAGCATAGGAGTACCCTGACCTGCTGGGGGAGAGCTTGACATGGTCCAGGGCCACGATCTCCAGGGCCGAGTCGTCTTGATGGGTTGCAGGGGTGCCTTCTGGCTGCTGAAGTCTTTCCTTCTTAGGCCGCAGGGTCCACAGTACCGGCACCACCTTTCAATGGAGCTGCGCATTCCTACCCAGTAGAATTGACACTTCAGCAGCGTCTCTAGCTTTTTCCAGCCAAAGTGCCCCGCCTGATCGTGGTAAGCTTCTAATACCATCTGGATGTCTGTCTTAGGGACTACTATCTGCCATACCATCTCATGAGATTTTGGATTGA
This sequence comes from Phyllobates terribilis, assembly GCF_046119375.1. NCBI lineage: Eukaryota > Metazoa > Chordata > Amphibia > Anura > Dendrobatidae > Phyllobates > Phyllobates terribilis. The sequence goes on from NW_027362763.1 coordinate 201,066,173, forward strand.
CGTACAGTACAGACCAAAAGTTTGGACACACCTTCTCATTTAAAGATTTTTCTGTATTTTCATGACTATGAAAATTGTACATTCACACTGAAGGCATCAAAACTATAACTTAACACATGTGGAATTATATACTTAACAAAAAAGTGTGAAACAACTGAAAATATGTCTTATATTCTAGGTTCTTCAAAGTAGCCTTTTGCTTTGATGACTGCTTTGCACACTCTTGGCATTCTCTTGATGAACTTCAAGAGTTCCCAGAGATGCTTAGCACTTGTTTGCCCTTTTGCCTTCACGCTGTGGTCCAGCTCACCCCAAACCATCTCGATTGGGTTCAGTTCTGGTGACTGTGGAGGCTAGGTCATCTGGCGTAGCACCCCATCACTCTCCTTCTTGGTGAAATAGCCCTTACACAGCCTGGAGGTGTGTTTGGGGTCATTGTCCTGTTGAAAAATAAATGATGGTCCAACTAAACGTAAACCGGATGGAATAGCATGCCGCTGCAAGGTGCTGTGGTAGCCATGCTGGTTCAGTATGCCTTCAATTTTGAATAAATCCCCAACAGTGTCACCAGCAAAGCACCCCCACACCATCACACCTCCTCCTCCATGCTTCAAGGTGGGAACCAGGCATGTAGAGTCCATCCGTTCACCTTTTCTGCGTCGCACAAAGACACGGTGGTTGGAACTAAAGATCTCAAATTTGGACTCATCAGACCAAAGCACAGATTTCCACTGGTCTAATGTCCATTCCTTGTGTTCTTTAGCCCAAACAAGTCTCTTCTGCTTGTTGCCTGTCCTTACCAGTGGATTCCTAGCAGCTATTTTACCATGAAGGCCTGCTGCACAAAGTCTCCTTAACAGTTGTTGTAGAGATGTGTCTGCTGCTAGAACTCTGTGTGGCATTGACCTGGTCTCTAATCTGAGCTACTGTTAACCTGCAATTTCTGAGGCTGGTGACTTGGATAAACTTATCCTCAGAAGCAGAGGTGACTCTTGGTCTTCCTTTCTTGGGGCGGTCCTCATGTGAGCCAGTTTCTTTGTAGCGCTTGATAGTTTTTGCAACTGCACTTGGGGACACTTTCAAAGTTCGCCCAATTTTTCGGACTGACTGGCCTTCATTTCTTAAAGTAATGATGGCCACTCGTTTTTCTTTACTTAGCTGCTTTTTTCTTGCCATAATACAAATTCTAACAGTCTATTCAGTAGGACTATCTGCTGTGTATCCACCTGACTTATGCAAAACACAACTGATTGTCCCTACCCCATTTATAAGGCAAGAAATCCCACTTATTAAAGCTGACAGGGCACACCTGTGAAGTGAAAACCATTTCCGGTGACTACCTCTTGAAGCTCATCAAAAGAATGCCAAGAGTGTGCAAAGCAGTCATCAAAGCAAAAGGTGGCTACTTTGAAGAACCTAGAATATAAGACATATTTTTAGTTGTTTCACACTTTTTTGTTAAGTATATAATTCCACATGTGTTAATTCATAGTTTTGATGTCTTCAGTGTGAATGTACAATTTTCATAGTCATGAAAATACAGAAAAATCTTTAAATGAGAAGGTGTGTTCAAACTTTTGGTCTGTACTGTACCTCCGGCACAGCTTCTCACGGTAAATAAACAGCCGGCTTCTCTCGTTCCACAGCTTCTTTGCTTGCAGAGACGCATCCTTCTCCAGGGAGGCACCTTCTTGGGTTATCAGCTCCTTGATACGGCTGACGACCAGGTCACTGTCCTGGGTCTCTTTCCAGCTGTGATGAGGCAGGGGGTTTAACGTCTTTCCACGCTGCTTCCTGGAGGCTCGTTGCTCATGGATCATCCCACTCCAGTGAAAGGCAGGTAGCTCTACCTCTTCCAGGTCATCCACTTCTTCTTCTGTGTCTGACTGGTGAGGCATCCTAGACAGGGCATCGGCGTTGGCGTTCTTGCGGCCCGCCCGGTATTTAATTGTGAATTGGTAGTTTGACAGCCGAGCTATCCATCGTTGTTCCAGTGCCCCCAACTTAGCTGTTTCAAGATGGGTCAAGGGGTTGTTATCAGTAAAGGCAGTGAACTTGCTGGAGGCCAGATAGTGCTTGAACCGTTCAAGGCCAGGAACTCCAACTTGAAGCTGCTATAGTTCTCTGGCTTCCTCTCAGTCGGGCGGAGCTTCCTGCTTGCGTATGCGATCACCTTCTCTTGGCCATTCTGCTTCTGACTTAGGACAGCGCCCAGCCCTTCGTTGCTGGCATCTGTATACAGCAGGAACGGTTGGCTGTAGTCAGGATAGGCTAGGATCTCATCACCTGTCAGGATCTCCTTCATCTCCTGAAAGGACTCGGCTTGCTCCTTACCCCAGTGGAATGGAGGGTTTTTGCCTTTGGGGGACTGCCCTACCAGGAGGTCTTGCAGAGGAGCTACTTTCTTAGTTTAGTCCTTTACGAACCTCCGGTAGTATCCTACCAGTCCCAAGAACTGACGCACCTCCTTGAGGTTCTTCGGCTCCGGCCACTTCTGGATGGCTGTGACTTTCTCCGGGTCTGGTGCTACCCCTTCCAGACTGACAATGTGCCCCAGGTACTGTACCTTTTTCTTGAGCAGGTGGCACTTTGAGGGCTTCAACTTCATCCCGTACCGGGACAGTGACTCAAAATACCTCTGCCAGGTGTTTCAAGTGGTCCTCGTACGTTCTGGAGTACACAATTACATCGTCCAGGTAAAGTAACACAGTCTCGAAGTTGCGGTGTCCCAGGCAGCACTCCATCAATCTCTGGAACGTTTCAGGGGCATTGCAGAGTCCAAACGGCATACTATTGAACTCGCAGAGTCCCATCGGGGTGGTGAAGGCCGTCTTCTCCCGATCGTCCTCAGCCACAGCTACTTGCCAGTATCCACTAGTGAGGTCAAGGGTGGAAAAGTAATTTGCAGACTTTAAGGCAGCTAGGGACTCCTCTATGCATGGTAAAGGGTATGCATCTTTATGTGTAATGCGATTTACTTGACGGTAATCTACACACATTCTCATGCTCCCGTCCTTTTTCCTAACCAGCACTAGGGGAGCTGCCCAGGGACTACAACTATCCGTTATCACTCCCGCCTTCCTCATGTCATGCAGCATTTCTTTTGCCTTCTGGTAGTGAGCTGGGGGTATAGGCCTATAACGTTCTTTGATTGGGGAATGGTTGCCTGTGGGGATATGATGTTGAACCCCCTTAACCCTCCCGAAGTCAAGTGGATGTTTACTGAACACCTGCGAGTATTCCTGAACCACCCGGTGTACACCCTGTTTTTGATGGGCAGGAGTGGTGTCTGTCCCAACATGGAGCTGCTGACACCAATCCTCCACCTGGGTTGCAGGGTCATCATCCTCCACTTCATCTGGTGAGGTTAAGGACTCCGCCTGGTGAATGCAGTTGCTATTGACAGCATGTAATTTGGCAACAGTGGCATAACGTGGCAGTTTGACCTCATCTTCCCCTAAATTGAGAAGACGGACGGGCACCCTCCCATTACGTACGTCTACCACTCCCCTGGCGGTTAAGAGCGTGGGTCTGTGCTCGGAGCAAAGGGGTTCTACTACCGCCTGGTAGCTCTGTCCTCTTAGACCTATAGCAGCTCTACACCAGATGAGCATTTCACTCATTGGGGGGATGACAATGGGTATGGGGTCTGTTAACCGCACGTTACCGATTTCACCGTCTGTTAACCTTACTTGCTGTTGATACATCAGGACTCGGATCTCCCTTTGCAGTGCCCTCCTCTGTCTCGGTCTGGCAGTGTCGGCGATCTGTTGGAGCAAGAACACAACCTCTCCCAAACAGTTACCAACAATGTTAGTGCCAAGTACCATATACGGGTTGGTGTCATCAGGATTAGTCTCCACTACAATTAGTCCCTGGTCCTTCAGCTCCACTCTCCCCACCTTTACAATCACGTCCTTAACCCCGAGTAGGTTAAGGGGGAGTCCATTTGAAGCATATACAGACAAATTTGGAGCTGGCCGACGTAGGTTGTCCATGGACCAGAACCTCTTGTAGAGGACTTCAGGCATGATGGTTACCTGAGATCCTGTATCCAGCAGGGCATGAGTCGGGATCGCGTCCAATACAATGGACAGGAAAGGTCTTCCTCCGACGAACCTGTTGTACCAGTCTGATGGGCCTGGTGAGTCTACTCCTGGGTGTCGGCCCTCGGACCCAGGGTTTTCTCGTTTAAAGGACAATTCTGGGCGATGTGTCCGGTCTTGCGGCAGCGATAGCAGGCAAGGTCCTTTGGTGGACGGCGCTGGTCACTGGTCCTCGGCGAGGGTGGTGTTGGCCTCCTCCTCCTCCTCATCCAGGGGACATCCTCAGGGCTATCGGCCAGCAGGATCTTCCCTCCTTCCTCAGGCTCCGTCCGCAACTGCAGGGCACTCAGCATGGTGGTCAAGGTTTTGCTCAACTGACGCACTTCAGAGCGCAGACTGTCCAGTTCTTTAGGGGACGTTGCTGGAACCTTAGCTTCAGCAGTCACTGGGGAAAAGGTGGGTGTTGCAGGCACTGGAGTAGCCCCACCCTGGTAACGTTGGATGGTATTTGTTTCCAGGGGCTGCAGCCCTTTTATGGCCATGTCCTTAAGATTGTTAAAGGTGGCATCCGGATGATCCAGGGACAACCAATGCACAGTCCTGCTTTCCTCTGGAGACCTCAGTCCCCGGACAAACTGTTCCTTCAGCATTTTGTTCTCATTCTCAACGCTGGTTGGACTAACCTGGTTCAGAGCCCGCAGGGCCCCTTGGAGACGCCAGGCATAGTCCCGAACATTGTCCTCTGGTTGTTGGGAGCAGCTGTAGAACCTCATCCGGAGGTCCGCCTCAGTAAGGTCCTCAAAGACAGTCTGTAGTTTTTGAAATATCGCGGACACTGACTCCTGGTCTGCGGCCGACCATGTTTCCACTTCCCGTTCCGCAGCACCGGTCAGTTGTCCTAATACAACGGCGGCTCTTTGTTTGCCGGTCATAGAGTACATGTCCAAGATACCACATATCTTCCATTTGAATCCAGACAGGGTATCTGGTTTGCCGTTGTACTGGGGGAGCCACTTTGCTCCAGGAATGTACGGTAAAGTCATAGGAATTACAGGTGTTATGGGCACTGCTGGTGGAGCGGCGGCTTCGGCCTGCTCATCATCGGGCGCGAGCTGAACTTCAGGGACGTTGACCGGTAGGTCGGCGTTCTGCTGCTCGTCGGACATCTTGGCGCCCCCCTAGTTAACCGTGGCCTACCTTCTAGTTCTTTCTTCCGGTAGGCCGCAGCTCCGCAGGTGACGGTTATCTTCAGGACCTTGCGTCGCTTGCGTCCTACGTCAGCGCGTTCAGCGACGCTCCTTACAGGACCTGGCGCTTCTCGCTTTGACGTTGAGGCGTGGGGCGTGTCCGAAGCTTCGCGCTCTTTTGCAGGTACGCCCCTAATTTTCCCGCGGTTACGCCCTTCTTCTCGCTCAATGGCCCAACAATGGCGGCAATCTTCACCACAACTTTACGTACACAGTTCACAATAGAGGCGCACAGTACCCGGTGGCAACGGGCAAAACACGGCGTCGTTGCAGCGAGCACGTGATCCTGTTCGTGACGCCAAGTTGGAGATGACTAGCCCAGGGGGATGGGGATAACTCGGTACCCGGGCCTTTAGCCTGGCCTTTAGGGATGTCACGGTGGTCGGCTCAAGGGCCCGTATCCTGGGCCGCTCCTTTAAAAGGGTTGGTGATTTGTTAAGTTTATCAAAGAGTTTGTGACGCCACCTGTGGCTTCTGGTGAGGATCACCAGCGCTGCGCAGTCCACTGAGGCTGGTGATAAGGCAGCTGGATGGTATAGCTCCCCACAGGTGGAGCTAGGCCTCAGGGCAGTGTATGAACGGGGAAAGCAGGACGAAGAGACCCCGCCGGGTCAGAGCAAGAACAGGGACAGACACGATAGTCACTTCAGTACCTTTTAATGATGGAAATTCAGGCATGTCCCGGAGCACTGTAGGGTGAAGGGTGCATGTCAGGATCCTCCCCAATGAGCGTGTTTTGGGCCTCCTGTTTTTTGCTTCTGCGTAGTAAGTTTCTGACCTGCCTGGAGCTAGGCCTAACTTTGTCTCTGTCCTGCTCTGGCTGACCTTGTGGTAGGGCCTTCTCTTGGAGTACACGCTCCGGACTTACGGGGCCTATGTGTCTCCTGGCTCTGGTACGTATCAGCACTTTAGCGATCCTGGAACTTGTAGTTCTCCAGGGATTCCGGTTATATCTTACTGGGTCTTGGAGATCCCGGTAAGCTTCGGACCCGGTGTCCGGTAACTGCTTCTTCGGGGTGAGCTAGTTAAGCTCCTCTGCCCCCTATGAACTAACTCTCTCTACTCGCCTTCGGCCTACTCGGGCCCTCAATAGGCTACTCACACTAACGGCAGCTTGCCGCGCTTCACCGATCTTATGGCGCCGGCACACCTCAAGCTCACCTCACTGAGCTACACGGAGTCTTGATCTGGATAAGCTCCACTGTAGGATAGCAATTGCAGGAGCTGGAACAGGCTTTTGTCCTCTGAGGTAACTCCTCTCAGGCTGTACTGGACTCACTGCTAAACCAGAATAGACTGACTGAGCTCGACTCTGCATTCAGGTTTGCACTTGCTGAACTCTCCAGAGGAACTGAACTGCCTGGCTCCACCTTCCCTATTTAAATCCCTAACGGGCTCCCTCTGGTGGTCTGAGGTGGAAGGTGGAGATGTGTGAATGGTTATGGGGGCCTCTTGTGGAGGAATCCATTAATACACCCTTCTAGGATCTGTGATACCAAGCACAGCTGGGCTTCACACATGCTGTCTGGACCACAAGCAGCATGAATCAGAGCCTTGATGCATGATTGCAGCCATGTACTATTCACTCTGAAAATTTAGAAAAGGCGAATGGAGACTATGAGAAGAGGCTTCACAAGTCCGGTGTAATTCCCAGCCAGATTCTCCCTACCCCCTCCAGTTGATTGACAGGTCTTTCCTTATATACATGAATGGAGAGATTTGTAAATCACCTTGAGCATGGTGGGGAGAAGCCGGCCAGGGACCACAAGGTCTCTCCTTATAATACCCAGGCGGCTTTCCAAATCATGAGTTCTCTGATAAGCCACAACATTTTAGAGTGAAACATATCTGGCCGCAATAACACAGCCAGGCTCTGATTCATGCTGCCTGTGGTTCATGCAGTATAAATCTAATGACAGGTACCCTTTAAATAGTAAGTCTTTCACACTCCTGAATGAGTAATATCTGCAAATGATTCTAGTGAGAGCCCAGGCACAATGGTGTAGCTATAGAAGTTCCAAGCTTTGTCCGTGCTGGTCATCTTTTTTCCTAGTACTGCTTGCACAGGTTAATTTATTTATTTTTATTTATTTTACTGACTTATATAGTGCCATTAATTCCACAGCGCTTCACATACAGTACAGACCAAAAGTTTGGACACACCTTCTCATTTAAAGATTTTTCTGTATTTTCATGACTATGAAAATTGTACATTCACACTGAACGCATCAAAACTATGAATTAACACATGTGGAATTATATACTTAACAAAAAAGTGTGAAACAACTGAAAATATGTCTTATATTCTAGGTTCTTCAAAGTACCCACCTTTTGCTTTGATGACTGCTTTGCACACTCTTGGCATTCTCTTGATGAGCTTCAAGAGGTAGTCACTGGAAATGGTCTTCCAACAATCTTGAAGGAGTTCCCAGAGATGCTTAGCACTTGTTGGCCCTTTTGCCTTCACTCTGCGGTCCAGCTCACCCCAAACCATCTCGATTGGGTTCAGGTCTGGTGACTGTGGAGGCCATGTCATCTGTCGTAGCCCCGCTTCACTCTCCTTCTTGGTAAAATAGCCCTTACACAGCCTGGAGGTGTATTTGGAGTCATTGTCCTGTTGAAAAATAAATGATGGTCCAACTAAGCGCAAATTGGATGGAATAGCATGCTGCTGCAAGATGCTGTGGTAGCCATGCTGGTTCAGTATGCCTTCAAATTTGAATAAATCCCCAACAGTGTCACCAGCAAAGCACCCCCACACCATCACACCTCCTCCTCCATGCTTCACGGTGGGAACCAGGCATGTAGAGTCCATCCGTTCACCTTTTCTGCGTCGCACAAAGACACGGTGGTTGGAACCAAAGATCTCAAATTTGGACTCATCAGACCAAAGCACAGATTTCCACTGGTCTAATGTCCATTCCTTGTGTTCTTTAGCCCAAACAAGTCTCTGCTGCTTGTTGCCTGTCCTTAGCAGTGGTTTCCTAGCAGCTATTTTACCATGAAGGCCTGCTGCACAAAGTCTCCTCTTAACAGTTGTTGTAGAGATGTGTCTGCTGCTAGAATTCTGTGTGGCATTGACCTGGTCTCTAATCTGAGCTGCTGTTAACCTGCGATTTCTGAGGCTGGTGACTCAGATAAACTTATCCTCAGAAGCAGAGGTGACTCTTGGTCTTCCTTTCCTGGTGCAGTCCTCATGTGAGCCAGTTTCTTTGTAGGACTTGATGGTTTTTGCAACTGCACTTGGGGACACTTTCAAAGTTTTCCCAATTTTTCGCACTGACTGACCTTCATTTCTTAAAGTAATGATGGCCACTCATTTTTCTTTACTTAGCTGCTTTTTTCTTGCCATAATACAAATTCTAACAGTCTATTCAGTAGGACTATCAGCTGTGTATCAACCAGACTTTTGCACAACACAACTGATGGCCCCAACCCCATTTATAAGGCAAGAAATCCCACTTATTAAACCTGACAGGGCACACCTGTGAAGTGAAAACCATTTCCGGTGACTACTTCTTGAAGCTCATCAATAGAATGCCAAGAGTGTGCAAAGCAGTCATCAAAGCAAAAGGTGGCTACTTTGAAGAACCTAGAATATAAGACATATTTTCAGTTGTTTCACACTTTTTTGTTAAGTATATAATTCCACATGTGTTAATTCATAGTTTTGATGCCTTCAGTGTGAATGTACAATTTTCATAGTCAAGAAAATACAGAAAAATCTTTAAATAAGAAGATGTCTCCAAACTTTTGGTCTGTACTGTACACTACTCAGCAATAACATTAAAACCATCTGTGTCATATTCTGCAGGTCTGCCTTGTACCCCTCAGCAGTGAACAGCACCTGATATGGCCACTCTGGCCAATATGCAGTTACAGATCCCCGCACATTGCAAACTGTGATACTGACAGTTTTTTATCCAGTGGGGCAGATTTACTAATGTGAATGTGTACAAAGATTTTTGAAAGATGTGCATTATAGCACAAATTGTTGGGTCTAGCATTAGATATGTTTATTAAAGGGAACCTGTCACCTGATCCGTGCTGCCAAATTGTGGGCAACATCAATCAGAGCCTAACAGCGCAATTCCAGCTGGGTATATTTTTCTTTAAAATACTCCAGCATTTCAGAGAAAGTATTTTTTAAAGATTTGTCCGGAGACCAAAGACGGAGGCAAGACGAGTTCGGCCCCACCTACAGTCAGCTTCTACCAGCACCAGCGCTGCTGCAGATAGCAGCGGGAGAAATGTCAATTACCTAAAGCGGTGTCGTCGCCACATAATGTGAGACGTTCTGAGACGTTGTGTCGGCTCCAAATTAAATTGTAAATTCAAATACGTGCACGGAAGAGCAACGACTGATACATTTGAGCATCAGGCTAGATCTGCTTTATAGCATGCTCTGGTCCAGGTTTATATAGGTTATTAGTATTCATACTTTAAAACAATATCATTGGCTCAGCTTATCTCTAAATATGTGCTGGCATTAGCATACATACATCTAATTGGCTAAAGGTAACACTACTGACACACAGCTTTTGGATTTTATTAATCTCTCTTTCTACTTTTGTTTCTGTTTTCTCTGAGTCTCTAGACAAAGACATTCCAAAAGACTCCTTATCTCACACACATACCAGCTCAAACTCCTTTCTGGTAAGCAGAAGATGCATGTACAAAATACAAAAATCAAAATGAAGTCAGGATAGATAAAGTATAACTCCTGCTCTCACAGCGGTTCTGGGACAAGATGGCGAGGGCCAGACTTGTCCAGTGGCAAAAGAGAGAAAAAAAAAATGGATATCAGCTCACCCACTTAGAAGATTGCAGCACGGAGCCAGCAGTGCCACTGGGGAGGACAAGTAGAAACCAGGGAAATCCAGCTGAGCAAATCTTCTAAAAATAATTTCTTTATTGGATCATGAAAAAATTAGTTAAAACAACCTTGGGAGGACAACAGCAAACGCGTTTCGAACTATGAGTTCTTAATCATTGCAAGGTTGTTTTAACTACTTTTTTCATGATCCAATAAAGAAATTATTTTTAGAAGACTTGTCCAGTCTCCGTCTATGGTCTCCACACAGTACTAAAAAAATATAACTGGTTATAATAGTGCAGACAGCACCTGATTCATGTTTGGGCAGCATGAATCGGGTGACAGGTTCGCTTAAAACTCCAGCGTTTTTTTTATTTCAGCACTGGATTGGTGCTACTAATCTAAGTGCCTTGTGCCTATTCTCATAGTTACCAGCTGCCGTCTTCAGCTGTTCCCGGCACTGATCCGGTCAGTCTTCTGCAGATTGTGACTTGCCAAATCGCTCCAGTGTTTGCTGGGTGATCCAGAAGTCACAACTCAGTGCATGTCTATGAGAGCCAGAATGAGACTCTCATAGATTTGCATTGAGAGCTTGTGACCGTTACCTTTGACGTCCAGTCAGTCAGAAGTTGTGGTTGCAAATTCACAGTGTGGGTCCAGAGCGGCGCCGGGAAGAGCTGAAGATGGCGGCTGGTGAGTATAATAGGCTCAATGAACTTGCATTAGTAAAACCACTCCAGCACTGAAATAATAAGAAACCCTGGAGTGGTGCTTTAATTTCCAATATTGCAATTCATCACCATCTTAATATACAGCCATCCTTTTTGGGGATGAGCGGACCCGTGGAAGTCAGGGTTCTGGTACCCGACCTGAACTTTTTTCCAAAGTGTATCTGAACTTGAACCAGAACCTGAACCCAATGGGGACCCGGAAAATTCTCTCTTTTTTCTTTTTTTTTTTTTTTACGTTTGGGTTCACTCATCTCTAGTCTTTTAGTCTTTTATACATTTATGTTTCGATTGCTCACAGAGTAGAAATACCATTTCAAAACAAGGTCTTCATAGAAAGTTAACATCAGCTTTTTATCATCGATCCAGCATCAGCTAAGACTGATCACATTCTCAAATGGTTATTCCCATCCAATAGTTTTTGGTTCATTTAAATAAATTCCACTTTATGTAGTAGTGATAGCGCATCCATTTGTACAGCCAGTGATGCACTACACTGCCATAGGTCACACACATGTGGTGTGCAGGTATTACCACTTCACTAAGGCAGGAATAAAAGTAAAAGAAAACATAGTTCATGATGCCAGGGTGCACTGTGTTAACTTCTGTTTCCTGGTGTGATGATATGTTGTGCACCCGATAGTCCAGAAAAACAGAGAGGCCGATAGGCTATTGATAAACTTTACTTATTGCAAATAAATAAAGGTAAATCCAGACAGATGATTCAGCAGAGTTTCTATGTCAATGCGGCAAGCACAGTTACTTTCCAGTATGATAATGCAGATACACAAACAGTGCAGTGATTCCTGAGTCCTAGCTTCTGCTTATCTGTACAGTCCTTATCACACAGCTGATTGCAGCTGCGACTGTCCTCTCTCATACACCAGAGATCTGAGTTTCCATACCTGCTCCTCAGCTCATCACAGGCAAGGCCAGACACCACACCATGTCTCCTCCTCTCTCCTTCTCTCTGAGCACTCACTGAGCTAAGCTCAGGACCTTGGTCAAGTGGTATAACCATATGACCTTATTGCCATATATGGAAAGCAGGGCTAATTCATTAACTCTTAGTGATCTGATAGCAGAACACAATAAGTGCATCACTCTATGCATACATAAACCATTCTGTGTACTAGATCCTCATGTACATTATTTGCAAAGGGAAATATAAACATTGTGCAAACATAATGAGGTAGCTGCTGGCTCTGATATATCTTAAAGGGACATACACATATAACCTTGGGGCATTACATATTCCCCCACTTTAAAAATATGCATGTCCTCATGCATCTGGAACGTCTTACTGTGTTTTAGGACAACCTATAAGGAGAAACACACGTAAAATGCAAACAGTAAAATATTATGAGTCAATGAATCTCTGAACAAATGCTGTAACCTGGGACAAATAAAACATCTTTCAAAAGTCTTTGAAGGCACATAGCTTGAACGTTGCATAAAATGAAGAAAAATAAGAATTTGGGGCTGTTGTATAAGTCTCTTGTAGTGGGCTATTTTTTCATTTAAGAGTCCCAATTAAAGTACATACAGCAAAACATTAACTCAGTCATTCAAGGCATCTTGCTGGGACACAGCCTTTGTTCACTCTCTCTGACCTTCTCAATGAGTCACTTGTGATACCTGATGAGGGCTCAACGTCAAGGGATTCAGAGTCAATACACTCAGTAGAGGGTGACTGAGAGTCAACAAGTTCATACTGTGGGCAAACAGGTTGTGGGATGGACCACTGCAAACAAGGACCAAATGGTCATCCAACAGGAAACATATTACCTTCTGGGGCTGTTGCTGACCTTTTGTCAGGGGATACCTGATCTAGAATGGCATTCTCTGCCGGATTCTTTCTGGAATCAGCTGTGAAGTCATCTGGGGAATTGTTGGCGATGTCATCTCCGCTGTAATCTCTGGAGGGATCTCGGACGTCATCTGTCAAGCAAAGCTTCAGCTGGCTACGGTGTACCACCTTGGTTGTCTCTTCATTCTCTTTAGAGATATTGTAGATCTCTACTCCAGGCAAAGGAATAGCTCAAACAATGTATGGGCAAGTTTCCCACTTCTCATCTAATTTGCTGGTGCGATGATTCTTCTTAAGCCAAACTCGATCTCCGACTGTTAGGGGTTTAGCTTTGGCATTCACATTGTAGTTCTCTTCTTGTCTCTGACGAATGACTTTCATCCTCTCTTCCACGATGGCATTTGCTTCTTCTAGTCTTCACTGATGCTCTGTGACCCAATCAGTTTGTGGCAGAGGGTTGACTCTCTCTGGAACTGGCACTTCCAAGGCAACATTTGCTGATGGTCTTCCTTGTCTTCCAAACATCAGGTAATAAGGTATGTACCCAGTGGAACAATGGACATTGTTATTGTATAGATAGACTAATTCCGGCAGTAAATTTGGCCAATAAGTTCTCTTCTGAGTATGTATTGCACATAGCATGTCAATTAGAGTCTGGTTCATCCGCTCACACAAACCATTACACTGTGGATAATATACAGTTGTTCTCACTTTCTTACAGCCATAGAGGGTACACAATTCTTGGAACAGTTCAGATTCAAATGCAGCACCTCTATCAGTTAGGATCTTTTCTGGATATCCATAAGGTTGTACGAAAGTCTGCCAGAAGATTTTGGCTGTCGTTTTCGCTGTAAGGTCTTTTACTGGCACTGGCACAGCAAATTTGGTATAGTGGGCGATGATAGTCAATGCGTAAGAGACTCTAGGCTGAAGTTTCACATGATCCAATGCAACCAACTCCAATGGCTTGTGAGTGACAATTGGATGCAAAGGTGCTTTCTGATCAGAGCTTTCTCCACGTCTCAAGGTACAAGCGGTACATTCACGACAGCATTTTTCTATGTCATTTCTCATTCCGACCCAATAGAATCTCTTTTGGGTGTTAGCCTCAGTTTTGTGGCAACCAAAATGTCCAGATTGGTTATGGTAGGCTTCTAAGACAATGCTGGCATCTTGCCTTGGTACGACGATCTGGATTACTCGCTCATGGGTGGCTGGATCAATGGTTCTTCGAACCAGCAGTCCTTTTTCAGTGAATTGCCATTTCCACTGATTCAAAAGTCTGTTCAACTCAAGGTCCCTGGAGTTGTAGCTGCCTTGGCGTCTACAGAGTCCATTCCTTGTACTGAGGATGTCTTTTAGAGTGTTCAGCACTCTACCCTCTTCCTAGATTTGAACCCATTGGATTACGTCTTAACATATGTGCACCTTGCTTTACATGCAACTGTTGGAACTCTAGTTTAACCTCTTCTCTGGCACTTCCTGTAAATAGTCCTCACTTGAGTGTAAAGCTGATCCGTGGGTCATCTTCCAGGGTTGTGATAGCCACGTTTTCTTGAGCCATAACGCCATCTGTCTCTGTGGAACCTGGAGTTTTCAGGTTGCCGATACTGCTGCTGCTTTAAACATTTTAGCTCCTCACACACCACTGTCAGTCTCTTGGTGAGTTGTACTACTTGTTCACGCAGGTTACCTGCAGCATCGTGGATTTGAGCTTGAACACAATTGGTAACAGTTTCTTTGAAGCCAGTTGGTGGCGCTATTTCAGGTTTAGGGAAAGCACTCATTTGGTTCTTAGGCTGGTTACATGTGCTACTGCAAGCGGGAACTTGGCTGGAACCTGCTTCTACTCCCAAGACTCTAAGGGCCATCTTGAAGTCTAGGAATGAGCTGTCTGGGTTCTGCAGGGACAATATTCTCACTTGAGTTTTGATAGACTCTGTCCTTGCCCCCTCTACAAATTGGTTCCTTAGGGTGTGATCTGCATTCGTTACTTCATGAAGGTCCACCTGATATATAGCATGCAGTGCTTCTTGCAAGGTAAGAGCAAAGTCTCTGAGTGATTCATCAGGCTGCTGTTTTCTGCCAAAGAATCACATTTTTACTTCTGGGACAGTTCTGGTATCAATAGTGTCACTCAGTCTCTCAAAGATTTGTGCAACAGTTCTTTTCTCAGTATGGGACCAGGACTTCACCTCCCTTAGAGCTGCTCCACTCAATTGCCCAATTAATATTTCCACCTTCTGCTTTGTGGACACTGGATAAAGTCTAAACATAGCTTGCATCTTTTTTCCAAAGTCTCTTAGTTCATGGGCATCCCCTTTATAGCTTGGTAGCCACGGTGCTCCAAAATAATACGGCATAGTTAGAGGCATTGCGTGGGCCATGCTGTAAGCTCCACTATTGCTGGGCAGATCACACTCTTTATCCTCAGACATTTTGTACAGTCTATTATAGTCATATGCTGGTAGTTTTCTTATCCTCTTCCAGGGGTGCTGTGCCTTTAATTCCAGCTTTGTGTGTGATCTGGTTCTATCTTGCTGCAGGGATCACTGTTGCTGCACTGTAATCTTGTGTGTGTATGAGGCTGGACTTCCCCTTATTTGGGTGCTGTGCTGCAATTGGCTGAAGTACGATGAAGAAGATGACTTGCTGGTGCTGTGCTTGTTCTCACAGTGGCCATTAGCACATGTACAGTTCATTAAGCTCTGCAGTCACAATGGCTGGGGTTTCTTGCGCACCTTTCATTTAGTAGGATCCTGTTTGTGCACGCCAAAAGATTGTAATGCCAGTGATGCACTACTCTGCCCTAGGTCACACACATGTGGTGTGTGGGTATTACCATTTCACTAAGTGTGAGAGCAGCTAGTGCACCTGCAGACTTGAGACTTACTGGCCATTGTAGTTTTATGGTATCTGTGACCACCATGATGATTTTCATACATGTACAGTACTATGCAATGGTTTTACACAGGTGTGGAAAAATGCTTCTGAGTAAGAATGCTTTAAAAAATAGCAATGTTAATAGTTTATTTTTATCAATTAACAAAATGCAAAGTTGCCTTGGGGTCAAAATGCAAAACGCCCGCTGCCTTGGGGTCATATTCGACACTAACCTTTCCTTTACTCCCTATATCCGATCACTCACTCGCTCTTGTCACCTGCATCTTAAAAACATCTCCAGAATCCGACCTTTTCTCACTTTGGAAACTGCTAAAACTCTTACTGTCGCTCTTATTCACTCTCGTCTGGACTACTGCAACTCTCTTCTGATCGGTCTCCCTCTTACCAAAATTTCCCCTCTCCAATCTGTCCTGAATGCGGCAGCCAGGGTCGTATTTATGTCCAGCCGCTTCACCGATGCCTCCACCTTGTGCCAGTCATTACACTGGTTACCCATTCACTACAGGGTCCAATATAAACTCATTGCTCTCACCCACAAAGCTCTCTACAGTTCTGCACCACCTTATATCTCCTCTCTCATCTCAGTCTATCGTCCTACACGTGCCCTCCATTCCACAAATGACCTAAGGCTAACATCCCCCATAATCCGAACCTCACACCTCAGTCTCCAAGACTTCTCTCGTGCTGCACCAGTTCTCTGGAATGCTCTACCCCAGACGATCCGATTGATGCCTAGCCCCGATGTCTTCAAGCGCGCTTTAAAAACCCATCTCTTTAAACAAGCCTACCACCTCAACTACTCAGTAAACTAACTTTCCCCTGTTCTCTCCTAAATACTATTCAGAATCTGCACCCTACTGTTCATCTGTTTCTACACCCTCCATGCACTCGATAACTGCACTCGGTAATTGAGTATTGCACTTTAACATACAGGCTGATGACCGGATCATACAGCTTTATATGATAATCCCGACTTATTATAATTGCCAGACCTGAAATAACAAGCACTTTCCACCTATTGTGTCCCCCCATTTCCATGTAGATTGTAAGCTTGCGAGCAGGGACCTCACTCCTGATGTAACTGTTAAACTGTCTCACCTTGTATTGAATTTATTGTTTGTACATGTCCCCGCTTAATTGTAAAGTGCTGCGGAATATGTTGGCGCTATATAAATAAAAAATTATTATTATTATTATTATTATTAAAGTGATTGAACAAAAGAGAAACATAAATCAGATCAATATTAAGTGTGACCACACTTTTCTTTAAAAGCAGCATGAATTCTAAATAAATTTGTACGCAGTTTTTGAAGGAATGTAGCGTGGAGGTTGTTCCAAACATCTTGAAAAACTAACCACAGATCTTCCATGAATGTAGACTTCTGAAAATCCTTCGGCCTCTTCATGTAATTCCAGACAGACTCGATGATGTAGAGATTAGGGCTCTGTGGGGGACATATCATCACTTCCAAGACTTTTTGTTCTTCTTTACACTGAAGATAGTTCTTAATGACATTGGCTGTACATTTGGGGTCGTTGTCCTACTGCAGAATAAATTTGGAGCCATTCAGACTCCTCCTTGATGGTATTGCATGATGGATAGGTATCTGCCTGTATTTCTCATTGTTGAGGACACCATTAATCCTGACTAAATTCCCAAATTCATTTGCTTAAGCTAACAAAACCTGCAAGGCCCCTTCACCATGTTTCACTGCAGACACTCATTTTGTACTGCTCTCCAGTCCTTCTGTTCCAGCCAAATATTTCACATTTTGACTCATCTGTTCAGAGTACCTGCTGCCATTTTTCAGGGTGACAGTTGTGGGTGAGGTGCTGCTGTTCTCCCACACCCTGGCTTCCCACAAATAAAAGATAGTGTTCTGTCTATCATGTGGTTTATGTGTAATGGACAACACTCGCTTTCGTTCAATGAGGCTTCATCTGTCCCATGGTCCCAGATCCAGGCTCGATCACACAGTTCACACCAGACTCAGTGTAACACAGCATTTATGGTTTCGGTCGCCTGCGTTATCCCTCGTACTAATGGCACTTTCTGCCCCAGGAATGTCTCGCACAGCACCACAGCTTCCCAGGACTCTGCCCCGACTTGTCTCTGTGGATACCCATCTGTTCTCCCCTTCGGAGACGAAAGCAAGGTAGGCTCCTCTGTACCTTGGTCCGGCCATAGGCCGCAGACGTTAAGGGATATTCCACTGAATGTTGTTGCTGCTTTCTGCTGCTGTTACTTGTTCCTTCAGGTTGTTCTGCTCCCCGAATGACCCTCAGCCAACTGGCCCTGACCTGGCCCCTTCCAACACCTTCACTCTTATTCTTTCCACTCTGATTAACTCCAATCAGGAAGTCTTCCTCTTCTTAACTAACTAACCCTGCTCCTCCCACACTGGAGCTGTGGTCAGCATTTTATCTCCGGAGTGGGAGCCAAAACCAGGTGAGGAACAATCAGAGAACAGGTATAGTAAAAACAAGTGCACCAATTCTGCATTTTTGACCCACTCCTGGTTTTGGCTCCCACTCTTGAGAAAAAACACTGACCAAATACTGATAGTGGGGTCGTAGCCTAATGCTAATCCTACATCTTATGTCCTATACTTTCCCTATATCTGAGACATCACACATTATACATTTATCAGAACACACATTATTGCATTACATTAACTATAAGTAACACCATACTCACAAGGATTTCAGGAACATCACGTCCAACTCCATTGGAAATCTAATTCACAAGCAAGACTCTCAGAAATAAGAGAGCTTATATGACCAGAGTTTTTTCAGAAAAAATAATACTTTATTAAACATTACATATTAAAATATGATGGTGCTGCAAAAAGAGGGTACAGCTAACTCACATATTATTCAACAGGAGTATATGTCCGAGAAATAATTATCCAGCGTATAAAATCCCATCAGTATTGTGATGTAGCCGGTTAAAGTGAACAGTGCATAGTGCCTAATAAGTTATATAAACATTCACAGTTTTATTGGACTCATAAATAGTCCGTCAATTTATAGAAGCACATTCATGAGCCTATAAGTCTATTAATCACTCTAACATTAGGCGTATACCTGGCATTCAGATCCTAATATAAGGTTCTACCTCTGTCAAAGATTATTCAGGCAAATAGGCCTGAATAATCTTTGACAGAGGTAGAACCTTATATTAGGATCTGAATGCCAGGTATACTCCTAATGTTAGAGTGATTAATAGACTTATAGGCTCATGAATGTGCTTCTATAAATTGACGGACTATTTATGAGTCCAATAAAACTGTGAATGTTTATATAACTTATTAGGCACTATGCACTGTTCACTTTAACCGGCTACATCACAATACTGATGGGATTTTATACGCTGGATAATTATTTCTCGGACATATACTCCTGTTGAATAATATGTGAGTTAGCTGTACCCTCTTTTTGCAGCACCATCATATTTTAATATGTAATGTTTAATAAAGTATTATTTTTTCTGAAAAAACTCTGGTCATATAAGCTCTCTTATTTCTGAGAGTCTTGCTTGTGAATTAGATTACATTAACTATGCAATAATAGAACACATCACTGTCAATAAAATACACTTCAATTATTCACAACACCAATAGTCATAAAACCCCTTATCAAAGTATATAAACATTCTATAACATTGTTCACATTACAACAACAGCGTACCCATTTCATTAGGAAGGGATGAAGGGCATGAATTACCCCAGCACACCCTTAGATTCCTCCCTCCTAAAACATGGTAGTCCCCGACCATACAGTACTGATAAAACATTTATGCAAGTACTATTTTAATACATTTAGTAAACATCTTCACATATACAATTATAATGCTCTTCTACTTGAGTCCTTCTCTGGCCTCGTTGGCCCACACATTAATAACTGCCCAAACGTTTCAGAGCACAGTCTCTTCTAACCAGGCACGTTCACCGGGTCTCCGTTTAGCAATAAGGGTCCGTCTGACCCTGGTCCCTCTGCTGTGAGGACCCACATTGTGTCCAAGTTCCTTTCTCTTGAAACGTGGGTTCGACTGACCCCAGTCCCCTTGCTCCTGGGACCCGGACACTGCGGTTCCGTTTTAAAATATAACAGGCCAAAGCTCTGACAGTCCAGGAGCGCTTTTAGCTATCGCAGTGCTGACCCGGCTTGATCCTCGAGTCGTCCTGTTCAAATTTTCCCTCTCCCTCCTTTTTCTAGAATACAGCTCCTTTAAAGAAACAAGTGTTCTGCTCCTAAGCTCCTGTGGGAAAAGTTCAGGGCAAGAATAAAGGCAGTTTATGGTTAAAAGAGAACAGTCCATAGAGCAGCTGCACACAGTCCATTTTTGTTACAAAGGGTGGTTGGCCCTCGTTTGGTTCCCATAATCCAGCAGGGGAATGCGCAAATGTGCTCAGAACTCGGTGGGGTAATAGAATACTCCACAAACAGAAAACTCTGGCCGCACTGGCCAGCACCGTTACTTTCCAGTTCCTTCAAGGCTCCTTACCCTCAGGGACACGGAACAGTCCCATTTTTTTTTTTCGTGCAGCTAGCACAAATAAGACTATGGCCCAGAATTTCTTTTCTTCAAGGGACCCTGCCCACTTACTCAGGTAGGTCTTTACAGACCGCATAATTGTCCGCTACGTGGCCCTGTACACAAATGAAGAGGGGCCGGTGGACAATCCACTTGAGGATGACTCCCACTCTCTCTCCTCTTTCCTTGAGGGTTGTCGGATTCGGCCGCTTTGGTGCAGCTTCTGCTAGGGTCTCAGTTTGAGGCTCATTTCCTGCGGTCACCTGTTGGGATGGTGGACTCTGGCTCCTGGAGCTACTCGCCTGTGGTGTGGCCATCTCCAACGTTTGTAAGGGTCTCAAAGCCTCCCACTCCCGCCATTTGTCCTCAGGGAAGAACATGGCGGCCGGCCCCACATATGCACCCCAGGGCCCTTCTTCCCAGATAAAGGCCGCCCGGTCCCACTCCTATAGGGGGTCTTCGAACATGATGGACCCAGCGTTCACATAGATTTTGTCACCGGTCCCTGCCTCCTTGATGAACCCATACCCCCAGGATGGGTTGAAATATTGTATTAGGCCGTGTGTCATCCAGCTGGCCATGACTCATCCCCCGAGGTGCTGCAGCTCTTCATGTATGTGACACTCCCGCTGCTTTTTCTCCTTTACCATCCCCGCTATCCATCTAGACTCTTCTCTGGAGGGGACCCGTACCTCTTCTTGATACATGGCGGGCAATGGGGGAGGGGGAGGGACATGGGTTTGCGTTGGACTCACCACCCGAGATGCTCCATCACTGCATCCACGAGGCTTCGGCGCCACGGCCGCAATGGTTCCACGGCCGCTGGGTACAGGCCTCTAGACCACATCTTTCTTGTGGTAGCATGACTCGGAAGATTCGGTCTCATTTCCTTTTATAGTCACTTTTCTTCCATGCGTCCGGCCGTTGCCAGTATTCACTTTCCGCCGGTATAGGGAGGTCATGTTTAGAAGGAACCTCATCAGGGCATCTGGTTCTTGGAGGCCTCCAGTCCGCGACTCCAGTTTCATGCAGGCCAGGTGTCTCTCCTAGTCCTGCCATTCGATGCTGCCATTGAAGGACATGCTGCTTTGCTGCATCTGGGTAGGTGTCGCTTCCAGCAATGGCACCACACCGCTCGACGCAAGGGTTCCTTCTTCTGGATTCCGTCCCTCTTTGGGTGGAGTCGCTTCTGACTGCTCTGCCCGTTCGGCCTCAGTCTCCTCCTGCTCTTCAGGAATCTGCATTAATGGAGGAGGTTTCTTCTTTATTCGCGGCACCCACTGCGGATGGGCATTGCTCACAGTGGGGTGCAACCTGGGCTCAGGCCATTGCCCGTGCCAGACAGATTTTCGCACTGTTTTGCTTTACAGGACACCCACGATCGACGGAGCTCTTGCCAGCCTCCGCGCAATCATCTGGTCCCTCAATCACACAATTCACACCAGACTCTTGTCTCGTTTTCAACAGTTCAACTCCATAGGCCCATTTTAGACTTGATCATGGGTACAGCACAGTATTTGTAACACAGCATTTACAGTAACACTGCATTTATGGTTTTGGTCGTCTGCGTTATTCCTCTCTAATGGCACTTCCCGCTCCAGAGATGTCTCGCCCACTTCCCAGGACTTTGCCCCAACTTGTCTCTGTGGATCTCTGTCCGTTCTCCCCTTCGGAGACGAAAGTAAGTTAGGATCCTCCCTTGGTCCAGCCATAGGCCGTAGACGTTAAGAGATATTCCACTGAATGTTGTTGCTGCTGTCCTCATGCTGCTTTCTGCTGCTGTTACTTGTTCCTTCAGGTTCTTCTGTTCCCTAAATGACACTCGACCCACTGGCCCCTTCCAGCGCCTTCACTCTTAGCGTATGTACCCACGATCCGTTCCAGTAGTGGTTTGGATGCAGCTCACCTGCACTGCATCCAAACCGCTTCGTTGTACAGTAGAAGCAAAATGAATGGGACTTATAGAAATCCCATGCCCACTGTGCTTCTATTAGCCGCCGAGTAAAATCACCAGCAGCGCAGCTTTAGGAGCCGCAGCATGTCAATCTCTGTTGCGGAGACGCTAGTCTCCACAACAGAAATTTCACCCATAGAATGGATAGGGTGCGGTAACTCCACATGTGTTCAATGAACACATGCGGATTTACCCACGGGATCGGACGCAGCACTTTGGACGCAGCAAAAATACACTGCTTCCAAAGCGGTGCAATAGCCTGATCGTGGGCACATACCATTATTCTCTCCACTCTGATTAACTCCAATCAGGAAGTCTTCCTCTTCTTTGCTAACTAACCCTGCTCCTCCCACACTGGAGCTGTTCTCTGAACAATTAACTGTGTCATCACTGGCACTACACACTTCCTGATTCTATTTTGCCCACAACTGCACTGTTTGAAGTCCTAACTTATATCTCATACTAATCCTACATTTTATGTCCTATACTTTCCCTATATCTGACACATCACACATTATGCATTTATCAAAACACATATTATAGCATTACATTAACTATGCAATATTAGAACACATCACTGTCAATAAAGCACACTTGAATCATTCACAACACCAATAGTGTTATGTGCACGCCACTAGGTTTAGATAGGGGCGAGACAGGTTTCATGAATTCTTTGGAATCCTGGGGGAACTGGTACTCAGGGCGACCATATACTGCAGCTTGTCTCAGGCACACGATGGATTCCCTTGCTCACACAGACACCATTGACAGAGTTCTCATGAACAGTTGAACAGTAGCATTTGTTACACTCACTCCACCTAAGTTCAGATAGGGGCGAGACCGGTTACATGAATTCGTTGGAATCTGAGGGGGAACGGTACCTAGGGCGACCATAGGCTGCAGCTTCTCTCAGGCACACGATAGATTCAGTTGCTGGCCAGACACATCTGACAAGAGTCTTCATAAACGGTAGCACAGTAACATTTAATGAGGCACGGCCAGTGCAACGCAAATGTCTCTTTGAGCAACAGGCTCCAGTAATAACAGTACAGTCTCCTTTGCAGCACAGCAGTACACAGTCTATTATCCGGTACCACAGTACAGCATAGTTTTAATGCATACACAACCACAGGCTTTTCCTTCACAATGACTCAATAGTACACAGCATTCTTTAATCTGCATGGAGATGGAGGGGGAAAGGATGTGATGAGGGAAATGATCCCTATGACAGGCCTCCTTCCAGTCCTTATCTTCCTGGCCGATAATACTCCACACTGTTAGCTCAAGGAGTCTAACTGACCTTTGTTTAGCTTCCCTCCTGACCCGAATTCTGTTCCCTTGCCTTCTGTGAGATACAGATCATAAGCCACCTTTCTCTTCGGCTCCAGCCAGACAGTAAACAACTTCCCAACAATCCCCCTGGGACTCTGCTAAAAGACTCCCCTTCTCCGGTGATTGTGTTAACCCCTCTAGATGCTGGATGCTTCTGGAGCACAACACGTCTTGTCACCTGTGCTCGTGTTACTTCTAATAGTAGCTGAATGCTTTTAAAGCAACAGCACTACTTCTGCATGCCACACTCTGCAACAGCACTACTTCTGCATGTCACACATTTAATGTAGCCGCACGGCCAGTGCAGTTTAAGTCTCTTGGGCAACAGGCTTCAACACAAGACGGCTTCTTCTTAAAGGCACAGTAACCAACAGTCTCTTTACATTGGAAAGTTTAACCCAGTCACAATCACAGTCCCTTAGACCCACCACTTCAGTACTTCCACCAGCAGTCCCTGTCCACAGTGCCACATGCTTTACCTTGGATTGCAGTAAGGTATGGGTAGGGGGGTAGAACAGAAGGACGAGTCCAGTCCTCAGACATGGTGTTCATTGCTTTTCTCTGCTTAACAACAGTTAACTCCTGCTCCCACTTCTTTCTCCTGTAGATAATACTCGCAACTAGCAGGCAGTTGCAGTGAGAGAGTCCCAGAACCCTCATCAGCCTGATGAAGAGGTCTGCATCTTTCAAGCTTGCTCTCCAGTCCAGAACTGACACTACCCAGTCTCACTGGGGCAGGCCTGGCCACTCCCCTTAGCTGCACCCTGTTAACCCCTCTAGTTGCTGGATGCTTAACAACATCATGTGCAGTATCTACCCATCACAATAGTCATAAAACCTCATATCAAAGTATATAAACATTCTATAACATTGTTCACTTTATAACAAGAGCATACCTATTTCATTAGGAAGGGATGAAGGGCATGAATTGCCTCGAACACACCGTTACACACGGTAGTTCAGTCACTTGGTCTTGTTTCCATATCTTTGTTACAACTTCTTTCCACCACTTCCCTTTTTTTCTCTTTTTCGATAATCAAATATGTGTTCCCACCTCCCCCAATATTGTACACAGGCATTAGATAAATACTCATATTCTGACCACCCATAATTTCAGGTCCACACTATTTTGTAATATCAGAAGTATCTGATATGATCTGCAACATGTACTAAGGAAAGATAGGGGAAAGCTGTCCCTACTCTAAGACTAAGCTGAATCCCTACGATGTAGCAGGCTGACTGTTCCTAGCGAACAGACCGGCCTTAGTCCTCGGCTAGTCTGAACGAAGACCTATAGAATTAAGGGAGGGGTCCCTAAAAGAACTAAGGACTGGGACACCTCCTAAACAGAGAAGTTGTTGCAGAACACAAAAAGACAAACTGACAAAAATGTACTAGAGGTCCCAGAGGACCAAGCGAACTTGAAAGAGAAAGGCACCGAAGCACCAGGCTAGACAAACAGTCAAACATTGAAGTCCAGCATAGCCACAAGGGCGGAGCTGGAATATAAAGGCAGATGGTCACGTGACCACAAAACACAAGATGGAAAAAACGAACAGGAGGGTTCTAACAGTACCCCCTCTTTTATGAGGATCTTCCGGATCCTCCAGGCCCAGGCCTATCCGGAAACCTCCTGTGAAAAGCTTTAACAAGCCTAGGAGCAGAGACATCATCCGTCCTTACCCAGGAGTTGTCTTCAGGCCCGAAACCCTTCCAGGAGACAAGATACTGTAATCTCCCTCTATGCCATCTAGAATTCAAGATACGAGAAATTTCATATTCGCCATCTTCCACAACAGGAGGAACTGTGACAGTGGCGTCCCTATCAAATACATCAGCCTTTTTCAACAAGGAAACATGAAACACAGGATTAATCTTCCAGGAAGTAGGGACATCCAACCTAACAGCAGACAGGTTAACAACCGGAAGCACTTTAAATGGACCCACAAACTTAGGACCCAGTTTTTTAGAGGGAATCCTCAACCGCAGGTTCTTCGAGGACAACCAAACCATGTCACCCACAGTAAATAAAACCTGACAAATGGACTCCCAACCTGTCACAAAAATCACGCCAAAAGCGAGCCACAAACTGAGGTCCTCTATCAGAAACAATATCTGTGGGAACGCCATGGAGCTTGACAATCTCCTTAACAAACGCCTTAGCGAGTGTCTTGGCGCAGGGCAACTTAATGAATGGAACCAAATGACACATCTTACTAAAACGGTCCACGACCACCCAGATGACAGTAAAACCCTCGGACACAGGATGATTGGTAATAAAATCCATTGTGAGATGCGTCCAAGGCGCACTGGGAACCTCCAGAGGGCAAAGCAACCCTGCAGCAGGAGTATGTGAAGCCTTTGACCTAGCACACACAGTACACTGAAGCACCCACTTGATGACTTCCTTCTGCCATCCAGGCCACCAAAAACTGCGACTGATAAGTCTCTTAGTCTCTGAAATTCCTGGATGACCTGCCAACCGAAACTCATGACACTCCACAAACAAATCTCTCCTAAAGGCTCTAGGCACGAACAACCTCCCATGGGGAGTGTTAGATGGAGCATCATCTTGAGCTTTCTGAATCCCATTCTCAAAAACGGAGTCCAATGCCGCCACGACAGCTCCTTTCTGTAAAATGCTCTCCTCCTCCTCGGCACCGACCGTAGGAGAGAAGCGCCGAGATAAAGCATCGGCTTTAACATTCATAGTACCAGGGATATAGGTAACAGAAAAATGAAACCGAGAAAAAAAAGTGCCCACCTAGCTTGACGGGCATTCAAGCGCTTGGCAGCATCCAGATAGATCAAATTCTTATGATCTGTGAAAACTTGAATAGGAAATCTAGCGCCTTCCAAAAAACGACGCCAATGTTCAAATGCAAGTTTAATAGCCAGCAACTCCCGATTTCCAACATCATAATTCAGTTCGGTTTCCGAAATTTTTTTTCGAAAAGAAGGCACAAGGATGTACTCCACCCTTGTTCTCCTGAGACAAAACTGCTCCAACCCCCACCGATGAAGCATTGACCTCGACCAAAAAAGGCTTGGTCTCACCAGGCTGCATAAGGACAGGGGCAGAACTGAACCTCTCTTTGAGATACTCAAACGCTTCAATGGCCTCAGTAGTCCACTGGGCCGTATTCGCACCTTTCCTGGTGAGATCGGTTAGAGGTTTAACAATTACAGAAAAATTCTTAATGAATTTCCTGTAATAATTGGCAAAACCCAAAAATCTCTGTATAGATTGCAAACCAATAGGCCTAAGCCATTCCTGCACAGCTTGAGCCTTCACAGGGTCCATCTCAAAGCCCTCGATGGAGACAATGTAGCCCAAAAAACTAATTTTCTGCACAGCGAACTCACATTTCTCCAGCTTAGCAAAGAGTGAATTATCACTCAATAACTGCAAAACTTCACGTACACTCTGCCAATGGGACTCTAGATCTGGTGAGTAAATCAAAATGTCATCCAAATACACAACCACATTCTTACCAATCAAAGGTCTCAGGATGTCATTAATAAGATTCTGAAAAAATGCAGGTGCATTGGTAAGACCAAAAGGCATCACCAGATTCTCAAAATGACCTACCAGAGTGTTAAAAGCAGTTTTCCATTCATCACCCTCCTTTACTCGTAACAAATTGTATGCCCCCAATTTTGGAGAACCACTTGGCCCCCACTAACTGGTTAAACAAGTCAGGAAATTAACAGCAATGGGTAGGAATTGCGTACGGTAATCTTATTAATTTCGCAAAAAAACAGACATGGACGTAAACCGCCGTCTCTTTTTTTTAGCAAAGAAAAATCCAACTGCCACAGGCGACTTAGAAGGTCTAATGTGAACAGCAGCCAGGCTAGTCTGTATGTACTCCTCCAAGGCCTTTCTTTCAGGGATAGTCAGATTAAACAAGCGACTCTTGGGAAGAGTAGCTCCTGGAACAAACTCAATGGCGCAATCATAATCCCTATGAGGAGGTAAAACTTGCGACTCCTCCTTCGAAAAAAAACTCCAAAAATCTTGAATAGGTACCGGTAATTCCCCTTTTTCCACAGCCGCAATGCGACCATTACAACATTTATCATAGCACTTCGGACTCCAAGACTTAATCACATTAGTAGACCAGTCCAATAAAGGATTGTGCAGTTTTAACCAAGGCAATCCTAGAACAACTGGAGAGGGTAAATTATCTAAAACAACCAAGTCCAAAATTTCTTGGTGAACTCCATTGATAGTGAGGGGAAATGCAGCAGTCTTGTGAGTAATACATTTCAAAGGAGTGTTATCAATTGCAATCACAGAAATAGGTGATGACAAAGGTTTGGATTTCAATTTAAGGTTTTTCCAAAAACCCTTTATCAATCACATTAAGTGTTGAACCACAATCCACAAATACCTGAAATTCAATCAAATCTCGCTGCAAAGTAGTACTCCCAGAAAGAAATACTCCTGGAGAGCGTAAACAAGTTATACGGGCGTACCTGACCTTTTTTTTTTCTTTACTTAAACGAAGCTCACAATACTTAATCAAATGGTCAGCTTTACCACAATAAAGACTCAATCCCTCGGTAAACCTCCGGTCTCTTTCCTGAGAGCGGAGTGACATCGCCCCAACCTCCATCGGTTCTCCGCTGTCAGAGCAGATTTTCTGGGGACTAGGACCTGGCATTACAGGAGTCTTTACCTCATTGAGCCTGCACCTCAGTCTCCTGTCTATACAAACAGCTAACTGCATAGCATCCTGCAGAGTCTCAGGTGCAGGGAATGCAATTAGCAAATCCTTAACCCTTTCACTCAGACCAGCAAGAAATAATCATCTCAGCGTGGGATCATTCCACTTAACTTCTAAAGCCCATCTCCTGAAGTGTGTGCAATAATTTTCAACATCATCTGACTCCTGATTCAAATGTCTGAGTTCTGATTCAGCAGATGAGATTCGATCAGGATCGTCATATAATAGCCCCATAGCAGAAAAAAATTCTTCAACAGACCTTAAACACAAATCATTAGGCTGAAGAGAAAAGGCCCACCCCTGTGGTTTATTGCGCAAAAGTGACATAATTAAACCAAATCGCTGTGATTTATTCCCAGAGGACCTTGGTCTCAAACAAAGATATAACAAACAAGCATTTTTAAAGAGAAAAAAATCTTGCTGTTTACCATAAAAAACAACAGGCAGTCCTACCTTGGGTTCGATAAAATGCGCTCCAGAACAGCTACTCACATGTTGCTGAAGCTCGGCCACCTCCAGAGACAATCCCTGCAGGCGTTGAGCCAAATCCTGGATGGAAACCATACGGATCCCCGAATTTCTTTCCTTTTAGTTTTTTGAGCTGGACTTACTGTTATGATCTGCAACATGTACTAAGGAAAGATAGGGGTCCCTACAGTAAGACTAAGCTGAATCCCTACGATGTAGCGGGCTGACTGTTCCTAGCGAACAGAACCGCCTTAGTCCTCGGCTAGTCTGAACGAAGACCTATAGAATTAAGGGAGGGGTCCCTAAAAGAACTAAGGACTGGGACAAAAATGGGACACCTCCTAAACAGAGAAGTTGTTGCAGAACACAAAAAGACAAACTGACAGAAATGTACTAGAGGTCCCAGAGGACCAAGCGAACTTGAAAGAGAAAGGCACCGAAGCACCAGGCTAGAGAAACAGTCAAACACTGAAGTCCAGCACAGCCACAAGGGCGGAGCTGGAGTATAAAGGCAGATGGTCACGTGACTGCAAAACACAAGATGGAAAAAAACAAACAGGAGGGTTCTAACAGTATCTAAGATAACTAAGGACGGAGCTTTGGGAGTGCCAATTTCAAAAAGAAAATCTGAATTTGTGCACTTGACTCCGGGTAATGTTTCTCCTTGTGGAAAGTAACATACCGACTCTGGCATGCCAATGTAAGGAGGCTTATTCGCCCTGCAATGCTCGTCTGGGAAATTTAATCTGCAAATTGCCTCTTCAGAGTGGAAGAGGACTTGAACTCTGCAGCGCCACCTACAAGTCACTATCAACTCGTTAACAAGTCTTTCAGTGTGACTTAGGATAAAAGCCAAATCTGAATCTTAATTTGCAGAAGATTTTGATTTGGCTTTTATTCCAAATCATATTGCAAAACCCTTAAAGGGTCTATAGTGACTTGTAGGATTGCTGCTTCCAATAGGTGGCGTTATATAGTTCAAATCCTCTTCCTCTTTGAAGAGGCAATTTGCATACACTTGACTCCATAACACATGGCACACGTCAAAATATATGCTGACTCTCAGGTAATGTTTATTCTGTGTTTTATTACACAGGATAAACAACTGCAAAGCAATCACATTGTTTTTAGACTTTTTGTAAACTTTGTATCGTGATTCAATTGAAAAAACATTTTTAAATCCAGTCCTTTATCCTTTGCCCATCTACATTAAGCAGCCTAACAGGAGAGAGAACTTATATAAACCTATAAAGATACCATTTTAAAAAGTGAGATCAATCCCAAATTGTAATAAAGAACCCCAAAACAAAGAATTCCCAAATCTATATCACTAAGTTGACAGTAAAACATCATTATATTTCATTAAGGGCAAGCAGGAATTCACAAAAAAACTGTGGGATCAGTTTTATGAAAAAGTGATAATTTTTATTCAATATACAGTAATATAAATATACAACACAAGAACAGATGTAGAGATGAGCGGTGTTCGACTCGAACTGTTCGCCAATCTCAAATTCGAGCTGTTTTGGGCGGTGTTCGAGCCGTTCAGCGAACACGAACAATTTGAAAAAAATTCGGCTGTTCGAGGTTATGTTCGATAACTGTTCGTGCACCAAAATCATAACTGGATTTTTTCACAGTAATGCTGATAATCAATGTTAATACGCAGTTTGAGTGTACAGCGGGGCGGAGGGAAGGGGCAGGGGATGGATCTCTGCAGAAATAAGGAAGATCTCCATTTTTTTTTCTCTTTCCCGCATTTACAGTGGGGAGGTGCAATCTGTCAGCCTATCAGCAGCGCACACACGGAGCGAACTGCTTTTTTCCACACAAGCAAGGGCATGTGTCATTGGCTGTGTATGTCACATGTCCTTGCCCTATAAGACCCAGCCATTTTCCCTGTCGCCACCATTTTCTCACTGCTGCAGCCGTGTGTTAGACGGCACCGCTGTTGCTGTGTGCGCTATACTTTCAGTGTTAATTTCAAGCCAATTTTCTCTGAAATATACCGATAGCTTGGGAGTAGGGAATAGTTGTGATTGCAGTCCTTTTGATTACTAGTTCCTACGACTTTTAGCAGGCAGGTCTGTGCTCTTAAACAGATAGGTTGGGAGTAGGGACTAATTGTAATTGCAGTCCTTTAGAGGACTATTTTACAGCATTTCCTAGGACTTTTTGCCAGGCAGGTCTGTGCCAGTGCTGTGAAAGTGTTTTTCACAGCATTTGGCTAAATCTAGCTAAGCAAATCCTTTTTGGCCTCTTGCAGTGTGTGTTAGTCAGTGGAGTAGCGTATCTGTGTTGCAAGCTACACCATCTGTGTATAGAATACAATTTTTTTTACTGCACCTAGCCAAGTAAAACTTTTTGGGCATAGCATCATTCTATTAGGCCATCTATACTAAGCTCCACCAGCTTGCAAATTAGTAATAATTTTTATCTGCATCTAGCTCAAAAAATAATTTTGGGCTTGTAGCAGTGTGTGGGACTTATTCTTAGTCCATCTGTACTAAGCTCCTCCAGCTTACAAATTACAAATAATTTTTATCTGCATCTAGCTCGGAAAATAATTTTGGGCTTGTAGCAGTGTGTGAGACTTATTCTTAGTCCATCTATACTAAGCTCCTCCAGCTTGCAAATTACAAATAATTTTTATCTGCATCTAGCTCGGAAAATAATTTTGGGCTTGTAGCAGTGTGTGGGACTTACTCTTAGTCCATCTATACTAAGCTCCTCCAGCTTGCAAATTACAAATAATTTTTATCTGCATCTATCTCCGAAAATAATTTTGGGCTTGTAGCTGTGTGTGGGACTTATTCTTAGTCCATCTATACTAAGCTCCTCCAGCTTGCAAATTACAAATAATTTTTATCTGCATCTAGCTCGGAAAATAATTTTGGGCTTGTAGCAGTGTGTGGGACTTATTCTTAGTCCATCTATACTAAGCTCCTCCAGCTTGCAAATTACAAATAATTTTTATCTGCATCTAGCTCGGAAAATAATTTTGGGCTTGTAGCAGTGTGTGGGACTTATTCTTAGTCCATCTATACTAAGCTCCTCCAGCTTGCAAATTACAAATAATTTTTATCTGCATCTAGCTCGGAAAATAATTTTGGGCTTGTAGCAGTGTGTGGGACTTATTCTTAGTCCATCTATACTAAGCTCCTCCAGCTTGCAAATTACAAATAATTTTTATCTGCATCTAGCTCGGAAAATAATTTTGTGCTTGTAGCAGTGTGTGTGACTTATTCTTAGTCCATCTATACTAAGCTCCTCCAGCTTGCAAATTGCAAATAATTTTTATCTGCATCTAGCTCGGAAAATTATTTTGGTCTTGTAGCAGTGTGTGGGACTTATTCTTAGTCCATCTATACTAAGCTCCTCCAGCTTGCAAATTACAAATAATTTTTATCTGCATCTAGCTTGGAAAATTATTTTGGGCTTGTAACAGTGTGTGGGACTCATTCTATTAGTCAATCTATACTAAGCTCCACCACCTGTGTATGTAATAAAATTGTTTTACTGCATCTAACCCAGCCAATCCTTTTGGGCTAATACCACAGTTTGGCCACTCAGCTCTGCTCGGTTACCATCCATCGTTTTTTGTGCAAACAACTCCAGAGTTGTCAATTAGTTAATCACCAAAATGAGTGGAAAAAGGCCTGCTGCTGGTCGAAAGGGGAATAGGCGTGTTGGGAAGGGAAAAAAAGGTTGTGTCCATGGGGTAGGTGTTAAAGCAACAGTAACATCTGCAGAAGAAACACCATCTTCCAGCCAAACTAAGATGTCTACTTCTTTTAGCGGATAATGTGATACGATCCCTTTCTTACGGCCATGCCAGTCGCTACAAATTCCAGATGAGGCACAAAAACAGCAGGTGCTTCAACGGATATCAAGTGCTCTTTTAAGTGGGCTCTCCTCCACCTCAACTTCAACATCACAAATACTCCAGTCCTCAGAGGTGTCACCACAATCGCACTTGCTTCCTCACAGCTCCCAAGTCTCCAGCTGCCCGTCTGAGTATGGGGTAGAACAGATGGTTGAGTCTGCAGAGCTGTTTACTCATACTATAGCCTGAGAATCAGAGGTCGGCTCCAGAGCTTCTGTGAATCCAGAAGAGGAAATGATCTGCACTGATGCCCAGAATCTTTATGAGTTGGATCCAGGACCAGACGCAGAAGGTTCTGACCATAATGTAGACCCTCGGTCCCAAACTGTAACTCCTGTTGGTGGAGACAATGAGGAAGACGATGATGAGACTCAAATACCTGATTGGAGTGACAACTTTAGTTTTTTGTCAGTGCAGGAAGAGGTTGGCTCTGAGGATGACGGGTGTGAGAACACACAGGGTGATGATGACGAGGTTGCAGATCCCACTTACTGTCAACCCACAGTCAGCCAGTCGATGAGGTCAGCAGAGGAGTTGGAGGAGGATGCTAGTGACGACGAGGTCAGGTTGCGCCTTCCTGGTCAGAGACGTAGTACTGGAAGCACGTCAACAACTGCATCCTCAAACACAACTCTGCCTCTGACCACAAGTCGTGGTGGCTCTTCAGGTCGCATGGGTGCTAAGCCTTGCACAGCCTGGGCATTTTTTCAGATCGATAAGGATGACCCAACTCGTGTTATCTGTAACATTTGTCACCAAAAGCTAAGTAGAGGCCAAAAAATCCATAGTTTGAGTACTTCATGCATGAACCGTCACATGGATATGAAGCTTAAGTTGCTGTGGGAAGCTCACTCTGCTACAATGCGGCCTAGCCGGCCGGGCCAACCATCGTCTGCCCCATCTTGTCCATCCGCGGCCTCTTCATCCTCTTTGACTGGGGGGACAGCAGTCACACCTGTTTTGGGACGCAGACCTGCCACCTCTTTACCCGCAACAGCCAGCGTGATTGGCAGGTCATGATTTTCTTTGGAGGTGGAAACACCAGCTGATGTTGAGCGCTCTCCGACATTGAGCGCACCACCTTTGGATCAAGGCAACCTAACATGTCCGCCTGCATCTTCCTCACAGACCGGCAGTTTGCCGGGGACACCCTTCTCAACTCCGTCTAAGCACAACAGCCAGCCCTCGGTCCCTCAGATGTGGAAAAGTAAAAGACCATTTCCTCCTAGCCATGAGAAAGCTAAGAGGTTGAATTTCACCATCTGCAAGCTCTTGGCTACAGAAATGCTGCCTTTCCGCCTGGTGGACACAGAGGATTTTCGAGACCTTATGTCCGTCGCAGTGCCCCAGTACCAGATGCCCAGTCGGCACTACTTCTCAAAGAAAGGTGTGCCTGCGCTCTACCAGCATGTTGCACACAACATCACCGCTTCTTTGAGAAACTCTGTGTGTGACAGGGTGCATTTCACCACAGACACTTGGACGAGTAGGCATGGACAGGGGCGTTACATGTCGCTGACTGTGCACTGGGTAACTATGGTGACAGCAGGACAAGGGGCTGCTGTCCAAGTCTTGCCGTCCCCACGAGTTGTGCGTCAATCCTCTTTATGTCAAAGTTCCTCCACTGCTTCTGCCTCCTCAACCTCCTCTCGGTCCTCCACCTGCACCCAAAGCCTGTCTGGTCATGCCACACACTTTCTAACTGCGCAGGAGGGATCCTTCACACCTCCTGCACAGTTTTGAAATGGCGACGAAGATGTTTAGTGCTGACGATGCCATTATCAGCATGACTATTCCGGTGATTTACATGCTGGAGCACATGTTAAACAGAATTCGGAGTCAGGTGGTGCGACAAGAGGAGGTGGAGGAAGTAGAGGAGGAGGAGTTGTATGCGGAAGGGCTAACATCTGCAAGGTCCAGACGATCGGCAGCACCAAGGCGGCAGGCATGTGAGGGTGGGGGAGATGGATTTACCAGGGTGCATGGTAGCAGCCAAACTAGTGAGGAAGGTGCTGGAGCCCAGGAAGAGGTGGAGGACGAACTGATGGAAGACTCATCAGATGAGGGAGACCTTGATCACATTTCTGTTGTGCGAGGTTGGGGGGAGAGGGCAGAGGAAGGAAGCATGATTGTTACCTCGCCACCAACACAACAGGGATTGGTGCTCCTGGATGCGCAAGACACATGAGTGCCTTCTTGCTGCACTACCTGCAACATGACCCTCGAATTGTCAGAATTCGACATAATCCTGACTACTGGGTTGCCACACTCTTAGATCCCCGGTACAAAAGTAAATTTGCCGAAATAATTCCTGCCATAGAAAGGGATTCACGCATGCAGGAGTATCAGCAGAGGCTGTTGCAGAATCTTACATGTGCTTTTCCACAAAACACCAGTGGTGCATGTAGTGAATAGTTTTGAGCCACCCCCGTAGTGTTCGAGTTCGGTTCGGTTCGTCGAACACCCGTATGTTCGCCGAACTGTTTGTCGAACTGTTCGTCGAACACCGTCGAACACCGCTAAAACCACAGGCAGGCAAACAAAAACACATAGAAACACATAGAAAACACCTTCAAAGGTGTCCAAAAGCTGACAAACTGCTCAGAAGACACAACTAACACATGGAAAAGTGACAAGTACATATAGTCATGCGAAAAGAAAAGAGGTGGAGGAGTAAAAGGAGGGAGAGACACAGATATAGGCATGTCATGCCCATCTAAAACCAAAAAAGTGCGAAGCCGACACGGCCAGTCCGTTCCTGCCCGTGCGACCTCCGTGTCGCCGGGTTTGTGCCAGAGCCGCGGTGGACCCTGACGGCCAGCCCCCCTCTCCCAATACTGGTGCCTCTCCGCTGGTGGGTCGAGCGAGCCCCCCTGCAGTGGAGGCAGGTCTAATCTTTTTAATTTAAATTGTCTCTCTAATTTGAATGAGTACACTTTAAATCCTTTTACAAGGATCTATTGAAGGGCAAGTCTCATGCCAGCAGGCGCGGTAATTCCAGCTCCAGTAGCATCCACTAAAGCTGCTGCAGTTAAAAAGCTTTTATAAGGATCGAGCTTGGCGGTCCACCGCAAGGCGTCCTACCGCCAGTCCCAGCCCCTGTGCCTTGGGGTGCCTCCCCGATGCTCTTCACTGAGTGTCCCGGGGGCCCGAACCATTTCCTTTGAAAAAATGTAGTGTCCAAACTACAGGTGGTGTAGCTTTCTTAACAGCTGGGATAATCCGCTGACTAGCAGACACTGCTACTAGGCACAAAGTATTTCCTGGGCTAGATGCAGTTAAAAATTTGTAATTAGATACTCTCGTTGGATGCTGAGAAAGCATTCCATAAAGTCTCCTAGCACGCCATATATTATTCTGTTAAAAAGCTTGGGGTAGGGGTCTAGGGGACCCTTTTATAGCCAAAATCACGGCCCTGTATCGCAATAAATCACCTAGGCTGAAGATAAATGGAACATTTTCATCACCTTTCATAAACACCAATGGAACAAGGCAGGGATGGCCTCTGTCCCCTCTCTTATACATCCTAGTGACGGAGCACCTGCTCTCATCAATTCGCCATAACCCCATTATTAGGTGGATTGAGGTGGGAGGCACCGAGTACAAGTGCTCTGCATTTGCTGATGATGTCCTAGTATATATCACTCAATCACATATATCCATCCCTGCTGTTATGGCTGAAATAGATCACTTTGTTACATGGTCAAATTTAAAATCAATGCAGCGAAGTCTGAGGCCCTCGATGTCTCCCTCCCAAAATCCATACGGGATTCCATCCAGTCCAACTTTCCCTTTGCCTGGCCCTCACAGGGTATCAAATACTTAGGAATTCGTATTCATAGAGACCTCTCCCGTCTATGTTATCTTAATTTTGGGCCCTTTATTGAACAACTTCATACAGACCACGGTTGGCAAGTTAGAACTGTAAGATTCACTATGTGAACCACTGGTGTTTTGTGGAAAAGCACATGTACACTGTGTTCCAAATTATTATGCAAAAAGTGTTTAGTAGTGATAAGGTAAGAATATTTTTGTTTGTCAGTTAAACTCATTGATGGTGATGTGTGTCAGGGCTCTTTATATCACTGTAAGCAATTGCAGACACCTGTGCTAATTAGTTTGGCAGGTGTGTCCAATGAAAGGCAAGACTACTTAAGAAGGCTGTCCCACATTATTAAGCAGCCTACATTTTCTGCAAAAATGGGAAAGAAAAAGGATGTGTCGGCTGCTGAGAAGCAACAAATTGATGAGTGTTTAGGTCAAGGCATGACTACAATCAACATTGCCAAGACACTTCATCCTGATCATCGCACAATCAAGAAGTATGTAGCTGATTCACAGTACACACGTGTGCGTGCTGATAAGGGAAAATTGAGGACTCTTTCCGACAGGCAATTACGTCAGGTTAAAAGAGCAGTGGCAAAAAAGCCTTGTCATAGCAGCAGACAAGTGTTTGAAGCTGCTGGTGCCTCCAACGTCCTCCAAACAACAAGATGCAGGGTCCTTCAGAGGTTTGCAGCTGTGCGTAAGCCATCCTGTCGACCTCCTCTATCCACTGTACACAAGCAGAAACGGCTCCAGTGGGCCAAACAATACATGAAAACTGACTTCAAAACTGTTTTGTTCACCGATGAGTGCCGTGCAACGCTCGGTGGTCCAGATGGATGGAGTGGAGGATGGCTGGTTGATGGACACCCCATGCAAACACGGCTAGGGCGCCAACAAGGAGGAGGTGGAGTAATGTTTTGGGCTGGAATCATGGGGAGAGAGATTGTCGGCCCCTTTAGGATCCCTGAAGGGGTAAAGATGAACTCCATAATGTATGTGGAGTTTCTCAAACAGCACTTCCTGCCATGGTTGAAGAAGAAGAACCGTGTATTCCGCAACAAGATCATTTTCATGCATGATAATGCACCGTCTCATGCTGCACATAACACATCTGCATCTCTGGCTGATATGGGCATAAAAGGGGACAAACTTATGGTGTGACCCCCATGCTCCCCTGACCTCAACCCCATTGAGAACCTCTGGAGCATCATCAAAAGGAGTGTCTATGATGGCAGGAAGTAGTTCACATCTAAGCAACAGCTCTGGGAGGGTATTCTGTCCTCATGCAAAACAATTGAAGCAGAAACCATCCAAATCCTGACAAATTCAATGGACGAGAGAGTTCAGAAGCTCCTTTCGAACAAGGGGTCTTATGTGCAAATGTAACATCACCTAGAATAAAGTTTTGAGTTGAAAACTGTTTGATTTCAGTTTCTAATAACCTGCTAATGCTTATAATTTCAAAAATGACTATTTTTTTGTTCTTTATTAAAATGAAAAGGTTGATCGAAGAGTGTGGGGGATCTAAGAGTGTGGCAACCCAGTAGTCAGGATTATTTCGAATTCTGACAATCTGAGGGTCATGTTGCAGGTAGTGCAGCAAGAAGGCACTCATGTGTCTTGCGCATCTAGGAGCCCCAAAATTATTTTCCGGGCTAGATGCTGCTAAAAATGATTAGTAATTTGAAAGCTGGTGGAGCTTAGTATAGATGGCCTAATAGAATCAGTGCTGCAAACTGCTACAAGGCCCAAATTATTTTCCAGCCAAGATACAGATAAACATGATTAGTAATTTGAAAGTTTAAAACGGTTGGTGAGGTGATTTTAACAAATCATCAAGCTTTTACTCTCCCCAGGATGACACAGGATCCATGATTTGTTCATCTTTATGAACGTGAGTCTGTCTACATTATCAGTGGAGAGCCGCGTGCGCTTATCTGTCAGCACACCAACAGCAGCGCTGAACACATGTTCAGACAGAACGCTGGCTGCGGGGCATGACAAGATCTCCAAGGCGTAAGTGGCGAGCTCCGGCCATTTATCCAGATTGGAAGCCCAAAAAGAGCAAGGGTCCAGTGACACAGTCATGGCTTCAATGTTTACTTGGAGATACTCCTGTACCATCGTCTCTAGGCGTTGACTATGTGTCAGACTTCTTGTCTCCTGTGGCATTGCAAAGGATGGGCTAAAAAAGTGGTGAAATGATTCCGCAAAATTGATGTTACCAGCAGATACTGTGTTTCTGTTACGTTTTGAGTGCTGAACACTTGACGGTCCCACGGTTGGCAAGTTGGAACTGTGAGATTCACTACGTGCACCACTATTGTTTTGTGGAAAAGCACATGTAAGATTCTGCAACAGTTTCTGCTGATACTTCTGCATGCGTGCATCTCTTTCTATGGCAGGAATAATTTCTGCAAATTTACTTTTGTACCGGGGATCTAACAGTGTGGCAACCCAGTAGTCAGGATTATTTCTAATTCTCACAATTTGAGGGTCATGTTGTAGGTAGTGCAGCAAGAAGGCACTCATGTGTCTTGCGCATCCAGAAGCACCAAGTCCCTGTTGTGTTGGTGGTGAGGTTACAATCATGCTTCCTTCCTCTGCCCTCTCCCCCCAACCTCGCACAACAGAAATGTGATCAAGGTCTCCCTCATCTGATGAGTCTTCCATCAGTTCGTCCTCCACTTCTTCCTGGGCTCCTGCACCTTCCTCACTAGTTTGGCTGCTACCATGCGCCCTGGTAAAACCATCTCCCCCACCCTCACATGCCTGCCGCCTTGGTGCTGCTGACCGTTTGGACCTTGCAGATGTTAGCCCTTCCGCATACAACTCCTCCTCCTCTACTTCCTCCACCTCCTCTTGTGCCACCACCTGACTCCGAATTCTGTTTAACATGTGCTCCAGCATGTAAATCATTGGAATAGTCATGCTAATAATGGCATCGTCAGCACTAAACATCTTCGTCGCCATTTCAAAACTGTGCAGAAGGGTGCATAGGTCCCTGATCTGAGACCACTCCTCCAGCGTGATTTGCCCCACCTCTGGATCTCGTTGGCCCAGGCTATACGTCAGATTGTATTGCACCAGGGCTTGTCGGTGCTGCCACAGTTGCTGCAACATGTGCAGAGTTGAATTCCACCGGGTAGGCACATCGCATTTTAACTGGTGAAGTGGCAGGCCCAACGACTTCTGTAGAGATGTAAGTCGCTGAGCTGCGGGATGCGAACGGCGGAAGTGAGCACATAGCGACCGTGCCGTCTGCAGAAGGCCATCTAGTCCGGGATAGTGGGCTAAAAATTGCTGGACAACCAGCTTCAACGTGTGAGCCATAGAAGGCACGTGTGTGACATTGCCCCGGCGAAGGGCCGCACCCAGGTTTGCAGCATTGTCGCACACGGCCTTCCCTGGTTTCAGGTCCAGTGGAGACAACCATTCATGAAACTGGTTCTCCAGAGCTGACCACAACTCCTCAGCTGTGTGACTCAAATTTCCCAGACATTTCAAAGTAAAAACTGCCTGATGACGTTGAGCCCTGCTGCCAGCATAGTAAGAAGGTGTGCAGGATCCCTTCTGTGCAGTT
This sequence comes from Phyllobates terribilis, assembly GCF_046119375.1. Lineage (NCBI taxonomy): Eukaryota > Metazoa > Chordata > Amphibia > Anura > Dendrobatidae > Phyllobates > Phyllobates terribilis. The sequence continues at coordinate 201,106,045 of NW_027362763.1, forward strand.
AGAAAGCTTGTGGCATGACCAGACAGACTTTGGGTGCAGGTGGAGGACCGAGAGGAGGTTGAGGAGGCAGAAGCAGTGGAGGAACTTCGAGATAAAGAGGATTGACGCACAACTCGTGGGGACGGCAAGACTTGGACATCAGCCCCTTGTCCTGCTGTCACCATAGTTACCCAGTGCCCAGTCAGCGACATGTAACGCCCCTGTCCATGCCTACTTGTCCAAGTGTCTGTGGTGAAATGCACCCTGTCACACACAGAGTTTCTCAAAGAAGCGGTGATGTTGTGTGCAACATGCTGGTGGAGCGCAGGCACACCTTTATTTTGAGAAGTAGTGCCGACTGGGCATCTGGTACTGGGGCACTGCGACGGACATAAGGTCTCGAAAATCCTCTGTGTCCACCAGGCGGAAAGGCAGCATTTCTGTAGCCAATAGCTTGCAGATGGTGAAATTCAACCTCTTAGCTTTCTCATGGCTAGGAGGAAATGGTCTTTTACTTGTCCACATCTGAGGGACCGAGGGCTGGCTGTTGTGCTTAGACGGGGTTGAGAAGGGTGTCCCCGGCAAACTGCCGGTCTGTGAGGAAGATGCAGGCGGACATGTTAGGTTGCCTTTATCCAAAGGTGGTGCTATCGATGTCGGACAGCGCTGAACACTAGCTGGTGTTTCCACCTCCATAGAAAATGATGACCTGCCAATTACGCTGGCTGTTGCGGGTAAAGAGGTGGCAGGTCTGCGTCCCAAAACAGGTGTGACTGCTGTCCCCCCAGTCACAGAGGATGAAGAGGCCGTGGATGCACAAGATGTGGCAGACGGTGGTTGGCCCGGCCGGCTAGGCCGCATTGTAGCACAGTGAGCTTCCCACTGCAACTTATGCTTCATATCCATGAGCCGGTTCATGCATGAAGTACTCAAACTATGTATTTTTTGGCCTCTACTTAGCTTTTGCTGACAAATGTTACAGATAACACGAGTTGGGTCGTCTTTATCGATCTGAAAAAATGCCCAGGCTATGCAAGGCTTAGCACCCATGCGACCTGAAGAGCCACCACGACTTGTGGTCAGAGGCAGAGTTGTGTTTGAGGATGCAGTTGTTGACGTGCTTCCAGTACTACGTCTCTGTCCAGGAAGGCGCAACCTGACCTCGTCGTCACTAGCATCCTCCTCCACCTCCTCTGCTGACCTCATCGACTGGCTGACTGTGGGTTGACAGTAAGTGGGATCTCCAACCTCGTCATCATCACCCTGTGTGTTCTCACACCCGTCGTCCTCAGAGCCAACCTCTTCCTGCACTGACAAAAAACTAAAGTTGTCGCTCCAATCAGGTATTTGAGTCTCATCATCGTCTTCCTCATTGTCTCCACCAACAGGAGTTACAGTTTGGGAACTTGGGTCGACAATATGGTCAGAACCTTCTGCGTCTGGTCCTGCATCCGACTCATAAAGATTCTGGGCATCAGTGCATCAGTGCAGATCATTTCCTCGTCTGGATTCACAGAAGCTCCGGAGCCGACCTCTCATTCCCAGGCTATAGTATGAGTAAACAGCTCTGCAGACTCAACCATCTGTTCTACCCCATACTCAGACGGGCAGCTGGAGACTTGGGAGCTCTGAGGAAGCAAGTGCGATTAGGGTGACACCTCTGAGGACTGGAGTATTTGTGATGTTGAAGTTGAGGTGGAGGAGAGCCCACTTAAAAGAGCACTTGATATCCGTTGAAGCACCTGCTGTTTTTGTGCCTCATCTGGAATTTGTAGCGATTGCCGTAAGAAAGGGATCGTATCACATTGTCTGCTAAAAGAAGTAGACATCTTAGTTTGGCTGAAAGATGGTCTTTCTTCTGCAGATGTTACTGTTGCTTTAACACCTACCCCACGGACACAACCTTTTTTTCCCTTCCCAACATGCCTATTCCCCTTTCCACCAGCAGCAGGCCTTTTTCCACTCATTTTGGTGGTTAGCTAATTCACAACTCTGGAGTTGTTTGCACAAAAAACAATGGATGGTAACCGAGCAGAGCTGAGTGGCCAAACTGTGGTATTAGCCCAAAAGTATTGGCTGGGTTAGATGCAGATAAAAATTATATTGAATTTGCAACCTGGTGGAAGTTAGTATAGATGGACTAATAGAACAAGTCCCACACACTGCTACAAGCCAAAATATTTTTCAGAGCTAGATGCAGATAAAAATTATATTGAATTTGCAACCTGGTGGAGGTTAGTATAGATGGACTAATAGAACAAGTCTCACAAACTGCTACAAGCCGAAATATTTTTTCAGAGCTAGATGCAGAAAAAAATTATATTGAATTTGCAACCTGGTGGAGGTTAGTATAGATGGACTATAGAACAAGTCCCACACACTGCTACAAGCCGAAATATTTTTTCAGAGCTAGATGCAGAAAAAAATTATATTGAATTTGCAACCTGGTGGAGGTTAGTATAGATGGACTAATAGAACAAGTCCCACACACTGCTACAAGCCGAAATATTTTTTCAGAGATAGATGCAGATAAAAATTATTTTGAATTTGCAACCTGGTGGAGGTTAGTATAGATGGACTAATAGAACAAGTCCCACACACTGCTACAAGCCGAAGCCCAAATATTTTTTCAGAGCTAGATGCAGATAAATATTATATTGAATTTGCAACCTGGTGGAGGTTAGTATAGATGGACTAATAGAACAAGTCCCACACACTGCTACAAGCCGAAATATTTTTTCAGAGCTAGATGCAGTAAAAAATTATATTGAATTTGCAACCTGGTGGAGGTTAGTATAGATGGACTAATAGAACAAGTCCCACACACTGCTACAAGCCGAAATATTTTTTCAGAGCTAGATGCAAATAAAAATTATTTTGAATTTGCAACCTGGTGGAGGTTAGTATAGATGGACTAATAGAATGAAGCTATGCCCAAAAGGTTTTACTTCACTAGGTGCAGTAAAAAAATTGGTATTCTATACACAGGTGGTGTAACTTGCAACACAGATAGGCTACGCCACTGACTAACACACACTGCAAGAGGCCAAAAAGGATTTGCTTTGCTAGATTTAGCCAAATGCTGTGAAAAAAACTTGCACAACTCTAAAACAGACCTGCCTGGCAAAAAGTGATAGGAACTGATTTAACCTAGCCCTCAAAAGGACTGCAATTACAATTAGTCTTTACTCCCATCCTATCTATTTAAGAGCACAGACCTGCCTAATAAAAGTGATAGGAACTGATGTAATCTAGCCCTGAAAAGGACTGCAATTACAATTAGTCTTTACTCCCAACCTATTTATTTAAGAGCACAGACCTGCCTGATAAAAGTCATAGGAAATGATGTAACCTAGTCCTTAAAAGGACTGCAATCACAACTATTCCCTACTCCCAAGCTATCTGTAGATTTGTGCGAAAATTGGCTTGAAATTAACAAAGTATAGCGCACACAACAGCGGTGCCGTCTAACACGCAGCTGCAGCAGTGAGAAAATGGTGGCGAAGGGGAAAATGGCTGGATCTTATAGGGCAAGGACACGTGACATACACTGCCAATGACACATGCCCTTGCTTGTGTGAAAAAAAGCAGTTCGCTCCGTGTGTGCGCTGCTGATAGGCTGACAGATTGCACCTCCCCACTATAAATGCGGGAAAGAGAAAAAAAAATGGAGGTCTTCATTATTTATGCAGAGATCCATCCCCCACCCCTCCCCCCGCCCCGCTGTACACTCAAACTGCGTATTAACATTAATTTTCAGCATTACTGAGAAAAAATCCAGTTATGATTTTGGTGCACGAACAGTTATCGAACATAACCTCGAACAGCCGAATTTTTTTCAAATTGTTCGTGTTCGCCGAACGGCTCGAACACCGTCCAAAACAGCTCGAATTTGAGATTGGCGAATAGTTCAAGTCGAACACCGCTCATCTCTAGTAGTGAATCTCACAGTTCTAACTTGCCAACCATGGGACTGTCGAGTGTTCAGCACTCAAACCGTAACAGAAACACAGTATCTGCTGGCAACAGCAATTTTGCGGAATCATTTCACAGCTTTTTTAGCCCATCCTTTGCAAGGCCACAGGAGACAAGAAGTCTGACACATAGTCAATGCCTAGAGACGATGGTACAGGAGTATCTCCAAGTAAACATCGAAGCCATGACTGTGTCACTGGACCCTTGCTCTTTTTGGGCCTCCAATCTGGATAAATGGCCGGAGCTCGCCACTTACGCCTTGGAGATCTTGTCATGCCCTGCAGCCAGCGTTCTCTCTGAACGTGTGTGCAGCGCTGCTGGTGGTGTGCTGACAGATAAGCGCACGCGGCTGTCCACTGACAATGTAGACAAACTCACGTTCATAAAGATGAACAAATCATGGATCCGCAAGGACTTTTCTACCCCTGTGTCATCCTGGGGAGAGTAAAAGCTTGAGGATTTCGTAAAATCACCTCACCAACCGTTTTAAGCTTTCAAATTACTAATAATTTTTTGCTGCATCTTGTCTGGAAAATAATTTTGGGCATAGTAGCAGTGTGTGGTACTCATTCTAACCAACCATTTTAAGCAACTCTGGGGCAATTGATGCCACTTAAGTGGTGTCTGTGCCACAAATTTTTGGAAAAAATGGAGACTCTTTTTGGAGTCCCCTTGCTTTGTTTTACGTGACGTTGCCATCGTCAATTAGAGGTAACCGTAACAAAATACATACACTATGGCTTGGGGTAACACAGATGGTTGAGTCTGAAGAGCTGTTTACTCAGAGGTCTGCTCCAAAGCTTCAGTGTCTGCTAGTCAGCGTAGTAACCCAGCTGCGAAGCAAGCTGCACCGCCTGTGTATCTAATAATGATTTTTAAATGCATCTAGCCTAGGTAGACTGTGGGGACCCCTAACCAAACCCAGACGCTCAGCCCCCTAATGCCCCCCTTTCATTGACAATGCAATCATGTAACTCTTACAACTGGATGGGTGAGGATCGGTCACAGCTTTATTAACTGTTTATACTCATTCCATTAGAAATGCATTTTATTTCTAAAATAATTCAGCTTGTTGCAGCATGCCCTGTGCCTCCAGTCTCAACAATGGCAAGTTGGCCAACAAGTGTAACTCTCCAACATGTCCTTTCTATTTCCAGGCCACGGAGGATCCTGCTCGTATGCAGGACTCCAACCTCCATCCATCACTCTTAACGCTTGTTCCACTCCGTCCTGGAGTCCTGACAGTAATATGTCCAGTCCAATATCCATTAAGTGAACACCGTCGGGCCGTATGAGGCCTGCTTTATCTCCTTCCAGTTGTCGGTGTCGTATCACTACACAGCCTCTGTCTCTTATAAATTTTGCCGTCCGAATATTTATTACCTGCCGTGTCCGTTCGATGGCCGTGATGTCTCACGCACCTTGCCATACCGTTCTCGGCACAATGTCTGACCATACTATAGTTAGTTTTGTGAAAAATTCTCTGAGGCGCTCAGTGTCTAGTTTCATTATTGCCATTAGTTATGCGCTCTTGTGATAAGCTATGTCGTTTCCCCCGGCCTGTATAAATAAGATGACCGGACCTCTTGCCTCTCTCCCTACCTTGATTACCTCAATTAGTACCTGTGGCCTCTAATACCTCTCCAGTTCAAATATGTGTTATGAAACTCCAATTTCCTCCCACCTGGGCGGACTTTCACCCTTCTTTCTGCACAATATATATACGAGTTCTTAATCATTGCGTAGCAAAAAAACAGCAAGGAAGTGGTATTTATATGTCATGTCCTGCTATGCACCTGTTCAAGGCTGAGTTAATCAGAAATTTAAACACACATACCATGTTAAAATCGTATAACATAGAAACAATGCATATAAATGTAAATAATCAAAAAGAAAAGAAGAAAAAAGGAACATATATAATAATAATCTATAAATGATCGCTCATAATGATACATCAAATCATGTCTGATGTTTAAACCCGCTGGTACACGTGTATTTAAAGTATAAATCCACCAACTTTCTCTATTAAGGAGCTTTCTCCTATAATCATCCACCAAATCTCCACCAATCGCCACGGCCCACGGAGGGGCCACTTCAGTCAGTGAATCCTTCCTTATTTAGTATAGAGTCTACCAATACTTTGGGTGTATTAGCCCAGCTGCGAAGCAAGCTGCGTCGCCTGTGTATCTAATGAGAATTTTTAACTGCATCTAGCCTAGGCCGACTGTGGGGACCCCCAACCAAACCCAGACGCTCTGCATCTAACCTAGCCAATCATTTGATAGTATTGCTAGTAGCAGAGTCGCATGGGCTCTAAACCTTGCATAGCCTGTGCATTTTTTCAGATCGCTAAGGATGACCCAACTCGTGTTATCT